>NC_089504.1:378640787-379244120 GCF_036850995.1 Saccopteryx leptura | reverse complement strand
CAGGCATTAATAATAATTGTGAGTCATTTCAGTTCTAGAAGCAACTGTTTCCATTTTATTTTTCAGTAAGATCAGCCAAAGATGTAGTGAACAGCACTATGCCGCCCCCCCCCCCCACCTGTCTGCCACTTGTTTCTCTCTGTCGTATAGTGCTTGGAGCTCTTTGCTATATTCTATTTCTGGCTGAGTTTTTCTAATATCTAATAACTGAATAATTAACAAATTATGCCTGAAAAGCTCTAATGTTTGTTTGCCCGAAAAAGGGTATTCCAGCTAAAATGGGCAAGAAGGCCCTTTAGAAATGGTAGCTATGAGGCAATAATAGCGATTGAAGTGATAGCAGTCAGCCCTGGTACTAGGAACAGTATTAGTTATTTCCATGTCTGTGCTATAGAAAATACTGGTAACTGAAATTGAGCTGAACTCTTACATTTCATGCCTTGCAAAGAACCCTGTATTGGCACTTTATTTTTATAAACCAGAGGTATTTTTATGCCATTTTATCAATTTTAATATAAACTGAGAGTATCATCAATCTACTTGCTTAGGCTACAAATGAAAATAACCTTCTTATAACATAGTCTTGTGGGCTGCACAACCCTTACTCCCTGCTCATGGAGGTCAAAAGCCGATTCAGAAGGTTCCGAGTACTGTGAAAACCTTTGTAGCAGCAGCAGCATTTTTGGATGTTATTAGAATAGTGGATACATTTTGCACTTAATATGGAAATGCACTGCATTATTCAAAAACTGAGAGCCTTTTTTTGAAACTTGCCTCTTGGGCAACACTGAGAGTCAATCTGCTGCTTCATGTTACTTGATAATATAATCTGTGAAGTTGGTCCCATGCAAACTGGAACTGTCACAGAGATAATAGCAGAATGGCTAAGAGGCTAGCCACTGTCAGTGTCTGACTGGCCAGATAAGTTGGTACTCTGTATTCCCAGGTTTTTGATTGGTTGACGTGGGGAGAGGAAAGACTACATTCAGTACTTACTTAATTCAAAGTTCTAAAAGTTCCTGAGCAGCACCCAATACTTTCTCTTCTGTGTCAACTGAAAAAGTCTTCTACCCTGGCTTATTGAGCAGCCCTCCCTGGCTGAGGCTGAGGTGGAAGAGAGAAATGTATAAGGGTTCCTTCTGCTCTATATTTATCCATCAAGTATAGTGAACACCTGTAAAGAAGAAAACTGGGATGAAGGGTACGTGAAGGCTCATTATATGATTCTTCCTACCTTTATCATTGTTGAAAATCTTCCATAATAAGATATTAAACTAAAAAAAAAAAAAAAAGGCAGCTTCTGCACTACATAACTTTACAGTTTGGGGGGAAAGGATCTTTCTCTCTCAAATATTTCCTTTTTCTTTTCTTCTTTTGCAAGTAAGAGGAGAGGAAATAGCGAGAGACTCCCACATGCACCCCAACCAGGATCCATCCAGCAAGCCCCATCTGGGGTTGATGTTCTGGCCATCTGGGGCCATGCTCCCAACCAAACTATTTTTAGAGCCTGAGGTGAGGATCCATGGAGCTATCTTTAGCAACTGGGGCTGATATGCTCAAATCAATTGAACCATGGCTTTGGGAGAAGAAGAGGGGAGAGAAAAGGGAGGGCTAAGCAGAAGGTCACTTCTCCTGTGTGCCCTGACTAGGAGTCAAACCCAGGACATCCACACACTGGGCCAATGCTCTACCACTGAGACAACCAGCCAGGGCCCCAAATATGTTCTACCATTACTTGGTCAGTGCTTTTTGTTTCACAGCTGGAAATAAGACTGGAAATAGAAATAAAAACAGAAGTGAACAGTGACTAGAATTCACATTCATGTAGAAACTACATAAAACATATCCTTGCCACAAGTTAGCAGCAGGGTACCAGGCATCTGAAGAGCATGTGAGCTATGGAGAAAGGGACATGGGAGACGAGAAACCGGGAGCCTCATAGAGATGTTTTATCAGCGTCAATGTTTTCCCATCTCTCTGTCTCAAAGGATTCCTTGGGGGCACAGCCTGGTGCTTACTGAGATCGCCCATTCCCCCAAGACCTTGCAATTCTGCCCCGTCCCTGATACAGTTATCCTGGGCTTCAGAGACAAAGTTCTTCACTGGCTTTTGACCCCTGTCCCTTTAATAATAATATCAGACCATAAAGTTGCTTAGCAGAGAGAAGTTGCTATGACAACGACATCCATATTTCTGTAAAATGCCAGCACGGAGACCCAGGGGCTCAGGCACACGGCAAAAGGACAGCTTGTGAGGAACAATGGAGGGAGCCGACTGCTGGTTCTTTTCATGCCTAATTACCCATGAGCACATGGCACAATGGCTTATTTAACTCCGTCTTGGCTAGAAATAGAGACAGGTTCTCCTTCCAGTTGGAAAGAATTCCAGCCCTCGCCCTTGCCTCCACCACAGGGACGGGCAGGAGAAGAAAGAGAGTGAGTTATTAGAATGCATAAATGTGTCGTTTTAATTATTTTTGCTCTTAAACATCTTTCCTTGTCCCTTATTCCAAGTCAGGAAAATTGTTCCACCCAAGGTTTAGCTGTGAGCTAAATGCAGATAACCATTGTTGGGAGCTACTGTTCCCCATGCCTAGCTAGGCAGTAGAAGAGCATTCTTTCTCAAAACCGTTCCAGACAGTCAGGGGATGAGACGACTTATTAAATCCTCTGGATGTATAAGGTAACCTTCCTGGGTCCTTTCTCACTGGCCCGGGAACCTCAGAATGAATTCAGGCTCACTGTATGGAATTTTGCAGACTGGGGAGAAGCCGTGTTGTCGGGACCAGGCAGTACAGTGAGCAGAGGCAGAAGAGCCAGAATGAAGATGGAGGCACGGAGATCCTTCACTCTGTGCGCCAACAGTCTCAGGACTATTGCCTGCATAGGGTGAGCTTACAACTTACCAGAACTTTTAGCCATCAAAGGTGGTGGGAGAGCAAACGAAGCTATTGTCTTACAGGAATTGGGAGAATGTACGCTCTCCAGAAATTTATGCCATTGGTTTTCTGCTGGGTTCTCTGCCATGACAGCCAAATGCATGGGATAATTGATGACCAGGACTGCATCCAAGTCAATCCAGATAACATCATTTTAACCATCTGTTCTGTCCCTGCTCCAGCTCTGACCCTTATCGCTTTCCTTGCAATGTGATTTACAATTTATTATCCAATTCAAATCATCATAGGCAGAGGGTCAAAGGCTTTCCAACTACGTTCCTGGCTCAGCAGAACTCATGTGCCAGCTGTACACACCCTCCGCCTTGTTCCACCTTAGTACTGAACTCACTGAAATATAAGATTTTGGAACCCATCGTCCTGGGAATACCCAGAGCACAATCTCCTCATTGAGGTAACAAGAAATGCGTGGGTGATGGGGCCCCTGGCATTTCTGAGGAGGTCAGTGGTGGCTGTCCTCTGGAGAACAGGATTGAGAAAAAAAAGTAGCCATGAAGTTGAACTTCTTGATACTAAGTGGAGTAGTAAATGGAGTCAAGAGTAAGACAAGGCTCTGCTGTAAATCCAGCCTGTTGTTCAAACTGTCTTGTTATTCCAACCTAGGTCCAGTGGTACTAGAATCCTGGTTGGCAAACCGCGGCTCGTGAGCCCCATGCAGCTCTTTGGCCCCTTGAGTGTGGCTCTTCCACAAAATACCACATGCGGGCACTACCTCGATAAGGAATGTTCCTACCTATATAGTTTAAAAAATTTGGTTCTCAAAAGAAAGTTCAATCGTTGTACTGTTGATATTTGGCTCTGCTGACTAATAAGTTTGCCGAGCACTATACTAGAGATATTGAGACAGATAAAGATGTTTTGTAGAATTTCCCCCACTAGGACAGTTAGAGCACAGACTTGTGAGTGTGGAGAAAAACCATGTCTTCTGCGGCAGAAATTTATTGTCCATTAAAAAGAAGCTCATGGGTAAATAAATGACAATGAGATTCTGTTGGATAGGACAAGGGGCTCAAGGTATGGGCCATTCCTGATAAATGTTCAAATGGAGCACAGAATTTTGCAGACTTGCTGTAAACAGGGTGATCTTGACAGAAACACAGTGGATAGAGGTAGCCAACAGCAAAGAAGAAATCAATGTGTAAACTGACCAGATGGTGTATATAAGCAATCCTAAACCTCTCTTCAGAAACACAGAGCTTTGAATATAAATCCCCTCTCCTTTACTTGCTGCAAGTAAATAAAACTACCTTGTGAGGACCACACCTGTTCTTGACTAGAACACTCCAAGTGGCAAACCCCTTACGTTTGGTAGTAATACCTAGTGATTATGTGAATAGGGCTGACCATCATAAGCTGGGTATTATCTGGTCACCCGTTTCATAAGATGAGGTGGGTGAGGAACCATTCCTGTGCAATGGAAATTCTGCCCCATGCCTGCAGAGACCCAGAAGGCACAAGTAATGACATAAGCAAGTACTCAGACTTCCATGCACCTCCTTCTGTTGCTCCCATGAAGAAGAAAAAATAGCTCAAACCTAGCTTTAAAATGTGCTACCTCTTATTTGATATTAGCAATAATGGACTGCTGAGACAGTACAGCTGCCCTCTTGAGTGGCATTATGAGTGACAAAAAGTTCTCCCAGAGATGAGGACTTTTGAGTAATATACTGGGCCATTTATTTCATGTCGAAGAAGGTCTGAGGTCTAGATTTATACATAAACTCCTGAGAAGTGGCAACTTGACTGTGAAAAGAAATCCTGGAACATGTGTGTATGAGTTTCATGTAGCTGCTATAACAAATTACCACAAACTGGGTGGCTGAAAACTACAGGCATTTATTATCTCACTGTTCGGGAGGTTCGAAATCTACAATCAATATCACCAGATTGACAGCAAGGTGTTGGGGGCTGGAAGAGATAATCTACTCCTTGCCTCTTCCAGCTTCTGACAGCTGCTGGCATGCCTTGGCTTATGGCCACACTATTTCAGTCTCTCTCCATTTTCTCATTGTGTTTGCATAGTTTTTGTCAAGTTTCTCTGTCTCTCTCTTATAAGGACATTTGTGGTTTTATTTAGGGCCTACCCACATGATCCTGGATAATCTCCTAATCTCAGAATCCCTAATTTAATCATATCCGCAAAGACCACTTTCCAGAATAAAATTAAAGACTCCAGGAATTACAACATGATATCTTGAGGCCACTGGCAGTCTACCACAAGCTGGGACTGGTAGATCTTGGAAAGTGACTTCTAGGTGAATCAATGGAAATGGGCACAAATAGTGAAAGGATTTTTGTGTCCCGTGTTACTATCCAACATAGTGTATTCACCTCAGAAAAGGTTCTCAACCCCCAGGGAGATATCATGACTTCTTATAGATGTCAGTGAGCTCCTAATTTGGCTTGCCCCTGTCTCAGGGTGCCTGAGTTGAGTGGCAGTGGTGGCAATGATGGATTATTGCATGTTCACAACAATGTGGTTTCCCTCTTACTAAGCTCTTGATGCTTCCCGCCCTGCCAGCAGTACAGACCAACCCAAATCACTTGGCATGGTACCATTCCTTTCGGACAGGTCTTCTCAATTCATCTGTGGTGAGTAACCAGGTTTGTTTGTTTTTCTTAACTTCTAAATACTATAGAAAATATTTTAAAATAATATGATAAAATAAATTACTAAAACAATTATCAGATGCTTGGATACCACAACAATGCCAAATTGCTAAAAATAAAAAAATCTAGACCCTTACTCTTAATTACTATATTTATCATGGATTGGTAACATATCAGCATAAGTCCAAGGACCATAATTTGAGTAATGTTGCCTTATGAAATTATGTCAACACCTGCTCTGTTGCAACCAGAGCCATTCTAGCACCTGAGGCAGAGGCCACAGAGCCATCCTCAGCGCCCGGGCCAACTTTGTTCCGATGGAGCCTTGGCTACGGGAGAGGAAGAGAGAGACAGAGAGGAAAAAGAGGGGGAGGGGCGGGGAAGCAGATGGGCGCTTCTCCTGTGTGCCCTGGCCGGGAATCAAATCTGGGACTCCTGAACGCCAGGCCAATGCTCTACCACTGAGCCAACCGGCCAGGGCCTAGGAATGCCCTTGTTGATCAAGCTACCCAAAAGAAAATTATTTGGAGCAACCATGACAGATCGAGCAATTCAGTCTCATACTATTCATCACCAGAACACTGCAGCCCTGTGTAAACAGTTTCAACTTTCTCGGGAAGCAGCACGGCAGATTGGGAAATCCTGTCCAAGGGGTCCTATACTACAATCTGCCCCTTCATTTGGAGTTAACCCTCAAGGACCCCTACCAGGACAACTTTGGCAAATGGATATTACTCATATACCTTCAATTGGCAAACAGTCCTATGTCCACATTACAGTGGATACATATTCTGGATTTATAGTAACCTCTGTCAGAACAGGAGAGGCTGCTAAGCATGTTATAGCTCAGGGGTCCCCAAACTTTTTACACAGGGGGCCAGTTTACTGTCCCTCAGACCGTTGGAGGGCCAGACAATAAAAAAAATGATTAACAAATCCCTATGCACACTGCACATATCTTATTTTAAAGTAAAAAAACAAGGTGGGAACAATACAATATTTAAAATAAAGAACAAGTAAATTTAAATCAATAAACTGACCAGTTTTTCAGTGGGAACTATGCTCCTCTCACTGACCACCAATGAAAGAGGTGCCCCTTCCGGAAGTGCGGCGGGGGCTGGATAAATGGCCTCAGGGGGCCGCATGCGGCCCGCGGGCCGTAGTTTGGGGACCCCTGTTATAGCTCATTGTCTGTATGCATTTGTTCTATTATTGGATTTCCTAAACTGGTTAAACTGACAATGCTCCTGCATATGGAGCAAAAGCATTTACTGTATTTTGTCAAATCTTTTGAATTATATGTATTTCTTACAATCTTTAAAGTCAAGGTATTATTCAAGTGTACCCAGCAAATATTTTAAGGTCAATTTAAAAAAATTTTAAAGGAAGGAGTCATATCCTGGAATTCCTACGGGTCTACCATATCATGCTTTTTACTTAAAAAATTTTTAAATTTCTTTTGAATGTTGATGAGCAGGAGACGTCAAATCTTTTTCTCCTGCAAACTACTACCTTCTTTATTTGATCCAGCTAATAACACTGTTTTGTCTTTTTCCAAATAGCTCCAGATATATGGAAAAGATTTATATAGGTGGATGGGGATCCTCAAACCCCTCAGCAAGATCTACTGAGCATGGCGTTTAAGATACCTAGAGGCAGAAAAAGCCCAATAGAGATCAGGGGAACTACCAGCTTTTAGGATATGCAATATGCCCTTAAAGGCTCCAACGCCCCAAAGGGGTCTCATAGGATGCCATCTGGGTCCTGCTTCAATAGTGGAAAGGAAGATCATTGAGCTAAAGCCTGCCAGACTTACATGCCTCTGCTGTGAGGAAAAAGGGACACTGGAAGGTAGGCTTCCCCCTCACTCCTCTAAGGGAGGGTTCAGTCTCTTCCAGCCCTGCTCCAGCCACCTATGACCTAACCTTGCCCAGAATGCTGGGGTTTGCCACTGAAGGCTGAAGGTGCCCAGGGCCGTCAGCCCCATCTACAACACTGTGGACGAGCCTAGGGTATTTCTTCCAAGAAGCAGGTAAACTGATCTCATTTGCACAAGGGCCACTTAACTATGTCTTGCCTGAATAGTCAGGTTTTTTATTCTTCCCTCAAAGATCTCTGTTGTGGGTGTTGATAGTCTTATTTTCTGCTGCTTTGTTTAATATATAGTGTTTCCTTTATTACTCCTACCTCAATGCCCCACTCATATTTCAGGCTGGGACCTACTCCTAATTTAGAGCTCTCTTTCCCCCTTTCGCCAACTTCTATTATGAATCTACCTTTGCCACCCAGCTTAGTGTATCCCAAGGTTCTCTTTACCATGCCACAGTTGCAGAGCTCCAGGGAAAAGCAACCTGGTCTCATCTCTCCAGGCAGAGGAGAACAGAAGCTCCATCTCCACACATGCTGCAGATGGCTTTTCCAGTCTACCTGAATCATTACCAGCTAGAAGCAGCGGTCATTGGGACTTGGACGTGAGCTGCAAAGTATAGAATTGTGACAACAATTCCAGTGCCATGCGGACTTTTCCTGGATGTGGACTTTTCCTGGACTCCTGCTCCTTGTGACAGCTCCTAACAGACTGAACTGGGGTTGGGTTGCATTTTTCAGGGATTTGGCATGGTGTTGGGGCCAACTAGGACTTGGTGAACATGTTAAGGACACTACTCTTTTATGGATTCTTGCTGTATTGGCCAAGAGTTTGCTTAAAGGCTTTAATCACTGTAAAAAAAAATAGAAGACTGGATAAAGAAGATGTGGCACATATACACCATGGTATACTATTCAGCCATAAGAAATGATGACATCGGATCACTTACAACAAAATGGTGGGATCTTTATAACATTATACAGAGTGAAATAAGTAAATCAGAAAAAAACAAGAACTGCAGGATTCCATACATTGGTGGGACATAAAAACGAGACTAAGAGACATGGACAAGAGTGTGGTGGTTACGGGGGGCGGGGGGAGGGAAGGAGGGAGAGGGAGAGGGGAGGGAGAGGGGCACAAAGAAAACTAGATAGAAGGTGACGGAGGACAATCTGACTTTGGGTGATGGGTATGCAACAGAATTGAATGACAAGATAACCTGGACATGTTTTCTTTGAATATATGTACCCTGATTCATTGATGTCACCCTATTAAAATTAATAAAAATTTATTTATTAAAAAAAAAGAAATTATGTCAACACCAGTTGGCAAATCAATTACATTAGATCTTTTTCATTTATTCAAGGTTATACCTATTCAGAGAATGGGCTTTTCCCTGCTCTTGCCCATGTTGCTTTCACCAGTACCATAATACAAATGCCTGATCTATTAACATGATATGATACTCAACATTGCCTCAGACCGAGGAAATATTACAGCCTGGAGTTGCTCGTGCCAATGTTCCCACCAAATAAAAAAGCATGGCGAGAGAGAGAGAGAGAGAGAGAGAGAGAGAGAGAGGGAGAGAGAGAGGAAGGAGGAGGAGGAGAAAGGGCAAAGAGAGGGGAGAGGTACAATAGGAGGAAGGAGGGGAAAAGGAAAGGGGGGTGAAGAAGAAAGGAGAAGGGAGAGAGGGAGAAAGATACATACGCAGAGACAATAAAATTAAGTAGAGAAATTGAGATAAGAAAAAACAAAAAGATGGCCTCTTCACAATGACTGAATTTCTGGGTCCAATCCCTGTTTTACCAGGACCTGCCTGCTCTGAAATCTCTTCCTTCTTTTTGAGAATTTTGACAATATTTTTCAACAAACCTCTTGTTTGTATTTTTCCTTCTCTTTGCTTTTACTCTTAAATTGAATTGAGGTCTTTGAAAGGCAAGCTTCCTTATTGAGAACTGCTACCAAGATTGGGGTTTTACAAGTTAAAGACCTTAAAATATGAAATTGCCTAAGTCAAAATCAAGTGGTGAGCATCTTTTTATATAAGATTACTGATTTATTTTATTTTCTCACTCCTCAACCCTATTTCCAAATAATAAGAAAATAATCTAGGTTGAAAAGTCACATCTTGCTATAAAATTGCTCTTATTATGTATTTCATTTCTATTTTTTTAATATTTACATTTAGTATAATAGCAGTCCTTGTTATACAGCAAAGTTGAAGATTTCATGTATCCCCTTTGACATCTTTGGGATTAAACAATATTCCCTCCAACATTGTTGTTTTAGGAGGCTTGACACTGCCCACTGCAGAAGTAGATTAGAGAGAAGGCTAGCTGGCTTTGAAATCAGAAAAGATCAGCAAGGCAGGGACACTGTTTTATTAAGAGCATCTCTTTCTGCCTGCGGCTGCTGACCCAAGATCACAGCAACCCAGAGAGCATCTTATACCCCGAAGAACTACAAACACTCCTGCTCCACACAGTCATGCAAAGAAGAGTGTGATGTGTGAAGCCCGGAGAGGTCATCTGGAGCCAGAGAAACCTGATTTCTTGACATCTTTCAAAAATGTCCTACCTTAGGTGCAGTAAAGAGGTAACTGGCCCCACCCTATCCCTTTTGTAAAATGGAACCAACTGGGATGCAGTGAGATCAGGGATCAGATCTGCTCGGTCCACCAGGCCAATTATTATTTCATCTGTGGAGATGAAATAATCTGCAGAGAGGCCGGGGGCAGGACCTTGGACAGTGGGCACAGCCCTCACATCTGCTAAGGAAGAGAACCCACAGAAATTCAAACATCACAATTAAAAAAAAATTAGTGTTTCTTACTACCTAATATAAAAATGAAGAAGAAAGAAGCTGTGTTTTAAGTTGTGTGTGTCTTAACACAGAAAACCCAAGTTTGGCAACCAGAGGGTTCTTAATACTTTAATTTTCTATATTCCATATTTCCCATATTTACAAGCAATAACCAAAAATAAAATCAATAGTATTTTTACTCTTTTTATATAAGATGTCTAATTTATTTTGCTTATAGTTACTCACTTTTCATCCCTAATTCCTAATAATGGCATTATAATCTGATTTAAAAAGCAAGATTCTTGCGATAAAACTGTTCTTACAAAATATTTCATTTCTAATTATTTTGTATTTGATTTTGTTTCATAATGGTATTTATAACAGTTATTTAGTGAATCTGCATTTAACTGCTTTTGGTGCTTACTACAGACTAATTTTTCTTTTAATTCTTAATTCATTTTTATTGATATAGAACTTACATAAAGTACACAAATACGTTGTTCAATTCAAAAAAAATTGTACTTATGTAAACATCTGTGATACCATCACGTAGGTCAAGATTTAGACTATTTGCAGCAAGACACAGGGCTCTCTCATGCTCCCTCCTGGGTCACCACCTCTTTGTGGCAACTGCTATTCCGACCTCTAGCATGACAAATTAGTTTATCTATTTTTGGAATTCATATAAATGTAATCACACAATACATCCTCTTTCTTTTCCCTGAATTCTTTCACTTCATGTTTTGTCTGGAAGATTTATCCATGCCGTGTGCAGTCAGCGTGCTCTTCGGTTGCCATGCAATATCCTATGGGATGAATGCACCACAATTTCTTTATCCATTCAACTCTCGGTAGATGTTTGAGTTGTTTCCAATTTTTGACTACTCTGAATAGTCTTGTAAATGTCTATGGATAGACACAGGCACTCATTTCCTTTGGGTGGCTGTTCTCTAATGAATTGTAGAGTATGCGTGTCTAGCTTTATTAGATACGACTAAGCACATTTTTTTCCAAGGCAGTTATAGCAATTTACTGCCAATGTTGTACTGCAGTTTCATTTCCTTCACACTCACACCAACACTTAGTAATGTTAGTTTGTTGATTCAAGCCATTATGTGGAAGTGGAGCGGTACCTCCTTACGGTTTTAATTGACAGTTCTTGGTAAATAACAATGCAGAGTACCTTTTTCTATGCTTCTTAGCTACTTGGAAATCTTTTTCAATTGATCTGAGAAAGAGGAGGGGGAGAAAGGAAGGAAAGAGAGAGAGAGAAACATCAACTCATCTCACTTAATTGTCCCATTTAGTTGTGTGCTCATTGATTGCTTCTCCTACGTGCCCTGACCGGGGTTGTACCTGTGACCTCTGGCACACTGGGTTGATGCTTTAATCCTTAGTCCACCTGGCCAGGACTTCAGATACCTTTTTAAAGAAGTGTCTAGCGGAGGCTTTTGCCCTGACAAGAAAAGGTCATCCAAGCTGAAGAAACAGAAATGTGTCAAATTACTGAGGTGACAAATATGGTTTCCCTATACTTATTTTCCATGGGGTTCACTGACCTTCTGAGCACTTTATAAATATTTCAGATTTTATTTATTCATTTTAGAGAGAAGATGGAGATAGAAAGAGAGAGAAAAAGGGAGAAGAGCAGGAAGCATCAACTCCCATATGTGACTTGACCAGGCAAGCCCAGGGTTTTGAACTGGTGACCTCAGCACTCCAGGTCGACGCTTTGTCCACTGCACCACCACAGGTCAGGCTAGTTTATATTTTTTAATCAAATTTAGACATTTGACCATTATTTTTCTATAAATATATAACTATCTTTTTCTGCCCCAATCTAGAAGTATTTTTTTTGCCCCAATCTCTCTCTACTTTCAGGTACAATTATGTGCTGGTTGCATGGTTATATTCACTTATGCAAATTCATTAAGCTCTACACTTATGATTTGTGTCTTTTTCTATATAAATTATACTTCATTAAAAAGTGTAAACAAAACAACGTACATATTCTCCTATTGTTCAATAATAATTGAATAATTAATATTCTGTGATGCACCAAACCAAGGTTAATTTTCATGCATATACACATGTACATGCACACATATGTACACACATATTCACACACAGAGCACATGCACATACACATGCACAAATACACACAGAGAGAACGTGCACACATGCACACACACAAAGTACATGCTTTCCTTTGCTCCCTTACTCTTGCAGTTTCCCCTTATTGAAAGGCCCTTCATTCTCCATATGTCTTATCTGGTAAATAATATCTCATTTACATAGGGTGACAATATGCCCCAATTTACACAGGATACTCATGGCTTAAAGTTACTGCCCTAGAAGAATTATTAAAAGTACCTAGAATCATTCTAGACACTTAGGGCATTTCCGCTACCTTTTACAGTTGTCTTAACTCAAGAGCAAGTATCTAGTGACTCTATTTTCCTATCTTTTTAAAGCATTCAACTCAATGTTTACAAAAACAGTGTATGTATATAATAACAAAACTGGCAGAAACAGGCTTGGGAACAAACAGTACTGACTCTTGGATACTCAACCAGAGACATAAGCTGGTTACACTGTTAGATTTGCATTAATACTACACAGAATGTGTTACAGGGAAAATGAGAAACCTTAGTTCAACTGTCTAGTCAGTAAGTTGGAGGTTGGATAAGAGAATTTCTACTATATATCTATTTGTTAAGAAAACTACCAAACCTCAGGTATAAAAGTAAAGACACCGAATCAACAATGGGGAAGAAGGTAATTTTTGGCTGGCTTGGCCTATAGTGAGACCCTTGTCCTCCTTCAAACTGAGTAGAGATTTAGGCACAGGAATGAAAAGGCTCAGGTTAAACTATGTACATTGCACTCTTATGGAACCAAAAAGTCAGCATTTATCTTCAGAGGCGTTTTTCTCCCTTCTACAACCAGATTCGTTGTCCAAAGCCAGCAATGAAAGTATACCATTAGTACAGGGCTCAAGCTGGCGCCACCACGAGGTCCCCCCCTGCCTGTCACCCTCAGTGCATTGAGAGTTGGCACAACACAGAAATCTGACACCTGATCATTAGCCAGGCCCTGAATGGAGGTGCAGGGGAAAAGGAAGGAAACCGAATGAAATTAGAAAAGTGAGAAAGAAGACCAGAGCCAAAGATGACATCAGGCTTCTGGGGAGGCTAGGAGGTACAGAAAATATATTGTAAGAGAGGATATTCTTAATTTGGGTTACCTTGAGAAGATCCATCCAGCTTGATGCTACGTTGCTTGGCAAGGGCTACATCTGCCATTGAGAGAGTCCCTTTCCATTAAACTGCCTCTTCCCATTATATATTGAGAGGGAAAAAGAAGTCCCAGAAATGAAATTTTTGCCACGTAGAACTGTCCAATTATCCAGCAGAAGATACAGTGTTGCCCTATTTCTTGAATGCAACAATACCTATTACACCCTAGTCAAGCCCATCAAAAACAACCAGGCCCAGAATATCCAGAAGAGGGAAATTAGATCAAAATGCTCTTCCATCCAGGATTCCCTTAAATAACATTATGGGATTAAAAGTCTTACCAAAAAAAATATATACAGAATTGAATGTATTGGTTCTTCTTACCATTCTTCTAAAGCAACACTGAATGGAACCATAAGCCCTAGGACAGGGACACATCGCTTAACCATGGTTGGAACGAGAATTCTTTTTATATGATTACTTTATTCTATTAACATCCTTCATAATCACTTTATGGCTGTTCCAGAAAATCTAAGGATCTGGCCAACGTTCTTGCCCATCATGAATGAGAAAATGTGGAAACAAGAGAGACATCTGAGTGGCTAGAAGAGGATGAAGGGAGCAAAGGTAACATGGTAGGTAGAGATCCCTTTCCTCATAACCTGGTTCTATCAGAATTCACAAAGCCCTCGACCACCTCCACCCTAAAGCTCCCAGCACACAAAACCAGGGGAGCATTAATTAGCTCAGCTGCCCCTCTGCCAGGACCTGTTGGGTCTACTGAGGACTCTCCTGATGTCCTTTAGGTAAGTGCTCACCATTGTCCCTTTGCCTAGACTCATGGCACATTCCTCGTCTGTGTTCTATGGCCTTGGGGCTAGGAACCATGAATTCCCATCTTATTATATACTCCAATAATTTTTGAATTCTAAAACAAACAACTAAACTCCTTTTTTTTTTCCAAATAAGTATTCACAAAAGATAAAGGGGGTCTTCTGTGGGCAAAGCAGGAGAAAGGCCCAGCAGCCTTTGAGGACACTTTCCAGGGGAACCTGGAACCTCCTTCATTAGAAATAAATATGACATAAAGACATGCTGGCGTCAGAGCCAAAACAAATACACTTATCATAAGAATCCGGGTCGGAGCTTCCTGTTGGACGTTGTGGGGGTTGAAGAGCAGAGATAGTCGCTCTCAAAGTGCAGAGTGCAAGCCCTCCAGCCTTTTCGCAGGTAGGTGAAAAAATAATACAGCAGCCTAGGGTAAAAGCAGGTGAAACCCTCAGCAAAGCCCAACAGGTCAGAGGCCGATTCATGATTCCCACTCTAATCCTTCCTCCAAAACTCATCTTCATTAAGGGGCTGGGAATCAAAGGGTCAACCTTGTCAAGAGAACTTGAAGATTAAAGGAGGGGCAGGAAGAAGACCTAATGATCTACACAAGGAGATGTCCAGCCAAACTCAAATTTGCTGGACAAGAATGTAGGTGCAATCTGTAAATGACACTGTATCAACCCAAGTTGTGCTTACTTCCTCTCCTCCAGGCTCGTCAGAATATATCTTTTTTAGAAACGTAAAGATGAAAATAATAAAAAGATGTTCCTTATACAATTCTTTAAATTTTCAGTGGGAATAGTTCCATGGTTGTACAGCATGCTTGGCTGATCATTTTCCAACCAGAAGTCCTGGCAAGAGTCAACACCTCTGTGTGCGCAGGCGCAAGGTGGCTCTATCGGGAAAGTGGAAGTCACCTCACCCTGAGAGAAAGGGCTGACAAACCTCTCTGTCATCCTACCAACCCGACCCAACCCGGGAGGTCAGTGCTGGCTGGGAAGCGTGCCTTGCCTAGTGCCACACAGTTCCCTGTACCTGAGACAGACCCGCAGCTGGAACAGACTTCCACAATGCCCCATAGATTTTAGTGTGTCCTAACTTTGTGGTTGGAGAGTATATTAGGTTAGAATTAAGAAAAATGTTCTCGGCCCTGGCCAGTTGGCTCAGTGGTAGAGCGTCGGCCTGGCATGCAGAAGTCCCGGGTTTGATTCCCGGCCAGGGCACACAGGAGAAGCGCCCATCTGCTTCTCCACCCCTCCCCCTCTCCTTCCTCTCTGTCTCTCTCTTCCCCTCCCGCAGCCAAGGCTCCATTGGAGCAAAGATGGCCCGGGCGCTGGGGATGGCTCCTCAGCCTCTGCCCCAGGCGCTGGAGTGTCTCTGGTCGCAACAGAGTGACGCCCTGGAGGGGCAGAGCATCGCCCCCTGGTGGGCAGAGCATCGCCCCTGGTGGGCGTGCCGGGTGGATCCCGGTCGGGCGCATGCAGGAGTCTGTCTGTCTCTCCCCGTTTCCGGCTTCAGAAAAATACAGGAAAAAAAAAAAGAAAAGAAAAATGTTCTCTCTGTTTCAAAAGGAAACACTTTCAAAGACCAATTCTTTCTCTGTGTAGTAATTTTACTCCTTTACCTTTTTCTTCTGTCCCCTCTCCATCCCTGCTTTCCACACTGCTCCCCTGTACAGCAGGTAAGTGGCATCCTTGGGAATGAATAAACATGGAGGCTAACCGATAAAAAGTGTAATGATGATCATCACGTTATGGGCTCACTCTGTAGGGTTGCCTATTTTTTCTTATATGCTTGCCCTGCAATAAAAGTAAGCCACTGCAGGTCTCCAGCAATGGGTTAGCTTTGGGTTTAGTTTTCTAATTTCATGGTTTCCCATTGGGATTGAAGGCAAGAAGTCGTTTTCCTCCTCATTTATCCTTTTTCTAAAAATGGGCATTTTGTTAGAAAAGTGGAGCAAAAAATATTATCATTAATTATTACAAAAAACTAGATTAACAACACTTTTAATTAGATTAGGAGAAATGCACATACTGAACTGTACACACACAGATACACCCATTCACCACAAAACCTCTTTATACATTTAGGCATGTTGTCTGCAGATTCTTAACTATTGCAGACATTTATTAACAAATGTATTCCAAATTTTCCCCATGTTTACGTAGTAATTACAAACGGTCTTTATTTGAGATTGGACCTCCTCAACTGTCTGTGTTTCTGGAGCTTTTAACCACTTCAGCAGAAATAAAAACCCTAGCAATATATCTTATGTTATAGATTTTCTTCCCTAAAATAAGTCACTTGATAGCTGGCTCTCTCTTGCTTTCTTTCTTTTCTCTCTTTATCTCTTAGCCTGCGGTATCCATTTATACTGTGTAGCCTTCTGCCTTCTTTCTTTGAAAGAAGAAATTGCTTTGCTTTGCCACTCAACTGCAAAAAGAGAGGGACTGTAGACCCATAGTGTGTATCCATACCAATAACTATGACACAAGTCCACCTTTTGCAAGAATTTCCCTTTATAACCAAGAGTTCTTTTTTCCCATCCAATGGTTAAATGCTGCTGAATCTAAGCACAATGGCATCCTTAGCAACCCTCTCTAGTAAGACAAGGTAAAACTGCCTTTTAAAATATATATATTATTCATTTTGAATTTCAAATCCTAGCTAATGCAATACATTTAAACAGAATATAACAACACTTTAGACTACAGTGTAAAATAAATTCACCTCAAGTACCTCAACTTGAGGTCAAAGTCTGTGGAGCAGCTGTTCCTAGTCTTCTTATAGTTTCCTGAAATTGATGGTGTTGGAGAGCACAATACCACTAGTGTCTGTTGACTATCCACAGCACTGGCTCATCAAAAGTCATCTGCCCTAACGCTGCCCAGCCAGAAAGATCTGTTCCCACCACCTCTTTCAAAGCCTCTACCATGGAATTCTGCCTAAATGGTTTAAAGTCAGGATGTTTGCTTAACTTTCTGGGCATAGGTTATCTTAATTCTGCTGATAAAAATGTCTGATTCCAAACAGGCTTTCTTTTTCTTTTTTGAACTTCCTTGTTTGTTTCTCCAACTTGTACATTAAAGAAACTGAACAAAATACCCAGAAGGTCTCTTCCAGCAAGACCTGAAATCAAGATTTAAATCCCAACTCTACAATCGACCCCCTGAGTGCTCTGGGCATGCTGCTTGAGCCTCCATAGCTCTGTTTTCTCATCTGTAACATTCTCATCCCAGGGTGGCTGTGAGCACTGGGGGGAGTACATATAATATGCTGGGTGCTGTGCCCATTCTTCGTTACTCCGATTGAAAACTGGAGACTAATTCTTTTCCCCTTAAGGGTGGTCTGGCCTAGAGTCTTGCCTAAACATCAGACCTCTGAGATCAGGTCATAAGAACTTTTTCAGCTTTGACCCAGGCGCCATGGAACAGTAGCTCTGGTATCAGTGAACTCCCATGTAAGGAGTTCAACTTGAGACCACCACACTAGAGAAGCTATATAGAAAGACATTGAGGTGACATTAAGGAGATTCTATTCAGTCTGCGCTGTTTTAGCCTCAGCTGTTCACGTCATCAGGATGGAGGCCCCCACACATCACGTGGGGCAGAGAAGCCCTGATGAGCCCACCAAACTGCCAACTTGCAGAGTCATAAGCAAATAAACAATCATCGTTGTTTTAAGTCACTCAGTTTGGGGTGATGCAGTAAAAAACAAGAGCACCCACATAAGGTCCTTGAAGGTGACTGTTCATCTCCCCCCCATGATTTTAGAATACTACAGCATTTCAGTTTCCTATTCATTCTTCATTGCCAAACAAATATTGCACCTGCCAGGAAATAGTTGATGAAACTATAGCCAGCACTTACCCAAAATGGCACGAAGCCAAGTGAAGCCTTCCTAATGCTCTACTTATTTGCATCCCTTTGGCAATAGTACTCTATGGCCTTTAGCTAGAATTGTGAAAGCCCCTTCTAGAGCTGTGGGGATACAAACAAACCCAGTAGAGAAAATCTCAAGGAGTCTTTTGTGAAGTTAAGACATCAGGAGGATGCATAAGGGGACCACTCACCTTAATGGGGTTTGCTTACATAAGCATGAAGCATTTGGGCAGAACAGTGGACCTGTACTTTAATTTCAATGACTTTTGCACCATACATAATATTTCTTTCCAAATCACTAGTAGCCTGACACACAAAAAAATTCTGTTTAGTTGCCTTAATAAAACACAAATATGCTATTAGGCACCATTCTCGTTGAGGCCGTGGGAAGAGCAGTGCTGCTCCATGTCACTAGGGCTGTTCACTAGGGCTTACTAGGCATGTTCACACCTCCCCAAATGCTCAGGGACATTCGGTACTTTGCATGGATATACTCCTTGGGGTTTTTAAAAAAAAACCCAAGTCAAAGAACTTTCTTTTTTATGCTTTCCAAGAAGCTCAATAGAAATTCACTCTGAATGATGAAGAACGAAGAACTTTCAAAGGAAATATTGCCATCTTTCTTTAAAAAGATACTTACCAAAGGAAGGCATATTGCAAAGTTATTTTCTTTGGGTAAACAGGATGTCTTCCATACGTTTACATTTCCCAGGCTGAGCTCAAAATTCACAAGTGTGAATTCACACATAATCCCAAGCTTCCAAATACGCACGTTGGCATCAACAAACTAGCCTTAAAAAGCTAGAAGAAAGAGAATGAAACCCAAACTCTTCTCTCCTCCCATTCAGAATTCTCTTAACTGATGTTTTCAGACTATCATTGATTTTTAAAAATAATATTTAGGTTAAAAAGTTTTGAATTTGACTTTATAGAATGTTTTAAGTACTAGAACCTTTCTTTAAAAATAAAAGACTCTGAAGAAGGAGGCCACTATGTAAAACAGGCGACATGCAGAAATGCTCTTATTGGATGAGTGTTGGGCGGGGGTGGCCTAGGACATCATGTTCACTCTTGAAATAGCTCAACAGAACCTGTAGCAGAAAATAAAGTGGCTTTCACTGATCTATGGCCACCTTATCTTTTTATAAATTAAAGGCCTGAAGAAGTTTCATTTGAGCCCAAGGTCACACAACTATGTCAATGGCATTACCAAGACTAGAGCCCAGGATTTCTTAATCCCAGGGTTGGGCTCCACAGGCTTACTTCTGGTAAATTTTGCACTGGCCGCTTAACCTTAGGACACTGAGTGGATAGCACAACGTGACAGCAGTGTATCACATACATAGCAGAGGCAGCTGGCCGCCGTGCTGCTGAGGCAGGCAACCCATATGTGCAGCACAGCCCATCAGCCAGCCCAGACTTACCTAGAGGACAAGCCCAGGCTTCACCAACCAATCATCAGTCACTCAGAGACATTGCTCTCTTAATATGAGACAGTGACAATTGACACATTTTAGCTTTAAAAGACTCACTTCATTTTTCTTTCTAAAATCTCATTTTGCAAAGTCTAGACTCTTATTAGATTGGGTCCCCTGCTTGATAATAACACTTTTCCTATTAAATGCTCAACCTTTGCCCTTTAGTATTTTATTTCTCTTTAACACTACCCTATCCAATAACACCCTCATGCATATGGGTGGGCTGACCTGAAGCAAGCACTGATTAGATAGATACTCTGTGGCTTCCATCCAGGTAGATGGTTCTGTCCAAAATGCATACCTTTCTAATAGCAAATGTTGGAGAGGCTGTGGAGAAAAAGGAACCCTCATACACTGTTGGTGGGAATGTAAAGTAGTACAACCATTATGGAAGAAAGTATGGTGGTTCCTCAAAAAACTGAAAATAGAAATACCTTATGACCTAGCAATCCCTCTACTGGGTATATACCCCCAAAACTCAGAAACATTGATATGTAAAGACACATGCAGCCCCATGTTCATTGCAGCATTGTTCACAGTGGCCAGGACATGGAAACAACCAAAAAGCCCATCAATAGATGACTGGATAAAGAAGATGTGGCACATATACACTATGGAATACTACTCAGCCATAAGAAATGATGACATCGGATCATTTACAGCAAAATGATGGGATCTTGATAACATTATACGAAGTGAAATAAGTAAATCAGAAAAAACCAGGAACTGCATTATTCCATACGTAGGTGGGACATAAAAGTGAGACTAAGAGACATTGATAAGAGTGTGGTGGTTACAGGGGGAGGGGGGAGAGGGAAAGGGAAAGGGGGAGGGGGAAGGGCACAAAGAAAACTAGATAGAAGGTGACAGAGGACAATCTGACTTTGGGTGATGGGTATGCAACATAATTGAACGACAAGATAACCTGGACATGTTATCTTTGAATATATGTATCCTAATTTATTGATGTTGCCCCATTAAAAAAATAAAATTATTAAAAAAAATGCATACCTTTCTATACCTTCACCAGCATCTCAATTTTCTTAAATTAAAAGAAAGTTAATTTAGAAAATCACCCCTAATTTCACTTTAAACTTCTTCTCCAGATATACAGCTAATATATTCTTAGTCATAATAGAGGTTCAGAAATGAAGGCTTGGCGTTGTTGAGTACGAGTCTAAGGAGACTAAAACAAAAATAAAACAGCTGGTTCCACACCATCTGAACCTCATCTTCCTCATGCTCCATGGGTCTGATTAACGCCTTTCCGCTGTCAGTTGGCCAGAACATTGAGGCCTCACCCGTCCACGCATTTGGGTAATTTTGAACTTTTCAGCTAAATTTTTTAGAGCAAACCAAACATCCACCCACCCTATCCCGGACTTGACTTCAGGAAGTATTTTTCCATTTCCAGTCTTTGAAACACCACTAATACTGATTGTAGTAATGTCCACTCACCATTTAAATAACTGTGTGATGTTATACAAAATTTATCAAATCGGCAACTTACTTAGAAATTTAAGACTTGCTTGGGACTATACAGTGGAAATTATAAGACTAATGTATTGGAGTGAAGATAATTATTATGAATAGTGTCAACCAATGGCCATTGGAGTCAACAGGAATCCCTATCCCACCTAGGGCTCCAAGCAAGCAGTGCAAACCCCTCAGCGTACCTACCCGGCACTGTGCATGGAGATGCTATCCACTGAGCCACCGTACCTCCCAGGACTCACAGGGGCTAGGGTAGTCTTAGGCTCCAGCTTGCCCGCAGAAGCCCGAGTAGGGGTTGCCCAAAAGTGGAGCATTGCCCACGTGAATATCATGGCCTGGCACTCTAGCCCCAGGAAGTAGCCATCCTGACAGCTGTGACTCACTCCCTGGTGCGGTCCGGTCTGCCTGGCATGCAGAATCTAAAGGCAAATCCAGAAGAGCTTTTTACAAAACTGGAAAAAATCAAAAAGGGCTCTTTCGGTGACACGTTCAAAGACATTGACAGTCGTACTCAAAATTGGTGCCATAAAAATCATTGATCTGGAATAAATTGAAGATGAGCCAGAGGACATTAAACAAGAAAGCACAGTGCTGAGTCAGTGTGACAGTCCACATGTAACTAAATATTATGGATCCTATCTGAACAATACCAAATTGTGGATAATAAATGGAGTATCTATTATGAACTGGCCCTTCAGGAAACTATATCAGGTCTAGAGCTTCCCCATCTCTCCAGAGACATGTAAACTGAGGGGAAAGGGTACCAAATAGTATGACTTCTCCTCCCCCATTATCCCAAGCTAGTTGAATAACAGCAGAAAAGTCAAAAAGAACATTATAGCCCCTTTAGTAAAGATTTTAAGAGTTCTGTAGATGTATTGGTCCAGTGTTGTATTTGGTTGCCTTTTTGTTCCTGGGCTTTAGCATCCCTACTTCTTTTTTTTTTTCCTTTTTCTTCTTTTCCAAGTGAGAAGAGGGGAGATAGAGAGTCAGACTTTCACATGTGCCCCAACAGAGATCCACCCAGCAACCCCCATCTGGGGCTGATACTCTGCCCATCTTGGGCCATGCTTACAACTTAGTTATTTTTAGTGCCTGAGCTGGAGGCTCCATGGAGTCATCCTCAGCACCCGGGGCTGATGCACTCAAACCAATAAAGCCATGGCTATGGAAGGAGAAAAGATAGAGAGAAGAGGGAGGGGAGGGGAGAGGTGGAAAAGCAGATGATCACTTCTCCTGTGTGCCCTGACCAGGAATCGAACCCGGGACATCCATACACTAGGTTAATGCTCTACCACTGAGCCAACCAGCCAGGGCCACCCCCCTACTTCTTGTGTGTATATGCATACTGTAGTCAAGCATTAAAGTCATGATACATGTGTGTCTATCGTATTGTTCTCAGTAGCAGCAGCTAGCACTGGCAGTGAGGAGGAAAGTGGACAATTAACCCTTACCAAGTGTTTTGAAAAACAAAATTCAGTAAAAGAAAACAAAAAACAAACAAAAAAAACCTGTCAACATAAGAAACATTTGAACCTGTAGAGAATTTTTATAAGCTTATTTGAACCAAAGTGACAAAAACTGCCAGGAAGCAAAATCTCCACGGATTGAGAGAGTGCTCTGGAGAATGGCAGTTTTGTACCTTAGTGTATATATCACCATCAGAGGAGCAAGCATATGAGGAATACACGAAATTCATTAGTGATAGATTAGGGAGGCAGGAGAGAGTGAAGCAGAGAGCTCTCTGGGGCTGGATAAAAAGTTAAAAGAATAGACTCGCACTTCTTTTACATGTGTGGGCATAGGACAGTTAGCAGTTAACAATGAACACGAGAACCAGAACAGTGAGGGTTCTGTGGTCTGTGCTTTGGTGCAGTGGGAGGGTTCAGAAAAAAGGAAATGACTCTAACATCCCAAAGGTTTGCCAGATTCAAAAAGGTCAGAGACAGGCTCAGTTAAGGTAAAGACTGACCTTTGTCAGCAAAGATACTGGCCTAGGACATGACTAAAATACATCACTTGCTTTCAGCTAGAAAATTTTCATTTCAGACTATCTTATGTGGTTACTTCAGGTGCCTGAGTTTGTAAGGCTGCCATGCAGGCCTCCCTGCGCTTGTCAGGTTTAGTATGTGGCCCCTTTTTCATCCACAGAACAAAAATCCTGAAATGTATATTTGGGATTATGATAAGGCAAAGGCAACTGTGGGAATAAAACCTCAGGTATCCTGCTTTAAGTTGTAACTGCCATCCTGCAGAGATGGAGAATCAGTCTGATGGATCAGTGCGCGGATTTGTCTATAATGGCTTTATTATGGAAACCCTGGTGGCGGACATAAGGAATCACTGTGTACAAACTGACCAAATGCTTTTGCAGATAATGTCAGGGAATGGGCGATTTCCAGGTAGTTGAGGAAGAGTGTAAAACACACATGCAGCACGCACTGTACTCATGCTCAGTAGGGAGATCCTTGCCAGGTGACTCAGAAACAATGGGACACAGTGGGGTACCTAGCTAACAGGCACTGGCCTGAAGTTCTTTTGTTTACCATGGTGAATTCAAAGTAGGCTAAGGTGAACATCCTAAGGTCTCCTTCTTGAAGCAAGTTTCTCTGTTTGAATCTCCTGGGCAGGAAAGGGGGAGCACCAAAGGATCTTTCTGAGTCTTTTGTGTGTGTGTGTGTGACAGAGACAGAGAGAGGAACAGATAGGGACAGACAGACAGGAAAGGGGAGAGATGAGAAGCATCAATTCTTCGTTGCATCATCTTAGTTGTTCATTGATTGCTTTCTCATATGTGCCTTGACTGGGAGGACAGCAGATTGAGTAGTGACCCCTTGCTCAAGCCAGCGACCTTGAGCTCAAGCTGATGAGCCTTGCCAAACTAGATGAGCTTGCGCTCAAGTGGTGACCTTGGGGTTTCGAACCTGGGTCCTCCACTTCCCAGTCCAACGCTCTATCCACTGCACCACCGCCTGGTCAGGCTCTTTCTTAGTCTTTTGTTTCTCAATAAACATCTTAAAATCAGCACTCCAAAAAGCAGCAGGATTTTGGTCCCTTCATGATAAAACTGACTCTACAAGTCAGTTATGACTTTAAGTAAGTCCCTACAAATTTTAACTCTAATATTTCATTCTTTTTACTTTTTAATAGCCAAGTTTAGAATTGTAGCCTATTGTTCTCAATAATGCAAGCTATCCAAACAATCTTGGAAGATTATACATGCTGGAGTCAAAAAAAGAAAGGTTCTCATCCTTAGTGCCCTCATTGTTGGCTGTGTGATTTGGACAACTTCTCTAAGCCTTGGTTTTCTCAGCTGATAAATTAGGATAGCTCACAACTTTTTCATGAGGGACTCTGGGGAAAAATAATCCTACTGTCTGAAAAGCATCCATTGTATACAATGAATCAATGTCTTTCCATGTATCTAGAATGATTCTAATTATTTACCATTCTTGGAATACTTGAGAAAATAGTCAACTATAATCATTTTCTATATACACATGGTTCAGATAACACCAGGTACCAAGTGAGAAAGACTATGTGAAGACTCAATTGATTATAAATATAACACAAATAATCAGCCTAATGTATGGCATATGGAAGGTGCTCAGTCATATTAGTCCATTTCCCTCTCTACTGCCGGTTAGAAAGAAACTGGGCAGAGGATCTCATCAGAGGTGACAGCAGTGCCTTTCCTCATTGTGATCCTCAAGGGCAGATTTCTGGCACTCATCTGTTCCAGGATGGCAGTTCTTTTCCTGTCAGAGAGCACTTGTAAAGAAAAAGAGAGGGGTATCTACTGGTAGAGAGAGGGGAAAGCATTTTCACAGTATCTATCTCCTTTAATAAGAGGAACCAATGGAGATCACGCTGGTGGCAGTAATGGAACTGCCAGGACCTTACAGTTAGTTACTTCTTCTCCCCTGAACTAGTTTACTTGTTTCTTTCCATTTCCTGTCTGTTAGGGTCTGGATGAAGTGAGCTAAATGGAGTTTTGTTTTGTTTTGTTTTGTTTTTTGTAACCTTGTATCTACAGTGCCTACCACAGAGGCAATATGCAAGCTGTCTGCAGTAAATTAACGAACTAAAGTTCTCCAAGGAAAGCCAGAACCTATTAAACCAGAAGAAGACTGTGGAGCAAACCCCTTGCCTTTCATGGAACATTCAGCCCTGAGGCACCTTAGGGAGAGAAGTTCTTCCCAGATCCAGGAGGATAAGTTCCTCACCTCTCTGAGCTGAGTGCACCCCGTGTCTGAGTTTCCTTGGGCAGGAGAGGAAAGAGGGACAGAATGGCTGCAGAACCGGTCCAGCCAGATCATATGCAAGCTGTCCACAACTCCCAGAAGGAACAGGGCGCAAGTTTTTGGACAAGAAGTTCTCTGATCTTAGGTCTCTAGGAACTTCATAAGTCCATTTTTCTCTTTTCACATCTCCTTTAGTCAAACTTGGCTAAAAATATCTTGCAAACCACTCAAGTAAACTCCTATCTTTGTCTCTCCAAATGGTGTCCATGATAAACCATGCACATAGACGCGCAAACCCCAAACTGATAGTATCGCTAGCAGTGTCTCTTTAAAGAGGAGGGCTTTTAGGAGGCAGGACACTACAATAAGAGCTTTTTCTCTGCAAGGTTCAGAGCTGTTGCTGTGGCAACTCCTGCAACCTCAGTTTGTTCTTTTTCCAGAGAGAGAGGGGGAGAGAGAGAGAGAGAGAATATCAATATCAATGAGTTTTGCCACGACTTCTATTCAGAGTTCTGGAGTAGTGAAAAATTAGTTTCCTACAATAACAAAGAAATAAGTCCTTTGGAAGAAGCCTGGGCCCCTCAAAGGGAGAGATATAAAATGCAAGAGAACTGCTCACTACAATCGAAGCAGGAGCCCGTAGCTTTGGAGAGAAGCTCCCAGCTACAAACACCCTGGCAGAAAGAAAGCAAGCTTCAGGTCAGCCGACCCCACATTCCAGTGGAGAGACACCGTCCCTGATGGGGTGCCAGCCTCCCCCGCCTTCCTCCCTCTCCCCCTCCTCCACTTCCTCCCCATTCTAGTCCAGACAACGAGGATCTCAGGTTGAACAAAGAAGAATGGTATGCCTTAAAAAAAAATCTTTTTGGTTTGCTTAACAGGCGATACGGGGGAAAAATTAATTGCAGGAAATGGCACAGTAAAAAAAGTATCATCATTTGTCTATCAATGACATGTCCCCTCTCTACTCCCCTCTCACCCCTACCCCCTGGTCAGACCAGCACCACCAGCCACCCCAGTCCCCGCCCCCATCCCCAACTCTTTTATTATTAGTTGAATCACGTCTTGTGCCAAGCAAAAGGTCATTTCAGGTCATTTTGTAGATGAAAGGGCAGGATATAATGTATGTGAAGGTGCTGGAATTGACAAGTCAAAAGAGAGAGAG
Source organism: Saccopteryx leptura (assembly GCF_036850995.1). Lineage (NCBI taxonomy): Eukaryota > Metazoa > Chordata > Mammalia > Chiroptera > Emballonuridae > Saccopteryx > Saccopteryx leptura. The sequence goes on along the minus strand of NC_089504.1, from coordinate 379,217,550 downwards.
AGACAGACAGACAGACAAATGAGAAGGAGGAGGAATATGAGAATCTCCAGCATTCTAACAAGAGCATGGTTATGCCACAAAGACACAAGAAATGTTTCCAAGCATGACAAGCACTGCTTCATCTGTAGCTAATTTCTTATGAAAATAAGACCGTGGCTTCTACTGTGAGCTGTCTGGAGATTTGGAGAATAATTAAAGTTTCCAGTTGTTCTCACTCAGAACCTCATTTCTGACCCTTCTTCAGAGAGAGAAACACTGCCCACTGCAGAAGTCCATGTTCTGGAAACAAGTGCTGAGTACACCAGTAATCAGGGCTTTGGGGAGAAGTGTTCAACCCTGGCAGAGGGTCAGGACTTAGAGCCAGGAGGAGGTGGTGGGGCAGGGGTGGGGTGTGTGTGTGTGTGTGTGTGTGTGTGTGTGGTGTGGTGTGATGGTGACCTTGCCTTTCTGAGTGATGTTGAGGAACACCAGGTCATGCGGCCAGTCTATCTGTCCTGTTTCAATATCGAGCACAGCTCTCTTTGTTTGGTGATAAAAAAAAATAAAAATAACAAGAAATTTCACATACATATTTTTTCCTACAATGATCACTAAGTATTAATGGCCTGTTTGGGGGTATTTACCAGTAATTTGAGGCAGACACGAAATGAACAGTAATATTTGGAGGATGAGCCTGATTGAAAACCATTGCGATATATCCCCAGTCCGGTCAGAATACTATCATACTGCACAGTTTAAACAGCTGCTCAGTGATTCTGGTGTTTATTTTACCTTTAGTGACATGATGTTTTTCTGTCTCATAGAGGATCGAACAGATATTTTGTTTTAACATTAATGGGCACGATCGAGGAAACAATGGTTGATCTTTCTCAAACTGTCTAAGCTGCTGCATTTCAAGGCCTCAGCAAACGTTGCCTCTTACTATTTCCACTGAACAGGAAGAACTTCTATTTTGATTATCTCTGGTAAACAGCAGTTTGGTCTCACCAGAGCTTTCATTTGCCAAATCGTCCTGATAGACGGTTAGCAGGGTGGCTACTGCTTTCAGGGGTTCAGGTCAGATGAACCCTCATTTCAAGAGCAACAGCTGTTGGCAGTCTTCCCGAAAGACCATCCATCAAGATTTTTCTATCGTGGTTGGCCAAGGAGTCCTGCTTTTGGCTTCCAGGGCTTCAATGCTGCTGGACATGATAGTCCTGAAATCTCATGGGTATTCTTTGGATCATCTAAAAATATTTCTATAAGCTATGTGTTGAACAGGTGGTCTCCTCAGGGTTTACTTCTCTTGCTGGGAAATCTTTAACACCATCCAAAGAACAGATTTATGTAAGTTTATTGTCGTTTCCAAGAGACTTCTTCAACTGTTTTATCTGTTCAGATTCTGGCGTCCGTGCAGCTGTTTGCATAGGCAGCTAGTTAGGTATTAGCAAAAGAAAAGGGAGAAAAATGCCTGAGCCTTATTAAGTGGGGTAACTATAGTTTCACAGACTCTCCAGAGAACAGAAGAATCGCTCCACCAAATGGATTTATGTCTGAGTGGGCAGGAAAGATCAGCTTTCCAATAATCCCAAGGAACAACTGGCCCCTTCCCCCAGATTAATGAAGGGAGGGAGAAATGGTGAGGGGAAGTCCTTCTACTGAGTGCATGAGCGCTAGGAGCAAAAGTGGCTACCACAAAGGGGAGGGGACACACCTGGAGAAAAGACTGGATAGGATACAAGCACAAAACCCCAAATATCCAGGAAAGGGACTGGAGAGGGGGAAGCGCTGACATATCTTCAGGAAGATCCAGGAAAGAGATTGGATGGTATGAAAGAAAACCTGCTCTCACCCAAGTTCAAGGAAATACAGAGAAGCTTAACAAAACCCCAGGCTCTCTCATTTCAGCAGACACAGGGGTTGAAATGCAGCCCGAGAGCAGAGACTGTGCCGCGGTCAAGGCGCAGCAGCTCTGGGGCCTGGCGGTCCTGGTCCTGGTGGGTGCAGGTGCAGGCCTGCGCCCCAGAAGCTGGACTTCTCCCTCAGCAAGACAGCTGAACCGCCCAGTTGTAACTGAGATATCAAGTGTGGTATATCTGGGGACAGATGGACAATGTTGACCAGCTTCTATCGCTGGACCTGCTGGGGAAGTGCCTTGTCTTTGCAAGGGCACACTAATAAATCCTGCCACTACTGCTCAAATTCTCCTGTGTGTGTGCCCCTGAAACTCCTTGCCCACAATACCATGGAAGTACCTATTTCCAGACTGGTCTTCCTCTGGTAAAAACAGCCATGTTCTTAGGGTATGTTTATTCATCACCATTCACGATGCATGGGTTTCTTTTCTGTTCTGGAAAAGTAGTTGTCAAACCTTTGCTTGAATGTCTCCAGTGAGGCCTGACGTTTGGCTTAAGCACAACTCCCCCGTCCAACTACAGTATGATACTGGGGAGGGGGCATTGTTGTGCTGCCAGTCGAGTCCAGGAGAAGAGGGTCAGCATCATGCAGGTGCCACAGCTGCGAGATAGGAGAGCTATTTTGTTGCTGTTGTTGTTTTTTAAGCTCTCTACTAAAGAAGCTGCCAACTGTCTCCTTTTAGTTTTTAATTCAATGTCATTTCAGTAAATACAATTTTTGTCTCTAAATTCCTGCCAAGTGTATTTTTTTTTCCTTCCCACTGCTGAAATGAATGTTCAGTATCTGCCTCACCAATTTTTTCTAAGAAACAAAGAATTTATTATTTATTTATTTTATTATCTATTTACTTTTTCAATAACATTGATGTCAAAAGCAATTCATCAAGGGAATGGGAGGTTTGGGCAATACATTATTTGCTTCCAGATTTGCAGAGTCTCTCATATGGAAATTCCCATCCCCTATCCATCCTCCATGACCTCTGCTCTGCATTCTCTTTTACTAGTCAGTCCCTCTCCAGCATCTCCCAGTCCTGACACACCCCTAGAAACTCAAACGGAGGAGGTATTTAAATTAAAGGCAACTAGGTAAAGTAAACTGGTAAGTGTCAGGCTCTGCCTGTTGGAAAGTCAGAGGTTTAGTGTGAGTCATCCACTTATCAACCCATTCTGGCAAGGAGCTCCTTCTAATGGTTATCTCAGTGTGAGAACCCTACCAGAAAAAAACTGCTTTCATATGCCTAACCCCCAACTGACATTATTATAAAAACATACTCACTGAAGTTATGTTAGTAGTCATATGTTATGTTAGTAGTTTACATAAAGCAATGTATAGATTCAATGTAATTCTTATCAAAATACCAATGGTGTATAAAAATGCCTCTGATTTCTGAGTATTGATTTTATATCCTGCCACTTTGCTGCATTCATTTATCAGGTCCAGTAGCTTTTTGACTGAGACTTTAGGGTTTTCTATATACAATATCATATCATCTGCAAATAATGATAGTTTTACTTCTTCTTTTCCAACTTGAATGCCTTTTATTTCTTCTTCTTGTCTGATTGCTGTGGCTAGGACTTCCAGGACTATGTTAAATAAGAGTGGTGAAAGGGGGCACCCCTGCCTTGTTCCTGATCTTAAGGGTATTGCTTTTAATTTTTGCCCATTGAGTATGATGTTGGCTGTGGGTTTCTCATAGATGGCTTTTATCATGTTGAGGTATGTTCCCTGTATTCCCACTTTGCTGAGAGTTTTGATCATGAATGGGTGCTGGATTTTATCAAATGCTTTTTCTGCATCTATTGAAATTATCATATGGTTTTTCTCCTTTTTGTTTATGTGATGAATCACATTGATTGATTTATGAATATTGTACCATCCTTGCCTCCCCAGAATAAATCCATTCCAAAAATGGGCAAAAGAGATGAATAGACACTTCTCCAAAGAGGACATACAGATGGCCAAGAGGCATATGAAAAAATGCTCAACATCACTAATCATTAGAGAAATGCAAATTAAAACCACAATGAGATATCACCTCACACCAGCCAGAATGGCGCTCATCAACAAAACAACACAGAATAAACGCTGGCGAGGATGTGGAGAAAAAGGAACCCTCCTGCACTGCTGGTGGGAATGCAGACTGGTGCAGCCACTGTGGAAAACAGTATGGAGATTTCTCAAAAAACTGAAAATCGAACTGCCTTTTGACCCAGCTATCCCACTTTTAGGAATATACCCCAAGGACACCATAGAATGGCTCCAAAAGGAGAAATGCACCCCCATGTTTATGGCAGCATTGTTCACAATAGCAAAGATCTGGAAACAGCCCAAGTGTCCGTCAGAGGACGAGTGGATTAAAAAGCTTTGGTACATATATACTATGGAATACTACTCAGCCATAAGAAATGATGACATCGGATCATTTACAATAACATGAATGGACCTTGATAACATTATACGGAGTGAAATAAGTAAACCAGAAAAAAATTAAGAACTATATGAATCCATACATAGAAGGGACATAAAAATGAGACTCAGGCCCTGGCCGGTTGGCTCAGTGGTAGAGCGTTGGCCTGGCGTGCAGGGGTCCCGGGTTCAATTCCCGGCCAGGGCACACAGGAGAAGCGCCCATCTACTTCTCCACCCCTCCCCCTCTCCTTCCTCTCTGTCTCTCTCTTCCCCTCCCGCAGCCAAGGCTCCATTGGAGCAAAGATGGCCCGGGCGCTGGGGATGGCTCCTTGGCCTCTGCCCCAGGCGCTGGAGTGGCTCTGGTCGCAACAGAGCGACGCCCCGGAGGGGCAGAGCGTCGCCCCCTGGTGGGCGTGCCAGGTGGATCCCGGTCGGGTGCATGCGGGAGTCTGTCTGACTGTCTCTCCCCGTTTCTAGCTTCAGAAAAATACAAAATAAATAAATAAATAAATAAATAAATAAATAGACTCAGAGACATGAACAAGAATGGGATGGCAACAGGGGTGGGGGGTGGGGGGAGGGGGGAGGGGGCAAAGAAGGAGAGAGGGGTTGGGGGAGGGGAGGGGCACAAGAAAACCAGATAGAAGGTGACAGAAGCCAATTTAACTTTGGGGGAGGGGTACACAGCACAATCAAATGTCAAAATAATCTAGAGATGTTTTCTTTCAACATATGTACCCTGATTTATCAATGTCACTGCATTAAATTTAATAAATAAATTTAAAAATACCAATGGTATATTTCACAGAACTATAACAAATAATGTAAAAATTTATATGGACTATAGAAGACCCTAAATAGACATAGAAATCAATGAAACAGAATAGAGAGCTGAGAAATAAACCCATTCTATCTGGTCAGTTAATCTTTGACAAAGCAGGAAAGATCATATAATGGGGTAAAGACAGGGTGGGAAAACTGACAGATATATGCAAATAAAAAAGAAGAAAAAAATACTAGACTACTTCTTACACCAGATACAAGAAAAACTCAATATGGATTAAGACTTATATTTAAGACTCTAAGCCATAAAACTTCTAGAAGAAAACATAGGTAGTAAAATCTCAAATATTTCTCATAGCAACATTTTTTTCTCTGACATCTCTCCTTGAGCAAGAGAAACAAAAGAAAAATAATAAATGGGACTACATCAAAGGAAAAAGTTTTGGTGCTGCATAGGAAACCATAAACAAAATAAAAAGATAACCCACTGAATGGGAGACTATACTTGTCAATAATATATTAAGGGGTTAATATCCATAATTTATAAAAACCTCATACAACTCAACACCAGAAAAAAAAAAAACAATTCAATTTAGAAACAGGCAAAGGACCTGAACAGACACTTCTTCGAAAATGGCCAATAGATTTATGAAAAATTGCTCAATGTCACTAACCATCAGAAAAATGCAAATTAAAACCATAATGAGATATCACCCCACACCTGTCAGAACTGTTATCATCAAAAAATCAACAAGCATTGAGTGCCGGTGAGGGTGTAGAGACAATGGAACCCTTGTGCTCTGTTGATGGGAATGCAGACTGGTATAGCCACTATGAAAAGCAGCTGGAATTACCTCAAAAAATTAAAAATGAGCCTCTTGACCCAGAAATTCCACTACTGAGGATATATCCTAAGAACCCCAAAAACAAATTCAAAAGAATATATGCACTCTGTGTCCATTGCAGCACTATTTATAATAGTCAATATCTGGAAACAGCCCGAGTGCCCATCAGTAGATGAGTGGACAAAAAAAAAAAAAAAAGCTGTGATATATTTTCATAACAGAATACTACATGATGATAAAAAAAGAAGAAAATCTTACTTTTTGTGACAGCATGATGGACCAGGAGAGCACCAGGATGTTATATCCAGTTACCTCCAATTTCTAGAATGTATTCTCTAGTAATGTTATTGAAACCATTTTCTACTTCATACAGTTGTTTTCTGCAACAGCAGTTAAAGTATTTTTTCCACACACACAAAAAAAATATTTAAAATAAAAAATACATTGGATGAAATTTAACAACAGATTAGACACTGCAGGAGAAAAATGAACAAAAAGACATAGCAGTAAAGACCACAATGAAACACAGAAAAAAGAGACTGAACAAAAATGAATAGTTCCTCAGTGTACTGTGAAACAGTATCATACATCTAACATAGTGTCATTGGTATCCCAGGAAAAAAAGAATATTGAGGAAAGATGATGCACATGAAAATTATTTGAAGAACTAATGGTGAAAAACTTTTCCAAATTTGATAAAACTAAAAATTCATAAATAACAAAGCTTAAACATTTTTAAATAGAAGGAAAAGAGTAGAACCACTCCAAGACATATTATAATAACATTATTGAAAAACAATGGTAAACAGAAAACCATAAAGGCAGACAGAATAGTAAGACATACAGAGGAACAAAGATAAAATTTATAACTGATTTCTTAGCACAAACCATGCACAAGAAAAGATAATAATTAGGCATCTTTAAAATACTAAACAACAGAACTGTCTATCTAAAATTTTATATCCAGTGAAACTATCTTTCATAAAGAAAAATAAAATTTTTTTCTGCATTACAAGAAATATTGAAAAAAATTCTTCAACAGAAGACAAACAACACCAGACAGAAAATTTTCCCTACACAAAAGAATGAAGAACACTGAAAATGGCTAAATATGTGTGTAAATATAAAAAACACCTTTGAAAACAATTTTCTAAATTTATTTAAAGAATAACTTAGCCTGGCCTGGCAGTGACTCAGTGGATAGAGCATCGAACTGTGACATAGAGGAACCAGGTTCAAAACCTTGAGGTCACCAGTTTGAGCACAGGCTCATCTAGTTTGAGCAAGGCTCACCAGCTTGAACCCAAGGTCGCTAGCTTGAGCAAGGGGTCACTTGCTCTGCGGTACCCTCTGATCAAGGCACATATGGGAAAGCAATAAATGAACAACTAAGGTGATGCAATAAAAAATTGATGCTTCTCATCTCTCTCCCTTCCTGTCTGTCTGTCCTTATCTTTCCCTCTCTCGCTCTCTCTCTCTCTGTCTCTGTCACAAAAACAATAAAAAGAATAAATTACTCTTTTGGGTAAAAATAGCAATGTGCTATGGGGTTTATTACATTTCCATAAGCACCATTAACAACTGCACAAATAACAGGAGAAGAAATAAAAGTACACTGTTCTAGAGGTCATTCATTACACATAAAGTCATTTAATGTTATTAACAATAGACTTAATAAGTTAAATGTTGAATTAAAATAAACCCTAGAAAAACTAGTAGAAAAGGGAGTATAGATGTCAAAAATAAACATAAAATGTAAAATGGAATAAAAATAATAATTAATAAAAAAAGAAGTCCATGTAAGAGAAAGTATCAAAAAAGAGATGGGATGAATAGAAAACTAAAGCAAGATGACAGATTTAAACCTTTAAGAGTTATATTAAAATGTTAGCAGTAGAACTGGGGTGTAAATTTATGGATAGAGTAACAAATATTAAGTCTTATGAATGGCGGAACTCCCACATCTAAATCAAAGTTGTATGTTGTTTCTACTTCCAAATGCCCCTGCATGTCTTATATCTCTGAACTTTTGAAATTTCAAACAATCTCCTTTGGGTAAGACTTAAAACATAGCTTTAAACTCGATTCACTGCTATAGAAGGGTATATTATAGCTAACCAAAAGGGGTTCTAATGACCTCCCTTCAATAAAAGTTATACTTCTGAGTTTCTTTTCCAGGAGTGGTGGTGGCTGAATTGCCTTAAATCATTTGTGAACTCTTGCCCAGTTCCCAAAAGACCAATTATTGCACCTGCAAGATTGCTCTACCAATTGGAATGCCTTTCTAATTGTGGATCAGAGCTTTTTCCTGGTAAAAGTAAACAGATTATAGGGGGAGAGAACCCAGTAGTCTAGCCTCATTAGCACCAAATGCTAAGCAATGGATTTAATCATTACAGGTTCATATCAGTATTTATTCACATATACCAAGTTTATTTTTTTACTGTTAATGAAATATCCTCAGCCTCAATAAAGAATTAGTTAGGCTCTATTTTTATTACATTCCATAATAAAAACTGGAAAGAAATTTTAGAATAAGGGTACCATTTTTTTTCTTTTCTTTTTTACATCCATTCACTTAAAATACCTGGAGTTTCACAATGAGAGTGTTTATATAGTAACTCTTAATGGTTGTGGGCATGCTGGCAGTGGATCAAAACCCCAACGAAGTTATGCAGTCATAATTTTATTTTTACTTAATTAGCATCAATTAGAACCAAAAAATAGACAGTCTGGATAAACAATGTGAGGTTGGCTTTAACAAGTGAATTAAATATTTTTCAGGGAAGAAGAGGGGAAAATTAAGAAAAATCACTTTCTTTCTTCTAGCCCCCCCGTTTTTCCACTGTAGCTGCTGCAGCAGGAAATTCAACTTTTTCAGATGTTAACGTTGCAAAGAGACCCCCTATGGGTTTGGGGACATCAGAGGTGAAAAATTTACAACATCTCAGATCACCTACCTACCTACTAGTAGGGTCTTCTATTTTCTAGCATTGAGTTCCTCCCTAACACATGAAGGTTTTTTTCCTCTGTGTTCTTCAAGGTTTGTAATCCAGAAGTCACTGTGAAATTTCTTCTTCCCCTTCTTTTCCTCTAGGCCCAGGTTATCTTCTTAACAAGAAACTCTATAATGAAAATGCCCTTAGTGGTATGATGAGCTGTTTAACAGCTCTGTAAAAAAAAGGGACGGTATGTATGTGTTTATTAAAATTTCATTGAAACAAAAGATGTGTAGTATACAATTTATAAATGATGACAAAACATATGATACTCTTTATCATAAATCTCATGCAATCAATGAATTCTCAGTATGCTTCTATTCACAGACTCTTGCTGAACTTCCGTATCCACAACTGTCAGGAGAGGCAATCCATCCCGAGCCTCAAACATTCCTGCATGCCCTCCCTGAGTATACCAAACTGTATACCCGAATCCTCTGCTGACACTAAGCACTTTGTAACTAGTCACATAGGAATTAACTAGATGAAGGGGACCACAGTGTGACTATGGGAGGACTGGCTTGCAAAGTCTCCCCATGAGCCTATTATGTTGTCTTATGACCCAGAGTGATCAGTTTCAAACTATCAATATGATGTCACCACATACAGGGCAAGGAGGAAATGAGTATCATGCTGTTATATATTATTTCCATAATGCACATACAATAGACATAAGTAACCTATGGGCATAGATAGTAGCAAAATGTAGTAAAATAATTAGAAAATGATGAGTAGTATGCATTAGTTGTTTTTAACGTAATCAATGTAACTTCAAGTTATTAATTATGAGTTTACATTATTTCATTTTTAATTGGATTTTATTGCGGTAACATTGGTTAATATAATTATTATACAGGTTTCACGAACCTAAATGTACAACACATTTCTGTGCTCACTGTTGGTGAGAATGCAGACTGGTGCAGCCACTGTGGAAAATAGTATGGAGTGATCTCAAAAAATTCAAACTGAAACTGCCTCTTGATCCAGAAATTCTACTCCAGGGGATATATCCAAAAAACCCAAACACTAATTCAAAAGAATATATGCACCCCTATGTTCATTGCAGTGTTATGTACAATAGCCAAGATCAGGAAACAACGCAAGGGCCCATCAGTAGATGAGTGCATAAAAAAGCTGTGGTACATGCACACAACGAAATACTATGTAGCCATAAAAAAGAAGGAAATCTTACCTTTTGTGACAGCATGCATGGACCTGGAGATCATTATGCTGAGTGAAATAAGCCAGGCAGAGAAAGACCAGTACCAAAGAACAAAAGAGAAACAGACTCATAGCTACAACAATCATCAGACTGACAGAGGTCAGAGGGAATGGGGCTTGGGGGACTGGGTGAAATAGATGGAGGAATAAGCAAAGAAAAATGTTCATAGACACAGACAACAGTATGGTGATTACAAGAGGGAAAGGGGCGAGGGGAGGTAGAACAGGGTAAAGGGGAGATAATGGTGACAGAGGGAGACTTGACTTGGGGTGGTGAACACACAATACAATATACAGATGATGTATTATAGAATTGCACACCTAAAACTTTTATAATTTTATTAATCCTTGTCACCATGATAAATTTACTTTAAAAAAATTTTAAAGCAGTAGATGAAATATTTTCTAAAATTGATTTTTAAGAAACATTTATTCATATCATAGTCAAATGATCATAAACAGTGATAAAGAGAAAGGTTAAAAGTATAGAGAACATGCACATTACATTACTTCAAGGGGAAAACGCATAACCTGTGAACTTCCTATCAGAAATAATGCAAGTCAGAAGACCGTGAAACTATACTTTCAAAACACTGAAAAAAAAAAAAAAGGCTTTCTATACCTCTCCACTAATCTGTCTCTTGATGAGTATAGGAAAGCCCCTATCACACATGGATTCTATAAATACTTAATAAAATAATATATCTTATTTTTATAACTCTAAATATAAAGTTATAAGTTATAACTTTAATTTTAATAATATACTTTTATTGTTAGCATTACTGTTGTTATTACTATTTAAACCTGAAGCAATCATATTTTTTTGCAATCATATTTTTATGTCTATACTACAAAAGCCTAAACTTCTAGCATGTTAATCTGCCCTAAAACATCCTTCAATTTCATCTCCCAGCTTTCCCATGACACATTTTCCCACTGCGTTATTTCCTGCTCTCTTACCCACTATTTCCTCCCTTCCAAGTCTTCGTGCATACGTCTGCCCACTCCTTTTTAAGGGCCCATTTCACACCAACTTCTCTTAAAATCTTCCAGAAGTAACTTCTTTGTCATTTAAGTTCCCATAATATATTATTTTTCTCATACTTTACTGTGCATAGGAATCGCCCAGGGTGGAATCTGTGATTTCACAAGCTCCCAAGGACTGTTGATTCTTAGAGGTCTTAGAGAACTTCACCTCTTAGTATCAAGGTCTTATATACAGTATGTCCATAAAGTCATGGTGCACTTTTGACCGGTCACAGGAAAGTAACAAAAGACAATAGAAATGTAAAATCTGCACCAAATAAAAGGAAAACCCTCCCAGTTTATGTAGGATGATGTGGCAGCATGTGTGCATGCGCAGATGATGACGTAACACCATGTATACAGTGGAGCAGCCCAAGGCCAGGCCAGTCGAGATGTGGATGGTACAGAGGAAAGTTCAGTGTGTTCTATGGCTCGCTAAATTCGAATTTGTGATCAAAGTGCAACGTGAATATCGGCGCATTTATAACGAAGCACCACCACATAGGAATAACATAACTCGGTGGGATAAGCAGTTGAAGGAAACCGGCAGTTTAGTGGAGAAACCCCATTCTGGTAGGCCATCAGTCAGTGAGGAGTCTGTAGAGGCTATACGGGATAGCTACCTAAGGAGCCCTAAAAAAATCTGTGCGTGAGCCCACATCAAACTGCACTGAATAGGTATAAAACTGGGAGAGTTTTCCTTTTATTTGGTGCAGATTTCACATTTCTATTGTCTTTTGTGTGTGTGTGTGTGTGTGTGTGTGTGTGTGTGTGTGTGTGTGTGTGTGTGTGTATTTTTCTGAAGCTGGAAATGGGGAGGCAGTCAGACAGACTCCCGCATGTGCCCGACCGGGATCCACCCGGCATGCCCACCAGGGGGCAATACTCTGCCCATCCGGGGCGTCGCTCTGTCGTGACCAGAGCCACTCTAGCGCCTGGGGCAGAGGCCAAGGAGCCATCCCCAGCGCCCAGGCCATCTTTTGCTCCAATGGAGCCTCGGCTGCGGGAGGGGAAGAGAGAGACAGAGAGGAAGGAGAGGGGGAGAGGTGGAGAAGCAGATGGGTGCCTCTCCTGTGTGCCCTGGCCAGGAATCGAACCCGGGACTTCCGCACACCAGGCCGACACTCTACCACTGAGCCAACTGGCCAGGGCCTCTATTGTCTTTTGTTGCTTTCCTGTGACCGGTCAAAAGTGCACCATGACTTTACAGATACACTGTATTTTTTCATCTCATCGACTAGAAAAATAACTATTAAAAAAAGAAAAGTGAGTTACTTTGTAATGACCATAGCACCTAATAGAGGGCTAGGCAGCTCCTGATCTTAGCCAACTAGATAGATAAGAGAGATTAAGAAAGAGAGAGAAGTTGATATCATTCTAGTCATTCTTCTTCTTCTTAGTCGAACCCTGACTGCTTACTCCCTGACACTTATGAATAGGTATCTAATTTTTCAGTGTTCAGGAACAGTAAAACTTAAGCATCCTTTAAGCCCTTGGTACCAACGTAGAGCCCACTAGCTACATTTGCTACATAACTTTATGAGAAATTCATTTAAAATGTAAAATGACACTGCCATTTAAAATGTTGCTAAATCTTAAAATGTAGATTTATTGACTGTTTTTCTTTTCACAAACACTGTAAGTACCTACTGTCTAGGGTTAAAAAAAAAAGCACATATGTGATATGTTGTGTTCTGAGGAGGAAGATCATCATTCTAACTAAACACATAAAAGCATTCCGTCCAGACTCCAATAAACTAAATGGAGTCTCTAGTTTTAAAAAGTTTCAGAGGCTTTTTCCTTCCTTTCCTTCCCCCAACCCCCATGCCCCAGAGGCCCCTGGGTAGGGGCCGGACCCACACTGCATGCTGTCACGTGACTGACAGCACAGCTATCAGCACCTCGGTGTTGTTTTGTACTGCAGGTCTCAACATGTGTTTCCCCTTTGCAAAAAATTACATCATGTCTCAGGAAGTCTCTTTTTTCCCAACAGAACCACCGGATATGCTCCATGAAGGCTTTGCAAATAAGAAGAGAAGATAAATTAATCCTGGTACAGTCTTTAAAGGTGCACGTGTTTGTTGCAGAATCTTTGTTCCCTAGTCCAGTCCCTGCCAATTCATCTATTCATGTCCCAAATGCTTTGCTCTCCGGTAAAAAGAGCAAGACCAGGACGAGGGATAAAGTTTGTACATGTCTGCTGTGCATTTCTTTACATAAAGTGCAATTGTTTTTCATACCGGCCATTGCCCAGAAGGGAGCCAGAAGTTACTTTGACTTCTACCCTGACAAATGCTTTAAACAAACCTGTTGCCAAGAGTGGGGAACTGCAAAATTCTGAGAATTCCATTTCTTTCATGATGCCTTCTTCAGAGGAAAGCTGACAAAATCCCTTGCAGAGCCTAGTTTGAAATTATAATGATCTGTGACTACTTTCATGCCTTTTTACCCAAAGCATATTTATTTGCCCTTGTTTCTCGATCTAAAATGCATTTCCCATATCTGTACGTTACATAGAAACTTTCCTTTCCTAATCCCTTTATGAAGGATTCGGTTTATGTCCGAGTCTACTAAAGCCCTGTACTATATTTCAATCATTGTTTGCTGGAGGTTGTGAGCCAGCAAATGTCAGAGAGAGAGATAACGTGGCTCTCTTTTGTGAAAGGCAAGTAAAGTACCACCGGTAATTTACAACTTATTTGATGATGATGATGATGATAATCCTCATCCCTTAAATTTTTATAACACAAGTTTAAAAAATAGTTTCCTGCTTGTAATATCATGCCATCATTCTTTATTTAGTTCACAAACATACTACTCACAAGAATTAGGGGGCATTTCACAATGACTATGAAGCTAGCAAATATCCCCTTATTTTTGTGAGCAGAATGTATATGGATTATCTGCTCATGACTATGCAAGGCGTTCATAGGGGATACAATGATAAGTAAAACAAATGCAGTCGCTGCCCTCGTTTAATTTACATTAACTAAATGTTTACTTTGTTTCCATAAAGTTCTGGACACCCTGTGCTCATAATATATTTATAGAAGGCTATGATTTTTTTCTTTCATTTTATATCAGAAATCTGGAACCCAGAAAGGCTAAGTGACATTCCCAGTCAACACAGTTAGCTGTGGACACAAAGGATGTAACCAACAACAGGAATTATGTCAGAGGTTGACAGGAGTTCAGCTAGCCAGAGAGAGCCCCTATCAATGACAACTAGCTTCCAAGCCAAGGTAATAAATGTCATGATGCCCTGCATAATGGAAAGAACATCAAGCTAGCAATCAGGATGTGGATTTGGGTTCCATTTTATTACTTCCTAATGTGTTGAATAAGGTTAGTTGTTTTCGAAGTGTTACTCAGAGTTCTAGGGTTCTAAGGAAATGACCTAAGAGTCTGTGAACCATGGGAGGAAGAGATGGCTTCAAGCTCTCTGTCCAGATTTAATCAAAGCACCAAAGCATTGAGCTGTTTCATATATTGAGATTCTGCTTGTAATTTTTATTTTAACAACGGAATTAATAAACACTGAAAACAAAAACAAAAAAAATTACAATGAACCAAATTAGCTTTAAGATATTTTTCAGTTCTGGCCATTTATAATTCAGTAATCTTTTCATCTTTATGAGCTAAGAGTTTGTTTCTTTTCTACATGGGTTCAATTCCCAAAAGACTGATTAGTATTGCAGATTCTAGAGTCTTGCTACTCAAAATGTGGTTCATATACCAGCAGCATCAGCACTGCCTAGAAGATTCTTAGAAATAGAGAACCTCAGAACCCATCCCAGAACTCCTGAATCTGAATTTGCATTTTTCCAAGATCCACAGGTGATCTGACAAACATTAATTTGAGAAGCACTGGCCTAGAAGATATCGGAACCTTTTTTGGTTGACTTGTATCATTGATCTCCACCACATTCTTTTCCCTATGGTTTATAACAGAAAGGTCAGGATGACTGATCACTCCTCCCCCTGGCCTACCTCCCACGGCTCCAGGGGAAAAGGGAGAGTCAGCACTGGCCACGTTTGTCCATATCCTAACTTACAACATAACAGTCCCATCTGGCAACATATTCTTATAAGTGCACCCCTAATACCCATGACCATTTACAACGTCAAGGATATTGAAAGCAGTTCTTCTCTGGTAGAGAGCTAAGGCCCCTCTGATGAGATCATCTTTCCAATCTAGTCCAATCCTGAGATTTGCCGATTCCATAATACAGACATTCATTACAAAAATCTCTCAGATCCTCTACAAATTGCCCCAGACTTGTCCATGTGTTTTTAAAGTTAGGCTGAGTAATAAATGCTATAAATGTCCTAGGAGACAGCACTCGTGCCCAGTAAGCATGACATCTCATAATGACATCTATTTGGCCTGTTCCCCTGGCTCCTCTCTCCACCCTGATGTCTGGAAACCAGAGAAAAGCAAACATCAGAATGTCAACCCAATGGATAAGATGCTTTGCTTGGAGAGGTTCTGTAAGATCATATTTCTGGCCAGATTCCTATTACTTGAGTTGTAGCTGGGAGGCAATTTATTCATTAACATTTCTCTTCCCAGAAAGAAAACATCCCCCAAGTAGAATTCAAGTGAACTAAATGATTTCCAACCTTAGCAGCATTTTGGGCTTGATGTCATTTGTGGATTCAAGATTTGAGTCCTAGTTAATCTGCTCAATTCCATTCCTGATTAGAAAAAAAAAATGCCAAGCAAAAAAGAAAAGATGCATCTCATTTCCACAGGCAATTGCCTACTATGTTTAGACTGATCATAAAGCAGTTAATTTATTCAACTTCTTACAGAGTCAGCTCTTCCGGAAAAAACCGAGTATGACTGCATTTATCCTTTCAACAAACATTTATTGAATGTCTACCATGTGCCAAGCACTGAGGCTGGACACTAGGGGATAAAGTTCTTTTTCATCAAGGAGCTCATAGCCTACCTATAATGACAGTAACATAAATAGCTATGAAATCATATAATCCATATCTTACTGATGGTTTGAACAAGATAATATGGGAATGCAGACTAGTAAGCAAAGAAGATCCAAGCATGAGTAAGACTATCCTTACTTTCAAAGAGATTTTAATCTCAGTGAGGAATCAAGAAAAATACACTTTCACACTGGCAGGCAGTGCTTGCTGAGTTTCCAATGTATAATTGCTCAAAACACATCTAGGACTAAATGTTGATGGTAAATTAGTCATAGTAGCTTCCATAGCCATTGAGAGCTATCATGGTGGGCTGTGAGGATCGAGGGTGGATAGAGGAATGAATTTGAGCTGATACTTAAAAATGTAAAGAATTTCTATTCTATGACAGAAAAGAAATAAGAACGTGGATGTATGAGCAGGGAAACAAGTAGGAACAAAGACACGCACATAGGAAAGCACCTCACCTCCCCACCCTGGAGCAACAATGAAGCCCTTGATCTGCTTGAAGCAGTTTTCATGCAAGAACTATATTCAGTGATAAATCTGGAAAGAAGATTAGGTGCATGGTGTGGAGCCCCGAATTGCATATGCAGGAATGTGGATTTTATTCCATAACCAATGAAGATCCCAAATGCATTTTTGAGCAAGCGAATAAAAGGAAATCAATAGGAAAATTAAACTTAAGATAGTTTGTAGGATGAATCAGATAGAAAGGTACTGGTCGAAGATGGTAAAATTTGGAAGCAATGGCTAAAAACAGAATCCCGTGCTTACATTTAACAATCATTAATTAGCAGTCCTTGCACGGGGGGGGGAAAAGGGATGTCCAGGAAAGGGAATCCATGGTAAATGGCATCATTGTTTCTGTGGAGTGTCCTTTGTGTGAAATGTAGTCAAGGATCCTAAATTTGAACTTAAAGCCCCAAGTCTAGGTCATTTTCTTCATTTCAGTTGGTCAAATCCAATGAGCAAACACTGCAGTGGGCATTAGGGAGGTATCATCTGGAATCTTGGAACACAGAGAATATTACACTAGCAGAGAGCTTATCAGTGATTTTGTCCAATAACCTCATTTTGTGGCTGGGAGCTAAAGGCAATTAAAAGCCTGGAATTAAAACGCAGGTGCCTAATTCCAGATCCAATGCTCTTTCCATGACACCAAACTCTTTCTTAAATAATAGGCAGTGCACCTCCCTTCAAAGAGCTTACACGTGTAAAAAGAAAAAAGAACCCAAACATTGTTTTTCGTGCAAGGAAGATATAAAAGTGTGTGTTCATTCTACTGTGAGAAAAAATAGGATAATCTTTTCTAAAGACAGAGAAAACAAGCCTCCTGTGCATTATGAGAATCAAGTTTTTTGCAGACTTAATGACCAGACAATAAAAAGCCACATTTCTCCCTAACTTTTAGTTTCTGGAGGCAAAGGTTGGCCCAGGAATAAAGAAGAAATCTCTTCTTTAAAGTGAAACTTGCTTTTCCTAGTGAAGTCTCTTTTCTAAATGTTGACCTAAAAAAAGCTAAACCAAAGGATTTTCAATTTGGGGTCATAATAGTAAGGGTCCAATTATTCTAAGTAAGTGCAAGAATCAATGTAATAGTTCAAAGCCCTCCAAGGAACGTACTCATGAATTCTTAAACATTTAGTCATTTCCTCTGGTAAATCCTTTATAAGAAACTAAAGACATAGCTATTTGGAGTGCGCAGATAATATGAGAGAATGGTAATTTCTATTGATAATTACATGCCATTGATACCTGGATAAGAATTGCGTTGAATCTTTAGATGACTTTGGGTAGTGTGGACATTTTAATAATGTTAATTCTTGCTGTCCATGAGCAAGGTATTTGCTTCCATTTATCTGTTTCTTCTTCGATTTCTTTCTTCAGTGTATTAAAATTTTCCAAGAACAGGTTTTTGACTTGCTTGGTTAAATTTATTCCTAGGTATTTTATTTTTTGTGATGCAATTATAAATGAATTTTTTTAAAATTTCCCTTTCTCATAGCTCATTATGGGCTTATAAAAATTCAACTGATTTCTGAGAATTTATTTTGTACACTACTAGTTTATTGAATTTATCAGTTCCAAAAGTTTCTTTGGTGAAATCTTTAGTGTTTTCTATTATAGTATCGTGTCATCTGCAAATAATGACAGTTTTGCTTCTTTCTTTCCAATTCAAATGCCTTTTATTTCTTCTTCTTGTCTGATTGTGTGCTAAGACTTCCAGAACTATGTTGAATAAGAATGGTGAAAGTGGACAAATCTGTCTTGTTCCTTATTCTTAAGGAAAATGTTTTTAGTTTTTCTCAATTCAGTGTGATGTTAGGTGTGAGTCTGTAATATATGGCCTTTATTGTGTTGATATATGTTCCCTCTACTCCTACCTTGTCTTTCCAATTACTGAACTGGTCCTCTGCTTCATCCCACACTGTTTATTCCTTCTAGTGTATTCTTCATTTCAAACTATATTCTGATTGGTTCTTTTTTATGATTTCCATATCCTTTTTTAAAATGTTGAAATTCTCACAAAGTTCTTTGAGCATTCTTATAATTTTTTTTTAATCTATATCTGGTAAATTGCTTTCCTCCATTTTATTTAGATTTTTTTTTTTCTGGAGATTTCTCCTGTTCTTTCATTTAGGAAATTTTTCTTTGTTTCCCCCTTTTGGATACCTCTTGGTGTGTGTGTGTGTGTGTGTGTGTGTGTGTGTGTGTGTGTGTGTGTTTCTGTGTATTAGATAGATCTGCTGTGTCTCCTAGACTTGGTAGGGTAGCCTAATGTAGTAATTGTCCTATGGGCGACCTGTTTGGAGCTACAAAGTGATCCACAATTTGTAGCTGCCTTTGCTGGGTTTGGGTCTCTAGCAATCTTCCGTCTCTCCTTGGCAGAGAGACACCCAGTAGAATTTCACAGCCAGATGTTATGTGGGCTTCTCTTCTCAGGTCTGGTGTTCTCGGTTGAGACTTCTCACTCCACAAGGGCAACCTTTGCGTCTTATTATTTCTTCAGATACTCAGCCACTGCATGTGGGTGTGGGGCCAGCCCTTTTCACATTTCAGTCCTTTCTACCAGTCCTGATGTGGCTCCTTCTGTAAACCCTTGGTTATAAGATTTCTGTTCAGCTAGTCTTCAGTTGGTTAGTCAGGTTGATTGTTCTATATTTTAGTTGCAATTCCACTGTGGACCTGGTAAGAGGTGAGTGTAACTTCCACCTACTCCATTGCCATCATGAATCTTTAAGTGAATTTTTAAAGATAAATAGGAGCTAGCCAAAAGAAGAAATTCCCTAAAGAAGAAAATTTAAGGGAAGATGAAGAAATCATTCCAATGGCAGAATAGAGAAACAAGGGTAGAAGAAGCAAGACCATTTAAAAAGTTATTTCACTTATTCAGGTGAAAAATGATGAAAACCTGAATTCAATGTGTACTAACATGGATACATTTAAGAAATATCTATGAAATACAGTTGACAGGCCTGGATAACTAATTTGATGTGGATGTTAAAGGAGAGGTTCAAAGATGCCTCTTTTGCTTCTCACTTGAGCAAATGGATAGTTATTGGTACTGCCAGTTGTTGGTTTACTAAGTTGAGTTATCAAAATGATCTGAGGCTCAATTTGTTTCATGTAACTTTAAAATACCAGTTAAAATGAATGGTTAGTAATTGGATACAAATCAGCTCAGAGGAAATACTGAGCTTGGAGAAACAAACCCAACATCTAAGTGAATAATAGGAACTTAAGCGTATTTAAGATCAGGCGTTGGCTGGGTGGCTCAGAGAATAAAGCATCATCCTGGTGGGCTGAGGTCATGGGTTTGATCCCTAGTCAGGGCATATACAAGAAGCAATCAATGAATGTACAACTAAGTTGAACAAATTGATGCCCCCCCTCTCTATCCCTCTTCCCTCCTCTTCCTTCCTCTTTTTCTTAAATCAATGGAAAAAAATTTAAGAGTATGTAAGATCATCCAGGTACAGAACACAACCTGAGAAAGGAGAAACATAAAAATAGAAACCTGAGAAACAAACATTTAAGATAATTCATTGAGTTTCTCCTGAATCTTTTCTTTTCTAGAATCAACATTCACAGATAGTTTTATTCTATCTTCTATTCAATTGCTGCCAAATATGTTTCACTTTGCCAGTTTCCCTCATAAAATAGAATGCTCTCAACTGATACTAATCCATGAGCTGGGAATTGGACAAAGATGAGAATATTATCTCCATTCTGGATGGCACCGCTTCATAGACGGTAAACAATTCAGCAATATGTGTCTTCCTACTTTCATAAGACACATTGGCCACTAGAAAGCAGTTGCCCATCCATTAACTATGTTTACCACCTTCCCTTACTAATAAAAAGTGAGTGTTAGCTTAGACAGTTAACTAGTTATTAAGATAGAAAAAGATAGTTGGAAGGAGTCAAAATATTAAAGTTTTATTAATACTTGGAAAGCCTGCTTCAGTAGGAAATGGCAACATCCATTTAGTATAATTTTCTAGAAAGCTAAAAATATTCATAGGCCCAATTGCACATTTCAGGAATCCATTGTGTCCTCAGCCATTCAGACTCAGGGTTGGTAGGAATCTCCCGCAGGCATTGCTGCTCAGGTGGAGGGGGCTGTTTCTGGGCTTCCACTTCAAGGCATACACAGTGGAAGCCAGAATGGAGACCACAGAGGCTGTCAGTCTAGCCTCGAAGAAAAATTTGATTGGTTCATGGGAGGAACCAATGCAAGCCTGTGAAATTTTAAAGAAACTGATTGGTTAGCTTAAAGGGAAGGTAGCCCTACCCAGCCTGAAAATATAAACACAGGCTTAACAGAGATCTGGACCTTTTGCTCTTTTGCCCTTCTCTCTGCCTTCCTGCTGAGAGAATCACACTAGCTACGTTTGTAGCCATGCTGCGTGGGTTGGAAGCCAGGCTGTCTCCCAAGTACAGGCTTTGAGCAGGGCCTGACAGGACTGAGCTGTGATATATGGGCTAAACCATGGCACAGAATATCTAGAATTTAACCCTTATACTGGGCTTACTGACTAGACTGGACTTTTTCTTGGTGAGACAGAAGATGAGACATTGGGAACCTATAAGCAACCTTCTATTTCAACCCTGAATAAATCTCATGGCAAAAGCCTAACTTTTTCTCACCCCAGCCAGTAGTTCAGTTAGTTAGATCATTATCCCAACATGCCAAGATTGTGGGTTCAATCCCTGGTCTGGGCACATACAAGAATCGACCAATGAATGCATAAGTAAGTGTAACAACAAAGCAATGTCTCTCTATCTCTCCCTTCCTCTCTCTCTCTAAAAAAAATAATTTTTTTTAAAGAGCCAAAGCTTCTCCAAGTGCAGGTTTTATAAAATAAAATGCCTTTTATATGACATCACCATACATGAACCCCACCAGAACTGGCATCAGAACCAGTATTATCAGGGGTTATGGTGTATGATACCTTTGGGCCAAAGTTTTTCTGAAGCAGAAGTTCATTCCCTCTTCACTCATTCATCTTTCTTTTTCATGCTAGACACAAATAACAACAAGGCCAAAGATTAGAGAATCACTGAGCCACTAATAGAAGAAACCTAGGACATGGCTTATCGTGTGGAGAAAACAATTTAATTTCAATTACATTAAGCCACTGGGATTTAGGGGCCTAAGTTTTACAGCACCTATTACCTTAATACCATACATTTATTGAAAAAGCATTAAAAAAACATAATTTTGAAAGGCGGGGCATCATACCAATGTGTTATCACCTAGAACTCCTCATATTTGCAAACTAAGATTTTCCCCATCTGTATAATTATGCATTGATTCTTTTAATCAAATTGCATAGCTTTACACTTATCCTTATTACATTTTATCTTACGAAATTTGGCTGATCTCTGAATATTTTAGATATCTGTTTGGAATTTAATTTTTTCATCCAGTGTTTTTACCATCCCTTTAAACTCCCTGGTATCCTGAAATTTGATCAAGGTGTCTATCTTTGAACTATTAAGAAGAATAATTGAATAGTTGGGCTTGGACTACTGGTTCCAGAAATATTCTCATAATTGCATTCCTTACGAGTTTTCTATGGACCTTTCTCAACTCTGGAAATACCTCCTGTAACTGGAGAATACTCATATCATGTTACCCAACTCCTGCTTTGAGTTTTGCAGAACTTGAAGATGAGAAGAATCAAAAGAACGAAATTGGAATACTATCAAAGGGAGTCTATTCCCCTGCGTTTAATCTCCCTAACACAAGCTTTTCACCAGTTCTAAGTCACTCCTTTGGATGCAGTGGCAACCTACTCCCTGCTGATCTTTTCCCTCTTCCATTTATCCTAGACTCTCTCACCGTATTTTCCGTCTAACCCCAATCTGCTTATGTCACTCTTCTGCTAAGAATATCTAATGACTTCCCATTAAATTCAAATTTCTCAATGTTATTGACATGGACTTCAACTATCTACATAGTCTCATATTCCTCCATTTCATCTGAAACTTCCGGACATTCACTAAATAGGTTAGGTTTTTCTTTTTTTTTTTTTTTTTGCGTTTTTCTGAAGCTGGAAACAGGGAGAGACAGTCAGACAGACTCCCGCATGCGCCCGACCGGGATCCACCCGGCACGCCCACCATGGGGCGACGCTCTGCCCACCAGGGGGCGATGCTCTGCCCATCCTGGGCGTCGCCATGTTGCGACCAGAGCCACTCTAGCGCCTGGGGCAGAGGCTACAGAGCCATCCCCAGCGCCCGGGCCATCTTTGCTCCAGTGGAGCCTTGGCTGCGGGAGGGGAAGAGAGAGACAGAGAGGAAAGCGCGGCGGAGGGGTGGAGAAGCAAATGGGCGCTTCTCCTATGTGCCCTGGCCGAGAATCGAACCCGGGTCCTCCGCACGCTAAGGTTAGGTTTTTCAATAAGCTCCTACCTTGTAAATATCATTCTCCAGTTTTCACTGGCATTTCCACCCCTTTCCTACCGCCCCCAGGCAACATTAACGCCTTTTCCTCTGAGGGTTCACGTACAGTACTCTGCTCAACTTCAGTGCTTACAGGTCCTTCCTCCTTGGCTAACCCTACAAGCACACTGAAGACAGGGCTGTGTCTTTCAGCTTAGTCCAGTGTGCGCTTTACAGCTGGCGATGGAAGGGGAACACAAATGGTGAGTGAATGAAAAAGGTGATAAAAAGCACTGCGATAACACGGAAGCAAAAAATTCAGATCACCGATATTTATGTAGTACTTAGAGAAATAGGCAAGCGTTACTGTTAACTGATCGCCATGTGACTTTAAGAACCAAATTTCTTTCCTCCAAAATGACTAAGAGTCACATATAGACACAGAGCTTTATCATGACAAGTCCTGGACCAACGCTGAAAGACACACCAGATCAGGAAATTCTCTTTATCATTAAATACAAATATATTTAAGAAATGTGAAACATCCTTAATATTTAAATCCTTAATACTAGTTCTAAAATTAGCATTATTTCCATTTATTATTGTTGTTGTTTAATAAAATAACAAAGGTTATCCATAAAGAAACGTCCAAATACCTAGAAATAAATTGAGTAAGAACAATAAATCCAATAATTAGTCTTGGAGCACAAAGCGGAGTTGATTTCCTTACATAAGAGCTTCCAGAGGGAACTAGCTGCCTCCCTTTCGCATCTTGATTAAAGTGCACGTAGGGATGGTATTCTACTCAGGGCTCTGCAAGCCTTTCTTCCCATGATTTGGTTTCCCTTGAGTAGCTGGTATGATTAACTGAGCTGGTTTCTTTTGTAATTTTCTTGAAGCCCTTTGTATTTTCAAACTGCTTGGCGATTGTTTATTCTAAGAATGTTCTTAAAAATGTGGTGGGGTAGACTCAGCTCAGGGAGGTTGTGGTCAACAGAGCCAGGATAAAACCAAGGAGAGTCTTTCTGCTTTTTTAGGGTTGTCAGGGTGCTCTACTCAAAATATTTTCATTTTCAAAATTCAAAGATATCCCCCAAAACAAAACAAAACAAAACAGCAAGCTTGACTTTGCCTATTTGTTCTTAGAATACAGTTGCCAAATAAAATACAGGATGTCAAGTTAAATCTGAATTTCAGATAAACAATAAATAATTATTTTAGTAGAAGTATATTCCATTAATGCTAGGAGTCCTATATTTTTGTTTGTTAAATGTGGAAACCCTAACTTAAAAAGAGATTTTCACCTCAGAGCTATATAAACTTGAGCAAAAAAATTTTTTTTTTCTGAGTTGAATTTTCCTCATCTCTAAAAATAAAATGTTGAGCTACATGACCTGGAAGTGACTTCTATTGTGAACTATGCTATGATACAATATCCTCTGTCATTTAAGCCTCATCTAAGACTCACCTAGGAGAATAATGACAATGTCATGGAAAGAGTGCTCATCTGGAATAAAAACACCTAGGTTTGAATTCCACCATACTATTAATGATGTGATCTTAGGCAAATAAAATCCTTCTAATTTCAGATTCTTCATTTACAAAAACGGGGTACGACATTTATTATAAAGATCAAATTAGTTAACGTGTGTAGCAACGTTTGGGTGTATGTAGTTATAAACAAATGATTGCTTTTTAGAAAGTTACTCAACTACTTCCCGAAATTACTCTCAATCAATGTTGAAGAAAATTATTACCAAAAGTATAGTCACAGACTCTGTTCTCTTACATTATTCAAGGCAAGTTTTCAAGCTTGAATAAATTCTCAGGAGGTGCCCACAGGTAGCTGTTTTACCCATCTTTGCCCTTTGTATTTCAAGAGACAAATGTTGGCTCCAAACCTTAATCTCTTCAAATAGTAATGGTCGACATAATACCCACTGCAAACATGTATTATGAGAAGTGAGTGAGGAAAATACATACGAAGGCCTGGCACAGAGAGTCCCTCACTAGGAACATCAGGTCCTTCCCTTTTCTACGGTTCTCTTGAATGCCTGGGAATGGTCCATCGGTAGGTATGTGCATGTTTCTAAGGAGCATATCTCCGTTTCCATTTTCCTCTTTACCTGACAACTTGGTTTGCACAGCCCAACAGGAGTCGGAGAGCCTCCTCCAATCTCCAGATCTCCACCAAGATGGAGTCTGAGATGCCCAACTCATTTTGTGTCCCCCCCCCCCCGACTTCTGTGGACCCACAGGACAGTAATAACCTTCCCTAACCACAACCAGATTCAAACCAGAATGCATCAGGAGAGAAGTCACCTTGACCCAAAGGGGCATCCAGCTTCTCCCACACCAGACATGGATAATGAAATCCAGACAACACAGAATCCCCATATTTGATTACTGCATATGCCCTACTAGCACTGGGTCTTTCAGCCTCTTTCCCTCTTGCCTCAGACACAGCTATGTATTTCTCAGCTACATTCGTCAGGTCACCAGGCCAGTCATCAATAGGGACAGAAAGATGTCTGCACTAGGGGATTTCCAACCCACCCAGAGGATGTCAGCTTCACCCTGTGCATAGCCAACTTGGAAGGGGCGGCACAGTACTTTGCATGCAAACACGTGGTGCAACAGTGACCTCCAGTGGCCAGTGCGTTTCTGGCTGAACCTGGAGGACAAAATGCCTGCACCAGGCTGTCTCAGGAAACCCCTATCCTTCCACGAGGCGAGCACACAGGATGACAGTTTCTTCTTGGAACCACTTTCTGGAAAACCTACACACAGTTACACAGCACCTTTTTTTCTTAAAGCGAAGAAGCCACGCCAGAGGCACGCAACAACTGTATCTAACCACATCCCATGTCCCGTGTCACTCTACAGCTTAAGAACTTTTGATGGCCAGTGGCACGCTCAGGGACCACAGGATTAGGTCTGAACTCTTTAGTACGGCAGCCAGGACTCCTTAGGATCTGTCCTTCCCTACCACTTCCCCAGCTGTTAGCACACAGCAGACTTCTCTCTGGGCCAGAGGGCCTGTGCTATTTCCTCTCCTCTGATGACCCTCCTCCCTGTCTGCCTGGTACAATCCTTTTGCTTTCCGAGGGCTTGAGAGCAGAAGTTGCTGTCCTGGTGACACCTTCAGCACTGTCTTCCAACCACTGGCGAATTATGTTTCCAAAACATAAAGTGGAGGTTCTGCCTCCCGGGAGCCTGCTCTTGACTTTCATCCGCACCCCCTCTTCCCCCCAGACACGTTAACCTTTACTTTCCCTTCCCTACGCTCCAAAGGCCTTTCTTTAGCCTGTTCAAAAGTAGAGCTAGTACTGATCTCTCTGTTTAAGAAACTATGGTGGGACATCTGTTGTATTTCCAGCCATGGTGCTTGGGTGTCTGGGATAAACATGACAGAGGCAAGATTTCTGACCTCAGAACTTTCAAACTAGGGTGACAGAGAGCACAGTAAGGTGATACATGCAAGTTACACCCAGGGCTTCAGAACGGGGGTCATTACTTTCACCTGCGAAAGGGAAATCAGAGACTCTGCCTGCCTCCATAGAGAAAAAGGCTTTAACAAGGGCTTGAAGCATGAGTAAGACTTAACCAGGCAGATGATAGAATTTAAAGAAAGGAAATCAGTGAATGAAGGTATCTGAGGCACAGAGTCACTTGCACGAAAGCAGGAATGTGTTGGGGGCAGTGAGTCATTCGTTTCAGCTGAGCATGAGTTCCATGTGGCCCATTAGAAGGACGGAAGGCTAAGTAAGATGCAGGCTGGGGTCAGAAGGGTTTCAAATATTTGCTATGGCAATGAGGAGTTTCTAAAGGTTCTTGAATGAAAGCAATGTTTAGGAAAAATAAACAGACACAAAAGCTGGTCACACCACACAGGAGAAGCAAAAAGAGATCAAAATCAGGTGTTTGCCTGTTACTGGTCCTCAGAGACACCGGGGTGTCAGATTGAGTCTGAAAGGCTAAGGCAATGCAGTGAGTAGGTATACAGGCAGATGGGGCACAAGACAGCAAAGGATAAGACTTTAAAACACAGGCAGTCATTGGAAGTGTAGCCGATAACAGGGACAACTGTCAAGGTTTCAGAGAGTGGGAAGTCGGGTGGAAATGCAGAGAAGTCTCACTTTCTTCCAGTGAACAGCACCTTGCTGGATTCTAGCGGCTTTAAAGGGCTGAAGTCTTGAGTGGCAGGATGAACTGTCTGAGAAAGCTGCCCTGAAAGGTCCAGTTCCGAAGCTCTAAGGGGGCCGGCCCTGAGGGGCCAGCGAGGCTCCGCTCCTGGTTCAAATGTGTCCTGAGTGCTGGGCGACGACAGAGCTGTGACCTTGTTCCTCATTCTAGTAACATTGACTTAAAATCCCTGTCCCTTCCGATCATTTTATCATGAATGGGGAAGATAGTGGTCCCTTGACATACAGAGCAGGGAACTAATCGGTGGCTGAAATGGGGAAGGGTGTAGACCAAGTGACTGTGCATCTCGGCATGTTTATGGTTGTCATTCTCAGACACCTCTGACATGCAGTATAAGGACCATAATCAACCTAGAACAGAGCCTCTTCAAGGAAAGAGAGACGACATGATGAAGACGAAGAGGCCGTTACCTTCTCCATCCAGGTCCTCATAACTCCATTCATCCTGATACTCAGCACAGCATAGAGTACCTGTCTGTAATGTTCCATTTGAAAATAAGCTCCTGAGCCTGACCTGTGGTGGCGCAGTGGATCAAGCGTCGACCTGGAATGCTGAGGTCGCCGGTTCAGAACCCTGGGCTTGCCTGGTCAAGGCACATATGGGAGTTGATGCTTCCTGCTCCTCCCCCCCTTCTCTCTCTCTCTCTCTCTTTCTCTGTCTCTCTCTCTCTCTTTCTCTGTCTCTCTCTTCTAAATGAATAAATAAATAAAAATAATTAAAAATTTTTTTAAAAAGAAAATAAACTCCTGAGGGTAACAGACATATCTTCTTCAACTAGCACAGTGCTTGGCACAGTCGGCACTCAATAAATACTGAAGAATAAATAAGCAACCCTGGGAAGGAGGACCTGGGTTAGGAAGTTCCCACAGACACATATTGGGTTGGGCTGGAGCATCAGAAGGTACTATATTTTCTCAAGTCTGTCCTTCATTCATTCTTTCACAAATATTACTAACGTGTACATTAGAAAAAAAAATAGTTAGAAAACAGATGAAAATGATTTTTAAATTTAGGCTCTGCCACTTCATTTGCTTGGCAGTGTACTCAAATTATCTAAGACAGCGGTTCTCAACCTGTGGGTCGCGACCCCCGCCGGGGTCGCGACCCACAGGTTGAGAATCGCTGGTCTAAGACTCATTTTTCCACCTAAAATTCAAAGATAAAAATACTACCATTCTCACTAAGCTGTGGTGAGAGTCATCTTACATGAACCTACCTCAGGGTGAAATAAATAGCAGACCTCCCAGCCCATGATAGCTGTGGTGACTATATCTTCTTGTGAGGGACCTGGAACTGATACAGACCCTGGAAGCCTTAGTGGACAATCATACCCAACTAGTAATACTGTCGCAGGACTCGAAAACTGGAGAAGACCTTGATACAACCAGATGCTTGTGTCCATGATTTTGTGGTTGGGACTTACAGTTGGGCTTTGGAATTTGTCTGTGCTTTTTTGGTTTCTGTGTCCTTTTTCATGCTTTCTATCTCCTGAAGTTCTCAATGAGTTTGTCTATTCTTTTGCTAACTCCTTGAGCATCCTTACAACCATTGTTTTGAAAACTCTCTGGTAGGTTAATTGCCTTCATTTCATTTATTTTTTTTCTGGGGATTCCTGCTGTTCTCCCATTCGAGTCATGTTACTTTGTCTCCACATTTTGGTCACCTCTCTATGTATGAGTCTGTCTCTATTTTGCTTGGTAGTTCATTTTGTTCATTAGATTCCACATATGAGTGAGATCATATGGTATTTGTCTGTCCTTGACTCCCTTATTTCACTTAGCATAATGATCTCCAGGACCACCTACACTGTCACAAAAGGTAAGATTTCCTTCATTTTTATGGCCACGTAGTATTCCATTGTGTAAATGTATCACAGCTTTTTTTATCCACTCATTGACTGATAAACACTTGGGCTGTTTCCAGATCTTAGCTATTGCAAATAACACTGCAATGAAACACAGGGGTACATATGTTCTTTTGAAATAGTGTTTTTGGTTTTTTGGATATATCCCCAGCAGTGGAATTTCTGGGTCAAGAAGCAGTTTCATTTTTAATTTTTTGAGGTATCTCCATACTGCTTTCCACAGTGGCTGTACAAGTCTGCATCTCCCCAACAGTGCACAAAGGTTCCTTTTTCTCCACACTCTCGCCAATACCTTTTGTTTATTGATTTATTGATGATAGCCATTCTGACAGGTGTGAGGTGATATTTCATTGTGATTTTAATTTGCATTTCTCTGATGATTAGTGACGTAGAGCCTCTTTTCATATGTCCAATGGCTATCGGTATGAACTCTTTGGAGAAATGTCTATTAAGGTCCTTTTCCCATTTAATTGGTTTGTTTGTTTTTCTGATGTTATGTATCATAAGTTTTTAAAAATTTTTGGATATTAATCCCTAATTTAATTATGATGTATTTTGGTGTGAGCCCTTTTGGTCCATGTTGTTTAGGACTCTCTGCACTTCTTAGATTTGAGTATCATTTTCCTTCATCAGGTTAGGAAAATTTTTGGCCATTATTTCTTCAAATAAGTTCTTGATCCCTTGTTCTCTCTCTCTCCTCCTTCTGGTACCCCTGTGATTCGCATGTGGCTGTGCTTCATGTTGTCCCAAAGGTCCCTTAGACTCTACTCGTCCTTTTTCATTTCTTCTTTCTTTTTGTTGCTCTGAGTGGGTATGATTTTTTATCTGTCTTCCAAATTGCTGATTCAATCCTGTACTTCATCCAACCTACTGTGCATTCCTTCCAATGAGTCTTGATGTCAGATATTGTATTCTTCATCACTTTTGTTTCTATGTCCTTTTTTGTGCTTGTTATCTTTTTTTGAAGTTTTCTTTTTGTTCCTTGAGCATCATATTACCATTACTTTGGATTCTACATTTGATAAATCACTTATCTCCATTTCAATTAGCTCTTTTTCTGGAGATTTTTCCTATTCTGTCATTTGAAGTCTGTTTCTTTGTCTCTCGATTTTGGCTGCCACCTTGTGTTCATTTCTATGTACAGTGGTACCTTGAGATACGAACAGACCAACAAACAATTTTTAAGATACGAGCTGCCTCTCGGTCTGTATTTTTGTTGAAGATCTGAGCGAAATTCCAAGATACGAGTCATGATTCGGGAAGCTGCCGCTAGCTGGCGCGTTGGCGCACGGGCCCAGTATCGGCAGTTTGAAATACTAGTTGACTGACTTACGAGCTTGGTTACAGAGCGAATTAAATTCGTATCTCAAGGTACCACTGTATTAGATAGATCTACTAAGATTCCCAGTCTTCATGGGTGGCCTTATGGATTCTGTTATATCTGGTGATGCAGTGTTCTAGATCACCTGAGCTGGGGGCTCCAGGAATATCCCTTGCATGAGTTATGTGGGCTTTCCTGTTGTAATAGAGTTATGATTGCTATTGGCCCGTTGTGTGTGGGATCAACCCTCAGGCTGGCTGACTGTGAGGATCAGCCCCAGCCACAGTGTATGAGCTGCTGTGCAGGTGCTGGCCACAGGAGGCAGAATTCATTTGAATTGGGTTTGTTGCCTGATGAAATCTCCCTTTGGATATGCTGCTTGTAAAGCCAGCTGGATCCTCATGTGATGTTGTCTGAAGCTGGCCACTGGGTGTGTTGGATCTGGGCCCCTTGTGCGGGAACCTGGTGAAGACCAATGTAAGACACTGCTTGTGACTGGCCTTCAGCCACTTTTTTGGACCTGGAAGCAATCCACAGTTTGTGGCTGCCTCTGCTGTACACCTGAAACTCATATAATAGTGCATGTCAACTATGATTAAAACAAACAAAAAAATGTTGCCAGTCTAAAGAGAAAGACAGACAAGTAAACCGGCCTTCACATTACATGTAAATATAAGAAGGCTTCCTGGTGTACCATGAAATTCCATCCAAGTTCATATCTGAAAGATAATAGGTATTGACAGCTTCTGCAACCAGAGACAAATAAAGACACTACACAGTTAGAAAAAGAATAAGTTTAATATAGCTAGAGGTTAGAGTCCCAAGAGTAAAGCAGAAAGATGAGGCCCAGTTATTAGAAGGCCAGCCCTGAAAGGGTTTTGCAAAGCCAAAGTAAGGACCTGGGCTTTATCCTGAGAGCTTTGCAGAATCACAAACATGCTACTGTTTCAGCTTGGTATTATCCAATCAGCACTCAAAAATAGAAGTAGCCTGACAAGGTGGTGGCACAGTGGATAGAGTATCAGACTGGGACGCAGAGGACCCAGGTTTGAGATCCCAAGGTCGCCAGCTTGAGTACTGGCTCATCTGGTTTGAGCATAGCTAACCAACTTGAACCCAAAGTTGCTGGCTTGAGCAAGGGGTCACTCAGTCTGCTATAGACTCCCAGTCAAGGCACATATGAGAAAGCAATCAATGAACAACTAAGGTGCTGCAAACAAGAACTGATGCTTCTCACCTCTCTCCCTTCTTGTCTGTCTGTCCCTCTCTCTGTTTTTCTCTCTGTCTCTGTCACAATAAATAAATAAATAAATAAATAATAAATAAAAAGTAAACTGGCCATGTGGAAAATAGATTAGAAAGTTACAAAATAATATCAAGATCACCACTGGAGAGGCTTTTGCAGTAATTCATGGAGGACATGGTGGTGCCCTCTACTAAAATGGTAGCATTGGGAAGAAGAGGACAGATTTGAGAGTTTTTAAATTGTGCATCAACTATACTTGGAAACAATAATAAAGGTATAAAGGAAATAAAGGAGAGTATGAAGTCAATAATGGCATTTTAATTTCTAATTTGTGTGACTGAGTGGATAGTGATATGGAATTAGGGAGGAAGATAACTGCACTGGCCGGTTGGCACAGTGGTAGAGCATCATCCAAGTGTGTGGGAGTCCCGGGTTCAATTCCTGGTCCGGGCATATAGGAGAAGCAACTATCTGCTTCTACTCCCCTTCCCCTCCCTCTATTTTCCCTCTCTCCCCCTCACACAGCTATGGCTCAATTGGTTCAAGTGCACTGGTCCCAGGCACTGAGGATGGCTCTGTGGAGCCTTTACCTCAGGTGCTAAAAACCAACTTGGTTGTGAGCATGGCCCCAGATGGGCAGAGCTTCAGCCCTAGATGGGGATTGCCAGGTGGAGCCTGGTCAGGGCACATGCAAGGGTCTGTCTATCTCTTCTCCTCTCACTTGGAGGAAGATAACACACAGGCTTGCAGGTTTGAGATGCCTGTGTATCAGTGTGGAGATGCCTGGCTTGTCACTGGATATATGGATCTGGGGCTCAGGAGATGGTTTGCAGCTGGATACATCACTTGGGAGCCATCAGCTTAAAAATGAAATGGGTGAAGTCACTTTGGCCTAATTCAGTATTTAAAGAGAAGATTCCCAGAGGAAAAGCCTAGGGAAAACCACCATTGAAGGAAGGACTGTGAGTTGGGAGCCATCATGGGTGATCGGAAGAATAAGCCAGGTGGCAGAAAAGCAGAAACTTGGTCTAAACAATGATGGGAAAGAAGTAGATTAGGATGGAATGGAGAACTCTACATAAGATGGAAAATAAACAGAATTCCTCAATATACTGGATGAGGGGAATGAGGGAGAGAAGGGAAAGAGAATGACTCCCAGATTCATAGCTTGAATGACCAGTTGATTGGTCAGGAAAAGGAAGAAGAGTTGAGGGTCTAGAAATAATTGATGTGCTAGTGGGATATCCATTGGAAGAACTGTGAGCAGCTGGAGTTCAGGAGAGCCCCTGGGTAACAGCCTATCCTTGGAAGCAGTATTTATCATCGGGGAAGAGATAAGATGGCTTTAAAGGAGCCATTTAGTTGAGATCAGAGCCCCACAGATACCCTTATTTAGGGACCAGACAGTGAAAGCGGTGCCAGCAAGAGAGACCATGGAGCTTGACCAGGCAGTGGTGCAGTGGATGGAGAGTTGACCTGTGATGCTGAGGACCCAGGTTCAAAACCCTGAGGTCACTGGCTTGAGCACAGGTTCATCAGCTTGAGTGTGGGGTTGCCAGCATGGGATCATAGACATGACCTCACAGTCACTGGCTTGAGCCCAAAGTTGCTGGCTTGAGCAAGGTGTCACTGGCTCGGCTTGAGCCCCCCAGTCAAGGCACAGATGAGAAAGCAATCAATGAACAACTAAGGTGCTGCAACCAAAAATTGATGTTTCTCATCTCTCTCTCTCTCTCCTGTCTGTCTATCCTTGTCTGTCTCTCTCTCTCTTAATAAATAAATAAATAAAAATTAAAAAAGAGAGAGAGACTGTGGAGAAACCAAGAACAGGGAGAACTGAGTTTGTCCTTCAAAAGAAAGCCTACTTACCTGTAACCTACACAGTGCTTTGGGATATTGGTTCTTATACATTTTTTTAGCTACCAATTTCCTTAGCGGCTCTTGGCCTTAAAAAGTCATAGTGATTCCACATATCTTATAAATTCATCCTGAAGCTTATCAAAGATCCCAGGACACATAAGGAGTTCTTTATATTTTCCTAATTTGTCTTTTCATAAAAGACCTTCATGGGTTAAAATTCCAACCATAAGTGGTCTGAATTTACTTCCATATTTGGAAATACTTCGATCATTAGGGTTGAGCACACACATGCAGCATCCTTCAAACACTGCTCCTCTTGCTTCACACGGTATTGTGAATGGCTCAGCAAGGGGGCCCATCACTTTCTTACTAATTAATTTAGATCTAATTGGTTTCAGCCCACCCAGCAGTGCAGGTTGTCAGAGTGGGTAACAGGAGCCATATTCCACTAAAACGTACCTGCCGCCATCAAAGCCTCCCCCATTAAGCAATTCACCACAGAGGGCGGAGCTCTTAGGAGCCAAACAAAGTGAATGAACACCCTTCCCAATTAGCTTCAGAAAAAAATATCAAAGTGCTAAGAACTCTGTCAGAGCACCAGGGAGCATTTTATCTTCCTGTCACCATTCTAGCATTAACGCAATCTTGCAAGGAGTTACTAGACATTTATCAGCCTGTGTGCTGTGTAGTGTTTAGAAAAATTTCAAGTTCTCCCAATGACTGTTTTTTCTGTAGGTGCCACAACCAGGACTAGTTTTATTTTAGCCCCAGAGACTGACATGGTGCATAGAGATGGTGCACAAATTTGTTACATAAAGCCTGACCTGTGGTGGCACAGAGGATAAAGTGTTGACCTGGAATGCTAAGGTTGCTGGTTCAAAACCCCGAATTTACCTAGTCAAGGCACATATGAGAAGCAATTACTACAAGTTGATGCTTCCTGCTTTTCCTCCAGCTTCTTTCTATATATCTCCTCTCTCTCTTCTCTCTAAAATCAATAAGTAAAATCTTTAAAAAATTATTTGTTATATAAATGAAAGGCTTAATAAAGACAGAGAGAGGAAGGAGGGTAAGAAGAAGAAAAAAGGGAGAGGAGGAGAGATTGATTTGTAGAGTTACTCTAAAAAGTCATAACAAAATAGCATTATCTTAAAAGCCAGTACGCCAGCCCCATCACCCACAGCTGTGTGACCATAAGTCATTTAATGTCTCTCAATCGTAATTTCTTCTTTTATTTAATGGGAATGACACCAACACTACATACTTTAACAAGTTAAAATAAGGCTGAATTTATGAATCTGAAAGCATTTTGTAAACAGTGAAAGATAGATGTTGCTGTTAAGATTGGGAATTCAATTTTATTTTTATTTGCTGTAATTTTATTTTCAGTTACAGTTTATTCATTATTTTTATTAGTTTCAAGTACACAGCATAGTGGTTAGACAACCATATACTTTACAAAGTGTTCCCCCTGATATTTTAATTACCCACCTAGCACCACATGTAGTTAATACAATATTACTGACTATATTCCCAATGCTGGACATTACATACCCTACCTAGACTATTTCGTGACTATCAACATCTAGTTCTCTTTTTTTTTCTTTTTTTTTTTCTTTTCTTTTTTTTTTTGACAGAGACAGAGGGTCAGAGAGAAGGACAGATAGGAACAGGAAGACAGGAAGGGAGAGAGATGAGAAGCATCAATTCCTCATTGTGGCACCTTAGTTGTTCATTGACTGCTTTCTCATATGTGCCTTGACAGGGGGGTGGGGTGCTACAGTACAGTGAGTAACCCCTTGCTCAAGCCAGCAACCTTGGGCTCAAGCCAGTGACCTTTGGGCTCAAGCCAGTGACCATGGAGTCATGTCTATGATCTCATGCTCAGGCCAGTGACCTCGCGCTCAAGCTGGTGAACCCATGCTCAAGCCAGGTGAGCCCACGCTCAAGCCGGTGACCTTGGGGTTTCGAACCTGGGTCTTCCGCATCCTAGTCCAATGCTCTATCCACTGCACCACTGCCTGGTCAGGCTCAGTGTGCAGTTCTTAATCCCTACAAATTTTCACCCAGTCCCTCAAGCCCCCTTCCCTCTGGCAATTACTGTTCTGTTTTCTGTATTTATGAGTCCTTCTGTTTTTTTGTTCATTTATTTTGCTCTTTTGATTCCACTTATAAGTGAAATCATATGGTATTTGTCTTTCTCTGACTTATTTCACTAGTGTAATACCCTGTAGGTCCTTCTATGCTATGGCAAATGGTAAGATTCCATTCTTTTTTTATGATCAAGTATTATTCAATTGCAAATATGTACCAAACTTTCTTACCTACTTGTCTATTGATGGGCACCTGGGTTATTTCCATGTCTTAGATATTGTAAATAACACTGCAATGAACACAGGAGTGCATATATTCTTTCAAACTAGTGTTGTAGGTTTCTTTGGACATATACCCAGAAGTAGAATGGTTGGGCATTACGGCAGTTTCTTTTTTAATCTTTTGAGGAACCTCCATACTGTTTTTCATAGTGGCTGCACCAGTCTGCATTCCCACCAACAATGTACAATGGGAACCCAGCTTTAAATTATTCTCTCTTGTGCTTTAATTTAGATCATGCTTGCATGTCATCCGATACTATGTTAGTCTTACTAAACTTCTGATAAACTCATTGCCATCAGTTTATATCCCAAGTGTACAAAGAAGAATGCAACCCAGTCACTGTCCTTAAGGAGCTCACAGGTTAGTGATAAAGACCAAATGAAATTGGAAACTATAACTTAGGGAGGATAAACATGTAATAGAAATCTGCATCAATGAGTGACTGGAAGTCATGGAGGAGAAACAATGACTCTATAAGCAAGTCAGGGACTTGAGAGGGGGGTGATATCTGAACTGGGTCATAAAGAACAGTACAAGATCACCAAAGACAGGATAGATGTTTTAAAAGTTTTCATAAACACTATTTTACCATACATATTTTTTACCACTTTCTTTTTACTCAGTGTTACATTGTTGACATTTACCCAGGGATAAGTGGTCTGTGTATGTTTGCTGGCTTTTTCCTGTGTTGGGAAAATTCCACGATTAAAATGTACTTTTTTAGAAAATAAAGGAAGGGCCCTGTCTGAAGCCCAGGGCAGCAGGTGGCTGAGAGGCAAGTCTAGGAAAACCGGGGCCAGACTGGGGAAGACGCTGCCTGTGGGCAAGAGCACTCTGTATTGTGTCGCTGGGACAAAAGGGAATCAAGATTAGATTGTGAAACAAGACCCTGTCATTGCGGCTGTTGGCAGGCAGCAGAGAAGGACCCAGCCAACTGCGGCCAGCTGAGTTCTGGCTCACTCACTCTTTGCTCACTCTTCCCTGGAGCAGGGCCTCCAGATTCTGTGCGTCAAACAGACAAGGAAAGATCGTCAGAGGCTGGGGGACTGCGGGTGCATGTGATCTGTTTAAGCAACTATAGTGCCCGCAGGGCCAGTGCGCAAGGATGAGGCCCCTGCTTCGTAGCAAAGCAAAGCGGGAGGAACACGCAGCCAAGTCAGGCACGCGGAAACCTTGTGTTCACTCTTACCCTCCCTAGCTTTGCCAATGTCGTCCCTGCGTCACCTTGTACCACACGGGAGGTTCCGCCCAGCTCCCAGACTGAAGGTCAATTGTGTGTTTCTGTGACAGCAAGTATTTAAAAAGAAAATAAAGAAGTGACACACTGTGACATGCTATCATTAAGTAATCATAATTTCCTCCCTATATTACGACAATAGATGTCACTTTCTTGTCTGGAAGTCAGGACACGTATGGAAACACCATGTCAGAAATTTTTCTAGACAAAGACAGAAGGGGCGAGTTAGCTGAGTGCAAAATAGAATATTTTGATGAGTCGCATCCACCCCATTTCCAACCCCCCCCAATTTCCACATGCTCTGATAAAAGTCAGATCTGTAAAGAACTTCAAAGGCTCCCCAGTAATAAAACAAGAAATTGAAGGGGAAAAAATCTAGCGAAGTGCACGGAGGAAGCCGAGCTGACAAGTGTTATGATGGTTCTGTTTTAGTAATCAACTGACTAACTGCAGGACACTTCCTCCTAGTGGGAAGCCGGGTCTAGGCTGTCAACTTTGAAGTAGTGCAGAAAGGTCAGGCGGCAGAGGGATTTCACAGGCCAGGAATAAGTGATTGCACATTCTTCCCGGCTATTTCCCTGCCCGGCTGCATCCCACCCCAAGCCCACAGCCGGCTCCAGCCTAACTGGAAAATCAACTGTGCCCTCGCCTCCTTCTGCCAAGGAGAAATAGTGTGAAATGCTACATCAGCCCGTCTGGGCTCACCTTCCTTTCTTATGTTTCATGGAGGGTTGGCGGTGAGGGGAAACCCACGACAAGGAGCTAGCTCTGGAATCCAGGACATCTGGCTTCTATTCAGACCCAATCACTGACCTTGGACGCATATTGAAAGCATTTGGCTGTCTCAATAGTCTAAAGTGAGGTATTTATTTCAGACTCAACAACCAACCCAAACATATGCTTCCATTTGGAAACAATTTGAAGTAAGAAGGAATTTTTTTTTTTTTTTTTAAGGAAGGTGGAAATAACGCAGGACTCCAAGGCAGAAGGCTAACCTCCCTTCCGACCACTGCTCCGGCACTTGCTTGAGACAGCTGGGCGATTGTATTTGGCTACCTTAATTCCTCTGCAATTTTAGTTTCCCAACTCTCAAATCATGATTAAATTCCTTTCTCAAGGAGTTAATTGAGAAGATTAAATAACAACGTGCGCTCAGGACCTGGTGCAGCGCCCGCCGTAGGACCCCTTCGATTCTCAGACAAAGGCTCAGCCGAAGTTTATTCACTGGGTATAAACGTGTCTGCCTTGTCAACCTCACATAGTGCTGCGATAACTGAGAAAAGCCATCCAATAGGAGTGTCACTGAAAAATATCTGCTAAAATACATAGTTTGTACTTCATCCGCCACTACCCTTCTGTGTTTAATCCATTCCCTACATGTTTTGCAGCCCAGATAACGATAGGACCTGAGGTACCTTAACTTTAGCCAATTGGTGGAGCCCAATGTATGTCCAGGAGCTTGGCATCACTTTTAGAACATTTCTAAGTTATCAAGCCTTGCTTCTCTAATCTCTAAGACTAGAACTCTATAAGCCCCCAAAATGGAGGTAATTTACAGAGTATTTTAAGTGTACAACACACTTTCACTAACATACTCTCATCTTCACAGTCGCCTTGTAATTGTGGGCAATATGGCAGTCGAGGAAACCCATGGCTCACTGAGGTGGCATTGCAGGGCTCCTTACTCAAAATCCTCTGCTTCGTATCACCCAGGATAGGAAAGCAACCAGGAGGAGCCAACACCAGGTCCCCAGGATCCCCATAGGAGCCCTATTAAACAGAGCTACTCAGTGAAGACCCTGCATGATCTCAGTCAGATAATCCCAAGAAATCTCCTCCCAGCTGAAGATTATGGCCAAGCAAAATTAATTCCCATTCTCATCCCTACAGAAACTTTTGCCCAAAACCAAATATCAGCCCTTAAAATTGTGGAGGCAGAAGGAGCCTGCCGTGAGACTCTCTGGTCTCCAGACCTGGCTGCAGCAGTTCATATTCTTGCCCCCAGACCCCTCCACATTTCTGGCTGTGTCTTAGGGATTGGTCCCTTGGTTCCTCAGCTTGTCCAGGGACACTGAATGGACCTCTTATTTCATCATTGGCCTCTGAACCTCTCTCGTGTCCCAAGGCCACATTGCCCAGGTCTCCTCCCAGCTAACCAAACAAATTGGCTGCAATGACTTTTAGTAATCCTAACGTATAATTGGAGACCACTATGATATTCAGCTCAGTGGAAAAGCAAAATAAGGACGTATTCTCCACCTTGATCTAACTTAAATGCCGGCCACTTCTGGAAGTCTTCTTTGAATGTCCTTTTACCCTTCCAACTCCTTCCTCAGCAGGAGCAGGTACACTCCTATGTTACTCCATGGTGCCTTGCACTCCCTACAGGACACACTCCGTCCACTGTATCATAGTGTTTACATGTTTTTCTGTCGCTTCCTCTTGCCTTGTGAGCTATTCTATTATTTACCAGTCCAGAGTCCCTGGTATAATGTTTTTAACACAGTAAGCATCCAGTAAATGGTTGATGAATGAATGCATAAATGAATAAACTATGTAAAAAAAAATGCCTCTGGAAAGACCAGGACTATAGGACCTAAATAATGAAAAGTATCTGATACAATGATGATAATAAATAATTTAATTTTCTTGTTAATGAAAATATTGTTTATACTGCTCCAGCCCAAAAAAAATAAGCCATGCTTCCAATTTCTTTTTTTATAGAAAATAAATAATAACACTGACACCTGGTGACAGACATAAAATGAAGCTAAGGAGACTTACATTTCAGAATCGTTCACTAGCAAAGGCTCCTTCCAAAGGCCTGGCCCACAATTGATATTCATATTTTTCACTCATTTCCTTAGAGTGCCTTTTGAGGCAGGATATTAAGAAGCTAGAAAAGTTCCTTGATAAGTGGAATAAGGGAAACTGAGACAAAATAATTAAACAAGGCCCAACAATTTGAGCCATTTACAGCCAGCAAGTAAATCACAAGGTTTTATCTTCCCTAACCAAGGACAGTTAGGAGCAACTGGTTTACACATTGCAGACCATTCTGGAACAGACTGGCCTTGGTCCTGGGTCCCTCTTCGATGATGTTCTTTGAAAATAAAACTAACCAGAAAATGACCTTAACCCCTATACATGCACATTTTGGTGAATCACGGAAGGACACACCTGGAGAGCTAATGAATAATCTGTTAAGAACCCCCCCTGAGATTTCCCCTAGAATTCCTGCCGGCTACAGAAAGATAAAGGACCCGGTGTCCACCCTCTCTAGAGCACACCCATGCCTTTCTCTGTCAGGCCTGTGTCTCTGCTCTTCCCTCTACTCTAAAGGCCCCCATGAGACCTGCCACTAGGGAGCAGTGGGCAGTGGCAGCTCTTCCCGGGCTAACCCCCTGAACCCGAATCCAAGGTCCCCTTTTCTCTGACTTCCCAGTGAGCTGACAGCAGCCCTGCCATGGTCTGCTTTTTGTGACTTAACTTCTCACTGAGTTCACAGAGCCCACGTGGCCTACTTCTTTCCTACGACATTTTTAAAAAGCCAAGGCAGCCCCACCTAGGCTCTCTCCTGCTGTTTCTTCCATCCTAAGCCCCTCCTTCGTTGCCCCATCCCCCGCTGTAATCAATGTACTCTCAACATCACCTGGACTCCTGTTATGAAATCTTTCCTGCACAAAGTCAAGAACCTACGCACTAACGGCCAGCCCGAGGCAGACCCGCTCTGGGCCAGATTCCCATCTCGGAACACCTCCCAAATCGTATAAGCTTTAGGCCTCTTAAACTTAGGTCCACCCCTATTGAAATCAAAACTCAGTACAAACAGCGCGAAAGTAAGAAAACCACAGTACAATTTCACTTACGAATATCAATTCAAATAACCCTAAATAAAATTGTACTCTGCTCAGTTATGCACCAAGTGGATTTTACCTCAGGAATGCAAATACAGTTGAATATTAGGAATCTACTAATATAAAGTGTCATAATATTTCTGTGGAGAAAAACCATGCATCTTTATAGCTCTGGAAAAGCCATTAGTTCAAATGTAATGTTTGTGCTTCGATTTTAAAACTTACTAGAAATAGATGGATCCTTCCTTAATGTGATAAAGGGACATTCTAAAGTGCTAAAAAGCCAAAGTTCCAATTATCGACTGCTGTGTCACAAACCACTCAAAAACAGGAGCTTTAAAACAATGACAATTCGTTATTTTGTTCATAAACCTCGGTACTGTCCGAGCTCAGCTAGGCAGCCCTCGCCAGGGTCTGTCAGGAACGCAGTCAGAAATGTCTGGGGCGGGGACTTCTCCAGAGCTGCTCAACCTCAGTGTCTGGAGCTCAGGCTGCAAAGACTGAGACAGCTGGGGCTCGTCAGGAACCTCTTTCTCCCCCTACACCCCCACCCCCAGGTGAGGCCTTTGGGGAGCTAGATTTTTAAATGGCCGTAGAAAGTGCCAAAAATGAATGTCCACAGAGAGAGAAACAAGCAGGACTTTTTCTGACCTTGCTGGGAAAGATAACAGAGTTATGTGGCTCTACTATATTTCTGGAGGCAGCCGACTAGTCTAGCCAAGTTCAAGGAGAGGAGATGTAGATTCTATCTTTATGGGAGAGGGTCAAAAATTCGCAGATGTTTTAAAAACCATTATGGCATTATAGTTAAATGGGGGAGGCAGCAGAAGCATTTTCATCAAAGTCAAAAACATAACGAGGATGCTCAATATTAACTCTGAGATCGTATTTGACAGTGTTCCAGCATAGAGACAAGCAAACTT
This sequence comes from Saccopteryx leptura, assembly GCF_036850995.1. Taxonomy (NCBI): domain Eukaryota; kingdom Metazoa; phylum Chordata; class Mammalia; order Chiroptera; family Emballonuridae; genus Saccopteryx; species Saccopteryx leptura. Next base: position 379,175,643 of record NC_089504.1, on the reverse strand, counting down.
TTTCTGTAAAGCACTGAATAGTAAATCTTTAAGTCTTTCCAAGCCATACTGTCTCTGGCAAAACTACTCAGCTGGAGTGGGAAAGCCACAGACAATATATAAATCAATGGGTGTGGTGGTGATGCTATAGAATTTGACTTAACAAAAACATGTGACAGGTAGGATGGGCCAAGGCGCTGTCATTTGCTGATCCCTGTTTTAGAGTTTTTGGCCAACACTCATTTAGAAAAAGGAAAAAGTGTAAATATTGAAAAGGAAGAGATAAAAATTTTAATTTTTTGCAGATAGTGTGATATAAATCTGCAAAGCCCAAGAGAATCAACTGAAAACCTGTAGTAGGCAGTTACACAGACATAAGCAGAATAGGAATGACAGGTGAGGTACTGAAGGCCCCTAGTGCATAGCAAAGGACAACTGTGGGTAGGAGTAGGCCTCACCCTCAGTGTGACCTTTCCTCCCCTGTCACATTGTTGGTCATACACTTTAGACCCCTGAACTTTCTTGCTGCTGGTCATGCTGTAGACCCCCTTAGAGGAGGAGCAAGGAAGTCAGGGGATAGATTCCTACAAGTCCTTGCACAACCACTCTCTCAAGCATTAAGCCCTCAGGACAAGGAGGTTCTTACTTGCATCAAGTACACTCAGGAACAAAGCCTCAGGTCTGCTGACCACAGAGACAAAGTTTTGGTCTAACTAGAGATAACATCGAGGCTTCAGTTGTTTTTCAGCTCCAGGTCAAGAAAGGCAGCAGGGCTAGGCAGGGTGAAACCACCTCTGACATCAGGACCAGGGTGATGACTAATGACCTCCTGTTCTGATCTATTGGTGGAGACCAGGACCCTGGAAGGACACACCTGGGAAAACTGAAGAATATTCTATTGAGATCTTCCCCTGGGACCCGAAGATAGAAGAGCCAGTGCAGCCCCTCTCTCTCAAGCACACCCTAGAATTTCCCCACCCACTTCTTTTCCCAGCTCCTGAAGCATGCCTGAGCCTTTCCCCCTCTCATTCCCCCACATATATACCCTTGCTTGCTTTCTCCTAAGCTCCAAGGGCCCTTCTTTGGTATCTGACATTTGTTTCCTGAGCCCACACAGCCCAGATGGCTCATTTCTCTCATGGCTCACTTCTTCTACAGATGTGACACTCTAAATAAACTTTTGCTTGTTTTTGAGTCTTGACTCTGAATTCTTTCTTAACCAGAACTCAAGTACCAAGATTGTTGAACCAAGATCCAATCACCAGTGACATTCTGGTGCCATTTTGCCTCTAATGAAATGTCAACAAACAATAAGAAAATTAAGAAAGATGGATGGGTTCATAATTGGAATACAGAAATCAATAGCTGTAATATTGTAAAATACTAAGAAATATATGGTCTTTATCCAGGTCCCTGACACAAGAGCTTCTAAAACCTTTGGAGTTCCCTGAATAGTAGAGGTGAGGGGAGCACTTTCTGTTATTCATAATAAGCCCCCTTCAATCACACCTTAGTTTATGCCAATGATGTGACTCTTGGTGGGTGCCTACATAACTTTAGGAATGAGGGCTGTTATTTGGAAGAAGCAACCATGTGATTAGAGCAGCGGTTCTCAACCTGTGGGTCACGACCCTGGCGGGGGTCGAACGACCAAAACAGAGGGGTCGCCCCATTTCCGATGGCTTTAGGCGACCCCTGTGTTTTGGTCATTCAACCCCCGCCAGGGTCACGACCCACAGGTTGAGAAAGCTGGATTAGAGGGTTGGAACTTTCATTACCACACCTTACCTTAGTCGAGGGAGGGGGACGACCCTCAGTCAACCCCAATAACAGTGACACAAATCAAAACTTATAAGAGCGCACAGTGTCCTTCAAACTACCTTTCCAGTTTTATCTTCTACCACCCACTTGCTGTATGGGGACACACACCCACCACAATTTAGCCACACCCAGTTGCTTCCTTTTACGAGTGTGCCATGGTCACTTACACTTTTGTGCTTCTACACACACTATTCCCTCTGAGAACGCCTTCCTGTTGACCTTGCTCTTCACTTGATAGCACTAAAACTTCAAGACATACCTCAAATGTCACCATTTCCCCTGATGCAGGAGAAGTTAAAACTCCCTACTGTGTGGACCAAGAACACTTAGTGAACCCTCTAGTCTAGAGCACAAATATTTGACAGCAATTGGCTTATCTGCCCCAGTGACTAACTCATCTGCTCCCAGATGAAGAAGGCCTGTGTCCTACACATCTCTGCAATCCTGACATACTACAGTATTCCCAGCATGCAGTAGAAGTACTTGATAACTAATTCCTATAGAGATAAATGGCTGAATAAAAAACAACCAGGTCATCAGGAATTAAAAGTGATTAAGGTGTCAGATACAGAAATCAAATGAATTCAGGCAAGATGCTCAAATTCAACCTTATCTTAATGCATAGCCAAATACATTTTTTAAACTCATATTTTTCTTTTCTTTTTTTCTTTTTTTTTTTTTTTTGCATTTTTCTGAAGCTGGAAACAGGGAGAGACAGTCAGACAGACTCCCGCATGCGCCCGGCACGCCCACCATGGGGCGACGCTCTGCCCACCAGGGGGCGATGCTCTGCCCATCCTGGGCGTCGCCATGTTGCGACCAGAGTCACTCTAGCGCCTGAGGCAGAGGCCAAGGAGCCATCCCCAGCGCCCGGGCCATCTTTGCTCCAATGGAGCCTTGGCTGCGGGAGGGGAAGAGAGAGACAGAGAGGAAGGCGCGGCGGAGGGGTGGAGAAGCAAATGGGCGCTTCTCCTGTGTGCCCTGGCCGGGAATTGAACCCGGGTCCTCCGCACGCTAGGCCGACGCTCTACCGCTGAGCCAACCGGCCAGGGCTAAACTCATATTTTTCATCTAGTAATATGATTCCTGGGTTCTATCCTAATGAAAAACTTTTCACATGCATTTAGACACAGCATAGATTAATTCCACAGATCACTCATGAGCTTAGAAAAAAAAGAAAAAGAACTACAAAATAAAGCAAGGTATTTCTTAAGCTTTTTTTTCATTCAGACTGCAGCTCTGCAGAATTCCTTAGAGATGCTGATAGCTGTGTAGTTGTGTTTGTCTACACTCTTGCCTCATGCACCATTAATAACATTACTCATAAAATGTTCCTTAAAATAACTAAAGGAATAATTTATAAAATGCATATGTACAACATTCTACTCCCAGTTATGATGGTGTGAAAAAGTTGGGGGCTTCCCCTTGGGAAAAACAGGTATAAAACTAGACAAAATTAGAAACCATTTTGGTTCTCTGGAAAACATCAAAAAGCAGGCAATAACTTGAGTAGTATTTGCTCATGAAAAATTATTAATGCATCTAGCGAGAATGACAGATTCATGACCTATGACAAAGAATGCTTGTATTTCCCCCTGATGAGGTGGTAGAAGCCACCTTTACTGGTTACAAGGGGAGGACTTCTTCTGCGGTGGGATCAGAGCAGAGAGACGTACCCCAGAGAGAGTTCAGAAGCCAGAGAGCCATGGGAGAGCTGAAATAACAAACTCTCCACCCACCCTGCTGACTGCTAAACTACACGTGGCTAGAAACACCCAAGAGTTCAGCAAAAAGCCCAGCTCATAAATATGCTGTGCCTTTTGATGCCCTGCTCAAACCCCAAACAGCTCAGGCAGCAAGAAACAGAAGCCTTACTCTTTTCTGATACCATTGGCTCACCACAAAACTATGCAGGCACAGGGTAAGCAAAGCATCTAGAAAGTCACATAAAACAAAACAAAACAAAAAAAAATGAACAAACAACTGCACACCACAGAGGAGAGAGATTTTGCAGTTTGAGTCCAGGCAAATTGGTTGATTGCTAATTACAGAACTAAAATTTAAAAAACTTTCAGAAGAACAAAAAAGAATCCAAACTCACTATAACCTGCTATTTACAATGCCCAGTTTCTAAACAGCAACAATAAAAGAAAGAGAGGTACTGGGAATGCAAAGAACAGGAAAAACATATATAGTCAATAAAAACTGACCCTGTATCAACAGGCCCAGGTACTTACTGGATTTAGGATACAAGGGCTTTAAATAGCTATTACAAATATGCTTGAAAAATTCCGGAAAAACATGCTCAGATAATTAAAGACAATTCTGCTAAAACTGAGTGAACAAATACAAATATCAACCGGGAAATTAAAACTACTTTCTTTTTTTAAATGCAATTTTTAGGTCTGAAAGTACAAAGAAAGAAGTAAAATTTTTACTAATGGGCCCCAGTGTAAATCTAAGGTGGTAGAAGAAAGAATCAATAACTTAAAGATAATTCAAAGAACATATTAAATAAAGAATAGAGAGAAAAATGAAGAAACATTAACCATCTTCAGGTCTGCGAGACAACATAAAGAATTACTATACACGTATAATTGGATGCCCAGAAGAAAACGAGAACAATAAAGGGAAGAGAAAATATTTTAAATACTTTAAAATAAATTATGTCCTAAAACCCCCTAAATTGATGAAGCTAATATTTCAAGAAGCTCAACAGAAATCCAAGTAAAATAAATACAAAAGAACCACACCTGGACAAAGATCAGCAGAGCTGCTAAAACTCAAACACAAAACATCTTGAAAGAAAAACAACAAACCACAACTCATACAAGAAAACAATGATATGATTTAATAGCTGATTTCCTTTTTTTAATAGCTGATTTTTCATCAGATGAAAATATCTGACATTGGATGAACACATTCAAGGTACAGAGGGGAACAAAACTAGCAAACTATTAACCAAGAGTTCACAGTAAAACTGTCCTCCAAAAACAAAGGTAAAACCGATATTTCCACATGACAATGGAGAGAATTCACTGCTAAGAGACTTATGCTACACAAAATTTCAAAGGAAATCCTTTGAAGGGAAATGTTACCAGAGGCTAACACAGATTCTATTTATTTATTTATTTTATTAATTTTACTAGGGTGACATCAATAAATCAGGGTACATATGTTCAGAGAAAACATGTCCAGGTTATCTTGTCAATCAGTTCTGTTGCATACCCATCACCTAAAGTCAGATTGTCCTCCGTCACCTTCTATTTAGTTTTCTTTGTGTCCCTCCCCCTCCCCCTTTTCCTCTCCCCCCCCCATAACCACCACACTCTTATCAATATCTCTTAGTCTCATTTTTATGTCCCACCCTACGTAAGGAATAATGTAGTTCTTGGTTTTTTCTGATTTACTTATTTCACTTCGTATAATGTTATCAAGATCCCACCATTTTTTTGTAAATGATCCGATGTCATCATTTCTTATGGCTGAGTAGTATACCATAGTGTATACGTGCCACATCTTCTTTATCCAGTCTTCTATTGAAGGGCTTTTTGATTGTTTCCATGTCTTGGCCACTGTGAACAATGCTTCAATGAACATGGGACTGCATGTGTCTTTACGTATCAATGTTTCTGAGTTTTGGGAGTATATACCCAGTAGAGGGATTGCTGGGTCATAAGGAAGTTTTATTTTCAGTTTTTTGAGAAACTACCATACTTTCTTCCATAATGGTTGTACAACTTTACATTCCCACCAACAGTGAATGAGGGGTTCCTTTTTCTCCACAGCTTCTCCAACATTTGCTATTACCTGTCTTGTTAATGGAACAGAATAGAAAGTCCAGAAAAAAAACCACATATATATGGTCAAATAATTTTTGATAGAGGGGCCAAAAACACACAATGGAGAAAAGAAAGCCTCTTCAACAAATGGCGCTGGGAAAACTGGAAAGCCACATGCAAAAGAATGAAACTCGACTACAGTTTGTCCCCTTGTACTAAAATTAATTCAAAATGGATCAAAGACCTAAATATAAGACCTGAAACAATAAAGTACATAGAAGAAGACATAGGTTCTAAACTCATGGACCTTGGTTTTAAAGAGCATTTTATGAATTTGACCCCAAAAGCAAGGGAAGTGAAGGCAAAGATAAATGAATGGGACTATATCAGACTAAGAAGTTTTTGCTCGCCTGACCTGTGGCGGTGCAGTGGATAAAGCATCAACCTGGAAACGCTGAGGTTGCCGGTTCAAAACCCTGGGCTTGCCTGGTCAAGGCACATATGGGAGTTGATGCTTCCTGCTCCTCCCCCCTTCTCTCTCTCTCTCTCTTCCCTCTCTATAATGAATAAATAAAATCTTTAAAAAAAAAAAAAAAGAAGTTTTTGCTCAGCAAGAGAAACTGACAACAAAAACAAAACAGACAGCCAACTAAATGGGAAATGATATTTTCAAACAACAGCTCAGATAAGGGCCTAATATCCAAAATATACAAAGAACTCATAAAACTCAACAACAAACAAACAATCCAATAAAAAAAATGGGAAGAGGACATGAACGGACACTTCTCTCAGAAAGACTAACACAGATTCTATAAATAAATAAAATGAAATAGCACATATATTGGGGAATATAAAATTTTTATGATTTTTTCTTTCTCTTTTTGTTTATTTAAAATTCACATAAATGTTTAAAGCAAAAACAATAACATGGTATTATTGGGTTCACTGCACATAGCTCTAGATATATGACAACGATAGCTCAAAAAAGGAGAATAATGGAAGCTATAATGGTATGTTTTTCCTAGATATTACAGGAAGTTGGTAGTAATATAACTTATACTGTGAACCTTGAAGATACATATTATAATCCCTAAAGCAACTTCCCACAAAATTCAAAAAGGTATGGCTAAAAAGTCAATAGAGGAATACAACTGCATAAATAAAAATATTTAACAAATAATAACTCAATTTTATAAGAAAAAAATATTAGGTAAGAACAAATAGAAACAAATAAAAAAGAGATGAGACAAAAAGAAATTAGACATAGCATACCTAAATCTAACCACAACAATAATTACATTAAATGTGAGTGGACTAAAATTTTTACTCATAATGCAAATATTGTAAGAATAAAAGTGCAACATCCAACTAGTATATGCTGTCTATAAATAATGCACTTTAAATTCTATAACATAAGTAAATTGAGAGCAAAAACAGAAAAAATGTATCATGTAAAGAGGAAGTTTAAAAGAGATGGAGAGGCTATATTTAGATCAGGTAAAATAGACTTTATGAAAAGGAATATAACTAGGGACAAAAACAGACATTTCATAATGACTGATAGAGCAAAAAAATATATAATTTGAAAATGTATAACTGTCTAACAAGAGAATCTGAAAATACATAAAGCTAAACTTGAAAGAACTGAAATGAGAAATGAACAATACTAAATCACTTTAGGGAATTAAAAATTGTAATACGCTTCTCCTAGTCATTCATAGAACAAACACAAATCTGTAAGGAGACAGAGACTTAAAAAACATTATCAAATACAATGCAAGTCTTGACATCAAAAGGATACAAGAGTGAATCGGAAGGCTCTGACCCTGGGTCTGGGAACACTAATAGCTGCTATCTTAAGGCTCTTGTGAGATTGATTGTGGGTTGCTAGAGTTCTCAGCAGGCTGCTTAACCTAGTGAGTCTGTGACATTCGCTCTAGCAGGTGGCAGTGGGAGATAGGTGGGACCGAGTACTGGTGGTCCTGGCTATGCCATGTCAGTGTGTCAGAGAGAGCACTGTGTCAATCAAGGGTATTTTTACTTTAACCAAATTATCATGAGCTATACCTGATCCCAAATTAACATCTCAGAACAAGGAAAATAATCAACAAATTAAAAAAAAAAAAGACCAAAATGATTCGTTTCTGGAGTGATGGAACAGTTACAAGACACCAAATATCACCCTCACCCCTAAACAGGATTGTTGACAGCACAGCTGAAAGCCACAGCCTGCTAATAATATACATTCAAGCCACTCAAGCTTGAAAGTCCCTTCTCCCTATATAGCTTTCTCCAGATGCTCCTCTTATTCAACTCTTTGATATCAATAATAGTAGCCAGAACCGCAAAGTACATGGCAGTATAAAAATTACTTCATCAAGTGATCTCATGTGATTCTCATATTTTCCCTATGAGACTTAATCCTGTAGAATTCCTGAAGTTTGCTATGGAGCCAGGACTGACCTGAACTAGATCAGTAGCTCTTCAATTCCTCTTGATTCCATATTGGGCATTGTCCAAAGCTCTGGACTCCCTGAGCTGTCTCCCAAATCATTACTCCAGGCTCCAGCTTCCACTTGGATCCTATTCTCCTGAGTATTTTCCTGGTACCTTTAAACGTGGCTAAAATTGAGCTCTTCATCTGTTTCCAATAGCTCCTCTTCTTTCTCCTGTTTCTGTCCATGGGGCAAGATTCCTTCCAGTTACACAAATCATAATCTCTGTGTCCACTCTCATTCTGAACCTTTCTTAACAGCCAATTCCATCTTCACACTATTTCTGCCTCCATCCCCATTCTCCTGCTCTGAAGCATTCTGACACTCTCCTAACTGACCTTACTTCCTCCCATTGTACTTAGTTAGTAGTACCAGACCCACCTGACATTTAGGGACATCTTATTCTCTACTGGATCAGACAACTCTTTGCCCCAAATCCCCACAGATGTATTTTCTGACAAGCCCTAGCAGTGGGCCAAATGCAGCCCATCAGCCTTGAGAACAGGAAAGCACTCTGAAGCTCCCTTCACAATCATATCTTCACCAGAGGTCAGCACACGGTGGCCTGTGGGCCAACTGTGACCTGCCACCAGAGCTAAAATTGGTTTTCACAGTTTTAACAGTTGAAGAAAGAAAAAGAAGAAAACTATTTTGTGCCACAAACAATTATATAAAATTCAAAGTTCAGTACCTATAAATAAAATATTACTGGAATACAATCACGCCCCTCTGTTCATCTACTGTCCATGGTTGCTTTCATGCCACAGTGGCAAAATTAAGTAGTCGCCACAGAGGACTTGTGGCCCACAAAGTCTAAATATTGACTATCTGGCCCTTCGGAGTTTGCCAAACCCTGAGCTACCCTATAACCTTACCAATCTTTTTTTTCTTTGCAACCCATTCTACCAACAATTTTGTTAGGAGGAAAATACAAGTAACTATGTTGGCTCACTTTTTTTCTTTAGCTCACCTGTTAGGACTGCCATTCTCCCGCCCTCTGGGAACTCCAAGGACCTCTGCCTCTGGACACCTGTTGGTGAGGAAGGTACAAGTTGCTTGGAGGCTTCGTGACTGGGGCCGGCTTTCAGCAGCTGGAGAAGTCTGGACTGCACACAGGAGGTTTCTGGACTTCTGGCCAGTATGAGCTGGGGCCAAAACTGCAGAGTCCACCTGAAGCCTGCAAGAGAAAACGATATACCACTAACCTTCACTATCCTTATCTGTGCGGATGTTCCCGCAAGTATTACCCGGGCTTCTCTTCCCAACACTGGCATCTGGCATGCAGGTCAGAAGAGTCCCGCGGTAAACTGCCAGGTTTGAAGCCCCTACCCCGTCCTTCACTTGAAACCATCTTGAATAAGACATTTTAAAAACTGTTTTGGAATTTTAAATTTTCAAAGCATCTGAAGGTCTGTCCCCTTTGACAAACTGAGGGCCAAGAGAAGCAGAGGCAGGTCCCATTTCTTCCTTCCTCAATGCCCAAGACCCTGCCTTGCCCCACTGTGCACATGAGGGGCCAGAGGCAGCATTCCCCCACCTTCGTGCCTGGCCTCCCAGGTGACACCTGCTAGTCTCCAGTCTTTCAGGGCAGCTGGGGACTCCCAACCAGGAGCCCAGGGCTCATGTGCAGGTGCGGGGACACTGCGGTCCGCGCCTGCCTGCGCAGGCAGAGGGGGTGTGGCCAGTTCTGGGGATGACCCTGGTCGGATCGCCCTTCAAGTACCTGGACCCCAGCCTGCGGGGCCGGTAGTCCATCGGGCAGCTTCCCTCTGGAGGCAGGCTCAGTCCGGCAGCAACCAGCAGCACCACCTCTGGGTTACGCAGCCCACGTCCCCGTCCCCTCTACGCTTTTTGTACTGGCCGAGCGCTGGCGGACGCGTGCGCCCCGGGGGAAGGGACGCGCGGAGCGAGTGCACGGAGACAGTTCGCGCCCCAGCCGAGCGCCCGTGGAGCGCGCCTCTCCGCCAGCCAGGCAGCTGGTACGCGCGCGCGCCGCCGCACCTACCCATAACTTTGCCAATTAGATTATTGAAAATACTTTTAAAATATTTCCTGATACACGTCACTTATTGTGTTAATATTACATCTGTAAACGTTAATTTTGTGAGATTAATTCTATCACTGTTTAACTTTATGGTTCCTTTACTTTTATGCTTGGAAAGGCATTACCTTTTATTAGAAAAATATTCATTTACATTTTCTCCTATTTCGTGGTTTATTTTTAATCTTTTAATTTTTAATGAACATGAGTTTGTGTCTGTGAGCGTTGTGACTTAAAGAAAATTCACTTTTTCCCCAAAAGCATTATCCAGTTGTCCTAGACCTAGGACCATTTGTTGAATATATATCCATTCCCTATTGACTTGAAAAGGGGTCTTTGAAATACACTGTTTTATTCACTAATATGATAATTAAGCATTCTATTCTATCATTAAAACTAAAGCAATGCTTACAATTCTTTCCTATAAATGTGTCAACTATTTTGCAGATGAGAAATATATGTTTAAATGTGTGAATATGGTATTAAAACAGAATGGAAAACTATTCTATTTATACTTTTTCATTTAATTAAATTATTGGGGTAACATTAGTTAATAATATTATATAAATTCCAGGTATAAAATAATATATAATCTAACTATAATCTAAGGTCTGTATATTGTATTGTGTGCTCATCACCCAGAAGTCTAGTCTCCTTTCATCACCATGTATTTCATCCTCATTCCCCCTTCTTACTCTGCACCCACTTCTCTCAGGTAACAATCATACTGTTGCCTTTGTCTATGAATTTATTTGTTTCGTTTGTTCATTTCTTGGTTTCTGTTTTATAATCTACACATGAGTGAAATCATATGGTTCTTGGTTTGTTTGTTTTCAGTCTGACTTATTTCACTTAGCGTGATACTCTCAAGATCCATCCCTGTCACAAATGGCAATGATTCATCTTCTTTATGGCCGAGTAGTATTCCATTGTAGATATATATTGCACCTTTATCCAATCATCCACGAAAAGGTGGTTAGGTTGTTTCCATGTTTTGGCTATCATAAATAACACTGCAATGAACATAAGGGTACTTACATCTTTTTGAATACATGTTTTCAAATTTGAGGGTAGATAGAAGAAGGATTCCTGGGTCACATAGTAGCTCTATTCTTAATTTTTTAAGGAACCCCCATGCTGTTTTCCATAGCGGCTGTACTAATTTATATTCCCACCTGCAGTGTACAGGGCTTCCATTTCCACACAATTTCTCCAAAACTCATTATTACTCGTTGGCTACTATTATTGATAGTAACCATTACAGCAGGTGTGAGCTGGCATCTCATCGTGGTTTTGATTTGTATTTTCATTATAGCCTGTTTGGTTGACCATCTTTTCAGGTATCTGCTGGCCATTTGTATATCTTCTTGGGGAAACTGTCTGTTCAGGTCCTCTGCCCATTTTAAATTGGATTTCTTGCTTTTTGTTGTAAATGTGTATGAATACTTAGTATATTTTGTGTATTAACCACATATCAGAGGTATTGTTTGCAAATATCTTCTCCCATTGGGTTGGCTGCTTTTTGGTTTGCTAATGGTTTCTTTTACTGGGCAGGTCTTCTTAGTTTAATGCAGTACCATTCATTTATTTTTTGCCTTTATTTCCTTGCTTTTGGGATCAAGTTCACAAAAACTCCTCTGAAATTGAAGTCCATAAGTTCAATGAATGTTTTCTTCTATATATTTTATTGTTTCAGGTCTTGTATTGGTCTTTAATCCATTTTGAGTTTATTTTTGTCTATGGTGACAGAAAGCAGTATCTTTTCATTCATTTGCATGTGGATTTCCAGTTTTCCCAAAACCATTTATGAAAGAAAAAGCTTTCCTTTCTCCATTGTATCTATTTTCCCCTTTGTGGAAAATCAGCTGCTGATATATGTGTGGGTTTATTTCTGTGCTCTCAACTCTGTTCCATTGGCCTGTGTGCTCATTTTTCTGCCAGTACCATGCTGTTTTGATTATTGTAGCTTTGTAGTATAATTTTAAGTGAGGGAGTGTGATACTTCTGGTTTTGTATGTTTTTTTCCAGGATTATTTATGCTAATTAAGGTCTTTTGTGTTTTCATACAAATTTGAGGACTTTTTTGTTCTATTTCTCTTTAAAAAATGACATTGAGATTTCATAAGGATTGCATTAAATTTGTATTTTGCTTTACATAATATGGCCATTTTTACTATTTTAATTCTTCCAATCCATGAACAGGCAATATCTTTTCATTTCTTTGTGTCTTTTTCAGTTTCTTTCAACAATGTCTTATAGTTTTCAGTGTATAGGCCTTTCATGTCCTTTGTTAAGTTTATGCCTAGGTATTTTATCACTTTTGTTGCCATTGAAAATAAGATTGTTTTTCTAATTTATTTTCCATATATTTTATTGTTAGTATATAGGAACACAACAGATTTTTATACATTAATTTTATATTTTGCAACTTTTCTATATTTGCTTATGTTTTTAATAGTGTTTGTTTTATTATTTTCACATTGCAGGTGCTTTAGTATTTTAACTGCTTTCATCCCCTTTAACCTTTATGTTATACTTAAGTGTTTAATACCCTATTCTGAAAGAGTGGTGGTTTTCCTGCTTCTGTCTGTCATGTTACACATAGTTTTGTGTCCTTTTGTCTATGTCATTCAAGTAGAAGAGCTCCTTTCAACACTTTCCCCCCTTTTCTTGAACTTATTGGGGTTATACTGGTTAATAAAATCATACAAGTTTCAGGTGCACAATTCTATAACACATCATCTGTGCACTGTATTGTGTGTTCACCACCCCTAATCAAGTCTGTCTCTGACAGCCTTACTTCACTTAGCATAATGCTCTCCAGCTCCATCCACGCTGTCACAAAGGGTAAGATGTCCTTCATTTGTACAGCCCAGTAGTATTCCATTGTGAAAATGTATCACAGTTTTTTTTATCTACTCATCTATTACTGGATACTTGGACAGCTTCCATATCTTGGCTATTGTGAATAACACTGCAGTAAACATAGGGGTGCATATATTTTTTTGCATAGTGTTTCATATTTCTGCAGATAAGTTTCCAAAACTAGAATTGCTGGATCATATGGCAGTTCTGTTTTTAATTTTTGAGGAATCTTCATACTGCTGTCCACAGTGGCTGTACCAGTCTGCATTCCCACCAGCAGTGCATGAGGGTTCCCTTTTCTCCACACCCTTGCCAACGCTCGTTTGTTAAGTTATTGATCACAGCTATTCTGACAGGTGTGAGGTGATATCTCATTGTGATTTTAATTGGAATTTCTCTGATGCATCTTTTCATATGTCTCTTGGCCATTTGTATGTCCTCTTTGGAGAAATGGTCCTTTTCCCATCTTTTAATTGGATCGTTTGCTGTTTTGGTGTTGAGTTGTATAAGTTATTTATAAAATTTGGCTATTAACCCCTTATCAGATGTATTGGCAAATATGTTTTCCCATTCAGTGGGTTGTCTTTTCATTTTTCAACATTTCTTGTAATGCAGTTCTTGTGGTGGTAAATTTCTTTAGCTTTTGTTTGTCTGGAAAAAGTTTTATTTTTCCTTCATATCTAAAGAGTAGTTTTGCTAGATATAATATTATTGGCTGGATTTTTCTCTTTCAACATTTTGAATATTTAATTTTACTCTCTCCTAACTTGTAGGGTTTCTTCTAAAATATTCAATGATAATCTAGCATGATTTTTTTTATAGGTTGTGGTCTTCTCTTCCCTGGCTGCCTCAAGAATCCTATCTTTGTCATTAACTTTCGACCACTTTAATACTTTTTTTTGGGGGGGGATCTTCTTGCATTGAGATATTTAGGTGTTCTCTTAGCTTCTTGGATTCGAGGGTTCAGCTCTTTCCACAGCTTTGAGGAGTTCTTACAATTATTTGGTTGAATAGGCTCCCTGTTTTCTTCTCCTTCTCTTCTCTTTTTGGTATGTCTATTATTCTTATATTCCTTTATTGTTCCACCTTTCAAGTATCTGTACTTCTCCTCATAGAGAAAATTCAGAAGTATAAAGGAACAGCTCTGTGATTTTGATGACGTTAATTTTGGAAGATAATGCCATTCAAACAATGTCTAAGAGTGATGTAAGCAACAGGGCACAGCGAGAAGACCCCTCTGTTTCTCCCTTTAAATTTCCAGGGCAAGCAACTGTAACTCAGCAAAGGATCCTCAGCCCAACAAGCACGCGTGCCTGAGAGTTTCACTCATCGGTACGATGTAAGGCGGGCATGCCGAAACAAGCAGCGGAGGCAGGATGTGGGGAAAGACAGGAACAGTGGTCACGGGTGCACTCTGACATCAGTGCGGCCCTGTGAGTGCAGTTGTGGTGGAGAAGTTTGTCTGCAGCCCTTACGCCATGGGCTGGAATGTAAGAGGCACAGAAACAGTGTCCCTGCGCGCGGGGGGTGGGGGGGGCACCTCCCTCTGTCATCCCCATTGCTGAGAGCCTAGGAGACACAGCTGAGACGCTTTAACATCACGGTCGGGACGGCAACACTTGCTGGCAAGGAGGCAGAGCTGAGAAATGCTGTACTTCCTTTGAGCACCCGTCCCAGCTCTGCATTCCAATAGAAGAAGCAGGGCTGCCTCAAACAATACAGCAAGACTGGCGGTCATTAGTAACAAGGAGGCGGTGCTGAGGGCTTGCACATCTGGTTCTCTCCCACCTGCCACATCTTCCCGCCGCCATGGTGGTGGTGCCCTATAACCCAGGTGAACCAGTTAGAGGGGCACTGCCCACAGCAGAGAGTATATGGCATTTACCGCAACTGCATCAACACGGTTCCACGGTGATCACAGAGGTGCAAATAGTGTGGGTAAGAGAAAACAAAAACTTGCTCTGTGGCACCATCTACTGGAAAACAGAAGAAAGAACCCTATTTACAATGCTGCATTGTTAAGAGCAAAACGGTATCTAAACAAGAAAAATGTCCACTACCTCAAATACATAAGCAGGGAAGCAATTCATCAATACCACGAACAAATAGGGTAACGTAGGAACTCGATTCATGGAAGACTACAATTTAAATGACAGATGTCTTAAGCCTGCCGCTATGAGGCAACACAACAAGATACAAGAAAAATCAGAAAAGCAGTTCAATGGGCTCTTATCAATGAGACAAAAAATGGAAACACAGTATAGAGGTTCCTCAAAAAATTAAGAATAGAGCTATCATGTGACCCAGCAATCACTTTTCTGAGTATCTACCTCCAAAATTGAAAACACTTATTTATAAAGATACATGTTCCCTATGTTCATGGTGGCATTATTTATAATAGCCAAGACATGGAAACAACTTGAGTGTCCTTTGACAGATGATTGGATAAAGAAGGAATGCTACATATATACAATGGAATACTACTCAGCTGCAACAACATAGATGGATCATCAGAGAGTATTAGGCTAAATGAAATAAATCACACAGAAAAGGACAAGAACCATATCATTTCACTCATATTTTGGACATAAAACAAAAAGCAACAGACAAAGCAAAGAAAAATTATCCTCACAGACAACAGTATGGCGCTTCTCAGAGGGAAGAGGGGTAGGACTCAGATAAAGTGACTTGAGGGGGTCAAGTTCATGGTGAGGAAGGAAACTAGAGTTGGATGGTGAGCACACAACTGAGTATGCAGATGTATTATAATGTACAACCGAAATGTATATGGGTTATTAACCAGTGTTACTGATAAGTTTAATAAAGATTTTTAAACAAAATTTTTCCTGATTTATATAGGCGGATGGGGATCCTCAAACCCCTCAGCAAGATCTACTGAGCATGGCGTTTAAGATACCTAGAGGCAGAAAAAGCCCAATAGAGATCAGGGGAACTACCAGCTTTTAGGATACACCCTTAAAGACTCCAACACCCCAAAGGGGTCTCATAGGATGCCATCTGGGTCCTGCTTCAATAGTGGAAAGGAAGGTCATTGAGCTAAAGCCTGCCAGGCTTACATGCCTCTGCTGTGAGGAAACAGGGACACTGGAAGGTAGGCTTCCTCCTCGCTCCTCTAAGGGAGGGTTCAGTCTCTTCCAGCCCTGCTCCAGCCACCTATGACCTAACCTTGCCCAGAATGCTGGGGTTTGCCACTGAAGGCTGAAGGTGCCCAGGGCCATCGGCCCCATCTACGGCACTGTGGACGAGCCTAGGTATTTCTTCCAAGAAGCAGGTAAACTGATCTCATTTGCACAAGGGCCACTTAACTATGTTTTACCTGAATAGTCAGGTTTTTTATTCTTCCCTCAAAGATCTCTGTTGTGGGTGTTGATAGTCCTATTTTCTGCTGCTTTGCTTAATATATAGTGTTTCCTTTATCTCTCCTACCTCAATGCCCCAATCATATTTCAGGCTGGGACCTACTCCTAATTTAGAGCTCTCTTTCCCCCTTTTGCCAACTTCTATTATGAATCTACCTTTGCCACCCAGCTTAGTGTATCCCAAGGTTCTCTACCATGCCACAGTCGCAGAGCTCCAGGGAAAAGCAACCTGGTCTCATCTATCCAGGCAGAGGAGAACGGAAGCTCCATATCCACACATGCTGCAAATGGCTTTTCCAGTCTACCTGAATCATTACCAGCTAGAAGCAGCGGTCATTGGGACTTGGACATGAGCTGCAAAGTATAGAATGGTGACAACAATTCCAGTGCCATGAGGACTTTTCATGGATGTGGACTTTTCCTGGACTCCTGCTCCCTGTGACAGCTCCTAACAGACTGAACTGTGGTTGGTTTGCATTTTTCAGGGATTTGGCATGGTGATGGGGCCAACTTGGACTTGGTGAACATGTTAAGGACACTACTCTTTTATGGATTCTTGCTGTATTGGCCAAGAGTTTGCTTAAAGGCTTTTAATCACTGTAAAAAAAAAATAGAAGACTGGATAAAGAAGATGGGGCACATATACACCATGGTATACTATTCAGCTAGAAGAAATGATGACATCAGATCACTTACAACAGAATGGTGGAATCTTGATAACATTATGCGGAGTGAAATAAGCGAATCAGAAAAAAACAAGAACTGCAGGATTCCATACATTGGTGGGACATAAAAGCAAGACTAAGAGACATGGACAGGAGTGTGGTGGTTATGGGGGGGTGGGGGGAGAGAAGGAGGGAGGGGAGAGGGGTACAAAGAAAACTGGATAGAGGGTGACGGAGGACGATCTCTCTTTGGGTGATGGGTATGCAACAGAACTAAATGGCAAGATAACCTGGAAATGTTTTCTTTGAATATATGTACCCTGATTTATTGATGTCACCCCATTAAAATAAATATTTATAAAAAAAAAATTTTCCTAATGTGAGGCACATACTAATACAGGCAGTATATGACATATTGTTTTTATGTCTTAATCTACCAGTGTCTTAGTCTACCACGGTACTGCAATCCTATAATTCAGTGGTTCCCAACCTTTAGGGTGGGATGGATAAATGTATCACGTGACCGAGACAAGCGTCAGGAGTGAGTCTTAGACAGATGTAACAGAGGGAATCTGGTCATTTTTTAAAAAGAAAACATCATTCAGACTTAAATATAAATAAAACGGAAATAATGTAAGTTATTTATTCTTTCTCCACGGCCCACGGGTTGGGGACCACTGCTATAATTCAATCCTGACACTAAGTACCCTTCAGTTTCCCGCACACCTGCAGGTTAAGGGGCACAGTCCCCATAAGACTGCTATCCCTTCAGATACCAAACACAAGTATTCTACATGATGGTACATTGTGACTTTCACAAAATAAGCACACATATAACAAGTGGCAAGTGCTCAAACGTTACTTTTATAGATCAAAATTAAGAGACAGCGGAACCAGAGAAACACATGTTACCACCAGTACATTACTGGGAAAAGACTACAGTGACGTAACTGTAACGACAAGATGGAACAAATGTGAGATACCCGCAGGAATCTTTAAGATTCAGACACTATGACATAATGACAAATTTTTTAAATGAGAATATTTTGTTAAAAATAGCCATTAACTGACAATTTTTAAAATATGGTGGTTTAACTCCTTGTGTTGAAGTATTTCAGAGACCCCAGATATTTATAAATGATGTAAACTAATTGTATGAAGTGTTTTAGACCAGCAGTTCTTAAAAACCAATCCTTAGGCTGGTGCTAAACCTTGGCAATTTTTTCACCCCCTGGTAATAAAATTAAAAAGAGAAGAAAAATGTAATGATATTTATATTACTCTAAATATTCGTTGAAAGGGCTGTCAGTTTTTCTGAGGGAAAAAAACTCTCTAGGAATTATTGTTATTTAAAAGTAAGACAATGTTTTCTTTGAACATATGTACCCTGATTTATTAATGTCACCCCATTAAAGTTAACTTTAAAAAGTAAGGCAATGGTAACAATGGATGCTAGATTTTATATATATATATAATCTATATTTTATATATATATAAAAGACTACGTCACTGTAGTCTTTTCCCAGTAAAGTAATATATATAATATATATATTACTTGCAAAGTAAAAAGTTGGCAACCATACATTGGTTTTACTTATTTATTCAGGATTTTTGTGGGTTTTTCATCTTTGCTTGATTGTTTCCTGTTTGATACAGCATGTTCATAAAAAAAAACATCATTTCACTTAAAGGCATTTCATTAAAATGTCACCCCATTAAAATAAAAATTTTGATGAAATGCCACGGTAGAAGCTTAACTCTCTTTTTTTAATGTCAATTGGCCTATGGTAAAATTGGTTTCCTTGTGGTCCCCTACTTGAACATCGCAGAACCTTTCCACCACGTTCTGTTGACTAGAAACTGCAGGTGCCATTTTGTCCACCAGATGGCAGAGCAGCCCTACACTTTACGTTGTGAAGCTTCTTCTGTTACCTCGGCCAGTTTGCCCTTGGGAAAAATCATATCGTCTTTTGAAAACCATCTTATTTCCTCTTTTCAGGATTTTTCCTCAAGAAGTATTTTGGGCAGAAGTATTTAACCTCTCAGCCTAGAAATAAATTTCCCACTGTTATGTTTAGGCTTGCCGTGTGTGTGTGTGTGTGTGTGTGTGTGTGTGTGTGTGTGTGTTTTAATTCATTATAAATCTCTAGTAACAATACAAAGACCTAAGCGAGCTGTTTCAGAGGCAGAAAGATGATGTAAGGAAGGTAAAGGACAAAATTCATCTTAAACGCTTATCCTCCTCCCTTCTGACCAACACACACACACACACACACACACACACACACACACACACATACACACCACGCATAGCGGAAGCTCAGAATGTGTGGGCATGGGGACACCGCCCACAGGCAGGAAGGAAAGGGTTGTTGGGTTAATCGGAGGGAATATGATTCTTCAGATCCGGAAGAAATTAGAACCACGGAGGAGAAACAAAGAGGAGCGCCGTGCTGCCACCTAGTGCCAGGAACTATTTCTTTCTAGACTTAACACAAACCACATCCTTCTATTTATGCTTCCCACAGTGAGGTTGTTGTGGTTTGGAAAACTTTATACTACGCCAGTCCTATGTTTCTTCCCACCAGTACCTGACGCAGGTGTTATGTCCCAACCAAGTGGTCCGTATATTAATATAGCTTTGTAATGGAGTCATAGGCTGTCCAAGTGCCAGGCTCGTGAGGACTTGGTCCATGGACTTGCCATCTTACAGTACCAACTAATGGTGCAGCAGACCATTCGTGCATCCTGAGAACCAAAGCATTACCCTACTATTATTTGACCAAGAGCCTAATAACTATATGTGGCCAACTTTCTCTAAAAGCCTCCACTTCAGAGTGAGGGGTTGGGGGAGGGGAGGGGCACAAATCAGATAGAAGGTGACAGAAGACAATTTAACTTTGGGGGAGGGGTATACAGCACAATCAAATGTCAAAATAATCTAGAGATGTTTTCTCTCAACATATGTACCCTGATTTATCAATGTCACTGCATTAAATTTAATAAATAAATTAAAAACAAAACAACCAAAAAAAAAAAGCCTCCACTTCAGAAAAACTGAGTAAATCTGATATTCTTCCTCAAATGTTTTGTGATAGTGGAAACTGACTGGTTGTGTTAGCGAGGTAGTTACTACTTATTAATAAAGGGAGAGCCCTGGTCAGTGGGGGTGCAGTGGCCAGAGATTGGCCTGGAGCACTGAGCTTGCCTGCTGAGCCCAGAGAGGGTGGTTACAGCCCATCGGGGCACATATGAGAAGTGACCAAGGGCACAACTAGGGGAAACAAAGAGTTGATGCTTCTCTCTTTCTCTCCAACCCCTTTCTTCTCTCAAAAGAAAGGAAAGAAATAAAGAAAGAAAGAGAGAGAGAGAGAGAGAGGAAGGAAGGAAGGAAGGAAGGAAGGAAGGAAGGAAGGAAGGAAGGAAGGAAGGAAGGAAGGAAGGAAGGGAGGGAGGGAGGGAGGGAGGGAGGGAGGGAGGAAGGAAGGAAGTAAGTGAGGAAGGAAGGAAGGAAGTGAGGAAGGAAGGAAGGAAGGAAGGAAGGAAGGAAGGAAGGAAGGAAGGAAGGAAGGAAGGAAGGAAGGAAGGAAGGGAAAGAAAGAAAGAAAAAGAAAAATCTAAAGGAGTTAAATATTAAAGTTTAATAAAGCTGGAGAGCCTGCTTGTAGCATACCATGGCGAGCTTAATTTGCTAGGAGACTATAGCATTCACCTGCACATTTAAGGATACTTGTGCTCTCAGCTCTGCCCTCAGCCCTCCCGATTTAATCCCCAAGCCAGTTGGGAGAGTCTTCCCAAGGGTGGGCCCAGTGCCCGATCTGAGGGCAGGGGGAGCAAGAGAGAAATTCTTCTGCTGGGCACATGCACAGTAAAAACCAGATGACGCAGCAGAACTTTTGGACATGCGCAATGGAAGTCAAGATGGTGCAGGGGGACGGCCTTCTACTTTGAGGCATGCGCAATAAAAGCCAAAATGACAACACGAAAGGGTAGAACCTAGCCTGAAAAATGAATCAGATTGGACAGGGGTTGAAAAAACCTGGGAAGTCCAGAAATGAGACTGGGTAAGGGGAGGGTCCACCTCAGGCCCAGGAAGAATCAAAGGGAGGCTGGAGGATTTTTTAATGACAGCTTGATGGTTAGTAAGAACCAAAGAAACATATGGAGGATTATCTGGAGTCTCGGGACAGTTGCTGCTAGAGCCTGACCACCCTCTTTGTCCCCGAAATTAGCCTGACCACCTAATTTCTCCTAATAAAATCTGGCCGCCACGTTTAAACTTCTCCACCCGTTTGCCTTTGAAATGCCTCTCTCTACAAAAGGGCTCGTTTCACTGGCAACAGCTGCAGGAAAAGTCTGGGGTCTTCCTGAGACTGTCTTGCTGGATCTATCACGTCCTTGACAGACCCTAGGGGAAGACCCAGGGACGTGTTTTCTCTCCCTTCAGTTTGGCCTGAAGAAATGTCTAGAGTACCTGAGTTTAGCTGAGGCCTCCTCCTTCCTTCCTTCTGTGGTTTCGTCGGCTTCCCAGAGCCCCTCTCCTCTCCGCTTGGGATTTGAAAGGCGGGGTTTAAATTCAGACTACTTCCCTTACTAGCTGGGTGGCCTTACCCATGTTTCTTGACTTAGCTTCTCATTCGTAAAATAAAATGACAGAATCTCACATACGCCCCCTCGTGGGGCTTCATCCTCTTAGTCTAAACTTTCCTTTAAAAAAGAAAGAAATTCAAATTACATGCTCTATTCCTGCATTTTAATTGAAACTCATATTTTTTTTTTTAGTGTCAGCCTACGTCATCTCTGAGAAAGCAACCTCCTTGAATTAATTTACAATAATGGAAAAATGGCTAATAATAGCCTCTCCCTCTATAGTTACATAATCCTGCGTCAGAATTTTCAAACTACGTATTGTTAGAAGTGAGATGGTACTTAGGGGTCATCTGGTTCAAATCTCAGAATCTCCAAATGATGCTGATGAATCCCGAAGACATTAAGTGGATGGCCCAGTCCTCAGAGTATTTTGTAGCTGAGCTCAGACTCAAACACAGTAGGTTCAGTGTACTGATCTCTGTCCAGGTTCTTTCCAATATTCCACAGCAAGTCTATTCCTGCCTGTTTTTCTTGGCTTCTTCCCATTGTCCATTTCAGAGCCCATGAGTATATTTCTCTTCTCCCCTCTCCTTCCCTTTTTTATCGCCATCTCGCTTGGGTGGCACAGAGATCTCACTCACATTTTTCAGACTTCAGTGCTTAGAGTTCTGTAGGAAAGGGCTCTAGGATCCACATTCATGATACTTAAGACTGGTATCTCAGTTGGTTAGAGCGTCATGTTCATATGCCACGGTTGTGGGTTTGATCCCTGGTCAGGGCACATACAGAATCAACACAGGAATACATAAATAAGTGGAACAGCAACTGATGCTTCTCTCTCTTTTTCTCTCTCTCCCTCTTCCTCTCCCTTTCTAAAGTCAATAAATAAATAAATAAATTTTTAATGGAGTTATTTTGTAAGAACAAGTAGAAGAAATTTATGGACACACAAAAAAAGCTTGCGTGAGCAAAGGTATGTAGGTGTGGAATGTTTATACAATGACTAAAAGACAGTGCAAACTACATAAATACTAACAGAAAGAAAACAGATCAGATTTAATTTGCAAGTGTGAAAATGGCAGCTGACAACAAGAGAAGAAGAGTCAGAGAGCACAACGTGGCTCAGGACTCAGCTGTCTGGTCTAGTACCTCTACCGTGGGAGGAAGTCAGGAATCGGGCAGCAGGTGAGAAGATGCCATGCGGAGGGGGAGCGGCGGGAGAGGGCTCAGACAACAGCTCCTTCAGGCTCCTGTCTTCATCACTGCTTCTTCCTTCACCCCTCCTCCTTCGTGCCTTCTCCAACCTAACCATCTTCCTTATTTCGATGTCTCCAACTTGGACCTTTGGCAGCTTTTATTCCTCCATCATCTTCCATAAAAGTTGATCTGAAGGGAAGCAAAAAGAAAGGCCAAAGATCCTGTTCCGCTTTGCTCTACAGGCATGGGCCTGCCTCCCGTGTCCGTGAGTCCCAAACTTGCTGCACATCACAGACTCCCTGGATCGTCGGGAGATACCGAGGTTTGCGCCCCTTCCAGTCACGCTGATCTGATCGAAAAGGGGGTGCAGCCAGGGCATGGCGAGTTCTAAAAGCTCCTGGGTGTATTCTAATGAGCCTCACGCTTTGGCGCTACTGAACCGCGTGGGTCCTCACAGGCGCGAGATGCTGCTGTCTCCACTACATAGGACTTTCCGTGCCAACGGCAGAATCTGGGGGGTTGGGAGCAAGCAAGAGTCCATTCTGAAGATTGGCAGCCAGGCTAGTTCCCTCTGAGCAGAGCCCTTGCCCCTTTGCTGGTCTCAAAGTCGGCTTGGCATCCTGGAGCAAATCTAAAGCCAGACGGGATTAAGTCAAAGCTAAAAAGGACTTTGAGTTGCTCAGCAAAAGCAAAAATGGGGGAGGGGGGGGACGTAGCTCATGATTATATTAGTCTGTCAAGTACAATCGTGAAGCCAATTCATTATTCGTACAGGAGATGGCAGCTCTGGTCAGAATTCTGTCACCCCCCTTTTACAGCTCGTCTTCTCAAAGGCAACAGTAGAAACTGCATTGTAAAAATGATAGACTTGAAGCTCAAGAAGGTGAAATTATTGTCCTAGGGTCGTAAGGTCAGTTGACTGTAGACCCAGACCTATGAGAACTTGGGTGTCCTATGAAAATGCTTTAGCGACTTCAAAGTGCCATCAAAATTCTTCTGACGCTGTTACCATTATCTTCTTAATAACTCATTACTTCTACTAATAGTTATAGGAATAAGTGCATTTGGCTGCAGTGTTGCCCATAGAAAAGAAACTGAGATGATTTTTGGATGGCCCCTTGCCGTGGAGGAATTCTTGAATATCCTGATGATGGCACAAGCTTTTCCCTGGGAAGTGACCCATCAGCCTAAGTGACCGGGGTGGTCCTGACAACAGGCTCAGAGGCAGCCAAGGCCTTTTGTCTTAAAGCACAGCGTGCTACCCAAAGAGACGAAATCTTATGCTGAGTTTTTCTAAGTTCTTAAAGACAGACTGACAAGCTGGTGTAGAAGAAGACACCCCGCTCAGGGCTCCAAGCCACAAACCCCAGCCCTGGCTCTCCGCTAACAAGCTGTGTGGTCTTGGCCCGCGCAACAGCTCCTCATCTGGAAAATGAGGGACTTGGACAGGACAGTTTTAAAGGAGCCATCCAGCTCTCAGACTCACCAATCCAGTGATCTGACTCATGGAAGAGTCATGCGGAATCAGGCAGACCAGGAAGTTTGCAGCTCTCTGGAGTCCCATAACCGTAACTGCATAAGCTCCTTGGACTGGGCTCGGAAGCTGTGGAAACTGAATGCCTCATCTTATGACAGGGCGAACTCTGTGTGAACAGAGAAGGCGCATGATTAAAGAGCCACTGGAGGTTCAGATCTCCAAGACATTTTACACTGTAATCGTTCTGTCCCATCATCCCCATAAACACACCTTATATGTTAGTTCCTGAGAGTTGGAAAAGAAAGCTCAATCTCTATTGGCATAAATCCTTTTGACTTATACAGGACACCCAGACTCTGCTACTCAACTTGAGGTATGTAGAGCAATATGCACAGCCCTGTTCTTTGGTTTTATTCTGCAGAGATGAGACATTTATGCAGTGTGTCTCGAAACAGTGCTGCTTTGAAGAGCACTCTCACATGTATTATTACCGTTTATTGTTGTAGGGATTGTTTTCTTTGTCCATCAGGCTTTCAAGATAAGTGGTACTACAGTATGTTTTCCTGTTTTACCGATGATAACATTGAGGCCCAGGAAGTTTAACTATTTTGCTAGTAAATATTAAACTGTGGATTCAACTCTGGTCTTCCAACTCTATTTCCTGTTCATTTTTAATTTAGAATTATAGTAGTTTCTATCCTTAGGAAACTTAGCTACCACTTGACTCGGTATCTCCAATTTTTTAGACATGAAACCTGCTTACTAGAATGAGACAGAAATCAAATACCAGGTCATGGTCAGAGTCAATGACTATAGACTACTTGGGAAGATTCAGAGTTCAACCAAGGATTCAGCTCATTCTGTTGACCCAATGCACAAATAAACCCGGGGCCCACTGAGACTGGTCTTGATGATTGCCAAATACTGTACTATGCCACCAAGCATGGCTACTGGTAATAGAAGCCAGTAGAGCCGTGTTGAAGCAGTGTTCCTTCAGAGTGACTCAGGATGGAACTGGTCTATCTTTCTGCTACTCAGGTGTGGTCCAGCAGCACGGGCATCACCCGGAAGCTTGCTAAAATGCAGACACTCCACTCCACCCCAGATGCACGGACTCAGAATCCACATTTAACAAGGTGCTCAGCTGGGGAACATGCATTCTCTTCTTGAGAGTCCTTCCTCTGAGCTGCCCTCCATCCTTGACGGTCTATAGGCAATGACTTGATAAGGGTGACTTCTTGTTGGGCGCCCTTTAGTCAGCATCCTAGCAGGTGGGGGAGTTCGGGCAAGTCTACCGCTGCATCCTGGACACTAAGATTACATGTGTGGCTCAACAACAACAATGACAACAACTGTAGAGCATCCAGCACTATGTGAGATGAGTGAGAACCATTAGGAAGTAGCCAGGTCCACTTTGTTGGGGAGTGGTGAGATTACCAGACCTTCTCATTTTTCTCCATTTAATCTATGAAGATATGAGGTAAGATTTCTGAAGCTGTGTCATTAAACTTCCATCTCACTATCTTGTACAAATTAGGAAGCTGGTTTTCTCCCTCTTTCCTCCCATTATTATTTCTGTTTCTCATTGGCCCCTATTCTTGTCTCTTTCCCTTATGCAATGTGCTCCAGCACTGCCCATTTATGCCCTAACACACACACACACACATACACACACACACACACACACACACTCACACACTCACACACACACACACACACACACACTCACGTTATATTTTCAAAATTTTTAAAAATGTAGAGATCATTTCTTCTCATTAGGACCCAGGACAGAAGCCTGTGTAAACACATTTGCATTAATTACCACATTAACTTCTTGTCCCAGGGAAAGTGCAGCAAACCCTAAAGCCTTCCCGCAGGCAAACACCTGCGAGGACTGGCAGTGAGCTGGGGGGGCACTGGCTTGGCAAGGAGGCAGTGAGAGTGCTGGAAAGAAGCCCGCCGAGGGCTTCCGTGCAGGTGTTCAGAGTAAGAGGGTGCTAATCGGGTAACAGGTGGGAGCACAGAGGGTGGGGCGAGCAGCAGACTGAACGGAGCAGAAGCTGATTGTCAGAAGCTCATTTTGAACAGAATGGAATTTTCCTTCTCCTTCAGTTTGGGGTCAGAAAGCTCAGTCACAAAAGCATTCAACAAAACATTGTCATTTATAATAACTAAAATGTATCGCTGCTTTCTAAGTGCCTGGCACTGTGCTACATGCAGCACATACTTCAGGTCTTCCAAGCTATTCTGCACGACAGGTGTGAGACTCTTGATTTTCAGGATGCACAAGCCAAGGTTCAGCACAAAATGAATAATCTCCCAAGGGCACACAGCTAGCATGTGGCAGACCTGGTATTCTCCACGCATTGGTCCACTGCTTTGTACTCTCTGCCTGTATCAGTGCACTTCTTAGGAGGCAAGAAGTCTGTTGAACTGTGTACTGGTCACCCTCATCTGGAATACTGTCCTCAAATATGGAGGCCATATTTTAGAGGATGTGGAAGGACAAGGGAGTTGGTCAAAAAGATGTGAGTCTAGAAATCATGGCTAAGTGGGGGATCAGCAAACTACTACCTGAATCTCAGCCTGCCCCTGTTTATATAAATAAAGTTTTATTGGAACACAGCCATGTTGTCTGTGGTTTCCTTTACACTAGAATGGCAGGACTGAATGAATGCTGCAGAGAGGTTAAAGTAGTTATGATGTGGCCTTTTATAGGAAAAGATCACCTACCCCTGTGCTAAATAAGTCATTGCCCCTAAGCACTTCAGAGGAGTCTCTGAAGTACTACTGAGTACTGAAAACTGGGGGTATTTTACCCCAAAACTGAGAAAACTCAAGGGCACATACTTACCTCACATAGAAGTGGATTTGTTTGGCAAGCCAATGGGTAGAAGTTTCCAGGATATGTTTTTAAGCCCAACCTAGAGAATTTTCTATTCCCAATGCTTATATGGGAATAAGTTTTCCATCAGTTAAAAGTATTCAAACAGCCAGATGACAAGCCATTAGAAAGTCATAGAGTTTCTCCTAGATGCTCCCTATGTCCCTTTACAACTCCTGTGGTTTTATGACTGTGAATTTCAATACAACTAATGAGTCATGGGAACTCCTACTTCCCCGAGTCTCTGTGCTATAGTTTGCCCTGTATGCTAGGCTCACCATCCCCTGCCCACTCGGAAGTATAATGAGTTATTTGATCAAGTGTCAGCAAAGAATAAGCTATTGCACTTAAGTGGAGCTCCAGATAACAGACGTTCCGCTTGTGGTCAAGATACATTCATCTTTAAATGTCCAAGTCAACAATAAAAAAATGATTGTTGAAGCCAAAAGGACATAGCTGCTCTCAAAAACAGGATTGACTAATTTATTCAGTTAATAAATATTTACTGAGTGCTACTATGCACAGAGTCAGAAGTAGGGGCTGAGCCACAGACATTTGGCTCCTGGTCTGAAAACAGGGGCGGTGGAATCCAAGCCCTGTGGGAAAGGAAGGGGGCGGGGCCAGAGCAAAGCTGCCTGGCAGGACAGGGGAGCTGGGAAAGAAGTGGCCACTGTGGCTTGTCTAAAGGGTGCCTGTGGTCAGAGGCAAAAGAGTGAGAATAAGAGAGAGGAACAGAGAATCCGGGCGGAAGCCCCTGCCGTATCTGGGGTAACTCCTCATTACCACCAACGGAAGGCGCCCTGAGCCGTCGGGATAGGACTTAATTTCTAAACTGGAGGTCCCGAGGAAACGCGTGGAGCCAATCACAGAACTCCATGTAGGAAAGAGTGACTGCTGAAGGGTGGGGGGGTGGGGGGGGCAGGGACTATCATTTGGAAACCTGCATTTTTTGCCCTGGCCAGATAGCTCGGTTGGTTAGTGTCATGCTGACAGGCA
Organism: Saccopteryx leptura; assembly: GCF_036850995.1. NCBI lineage: Eukaryota > Metazoa > Chordata > Mammalia > Chiroptera > Emballonuridae > Saccopteryx > Saccopteryx leptura. The sequence goes on along the minus strand of NC_089504.1, from coordinate 379,147,471 downwards.
GAGGTAGCCGGTTCGATCCTCAGTCAGGGCACACACAGGAACAGATTGATGTTCCTGTTTCCCTCTCTCTTTCTCCCTTCCTCTCTCTCTAAAATCTTTAAATAAATTTAAAAAAAAGAAAGCAGTATTTTCAAATTATTCTAAGATTTTTCTATTACTTACACTTTATTGAAAATGAATTCAGCTTCCAAATGTTGATTTTGTTGGCTGTTTTCCAAAGCACACAAGAAAAATTAACACAAAGAGAAAAGAGCCAAGAAAAATCAATCCTAACAAAATATAAATAATAGAATAAACATAACATGATTTTAAAATAAGTATACAGTAAGTCTCAAAAAAGATAATAGCAAGAATAACATTTCTTTTTTAAGAAAAATAAATTATGAAACAAAACCGTAAAGGAAGCTCATCCTTTTGTGACAGACAAAAACCAGGTAAACCTGTATGTGTTCTGGGCTTTCCCTCCCCTTACTGGCCAAGAATTGGGCTGGACTCAGCTGCAGTCCCATCATTCTAGCAGGATAGGCCAGGACCCTGTGATGCTGAATCAAGACAGAGTAGGTAAAGTAGACGTGACTGAAAATCTGACAGGAGCCAAAGCTGGAAGGTAGAGCAAGAAAGGGGTGAGAACCCTTATTATTGTTACTATTATAATAATTATTATTATTATTTAAGTGAGAGGAGGGGAGATAGAGAGACAGACTCCTGCATGTGCCCTGTCTGGGGCTGATGTTCTGACCATCTGTGGCCATGCTAGCAACCAAGCTATTTTTAGCACCTGAGGCATAGGCTTCATGGAGCCATTCTCAGTGCCCAGGAGCTTATATGCTCGAATCAATTGAGTCATAGCTGTAGGAGGGGCAGAGAGAGAGAGTGAAAGAGAGAGGAAAGGAGGGGAAAAGAGAGGAAGGGAGAAGCAAATGGTCACTTCTACTATGTGCCCTGACCGGGAATCAGATCTAATACATCCAGATGCCGGGTGGATGCTCTACCACTGAGCAAACTGGCCAGGGGGAGAACCCTTATTTTTGAGGAAAGTTGTTAAGGGTTAGATGAAGTTTTGCTGTAATCTACATATTTAGCCTCATGTGCATGACACACCGGGTTAAATGTTAATTATTTTAGAATCATTTTAGTTGCTGCAGTTTCTCTTTTTAATAATGGAAATTCCCTGAGATTGGATAAGAGTTATGATATTATATGCATCTAACCTTAATTAATTTATTTTTTAAAATTAATTAACAATTAAATATCTAAAATGTGTCACTTATATTCTTATTTCTGGAATAGAATAAGCAATTCTTTAATTTTTTTATGAACTTATATTAGAAGTGTTTCTCTCTCAACAAGATAACCACTCATGCTTGGGGATATCACCCTGTTTTTTCCGCCTGTGACCATTTCTGAGGATGTCGCTGAAGACAGTCCTTCAGTCCCCTCTACTGTCTGTCCTCCATCGCAGAACACGAGGCAACCAAGTCAACTCAGGTTACAAAACGATGTTGGAATCTGTAAGCATGAAGGTGGTTCCATTCCCTGCTGAGCAGACAGTAAAGGATACAGCTTTGTGAAGTCTATTTTCTGGCTGTTTTACACGGCTTCCCTCTGGGGTTACAGCCCCACTGCGAACACTTGAGAAGGCTGGTCAAAACTGGAGCAGCGAGACAGCCCTGTAATGTGAGGACCTAAGCATGACTCGCTGGCCAAAACAGAATACCTTTCATCGGTTTTGAGTGTTGGCAAAAGAGAGACAGACAACACTATAGGCGATGTCTAGAACAATCTCCCTCCAATCCACTTCGGATCACACCCAAAGCTCAGCCATGGGTGAGGCTGTTTCCTCAGCGGAGGTGTAAGAAGGGTGTCAGAGGAGAGAGCTAGGGGTCATGATGCTGACCCCGGAGATATCCTAGGTGGCACCCAGCAGATACTAAGTCTCTAGGCAGTCATTTCACTCAGCCACGGAGTCAAGGAGAACTAACAAGTGAAGCCCACCTCATCTTCCTCCTCTCTTATCTAATCCCCCCCCCCGGGCCATGCGAATTCAATTTCCTGTCAACTTACTTTGTGCCCACCATTCCGCTAGGTGGACATGTGATGGACATAGTTGGCTGTCTGATTAGTGTTGCGGTGAACACTGAGTGCAGATATCTCCTCTGGACCCTGATTTCAATTCCTCTGGAAATGTACCCAGACGAAGGACTGAGGAACAACTCATTTTCCACAGGATACTAGAGGAGCTATCACCGGAATTTGATTCTGAAGGATGAAAAAGATTTTGATTCACCACTAAGGGAGGGAAATGCATGGGAAACTGAGAACCAGAATCCATAGAAACCTAGTTGAAACACTGACATTTATTTTCTAAACCCATTAGGGGCCAAGAACACAATCAGGTCCCCATAAAAGTAACTCTGACTTTCCTTACACCATCTCGCATAGATCTTTGGCTATAATAGATATGCAAATATTTTTGCTATGGGTCTTGTTAGGCCATTTTTACCACCATTGGACATTAATGTGTCTAGGTTTCTACTTCTGGCTGGTTTCCTCTGTTAAAAGTCCTGGATGATGTGTCCTGGCCGGTTGGCTCAGTGGTAGAGCGTCGGCCTGGCGTGCAGGAGTCCTAGGTTCGATTCCCGGCCAGGGCACACAGGAGAAGCGCCCATCTGCTTCTCCACCCCTCCCCCTCTCCTTCTTCTCTGTCTCTCTCTTCCCCTCCCGCAGCCGAGGCTCCATTGGAGCAAAGATGGCCCGGGCGCTGGGGATGGCTCCTTGGCCTCTGCCCCAGGCGCTGGAGTGGCGCTGGTCGCAACAGAGCGATGCCCCAGAGGGGCAGAGCATCGCCCCCTGGTGGGCAGAGCGTTGCCCCCTGGTGGGCGTGCTGGGTGGATCCGGTCAGGCGCATGCGGGAGTCTGTCTGACTGTCTCTCCCTGTTTCCAGCTTCAGAAAAATACAAAAAAAAAAAAAAAAGTCCTGGATGAACACTCTTTGTAAACATCATTAAAACTTCACCCTATAGCTTTCCACTCTCTGAGGTCAAATCATGCTAGTGATTTTCATCTTCTGCTAAAGTACAAATTAGCTCTTCGATCAAATGGCGGATGCAGTCCTGCGTCCTTCTTTTCCAGAATAATCACTTAGCTGTGATTGGAACAAGCACAGTGCTGCTGTGGAAGGGGAAGGTGGAGGGAGAGCTGTGAGCCAGCTCTGTGGGTTGGCAGATGCTGGGACTTTCCTCTGGAGGCAGCAGTGTGCTGAGCTATATGTTTTGCATAAACACATTCCCTCAGCAAACAGGCTGTTCTTTTCGGTTCATGCTTCCCAGGCTGTCTGTTCTTTTCGGTTCATGCCACCGACAGATTGGCGGCTTCGTGCACAGGAAGGGAGAAAGGCTACTCTGAGAATGAGAATCAGGCCCTAGGGACGCAGGGCCCAGGGCAAACCAGAAGGGGACCCTTGTGTGCACAGGTGAAATCTGGTTTAGGTGACAAAACACCACTGGCAGTAGATGAGTGAGCTGGGGAGCTGGAGGTTGTGGCCTCAAGTGTGACAAAGAGAGAGGACTTGCTATTAAAATGGTTAGCTGCTCCGATACAATGTAGCTACCAAATTAAAATGAAAATAAGCCTCAGACCAAAGACATACACAGAATTAGTAAACAAGCAGTTGTGAGTAAATTGACAGAGAATAAAATAGTTCATCTAGCTCATTCAGCAAACACCATGAAATCCCAGCTCTCTGTTCTTTTAGTGCTCCGAACATTCCGAGAAAAGGACTGTGCTACCCTGACAATCACTGTCAGGCCACCAGAAATCTTCCTAAACCAACAGCTGAACGCAGACCACATAGGGATCACCACTCCCCACAGGTACAGACTATAGAGCTCAAGGGTTGGTTAAGGCTGTTCAAAGTGTGTGCCCATCTCCCACAGGAGTTTAGACCATGCGCTTCTTTAGGAAAGAAACTGGGTCTTATCCATTCTTTTTCCCTGTGGTAGAGTGTCCAGAAAGGTGGCCACCAGCACTTCCTACCAGCCCATCAAGAAGTGAAGCCCATTGGCCAATCCCTTGAGTCTGAGCTGGTCTTGTGACTTGCTGTGACCAGTAGAAAGTGGCAGAAATGACACCATGCTACTCCTAGTCCTGGACCGGTGGGAGATTGGCAGCTTTCTTTTTCACCCTCTTGGAAGCCAGCTGCTATTTAAAGAGATCTGGCCACCTGCTGGAGAGAGGTGCCAGATGGAAGGAGCAGAGCTCGGAGATGAAGGAGAGAGAGTCTGGCCAGGCTCCCAGCCATTTCAGCCTCTCAGCTGAGGCACCAGACATGCGGCAGAGGCCATCTCGGATCTTCCAGCCTTAGTTGAACTGCCCAGCCAGTAATTATCACAGAAGCAGAGACAAACCAGCCCTGCCAAGCTTTGCCCAAATTACAGAATCAGGAACAAATAAATGGCTGTTGTTGTTTCCACCCACTGAGTTTTGCAAGTGGTTTATTACATAATAATAGATAATTAAACAGACCCATTTCCACCTGCCCCAGCACAATGCCAGTCACATGCATAGTAACAGCACAGAAAGGCTAAGCTCAGATATTACTTCCTCCAAGAAGCCTTCTTTAATTCCTCCAGACTTCAATGCCCCTTCTTTATAATGCACTAATATCCTGCACATTTCTGTATCATGACTTATCACACTGTATCATTGTTATTGTTTTCCTTCTTTTCCAACTGAGAGGAGGGGAGATAGAAAGACAGACTCCTGCATGTGCCCTTACTAGGATCTAATGTCTGGAGCTGATGCTCTGTCCATCTGGGACCATGCTCACAACCAAGCTAATTTTACCACCTGAGGTGAAGCCTCCACAAAGCCATCCTCAGTGCCTGGGGCGATGTATTGAAACCAATTGAGCCATGGCTGTGGGAGGGGAAGAGAGAAAGAGAGAAAAAGGGGAGGGGAAGGGTTGCTTCTCCTGTGTACCTTCACCAGGAATCGAACCCAGGACATTCACACACCAGGCCAATGCTCTACCACTGAGTCAACTGGCCAGGGCCACCAAATTGTATTATAATGACTGAGATGAATGAGCTGTGTGCCTGTGTCTCCCGCCAGTCACATGACTCAAGGACAGGAAGTGGGTTGTATTCATATCTGTATCCCAATGCCTTAAATATTTATTGAAGTAATAATTCAATGACTAAGTAAATGGAAAGTGAGATATAGTTCAGAGTGTAGACACATCCCCCCATAGAACAATCATACACACTTTTAACTTTGCAAACCAATCACACAATAAAACAAACAAAATTGATGGGCAAATGAGCCCACAGTGTCATTCTCCCTTCTGAAGGAATCTGACAGGAGCTCTTAATCAAGGGAGACTTGACCTGCTGTCTTCTCTGTCAGCTTCCTTCCTGGGAGGCAGTGAGCAAGCTAAGCTGGGAGACAGTCAAGATGCAGCTGTTGGTGGAGGCAAGAGTAGGGGGAGGGGCATGGAGAAGGAGCCAGCCTCACAGTGGGCAGTCAGCCCCTGGAGCTTGTGGATCAGGCTGGACCCAGGCAGGGAGAAGTGATAACCGAATCACAGCCCAAAACTGTGGGAATCACCAGGGTTTTGTAGGCCAGTTGGTATCACTAGAAACATACTCCCCAGGGGGATGGACAATGGGAAAGGTTTCCAGCTCACTTCCTGGTGTGAACCAGCACCCAGAGGAATTACATTTTCTCGGAGTCCTTGACTCACATTCTCTATCCCCAGCACGCACACACCCTCTGTCTCTGAGCAGCCTTCATTTACGCCAACAGCCTCCCTGTCCCAGCAGAACAGTGAGAAGCAGTGAACTCAGTCCGTGGGCCTCTCTGAAGCAACAGCGATGTTTCCTCCACATTGAGGCTGAAACACACTGCCAGGTACCCAGGGCTTTGGAATGTGCTGGATGCAGCCACATCTCCACCTTTCATTCTTTTGTCTGGTACAAACTCTGCTTGAGGGTTTATTTAATCATGACTTACAATTCGGAGCCGGCTGCCCTGATACCCAACTGTCTCAGAGCAGAAGAGAAGGGTGTTGGGTCTACTCCAGCCTTTTTGAAACAATTAATTGCTGAGGGCCTGAGAAGTACTAGGAATTTGACATGTTGAAAGAATCACCTTTAAGTAGCTCTTAAGATATTGTGGTGATTTTATACTGTGTCAATTTAACCAACCTGGAAGTATGTTTCCCAGAACCCTCATCCCCGTATGGTTCTGACTCAGGTTGGCCTTGAGGGAAATTTTTACAAAATTTGGAAGGCAGAAGGGAAGCAGCACGGATTACACTAGAAAGGTTGGGTGTGAGGCTTCAGGTGACGCATACGTTTGCACGTGTTGTTGCTTATCTGCTGGCTCATGTCATCAGCGTGGGGCAGTAATGAAGCCGCAGATCCTCCAAGTCCCACTGGCTCTTACCTTCGCCTTGGGCTTTTTTGAGTTCTCCACCAGGTGTGTCTGCAGTTCTGTGGGAAGGGTACCATTTCTTGCTCCTGTGCTATTGGAGTTAGATGTGGGGGAAATGAAGGTGGATTCCACTTTGTTCTCATAGGTTCCAGTTTTTTCCTATGAGTGCCTGTATGGGGGTGAATGTACAAACAAAGAGTGGTGTACACATTCAACAGAATACTAGCCAGCCTTTAAAAGGAAGGAAACCCTAACCTGTGTTAAAACATGGATGTACTTGAGGGCACTGTACTAAGTGAAATAAGTCAGTCACAAAAGCAAAAATACTGTATGATTCCACTTATACAGGGTACTAAGAATGTCAAATTCACAGAGACGAAAAGTGAAATGGTCGTTTCCAGGGCCTGGGGTGGGGATGGTGGGTGAGGAGTTATTATTTAATGTTAATAGGCACAGAGATTCCATTTGGAAAGATGAAAAGGATCTGGAGATGGGGGTGGAGGTAATAGTTGCACAGCAGTGTGTCTGTATTTAATGTCACTGAATTATATATGTTAAAATGGTTTAAAAGTCTCGTGAAATTTTATGATATGTATATTCCATGTTATGTACATTTTAGCATAATAAATAAATGCAGTACCTACTTGATAACTTCATGAATTAGAAAATCTTGCTCTCTTTCTGTCTCCCTCCCCTTCCACACTGTCTCTGCTGTTCTCCTGTGCCTCATCCCAGGCTCTCCGTGAAGGCTGAGTGATTGGCATTATGTGTGTCATTGAGAATACTAGATGTAGGTCAAAGACGGCACTGTTTTAAAAAGCAAGAAAAAGAAAAGCTTACTAATTCCCAGTGTTTGTGAGGTGGCAACCAAACGGTAAACTTTCCAACCACCACGCCTCCCACTACAGAGGTCAGAGTTCAGGCTACACAGTGGCCCCTATATGTTCTCTTCTTGACAAATGGATCAGTTCATTGAAAATGTTAGTTATTCAAGGAGGCATATCAAAATAGCTCTGGAGGGGAGAAATATCTATAATTAAAACCAGGTCAAGGCCATGGCTGGTTGGCTCAGCAGTAAAATGTCAGCCCGGAGTGTGGAAGTCCCAGGTTCAATTCCCAGTCAGGGCACACAGGAGAAGTACTCATTTTCTTCTCCATCCTCCCCCCCCCCCCACTCTCTCTTCCCCTTCCTGCAGCCATGGCTTGAATAGTTGGAGCAAAGTTGGCCCTGGTCGCTGAGGATGGCTACCTGGCCTTGCCTCAGGTGATAAAATAGCTCAGTTACTGAGCAGTGGAGCAGCGGCCCCAGATGGGCAGAGCATCGCCCGGTAGGGGGTTGGCCTAGTGGACCCTGGTTGGGGTGCATTTGGCAGTCTGTCTCTTTGCCTCCCCTCCTCTTACTTAAAAATAAAGGAAAAAAAACAGGTCAAAAAATAAATGCACACATAAAAACACCAGTTCCCCTATTTCTATTTGGACTTGCCCAGTGAGTTTAGATTATCGGGTCTGACTCTGAGCCTCCATCTCTGCCCTAGAAATCAGAGGCTCTATTACCCCTTTTTTGTTCATAGTCTTTTTTCCTGGACCTCTCTCCCTGACCCACTGTATAACTCATTCCCAATATTTCAAAATTCAGACCTTAAGTCTCACTTCTCTTCTCACTCTGGGATAATAACCTTTGGCATCCCACAATGCTTTGGCATTGCTTTGGTTCGGTTTTTGCCTCCTTAACCACAATGTCATTTCCCCCAGCACTTGGCCACCAATACCTGGAATTTGCACTTCTGCCAAGGAAATGATGAGTGGCGTCCCAGTGGATTCCCCCAACCTCACCGACACTTCACTTCTTTTATTTATTTGGCCATGTTGCCAAGGTAACTGGAACATCATCAGCACAACCAGTGTTAGGTACATGGAAGCATGACAACATGTGGACATGTTTCTGCCTGGTAGGTAACAGGTAATGTGCCTGGGCATGGCTTTGATCATTTAGAGCCGTCACCGTGCAATCCTGAAAACAAAAAGTTTAAAGCAAAAGAACAAAAAGAAAAAATGGCTTTATATGAGAAGTAGCAAGAGGAATATCTAAAGGAGGGAAAAATGAATCAACCTTAAGAAGCAAAAGATTTTTAAACTACAAAAATGGTGGAGGAAGTGAGGGAAATAGTCCAAAAAGAAGAAACATGAGCTCAGGGCTGAGCAAATGATGCAGTTTAACTTGGGAAGGTGGTAGACACGGACATGGATGTGGGAGTCAGGCATTTCTGCATTCTGCTGTTTGCTGCTCAGGCGAGTTCCGTGTCCTCACTAGGTCTCAGTCTGCTCACCCGCGGCAATAACACCTGTCCCATAAGTTTGGGAGAATCAAGAGACTTTGGAAGCAGTTCACTGCAATGCCTGGCCCAGATTGAATTCCCAATGAAAAATCATGACAACTAGCTCCAAGTGAAGAACCAAGTGAAACCTTAGAGAGAGCTGGATGACAAAGAAACTATAATAGAGGGAAGTTTTGGTCATGGAAAAATAGTTTCAAGAACACTCTTTGAATAGGTAGTGGACATTCTTGTAAACAGTGGGTTTTAAAGTGTTTTGTATGCCTCCCATTGATAGATCTTTTCATCAAAGATGAAAGCTAAAGGAAGACACACTGAACCTCAGTATAAAAAAGACTTTCTTCTGCGATGGCTGCATTGGTAAGCAGTGCATGCCCACGACTACTGTCGCCCTGGCAAAGAGAGATGGCCTCTGGCAAGACTGCTGTCTCAGAATTCAGGCCTGAGCTGGGTGCTGGTGAAGGAGGGCTCCTCGCAGTATCAGGATTCTACTTCAGCTTTGTTCTGTTGCTTACTGTAAAGATAATCAAATACTTATTGATCGCTCTTTTTAAGCCTCATGGTGGGGTAAGAGGAGAGGAGAGGGGGCACAAAGAAGTTGAGAATAAAGTTCCTGTCTTTGAAATATTTCCAGTATCCTTGGGCAAGCAAGATACACAATTCAATTTAATTCAATAAATACTTATAAAAAGCTGACAGCTGATTTTGTGGCTAAATCTATGCTTATTGGTAGGAATTCAAAGAGAAATTGAGATAGCCCCAGGAATCCTAGGGATGCATACATTAAAGCAAGTAATAAAAAACAAGATGGTATATGGTAAGAATGAAATGACTTTTTGCAACCCGCTGAATGGGAAAAGATATTTGCAGGCAATGGTTCCAATAGGGAGTTAATATCCAAAATATCTAAAGAACTCATACAACTCAACACACACACACAAAAAGACAATCCAATTTTAAAAAGTGTTCAGAGGACCTAAAGAGATACTTCTCCCAAGAAGACATACAAATGCCCAACATATTAATGGAAAAATGCTTAACCTCACTAGCCAATTGAAATCACAATGAGATGTTACCTCACATCTGTCAGAATGGCCATTATTAACAAGGCAGTTAATAACAAGTGTTGGAGAGGCTGTGGAGAAAAAGGAACCGTCATTCACTGCCGGTGGGAATGTAAACTGGTACCGCCACTAAGGAAAACAGTATGGAGGTTCCTCACAAAATTAAAAATAAAGCTACTATATGACCCAGCAACCTTTCTTCTATCTATCCCCCAAATTTGAAAAGACATATGCAGCCCTATGTTTATTGCAGCATTATTCATGGTGGCCAAGACATGGAAACAACCAAAGTTTCTTTTGATCAAGCACACTATTAATATGAAAGTTTGCCAGACACCTCTGTCTCCCAAGAGATAATCAGATTGTGAATTGGTTTGTAGGCAAACAAACCAAAAGACTAAACATCCTGCGTCTTAATTCAGTCATTTCAAAAATCAGAAGTTATAAATATGCCAAAAATAGACCTGAAATTTTGGTTTAAATAACAAGATTTACTGCAAGAAGCATGTAGTCAAAAACTTTTCTTTTCATAGCTAAGGCATAAATATATGAAAAGTAAAATTCATAGTCAGTTTTAAAACTAGAATTCAATTTTAGCTAGTAAATCTTAATTTCATAAGTATATTAATTTTCTTTTTTTAAATATATTGGTTGGCCTGACCTGTGGTGGTGCAGTGGATAAAGCATCGACCTGAAATGCTGAGGTCACCGGTTCGAAACCCTGCACTTGTCTGGTCAAGGCACATATGAGAGTTGATGCTTCCTGCTCCTCCCCCCTTTCTCATTCTTTCTTTCTCTCTCTCTCTCTCTCTCTAAAAATGAATAAATATATAAAGTTTAAAAAAGAGGCAAAAAATAAATTAAATAAAATAAAATGTATTGGTTGATTTAGAGAAAGAGGGAGGGAGAAAGAGAGACAGAAATATTCATCTGTTCCTGTATGTGCCCTGACTAGGGATCAAATAGGCAACCTCTGTGCTTCAGGACAGTGCTCTAACCAACTGAGCTATCTGGCCAAGGCATAAGTATATAAATTTTTAAATACAACATAAAATAGGCAGTATTGTCAAAGATGTACAGTTAAAGTACAACAGAAAGAACAACAATGAAAGAAGAAATAGCTTCTGACAGAAAAAAAATTCTGTTGTTGCCAATAAATAAGAGCACAGTGCATTTACTGTATATTTTAGATTGTTTTCTTTCACTTAAGGGATATCTGAATTCATTGCTAAGAATATTAAATAGCTCTTGGAAACCAGCCACGGTCATGTAGCTGTGGCATTGGCTTGTTTTCACTTTGTGGATTGCTAGAGAATAAAGCAGGACTCAGAGTGTTAAGTTTCAAAATAAATCTTTTTCATCCCATTTCATCAAAGCCAACCTCTTCCCAATCTTCTCATGTTTCTGGGAACTGGGGAAGGTGTGGGGAGAAAAAGTTTGAGGGGAAGTGTGGTGAGGGGAGGCATGGCACATCAAGGGTCACATGAGCTGACACTCCTCTGAGCAAACCCCATCAGAAATCTCCAACCCATCCCAACCAGAATTCAACTTACAGTAAATGGCAAGGTTTTCTGCCAACACCATACTGTTTTGATTATTGTGGCTCTGTAGTATAATTTGAAGTCAGGTAGTGTGATACCCCCAGCTTCATTGCTTTTTCTGAGGATTGCTTTGGCTATTCAGGTTTTTTTATGGTTCCCTACAAATCTAGTGATTTTTTGTTCTATTTCTTTTTTAAAAATGACATTGAGATTTTAATGGAGATTGCATTAAATTTGTATATTAATTTGGGTAACATAGCCATTTTAACTGTGTTGATGCTTCTAATCCATGAAAAAAAATCTCAAGGTTTTAAACAGGTTGGAATCATCTACAACCTTCTGTAAATTAGCAGACACTATAACTACATCATGACCATCAACCAAGCCAGCAAAGAAGAGCCCCTGAGAAATGCTATTTGCTCTATCTTTCTCTGGAGTAAACTCAAATCATGTATCATTAGGTGTGTTTCTAGAGTTACTTGATTTTAAAATGTGGTTCACAGCACAAGAAGTTACTCTATAGTCATCACTAGCATTGGGTAGGCCCCGAGAGTCCTGCACAAAAAGAGACATGGTTTGTTCGGGGTATGCTGCTGGCATTGACTGTGATCTCTGGGTTTTCTTCTTTTATTCTTTGGTTACCCCTGCTTTTTTTGGATGCCATTTGCTTAGAGAACCATTTTTCCCGCTTTCTTTTTCAGTTTATATTTGTCCTTGTGGCTGAGATGGGTCTCCTGAAGGCAGCCCGTGGTCGGGCTTTGTTGTTTGATCCAATCTGCTACTTTTTATTGGTGAGCTCAGTCTGTTTACATTGAGGGTGATTATTGATTTATTACAATTTCTCATAGTCATTTCATCTTTTGCTTTCTGGTAGCTCTGTGTGTCTCCATTGTTTCAATTGTTTTAGTTTGGTGGTATTCTGTGATTTTTTTCCCCTCTGTCTCCTCTTCTTTACATTATGTGTCTCAGTTCTGGATTTTTGTGTGTGTGTTTACGATTAGATTTATGCAAAAGAGTTTCATATATTGCAGTCCACTTTCCTCTGAAAGTATCTTATCTCCATCCTTCTTTGCAAATCTAGATCTTTACCCCCATTCCTTTTATGTGTTTGTTGTTACGAATTATCCCTATTAATGTCGTGGTTTATTTCTGAATTGCAGTAGCTATTGTCTTCTTTTTTCAAAATGTTTTTACCTCCTTTAACTGTTATGTTGCATTTAAATGTGTAATACCCTCCTCTAAATAAGGCTTGCAATTTCCTGCTTCTGTCTGTCTGTTAGTCACCTTATTCATAGTTTTATATGCTCTTGTCTTTTTATTTCAGGTAGAATAACCTCCTTTTGAATGTTTCCTGTAATGTAGTTCTTGTGATTGTACATCCCTCAGCTTCTCATGCCTGGAAAAGTCTTTAGTCCTCTTTCATACATAAAGGATCACTTTGCTGGATATATTAATCTTGGCTGGTAATTTCTCTCTTTTAATAGTTTGACTATTTTTTCCACTCTCTCCTAGCATGTAGGATTTCTACTGAAAAACTAGATGATAATCTAATAGGATTTCCTCTATAGGTTACCATCTTCTTTATCTTGACTATAATGAGAATTCCTTCTTTGTCAGTAATTTTTGACATTTTTAATATCATGTGCCTTGGAGAAGACCTTTTGAGATTGGGATAATTAGGTGTTCTGTTAGCTTCTAGTCAAGCATCCATCTCTTTCCATTGGTTCGGGAAGTTCTCATCAACTATTTGTTTGAATGAGCTCTCTGTTTTCTTCTCCCTCCATTTTCCGTCTGGTCTACCCATTTTTCTTTGATTGCTCTTTCTTATGGAATCTTGTAGAGTTCTTCCTTTTTGTTTTTTACTCTCAAGTCTCTCTCTGCTTATATTTCTGTCACTTTTAGATTTCTTTCCTCGATATCTCTGATATTTTTTTCCATCTAGTCAGCTCTATTTCCTAAGCTCGCTAGTTCACTCTTCATCCTTTTATTGAGTTCTTCAGCTCCAGAATTTCAGCTTGGTCCTTTATTAAAGTATAAACTCTTTGGTAAAGTACTCCCTTTTTGTTGTCTTTGCTTTATTTCTGAGTTCATTAAACTACTTATTTGTGTTTTCTTGTATCTCGTTGACTTTTTTCAGAACAGCAATCTTGGATTCTCTGTCATTTAAATCACATATTTTCATGTTTTTCCATTTATTTTCTGGGGATTTTTTGTTTTCTTTCTGAGCTGCCTCATTACCTTGGTTATTCATGGTATCTGATGGATTATTTTTCTGGCTAGGAATTTATGGAAATACAATCTGCTTTTTTAAAGAGTGGTACTTCTTTAAAAAAAAAAAAGAGTGGATTTTTCAGCCCTACCCAGATAGCTCAATTAGTCAAAGTGTCATCCTCATACACCCAGGTTGCAGGTTCAATCCCCAATCAGGACACATACAAAAATCAACCAATGAATTTACAAATAAGTAGAACAATAAATTGATGTTTTGCCTCCCCCTTCCCTTTTTTCTCTCTCTCTACCATCAATAAATAAAAATTTTTTAAAAACCCAAGAGTGGCATTTGTCTATTTAGTTGATAAAAAGAGGTCTTTCTTTTGCTTTCCAGTAGGTGGCGATGATGTGCAAGTTTGTTATTTTTTTCTTACACGGCTCCGTATTCTCAGATATTTTCAGGGTGGTGAAAAATGTCCTGTATTCCTTAGGGAAGTCTCTTCTGTGACCAGGTTGCATCAGTCTCAGGGCACCATCCCCACGGGGAAATGTGGTGGGCAATGGGGTTCCAAGCCTGTGAAATCCCAGCACTTTTCCCTGCAACACGTCACTGCAACAGTGCTGTACCTCTGGGGGTGTCCAGGTGCCCGCTCTGGGCTCAGCTGTAACGAGGTGGGAGAGACTGGCTGGTGTCCTTGTGGCTCCCAGTAATATTGACCGCCAAACTTACAGTAAGCTGCCTCACCTCTGTACCTCCACCGCTGTCACTAGGATTAGCCTCTCCAGTAGTCAAGGCTGCAGATAGTGTGCTCTGTGGCCTGGCCCTCACTGCTACAGCTTCTTCTGGGGCCCACTGCTAACCCTAGAAGGGCAAGGGAAGGTGAGCCCTGGAAGAGTGAGAGCAGGTGAGCTCTGGGAGGGTGAGGGGAGGTGGCAGGCTCCCTGGCTTTGTTTTCCGGCCTGGCAACAGTGGCCGTCACACAACAGTGGCCGCACCGCTGTACGCCCTCTCTACCCCCATCACTGGGTCAGCAGCAGGTGCTGACCACACAGGCAGGAGCGCACGCTGTTCCTCTGCTCCACGGGGCTGCAGAGAGTTCAGGCCACAGCCTGATTGCTCTCCTTCCCGGAGACCCTGGGTGAGCTCGGGGCTGTGTCCGTGACACTTGTTTCTGCCCTCCCCCCCCCCCCACCCCGTCCCTCCTTCCTTGTTTACCTGTTACCCACCTTCAGATGTCTCAATGTGCAGATCTCGCCAACGTGTTCGTGTGTTGAGCATGGAATCCTTTGTTGGATAATAGCTGTTAAATTTGTGACTTCAATGGGGAGAGACCAAGAGAACTTCTCAAGCTGCCATTCTTCTGATGTCAAAAAATACATGTATTTTTAAGTGAACAATCCAAGGCACCTATTTTGAGTGGGAACAAAGAATTTTTTAGTTTAACACCAGTTACAAGTCCAACATTTTCATTAAAGGGAAGATAGTCAAATAAGGTCACTATGCTCCCAGTTGAGCTGTGTGTATGTAGGATAGTCAAGAGGGAAGGGGGAAAAATAAATCCAGAGAATAGAGGAAATAAAATGAGAAACAGATGGCCTCATATTTCCAAACCGGAAACTTTTTTTTTTTTTGGTTGTTTATTGTTTGTAATCTGAACCAAAAAACAGGAGGCAGATGCAACTGCCTTCAAGTGACAACTCACAAAACTGGTGTCTGGAAGTCACACCAGTAGCTCCCTCTGGCTTGGAGCAGGGGGGAGGGACGGGCCCTGGGCACTTTGCCCCATCTGCCATGTGGCCTGGCACTTTCCAATTTAGGGCTTGGCTGGAGCTACTGTCAATCTTGGTCCCAGGGAACCAGCCTTTCGTTTCGCTCTGTGTGTGGTTTACATACCCAACCAAAACCACAGTGTGACGAGGCCCTGGGTCCCAAATGTAGTGAGATAGGTGACATGTCTTCCGATTCTGGTGAAGAGCTAATATCTTCAAAGTTCCAGTTTTATCTTTCCGGCTTGCCTCCCTGCTGGCTTTACAAATGCAACATGTCCAAAATGAATTTCCCAGACGCTTCTCCTCCCGCCCGCAAATAATTTTCTCTTCCTGAGTATACAATTTCTGAGAATAACATTTTCTTAGTCTTCTAGATGTAAACATTTTTTATTCACTTCCTATATCTTAGTAATTTTAAATTCTCTAGAAGCAGTAGATTTACCTCCAAACTGTCTCTTTAATCTAATTTTTTCATGTTCAACAGCACTGCCAACATTCTATTCAAACAATTTTCTAACCGGGGATTTTGTAACATAATCAGTCTTTATAACCCTGAAAAAATGCTGACTTTATAGAAGAGCGGGGAAAAATCTTACAGTCCTTCACTGTAGATGTAATTCATTTTATTACAAAATTATTTAAATATATGAAGTAATAAAATTAATTATGAGTGACTTTTACCTCTAGTTCTTATACTATAATAACTAAAACATTTTACATTTAACATGCAAAACTAATGAAACTAAAATACATGAACTTAAAGTGGTAGTATGTTGTTTTACTGACACTAGTTTTTTAAAAGGTGAATTATTATTGTGTTTTACTTGCTATTAACTAAATTTTATTTTTATTTTTTTTTTAGTGCACACACACATGACAGAGACAGACAGACAGGAAGGGAGAAAGAAAGATGAGAAGCATCTTTGTCATTGTCGCAGCACCTTAGTTGTTCATTGATTGCTTTCTCTTACATGCCTTGACCAAGAGCTCCAGCTAAGTCAGTGACCCCTTGCTCAAGCCAACGACCTTGGGCTTCAAGCCAGTGACCTTTGCACTCAAGCTATGTCTATGATCCCACACTCAAGTCAGCGTCCCTGAGCTCAAGCTGGTGAGCCCACACTCAAGCCAGCAACCTCAGGGTTTCAAACCTGAGTCTTCAGTGTCCCAGGTAGATGTTCTATGTACTATGTCACTGCCTGGTCAGGCTGATTTTGAATATGGTGGACCATTTTTTGAGTTACTGCCACTTGGTTTATTTAATAATAAACATGTTTGAAACTGATGCTGAATGGTTTTTAATAGTGTGTCCCATAATTCAAAGAAAATGTTTTTAATGCTTTCTTATTTACTTGCTAATGAACAATTGCAGGTTAAAACAGAGGCAGGATACTCAGGAAACATCCACTCCCAAGAGGTTTCATGTGCCGAATAGAATCTGGGATGCCTATACTTTCTTATCCCAGGTAAGGTCACAATTTCCTCATTCATTATTATTGAACCTGCTTCACAGCTGTTCTTTTCTGGTGCCATGGCAACATCTTGTCTCAACTTGGTGTTGATCCCCTCACAAGCACAGATTTAAACACTAGAAAGCAAATTCTATAAGGGGGGTGTTTCTTTTCCTTTTTGTGTGTGAAAATATAAAGCAAATACAAAAGTCAGGAGCATGGCTCAATGAATATCTTTGCACCCTTTGATCAGTTACGACCACCATCCATTTCTGAACAGTCTCATTTCATCTATTCCCTCACACGCTTTCCTCCACCTCCACCTCCATTGGACAACTTCGAAGCAAATCCAAGGTACCATGTGAATTCCTACATAAATGTTTCAGTATGTATTTCTAAAAAAATAAAAATGTCTTTTAAAAAAGTAATCACATACTATTTATAAGCCTAAAAAATTTACAATAACGTCTTTTTTTTTTTTTTTTTTACAGAGACAGAGAGAGGAATAGACAGACAGGAATGGAGAGAGATGAGAAGCATCAATCATCAGTTTTTCGTTGTGACACCTTAGTTGTTCATTGATTGCTTTCTCATATGTGCCTTGACCGTGGGCCTTCAGCAGACCGAGTAACCCCTTGCTCAAGCCAGCGACCTTGGGTCCAAGCTGGTGAGCTTTTTGCTCCAACCAGATGAGCCCCACTCAAGCTGGCGACCTCGGGGTCTTGAACCTGGGTCTTCCGCATCCCAGTCCGACGCTCTATCCACTGCACCACCACCTGGTCAGGCAATAACGTCTTAATATTGATGAATAGCCAGTAGTGTTCAGACTTGTAAAGGGAGACTGTTCTTTTTGTGTACTGCTCTATGCTTGCTGCTTAGAACAATGCCTGGCACATCGTAGGTGCTCAATTAACATAATATTTTGAATGAAGGAATAGATGTTGAACTTGAGTGGCAGAATTCTGTTCTGTGGTCATTCAAATACTCCAGAATATTATAATATTTTAAGATTTTCATTAAGATAAAAATAAATAATTTTCAAGCTGTTGTAGAATTCTCGGAGCACTGAGAATATATCCACAAACAGTTGAATAACACTGGTATATAGACACCCCTGCCAATTAATCTGAACTATTAATCTTCAAATCTTTATCATGATTTTTCTGATCTTAAAAGTCATAGTGCTCCCCATTTCTTGCTGAGCGCCATTCAAACTCCTTGGCCTGGCATTTGGGGCCCTTGGTAGTGTGGCTTCAACCTACTAGACCTCTCTCCCACTATATCGTCCCTGTCCTGTAAGGAAGGAGTCTGAGGAGACTACTCCCTGCTGTCCTGCTTTCTCCTTCTTACTCCTGACCTCCAGTCAGCCTAGCCCCTCTGCACCGCCATCACTCCTGACTGACACTCTTCCTACTCCTCAACACAGCCTCAAACAGCGGCTTCCCCAGGCCTTCTTTTATAAAGCTCCAACTGAATTAAATTACTTTCTTTCTTGAGTCCAGTTAACATTTGATTATGCCTCTATTACCCAACTTTAATATTCTGCTGGTTTTGTGCTTTGTTTGTTTGTTTGTTTTAATCTGATACTTATGTCCAGACTGAGATTCTGAGGGGAAAGCGTTGGGTGTTCTTTCTGTGTATTTGCTCCCAAGTTTGACGTAGAGCTCTGTGCGGTTCCTTTCAACAAAGGTTTATGGATTAAGCCAAAAGCTAGCAGAGGCCACTGTTTCTCCTCTCTCTCTCTCTTGCCTTAATTCCTTGTTCACCTCAGTTTAAGCTTAAAACCCTTCTCTAGTGTCTCATAGCCTTCAGGACACAGTCTAAACCCCGTGGCAAAGGTTAGAAGGCCCTCGCATGAAGGCCCTGCCTCTAGCTTCATCTCTCACTATCCCACAACCACTCCGCCTTCCTTCGGTTTATGAACTCTATACAGTTGTTTACCTCCTGCATTCACACATTCCGTTCTGTGTACTCGACACTCTCTCCTAATCCCCTTGACCTATTATCAAGATGTCTTCAATCTGGCCAAGGTGTCCTTCCTATGAATTCCTACAAAACCCAAAATTTCAATCATAGCAGTGACCACTCTGCACCATTATTTCCTGCTTACCTGTCTGCCTTCAAGAACACCAGCACGGACTTGAAGGTAGGAATGTTGTTTCATGCATGCTCTGTTTTGCTATGAAATGGAGCATGGTTTATGTGCGTTACTGGTGGTGACAGGAGCAGGAGTGGTGGTAGTGGTCATATGACATGAACTCCCGGAGAAAAATAGAGGCCACAAGGAGGAAGGCCTTGAATCAAGGAATCAAGGGCCTTGTCAGGGAATTGAACTTGATCCTGAAGGTGGTAGAGATTGCTTTTAAAGGGTTTTAACTTGCCCTGGCCCGATAGCTCAGTTGGTTAGAGCATCATCCTGACACACAAAGGTTGAGGGTTTGATCCCCGGTCAGAGCACATACAGGAACAAATCAATGTTTCTCTCTCTTTCTCTCTCCCTTCCTCTCTCTAAAATAAATCAAATTTCTTTTAAAAAACAAAAATAAATAAATAATAAATAAAGAGTCTTTAGCTTGCAAAAGCCACGACTACATTTCCTCACCTGATTTTAGAAAGGGTGCTTTACCTTCAGTGCGGAGGATGAATGACTATCTCCTCACCCCCACCCCACCCCCGTAGCTCACCTGGCAGGCCCCACTCTTCGGCATTTCACATTCTAGATCTCCTCTGATTCCTGACCCTTTGACGAAGCTTACTGGTTCTGGGCCTTTAGGATTTTCTTCTGTAATAGCAGTTCCATAACTAATCTGCTAATGTGCTCATAGGGCCATACATTAGCCCTTGCAGATAAGGAAGAATGGTGCAAAGGACGTGAGCTAGAATCAGGACCCCTGAAATTAATTTTTCATTCAGTTATAGCCAGCCAGGGGACCTTGGGGGAGCCACTTTTCTGTGGGGATCAAAGTCACTGTGGGTTTCAGAAAAGGGAGGGTTTTTTTTTTTCAACGAGGGGAGAAGGAAAATTCTGAAGGTTTCATGGCATAAATAGCATTTGAGCTGGCATAGTCCTAAAGAGAAGAAACTGGGGTCTTTCTAAGGTTTTATTCTCAGGGAACAGAAAATACTTTGTGTTATCTGAAGGGTAAATTTGGAGATTCCTACAAATTGAATGTTTGTGCTCCCCCCAAATTCACATGGTGATACTTAATCTTCAATATGATGGTACTTGAGGGTGGAGGTTTGGAGAAGGGAATAGGTCAAAAGGATGGAGCCTTCATAAATGAGATTAGTGCCCTTATCTGAGAGACCCCAGAGAGTGCCCTTGCCCTTACAGCCACGTGACGACACAGCGAGGAAACAGCCATCTATGAACAAAGTAGGTTCTCATCAGACACTGAATATGCTGGCAGCTTGACCTGGGACTTCCCAGCCTCCAGAATTCTGAGAAGTAAACGTCTGTTGTTTATAAGTCATCAGACTATGGTATTGTTATAGCAGCCCGAACAGACAAAGACAGAGATCCAGGCAAGCGAGATTTGATCTCAAAGTATTTGGACTAGAGAGCAGGATGTCCCGTCCTCCAGACAGAGCTCAGGTAATGCTGATTTCTTTAGGTTTGTCTCCCTTTTTCTTATAATTTTGCCAACGGTGTGATTCTGAATTCCCTGGAGAAACTGAAGATAATGTTTGGGTTGAGCATGGTTAGTGGAGGATGGGTTGTATAGTTTGTCAGATTTTCCAATCTTCAATGCACATTTATATGCTTCCTTATTTTAATTCCCACATCCCTAAAAGAACTTTTTGTTTATCTCTTTTTGTAGATCAGGAATATGGGCTCCAGACTTGCCTACAGTGAACCAAGTCGGAAGCAGCATAGTGGGGACTTGAACTCAGATCTTCTTTATATGAGCCTGACACCACTGCCATGTTTCCCAGGCATGTCTAGCTTTAGCTACATATTCAGGTCTGAGCTTCAAGATCACCTCCTTGATGCCGGCCTTCCTTGTCCACCCAGCTGAGGCTCCCTCTTCTCTTCCACTCTCTCTCCCACTCACCTGCTTTATTTTCTTCACCTCGCTGAGCACTCACTACTGCTGTTTGACATCATCTTATGTGTTGGCTATTCTTCAGTCTAAAGCTATTCTATGTGCTAAGCTCTGTCTGAATTAGACTTCCGTTCTTGAGTAAAACAATCACAACAGGCTTATGAAGTCAATTGACTTTTACCTCTATTTTACCCACAAGACAACTGAAGTGTAATGGAGTTTAAGTTACTCTCCAAGTAGGAGAGTTCAGATACTTGACAACAATGGTCACACATTTAAATTCTGTACTGATGTTTCTTGAAAGTGCTGTATGATTATTTTCTGGATGAAGGTATTTGTCAATGTGGCTATCTTTGTTTTCAGAATTAACATATAACTTTCACACCTCTTAAGAAAATTGGAGACTCCCCAGTACCTACCAATTTCAGGAGGATAGAAAATTACTGAAATCAGTGGTAGAATGGGTATGTATAATAATGGAATGAATCAAGTATATTTTCAGACTAATGGAGGCAAGCAAGAGGACGGGCATTATTCAAATCTGGCTTGAAAATGCATGTACTTGTTCTTCTCTACAGGTTTTACTGAAGATCGTTTTAATCAAAGCTTATGCTGATGCTGACTTGTCTTGGAGGGGAGGTAGCCCAGATGTTTATCTGGGAGAGAGGGGAAGAAAATTAACAATTTAAAGCCTGCTGACTACCACCTACGACCTACAAATATAAAAATTGGCTATAAATTACTGGAGATAGTAGATAAAGCATAGATTTCAGCTTCTGTTACTTCTAACTGTGTGTTTGGAGTCTCTTAACTCTGGGTCTTATTTTTCTCATCTGTTAAATGAAGAAAAGAAGCTTTTATTTAAAAGGATGTTACAAGGATTAGATGAAACAATTCATGTAAACTACTTGGTATGCAGTTGATGATTAAGTAAATCTTGTCTCTTTCCATTCTCCCTTGTTCATAAGGATTTACTAGTTGACATATGAGTCGTGATTATAAAATAAAAAGCAAGATTGATATCGCCAGTAAGCAAACCAGGATGCAAACATCCAAATAAATGCCTTCTCCAATGTAGCAATTCATCGGGGGAAACTACCCACCACTTCGCTTAACTGCTGGATTGGCTCAAAACATTTTTGGAATGCTTCTCTCTGCCAGTCAGACCCCTGTGTAAAAGACATTTACAGGAAATGAAGTCACCAATTTTTTCTTCATTTATCATGGATTGTTATTCATCCTGAACAAGTGAATGAGTTATTGTTTTCAAAATAGAGCAACAGATAAGAAGAAAGCCACAGCACTAACACTGTTTTACCATTCTCCAGTCAAGTACTACTCGGCTACCCGGAACTCCTTCCAGATGTGCTCAGAGAAGCACTTGTTGGCAACTTGGCCAGTAGTCACTTTCTAAATGGGGAAGTGTACTGGCTCTGAGGGACAGTGTGTATTAGTCATAGGAGGTAAGGGATAGTGACATTCACAAAAACAAAGGAGATCAGAAATAGAATTACAAATATCTAGAGCATTCTTTTTTAAAAAAAGGCTTAAAAACACTAGCTTTAATGAGGGAGCCCAGGGTGGTGTGTAACAAGGCTAATGTGAGAGTGAGGCCCTAGTTCAGGGAGTAGTACTTCCCTGGAGAGCTCTCAAGAGCCATTGTTTAGAGAAAAATTTGCTGTGACTGTGAGTGCCCTAACGAAGCACTTCACTGAGATTTCCAAGGCCAACAATGTTGATACTCTTAACTAGTCGCTACTAGCTAGATCTGTGAGTTTATGAGAAAGAAGTCAGTGTGGTGGCGTGAAAGAGGGAAAGTCTGTGAACAGGAAGCTAAGCAGCCAGAAGGGCTCTGGGCCTTGGAGCTCTTGCCGGGGACTTTTCCAATGAATGAAGACCTGCATCTCCAATTTCATCTCCAGCCAAGCTAGCTCTGCTGGTAAGTAAGCCATAGACCAACCCCTGGCCACAGTTGCCATCTTTCCTGCAAATGCATCACTACTACCTAGAGAAGCCTGAAGGCCTTTGTTGTTCAGAGAAGGCTGAAGTATAATTTCTTCATTTTTAAATTTGGATATTTTTAAATCCACAGGAAAATTGAAGAAATAATACAACAAATACCCATGTATCTCCTCACCTACATTCACCAATTAACAAGTTCTTCTCATACCCATCTTCCTTTACTCTCTTTATTTATATACTTCCTGTCCTTCAGCTAAACCTCCCACAAGAAGGCTACCCACATCGTGACATTACAGCATTAAAATTTTAAGTTTGCATCTTCCAAGGACAAGGCCGTTCTCCATAATTATTATACCTAAGCAAATTGACATGAATACAATAACATCATTAACACAAGTCTGTTGGGGTTCAGAATGAGTCACCCCAAGATGTGCCTCAGTGGTGTGTGAATTATTTTGAGTTAAAGGCAAACTTTTATCCCCCTCCACTCCTTAACTATCTGGATGAATTTGAATTAGGAGCCTTGCTTATAATAAGTGATTATAGAAACCCTGGTCAGATAGTTCTGTTGGTTAAAGCATCATCTCAATATGCACAGGATGCAGGTTCGATCCCCGGTCAGGGTCCATATAGGAACAGATAGATGTTTCTGTCTGTCTGTCTTTCTCTCCCTAGACTTCTTACTGAAATTAATAAATAAAAAATTTTAAAAAGATCAAAGATAACCTTTTTAAACCTAACTATAGGGCAGCTCAAACCCCTCGTTAGTGAACACGTGCTCTCCCTGCAGTGACTTGGGAGGCCCCACAGTGCACTCCCTCGTCTGTAGCTAAGGATGTCCATGTACCCATCTTTCCTTTTTGTCTCTGAGCACCTCATGTATGTGATGTTTCTGACTGTCTCATTATGTGACGTGCATATAATTAATTTCATTTTCTCTTGTCAATCTGTCTCTTCTTCATTTGATTATTTGGTCAGCCGAAAGAATCAGAGGAGAGAAAAGAGGATTTTTCCCTTTCTTCAAAAGTCCATTGTCAAATTTCCCAAACTGTCCCCAAACTGTCCTTTATAGTGGATTTTCTTTTTTAATCCAGAACCCGATCAAGGTCTATAATATACTATATATAAAAACTCCACTGCCTCATTCTGATGTTCATTGTACCGGGTCCCTTAGCAAGCCTTGGCTAGTTGTTCTGTAGAACGTCCTACATCCTGGATGAATGACCATTTCCTCAGGATTAGATTCAGGTGACATTTCTGACAAAAGCACCACCACATTGGCTATACTGCGTACCTTCCATGGAACCTCCTCTCAGGAATCCCAAGTAAGGCCACCAGACAATTGGCAATGCCAAGGTCAAGTTCTTCCTCAAGGTGGAGACCATCGTAACTCTCCATTGTAACGACATGTTTTCCCCTCTATAGTTAATAATCTGGGAGGTGATACTTTTGTCATTTGGAAGTGGGAGAGGGATACGTTCAAATTAGATTTGGCTGTGGGATCTCTTTCAAGCTTGCTCCTGCGTCCTTTTCATATAATCCCACTCATCTTGTGGCAATTCCCTAAGGGGTGGCACAAGGTGTTCCAGGCCACACTTGTGCTTCTCCTGCCTCTGACCTGGGATCAGAATCCCTCCCATGGTACCCTGATCATTTTAAGAGAAAAAAGTAATGAGAAGTCAAAATCTACTTGCTAAGTGTGCTCCCAACTGCAGTTTTAAATCAATGCATTTCTAAGCCTCTGCTATCCTGTCCTGGGATTACCGAGACATGAGGGCAAACAGTAACCCTGCAAGACTCCAAAGGACTGTTCAACTTTCTTCCTCAGGGAATCTCTACTCTGAAGCTGAGGGCTGACCTAAGCCTTCACATGGCTTAGTCAAAAGATTTGCCTATACTGCTTTAATGAACTGGCCCTACCCTCACAAAACTACCACGTGTCTGCTGATGGTCCTTGGCACCAATTCAACGCCAAGAGGAATCTCAGATTGGGGTGTGGTGAAGAAAGTACAAAACAGCTCAGTTGTGATACAGCCCAGCTGTGAAAACAGCATGTCTGTGAGGCGGCCTTGAGGCCTCGTGGCCCTGAGGCCAGGCTTTCTCTGACTAGACAGCTCTGCTCAGCGCCTCGATGGCCTGCTCTGCTCTGTGCTGATCTGCTCTGCTATGTGTTGGTCCGCTTTGTACCACAAGACCTTTTCAGTGTTTTAGCAGAGCCAGGGAGACACAATATTCAGTCTTAGATAGAAAGGAAATGTTCTCTCTTTGATCCAGAGGCTTATATGAACAGAGGTCCCTGCCCTGGTCTCTGATGGGTTTATCCTCATGCAGATGAGGACTTCAAACCATCACAGTTTGATTGGTCCAAAAGGCACTGTCCTGATTGGTCAGAATAAAAGTGCTCTGATTGGCTGGAACTGTGCAGCTCATTGAATGCATAGCCTCAGTCTTATTGGTTGAAATAGGATTCCTGGGACTCCTTTACTAGGCTGCCTTAGATGGCAGAAACACCTACCCACAGGCAACGCAGCACAGAGGCAGGCTGTTCTACTGGCTTCTTTGTGAAGGACAGTTTGTGTGAGAGAACTCTGTGCAGAAATGGCTGCTAGGTACTGTTTTGTAAAGTTTGAGCCTAGTTAGCCACCAGGACCCCTTCTTAGTAAGTGTCCTTTTCTTTCCTCAGGTGCCACACAAGTCATAAGACATTTTGGGACCCAGCCCAAAAAGAGAGAAAAATATTACTAGAAGAGTTTTCACCCTGGTCAGGTAGCTCAGTTGGTTAGAGCATTTTCCCAATCCACCAAAGTCATGGGTTTGATCATTAGTCAGGGCACATACAAGAATCAATCAATGGCCCTGGCCGGTTAGCTCAGTGGTAAAGCGTCAGCCCAGCATGTGGAAGTTCCAGGTTCAATTCCTGATCAGGGCACACAGGAGAAGCACCCATCTGTTTCTCCACCCTTCTCCCTGTCCTTTCTCTCTATCTCTCTCTTCCCCTCCTGCAGCCAAGACTCCATTGGAGCAACATTGGCCCAGCCGCTGAGGACGGCTCCATGGCCTCTGCCTCAGGCACTAGAATGGCTCCTGTGGCAACAGAGCAACGGCCCACATGGGCAGAGCATCGCCCCCTAGTGGGCATGCTGGGAGGATCCCAGTCGGGTGCATGCATGAATCTGTCTCTCTGACTCCCCGCTTCTCACTTCAGAAAAATACAAAAAAAAAAAAAAAAGAGTCAACCAATAAATACATAAATAAGTGGACCAACATATTGTCTTTCTCTCTCTCTCAGAAATTAGTAACTAAAAATTAAAAGAAAAAAACAGCTTTAATTTATGAAAATCCTAGTTATAAATACTGGTTTACTCTCCTGCATTACTGTATTCTCATGGGCATGTCACACAATCTTGCTAAGCTTCCATCTGTGTGTGTGTGTGTGTGTCCCTTAGAAAAATATACTACATGTAACTTCTTCATATTGTTTAATTTTCTTAGAGGGATTATAAGTAAATAAGGCATTATGATTGAAACTGCTTAAAAATTGTAAAGAGCTATGCAAAAACTATTACTAAATAGAGCAAGGGTGTGTCATTTTAGGTAGGTAACAGTGGGATTGACAATTGCAGTTCAAGAACCAGCTCCGTCATCAGTTCTTTAATTAAAGTCTCTAACAAAGGGGCTGGTTTGGACTTCCATCTCTCCTCTCTTGGCTTCCTTTTACAGGAGCCTCTAACTAATGAGCAGAGCGTGGGCTTTGAGGAGTGGTCTGCAGGCTCTGATCATGCCCACACTGTACACTCAGCCCCAGAGCACCTATAATTGGCCTGGTAGGAGGGCAAGGACTAATGTAAAAGTGGGGGCCTGAATCACCCATCACTTGTCATTTAGAGACTCGTGTTTCCCAAACCTTTCCTCCCACTGAATGCTGGCGATTTGTTTAAATATCACCCTCCTCCTGGTTCTGGCCAGCCTATCGAAGGAGGGCCAATTTCCCTCTGTGACCTCCACAGGCATCTAGTCCCAGGTGCTCCACTTGCGATGTGCACCGCCTAGCTACAGACTACTTTAGAGAGACTGACTCCAGGGTTACTCACTGTGTTTTATACATCAGAGACATGAATTAAAGATGAAGTCTGTGTAATCACCAAGGAAACAGAGAGAGGGCTCTGAGCCAGTTCAGCCAGCGGGGTGGGAGAGTCTCTTCACCTGGGTTTCAAAATCATGGAAGTGAAGAACGTAATTGCACGTGTGCTGTCAGGGCACCTCTTGTCTCAGCTGAAATGCTATTCAATTCAGGTCAACAGACATTTATGAAGCACCTACTGAAAGCCCAGCTATTGGTGAGGAGTTCATATTCTCTAGAGGTTAAGCATTAAGTATAGGACATGCCTTTCATTATGCTTAGTGCTAAGGGGGCACAGAGGACGGTGGTTATAGATTTCACCCATGCAGTATGGACAAAGAAGGCAGGTGAGGTCAGGAAAGACCCCTTAGAGGAGGCCAACGGATGGAAGAGTTCTAGGCAGAGGGAACAGTATAAAGTGAGGAGAGCAGCCTTTTCCAAAAAGATTGGAAAAGTACACTTTACTTACTTATTTCTTGCTCCTCCCATAATCTGTCTCTTCACTTTAACCCAAATCATGAGGTTGAGACAGTTTCTCCTGAATCGTGAAGTGCATCCAGCTCTAAGGAACACCAGTGCTCTGGGGCCAGTGATGGCCACTCAGACATATCAGGTCCTGATCTCTGGAAACTGTGAATGTTTCCATATAAGAAAAAAATAGGATTTTCTGCCCTGGCCGGAGAGTTTGGTTGGTTAGAGCATCGTCCTGAAGCAGCAGAGGTTGTGGGTTCGATCCCCAGTCAGGGCACAGACAGGAACAGATTAATGTTCCTCTCCCCACCCTCTCTCTCTCACCTCCCCCTTACTCTCTAGCTGAAATCAATAAAATAATTTTTAAAAAAAAGAAAAATAGGATTTTTGCAGATGTAATATAATTAAGGATTTTGAGATGAAGAGATTATCCTAGATTTTCTGGGTGGGCCCTAATGCAATCACAAGGGCCCTTATAAAAAGAGGCAAGAAAGAAAAAAGAAATTTCAGACACACACACACAGACGAGAAGGTGATGATAAGACATGGCAGAGACAGATTGGAAGGTGCTGCCTTAAAGATTAGAGTGGGGTGGCCACAAGCCAAAGAATGCTGGCAGCCTCCAGGAACTGGAAGAGCCCAGGAATGGTGTCTTCCCTAGAACCTCTGGAGGGAGGATAGCCCTGCAGTCACCTTGATTTCAGCCCAGGGACACTGATTTTGGGCTTCTGGACTCCAGAACCATGAAAGAATTAATTTCTGTTTTTTTTAAGACACCCTGTTTGTGATAATTTGTTACAACAGCCACAGGACACTAATAACTATCAGATTTATCCAGAGATCAAGCATTTATTTGTTCAGGGGACATTTGAAAGGAAGAGGGAAAGATAATGATCTGCTGTTTGCTTTATTCATTCTGCTTTTTATTTTTCACTTGGTCGTCTGGCCACCTGCCCGCAGAGATGAATCCAGTGTCCCCACAGGATATTGGCCTACACTGACGGGCTTTGCTCTAGAGAGCCACATGGGTAGGGACTCGTCTTGGAGTTTTGAGATGATAAGTCTGTGTTATTTTCTTCTCTGGCTTTTTCAACAGCACAACTCACTCAGGGCACAAATTTTCAAGCAGATTTACATTAACATTCTCTTCATACATATGCCATGGCCCCAGCTAGCTGGGAGCTTATAATTCATTGAGTATTGTCTCTCTCCGTGACAGATATTTCCTGTGGAGGTAAAAAGGATATAGAAACAGTGCATAATCTCTACTCTCGGGTAATTTAGAATTAATTTGACTATGCGAGAGCACTGATCATCATTTTTACTAAAAATTAAAAAAGGAAGAAAAGGAACTAAAATGTTACTATTGATTGCTTCTGTTTAAAGTGATTGTTTTTCCTTCATTTTTTATGTTACTTCTATAATAAAAATACCTTACACCATTGCTTCTACCATTTTTTTAACAGAAGTGTTTATACTTGAGAGACAATAAAAAAGTAAAGAAAAAATAAAAGGCAGCATAGTGTTAATTGTCCATGTTCTTTTAGGTTTTTAAAAGTGCTCTGAGAGGTCCTAGTGGCTGGGGGTCTGGGAAGACTTCTAGGAAATTTCAGGACTATAGCTGAGCCTTGAAAAAATAAGGAAGTCTTTTGAGGTGTTACTCTGATTCATCCTTGCGTCTTAGCCCGTTCAGGCTGCTATAACAAAATATCAGAGACTGGGTAGTTTATATACAACAGAAATGTATTTCTTAAATTTCTTAGAAGTCTGAGTTCAGAGTACCAGTATGGTGAGGTGAGGGGTCCTCTTCTGGGTTGGAGACTTCTCACTGTTTCCTCATATGGTGGAAGGGGTGAGGTTCTCTCTGGGGTCTCTTTTATAAAAGTACAAATCTCATTCATGAGGGCTCCATCCTCATAACCTAATCATCCCCCAAAGACCCTACCTTCTAATACCATCATATTGGAGGGTAGGATTTCAACATATAAATCTGGAGAGACACAAACATTCAGTTCCCAGCATCACGGATTCCAAGTGGTTTGGGATTGCTAATCAGCCATTGGGTAATAATGGGTTTCCTAACAGAGTGTTAAAGCTGGGCGGTCAACAGCTAAGAAAAATATAACCTATAAGTACATCTGGTCCTGCAGGAACCTAAATTGTCCAACCCGGCTCCAGTATCTGAACCTCCTCTATTTCTCCCAAACCTGTGGTTCTGCCATGCAGATCCTCAGGGATGACTTAATCTCTCCCACATCTGGCCTTTGCACCAGTATGTTCTCTACCTGGAACATCCTTACTTTCTTCCCGGCTTCAACATCCCTACTATCCCGGTCCTCATCTCATAAACATCTACTCATCTTCCAATGTCCAACTCAAACATCACCTTCTCTGGGGAAATTTTCCCAACCACTCTTACCCAATTGTGCTCCCATAACAACTTAGGCAAATTTCTGTCTCTCAGTCATTCCATGTCGTCATGGTCTGATCATTACCATCATTCCTTCTAGACTTCGGATTCCTTGAAGCCACCCTAGTTTTGAGCTCAATGCGTAGCTAGACTATGTCTTTCTTTATTTTTATTTTCTTTTATTTTTCTGAAGCTGGAAACGGGGAGGCAGTCAGACTCCCGCATGCGCCCGACCAGGATCCACCCGACCCGGCACGCCCACCAGGGGGCGATGCTCTGCCCCTCCGGGGTGTCGCTCTGTCGCGACCAGAGCCACTCTAGCGCCTGGGGCAGAGGCCAAGGAGCCATCCCCAGCGCCCGGGTCATCTTTTGCTCCAATGGAGCCTCGGCTGCGGGAGGGGAAGAGAGAGACAGAGAGGAAGGAGAGGGGGAGGGGTGGAGAAGCAGATGGGCGCCTCTCCTGTGTGCCCTGGCCGGGAATCGAACCCGGGACTTCCGCACGCCAGGCCGACGCTCTACCACTGAGCCAACCGGCCAGGGCCTATGTCTTTCATTACTATAAAAGGGAAGAAGGAGGGAGGAAGAAAAAAATTTTGTTTGTCTTCTACTTGTGAGTCACCTGATAATCTGATGAGTTTAGTAAAGGTTACTTCAATGCCAGATTTGCTACAACCTCTTTCATCCACGTGTCTTCAAACACTCTTGACCTGGGGGTGCAAACAGCCAGGTGGTTCATTTAATAGCACATCCAAATAAATTAGCCACTGAAAGAAGTTGCCTTTTAAAATATTTTAATCAATTAAGGTTCATTATAATGTTCCCTAAAGATAGATTCCAATGTCTTAGTTTTTAATGACAGTTTCAGTATTTAGCATTGTGTGACTTTGGGCAAATGACATCATCCCTCTGCACATCAACAGGCTTATCTCTCTGAACATCTTATGAACATCACTAAATTGTCCATAGATATATCTGCCTGGCAGTACTGCTGATGGTATGAAATAACAATATGTGACAGACCTAACCTAGAAGTGACCTCTCAACATGTGTTTGGTGTTTTCTCTCCAAGGATCATCATGAACGGATTGTCGGGGGGTAGGAAAACTAGGGAAGGAGTATGAAAACTGGCAGGTGCCGGCACGTACTCTTCAGTCACTGAGCACTCCCTGTGTGCTCTGTGCTTTCTGTGAGTGAACCAACTTCTTTAATTCGCATAGCAACCCTTTAAGATTAGGTTCTGAGAGAGTCAGGAACGCTATCTCTTTTTTTTAATTTAAATTTTTAAAATGTTTTTATTGAGGTAACTGGTTAATAACATTCAATAAATTTCAGGCAGACAATAATATAATTTGATATCCATATACATTATCGCATGCTCACCACCAAAAGTCTAGTTTCTCTCCATTTCCAGATATTTGGACCCTTTCACCCACTTTTCCCTTCCCTTGTTTCCCTTCCCCTCTGGCAACCACCATCCTGTTGCCTAAATCCAGGAGTTTGTGTTTTGTTATGTTTAGTTAGTTCATTTACTTTTTTTATATTCCATACATGAGTGAAATCACACGGGAGATCTTGTCCTTTTTTTTGTCTGATTTAATTTACTTAGGCTAATACCCTCAAGATCATCCATGTTGTCGTAAATGGCAATATTTAACCTTTTTATGACTGAATAATATTCCATTAGATAGACAGATAGAAAGATAGATAGATAGATCACTTCCTTTTTGATTGATAAACTTTTTTTTCTCGTTACAGTTTAAATTCAATCATTCTGTATTAGCTTCAGATGTGAAGCATAATAATTAGACAATTGTATACTTTACAGAGTGGTCTTCTCAATGTTACAGGTACCCTCCTGGCCTAAACATAGTTATTACAATATATTAACAATATTCCCTATGCTGTAACTGACGTCTTCGTGACTAGTCTGTAACTATGAATTTGTACTATTGAATTCCTTCACCTTTTCCACCCGCCTCCCCTCAGATGCCCTCCCTTTTGTAAATCATCAGTCTGTTGTCTGTATCTATGTCTATTTTTTTGTTGTTGTTGGCTTATTTTGTTTATTAGATTCCATGTATAAGTGAAATCATATGGTATTTGTCTTTCTCTAGCTGTCTTATTTCATGTAACACAATACTCTCTGGGTCCATCCTGCTTTCAGAAATGATACAATTTCATTCCTTTTTTACGGCTGAGTAGTATTCCATGGTGTATATATATCACTGCTTTTTTGTCTTCTAGTCTATTGATGAGCATGTCTCATTTTTAAATTTTATCTGTTTAGTAGTGTGTGTCTGACTCCTCACCCCCTTCTTTTACGCACATATACCTCTCAGGGTCAGGGGGAAAACCTAAGGAAGCATTTGCCAATTTTCATGGTGTAAATACTCCCACCATGGCTGATTTCCATCTATTAATGGTATAACAACTTACTCTGGTGTAGGGTTAATGATGGACATAGCCCTACTACACCTCCTGGCAGATGGCCCAGGGCCCGGGGGCTGTCCACTCTTGAGAGTGTGTTGTGTTCTGCAAAGGAACAAACAGATCTTGAAGAAATCTTCCCATTCCCTGAGTCCCAGCACATATGCTCCCTGCCTTTGGCTTTTTGCCACTTTTGTTTAACTGCTTTCTAAGCCAGACTACCTGTGTGGCCAATGTGGATCCTCACTGACCGGCCACTGCCAGTGCTGTCCCCGTATGTAAGTAATAAAGGCTATGTCTGCTTCATCTTGTCCTTGTGTGGTTTCTTTAAAGTATTGAGACAGGTAGACATACCTGGTCTTGATCTCCTATGTTGCACTCCAGGTAGTCCTGAAAATTTAACAATAAACTCTCAATAGCTTATTGAGCTGGCTCTAGCATGACCACTGCCTGTCTGAATTCTCCCCTCTCACTGAGCTCAGGTTTCCTGGCCTTCTTCTTACTTCTTCAAGTATTCCCACCTTATGGCTTTTGTATTTGCTGTGTTCTCTTCCTAAACTCTATTCCTCCACATCTTCATTTGGTGGCTTTCTTCTTATTATTCTGATCTTACCTCTGATGTCACACCTCTATACAGGTGACCTTCCCTACCTCCTTTTTCCCTTCCCTGCTAAAGGAACTCGACAGCCTCTGTCACATGTTAGCACATCACTATTTATAGCACTTATCATTGTATGGCATTTATATTTACTCATTTAATGCCTATGTCTCTCTCCTGGAGCATAAGCTTCTTGGGAACTGGGACATTATCCTGTTAATTTTTGTATTCTCGCCACATAGTAGATGCTCAGTGAATAATTATTGAATGAGCAAATTTGTTAACCATCACATAACCAATAAGGAAGAAAGCAGAAGTCAAACATAGAGCCCATACTCTTGAACTCTCTAACTGTATCACCTCAAATTATCCTCAGGGGGCTTGTAGAAAAGTCTGGAATGCAGAACAGTTATGGAAACAGAGACAGCTACATTACAAAAAGATCCATTCTGTGCTGCTATTGGGACAATAAGTTGGTGTAACTACTTTGGAAAACATTTCTGTGTGACCTTCTAAGTTGAAGATAACCCAACAATTCTCCTCCTAGGATATATCCAAGTGTTATTCTTGCATACACACAGCTGGGGACATGTAAAAAATGTTCCTAGCAGTAGTATTATAAAAGCAACACCTTGGAACTAATTCAAGCATAAACTAACAAGAAAGTAGACTATTATACAACAGGGAAACCCATGTCACCCAATATTCAGCAGTATGGATGTACCTTAGCTGTATACTATTGAGCAAAAACAGTAAATCCCCAAAATTACAAACAACATGCTCTTTTATGATACTAAAAACATCTTTTGAAAAGTGAATATATTTACTAGGACTACTTATAAATTCAATAAAAATTATATGAAAAGGAAAACAGGGAATAATGAATGTAGGATACAGGAGGAAGGTATCTGAGGTGTGTAAAGGCAGGGGCCTTGTTGGCCAGGGGAATGGTCGGTCATCTGGGAAGATATAGTTATTGTCAGGTCCTAACTTTTGTTCCAAGTAAAAGGTTTGTGTGTGCTTATTGTATCATTAAATAAGCAATTTTAGCTAAATAACTAACCATATGTGAAGTGTAATTAATCTAATTCTGCTGTACAAGGTCTAACTAAACAAAAAATGTCTGAACAACTGTCATGAGAACAGGAAGGTGAGTAGTGTACAGAAGGGGAAAACAAAACCAAACCAGTTTCACTAAAGCCCTCAGGAAGCATACGGCACCTTGCTTGGTACTTTCATATTTGTGATTCACTTAATTATCACAAAAACCCTATGAGGTAAGTATTGTTTTCATTTTAAAGATGAGAAACTGAGGTAAATTATTTTGCTTACTTTCCCAAACATATAACTTAATCCTAGAATAGGACTTTTCATAAAATGTGGTTAAACATTCTCAGGGGTGATTTGGGTAGAGGGTAAGGCAGGTACCTGAATGGAGGAGGCAGCCATTGGCACTTTTACTATTTTAATTTCCAGAATGTAGATGGAAGAAATATCACTGGCCAGAGTGTTATTCCACCTGTGGCTTGGCATAACAAAATCTTCCTTCTTTATATAGGTTATAAGCTATTTGTGTTTACATTGTATATCATGCATGTTTTAGAAAAATATACCTAATATCAGTGTACACAGTTCCACGAAGATTCATTAAAATATTTTTTCTAGAAATCTAAGGTAAACTTACATTTGAAAAAAGAAATATTAGAAAATTATCTTGCAACCTCTGAGACCACTCCACATTTTGTTTCAGGTCTTTAAAATATTGTTTATTTTTAAAAAGTTAACGTGCCTAATAGGAAACTGAAAAACACAAGAGGCAGAGAAAAAAGTCACCCATAATCACAAGCTGTTGACAGTCTGATATGTCCTTCTAGTTCCTGTGTGTTCCTACACAACTAAGCTTCTACTTTTATGTAATTAAGATTGTAGCCCTGGCTGGGTAGCTCAGTTGGTTAGAGCATCATCCTGATATGCCAAGGGTGCAGGTTCAATCCCCGGTCAGGGCACATATAAGAGTCAACCAAGGAATGCATAAATAAGTGGAACAGCAAGTCGATGTCTCTCTCTCTCTTTTTCCTCTCTCCCTTTCTCTCTAAAAATAAATCAATAAAAAAATTTTAGAAATTGTATAGTTATATATCATGCTTTTTTCACACATCATAAATATTTACCATTTCGAAGTCTCAGTGGTATATGCATATTTTGATAACTAAGAATATACTATGCCAACTTAATCTGGAAGGAGAAAATATATAATTCTGCCTTTCTTGGTGATAAAAAACTCATAAAAGACCAAAAAAAAAATAGGAATAGTTTTCTAGTTAAAGATATTGGCCTCTAGATAAAGTTACAATTAAAATGCCCCCTAGATAAAGTTACAATTAAAATGTTGCATTTCTTTTTGTTCAATTAAGAATGAGACATAAAGCAAAAGAGAACACAAAGTATAATGCTTCCAAGAGAATTCATTATCTGATCATTTAAAATATTAGCAAGCACCCTGGTTGGACAGCTCTCTTGGTTAGAAGCAGAGAGGTTTGCTGGTTCAATCCCCAGTCAGGGCACATACAGGAACAGATTGATGTTCCTGTCTCTCTCTCTCTCTTTCTTCTTTTCTGGCTAAAATCAATAAGTAAGAATTTAAAAAAATATATTAGCAAGGAAGCAAGTTTCCATTGAATTACTTAACATACTATTCCCATAGTGTAACGAAAGAAAATGCACACACATCCATGCTAACACGAACATGTAAATACAAACACGTCCACATACCTCCCTGGCCCTGAACTTGCTCCTGCCTCTGCTGTCGACCTACTGAGCAATCCTGAGGTCCAACTCTCAGAGATGGCATTGTTTCCATTCTCTTAAATCAAGGGGTTTTTGTCCTTGTTGTTTTCTTCATATCTAAGTTTTTATATCTAATTCTATTCTAGTTCTTAGAAATAAAATTTCCCCTTAGGCTGCCCATACATTTCCTTTTGTATTAAAAAAAAAAAAAAAGGAAGTTGTGTGAGAAGAGGAAAAAAGAATTTTTTAGCTGGTACTGTTTATTTCACAACTCTTCTATTGTTATGTGGCAAGTCAGGGACACAGACACTGGGGTGATGAGGTCTTTACAAGGAGGAAACACGGACAATGGAGTGTCTCCTATAAGGATTCTAGAATAGACCCACTGTGACTTTTGTTCAGAGATGGGTGAAAAGAAATAAAAATAGACCCCCTCCCTCCTCTTTTTTTTTTTTAAAGATTTTCTTTATTAGTGCTGGCCGATTTGTTCAGTGGATAGAGTGTCGGCCCAGGGAATGAATGTCCCAAGTTCAATCCCCAGTTAGGGCACACAGGAGAAGCAACTATCTGCTTCTCTTCCCCTCCCCCCCCCTTCATTTCTTTTTCCCCTCCCGCAGCCAGTGGCTCAACTGGTTTGAACAATGGCCTCAAACGCTGAGGATAGCTCAGTTAGTCTGAGCATTGACCCTAAGCGGGGGTTGCTGGGTGGATCACGGCCAGGGTGCTTGCAGGAGTCTGTTTCATTATCTCCCTCCTCTCACATAGAAAAAAAAAATAACACCTCTTTTATTTGTTGATTTTAGAGAGAGAGGAATGAGAAGCATCAATTTGTAGTATTTTCACTTTAGTTATTCATTGATTGCTTTTTGTATGTACCTTGACTGGACAAGCCCAGAATTTTGAACTGACCATCTCAGCACTCCAGATGGCTTTATCCATTGTGCCACCACAGGGAAACATCTTAATTTTTCAAACTGTGTGAAAAATATAAGCCATTTATTGGTTTGGGGTCATGCTCCAAACTTTGCTTCAGCCTTAGCTTTTCCTGCTGTGTCATATGGCTTCATAGATTAAACAACCCATCGACAATCAGATAAATGCTACTGCACACTTCCTACATGCCGAGTACTGTGCTAAGTCCTAGGGACAAATTTCAGACTGCAAAACAGTCACCAATCTTCAGACCCTTAAATCTGTTATAATTGAGCCTCAGGAGAGGGTAGGAATAATATGACTTTTTATTTTTTTATTTTTTTTTATTGACTTTTGAAAGAGAGACAGGAGAACAAGAAGGGAGAGAGAGGGGGAGGGAGGAGAAAGAGTGAGAAGCATCAACTCAAGTTGCTTCACTTTAGTTGTTTATTGAGTGCCTGTCCTACGTACCTTGACCAGGAGGCTCAAGCTGAGTCAGTGACTCCTTGCTCAAGCCAGTAACCTTTGGGCTCAAGCCAGTGACCTTGGGCTTCAAGCCAGTGACTTTTGGGCTCAAGCCAGAGATCTTGGATTCATGCCAATGATCCCATGCAAGCCAGTGACCTTAAGTTTTTGAACCAGGGACCTCAACATCCCAGGTCTATGGTGTATCCACTGCGCCACCACCAGTCAGGCTGACATGACTATTTTTTAAATATAATTTAGGTCTAATTGATAGAAAACATTGTGCAAGTTTAGTGTTCAGCATATTGATGCATTCATACTGCAACATAACTGCTATTGTAGCATTCTGGGGCCCATCATTATAATTTCTTCTAATGATGGGATCGACTCCTGGTGTAGAAGACTCCTCCCTCATTCCCCAGCCCACCCCTCATGTGTCATTCCATTCCCAGCCACCTCTTCCCCCTCTCACCCATCCCACTCCATTCCACGCTACTTTTCTTGTTATTAAATTGTGGTCTTTCAAAACTAAACCAGACATTAAAGATCATCCAATGTAGTGTTTTTCAAAATTTCTTTTGATTCTCATCTTCCCATAAAAAACCATACATAAAGCTGACAAAATATACCTGCTCGGAAAGGAGGAGAAACCAGATGTGTCACCCACTCAGCGTTCATGTCAGTTACCCCTCCCAGCCTGTAAAGAGTCCCAAGAATCCCTTGGTAAAGTCCTAGGAATTTCCAGCCTCAGCCACCCCCCTCATTTGGCAAATGAGGAAGCTGAGAGCCAAAGAGGGACAGAGGACATATTTAAGTCAGAGACAACACCTAGGCGTCCCATTTCCCAGTTCCGGAGCCTTCTCATGCTATTTCCCTTCTTTCCTTACCACAGGGTTTCAAAATCTTCTGGTTATGAGGAATCTCCTTGAAGTCTAGGGGCTAAAGTCGCTCCCAGTGGTTCAAAAACCACCTTCACTTGCCAAGGCAACATCCCATTTCTCAAGACTGGAGACACCCCGTGGGCTTCACTACCTGCTGTTCCTGCAGCCCTTTGATGTTTTGTCAAGGGCAGAAGGAAGAAAGAAATGACAGAGAAGGACACACTGCAGAAACTATGAGTTCCGTTAACTGGGTCCATCCTGCGCACCCCTGTGCTCATTCCAGAAAGGCTAACACAATGAGAAAAGGGGCTGGAGACTGTGAAGGGGACGCAAAGTGAATCCTGGCAGGAGCATTGGTGCAGGGGTCCATGGTGATTTGTTTTCTCTTCTGAGGAAGCAGCCTGTGTGTGAACTGTCAGCGCCCTTGCTCAGCAAGACCGGTTCCTGCCCCACTGCTCCCACTGGTCACAGAGCCTGCCAGCCACAAAGACATCTCTCCCCTCCTTGTAAAACAACACTACGGACAAAGATAAAGCTTCCCCTAGGTTTTCAAAGGCAATACAATTAAAACATGATGCATCTTCATTGTCAGCCCCCCCTTCCTCTTGTAAAAACAAACAGCAACAGTCTGAGTGCTGGCACTGGTGAGCAAGTCAGGCTGCGATGTCTATCTATACAAGTGCCTCGGGCAAAACGGTTGACATCTAAGGTGTCTGCTTTTCATAGTGCTTTCTGCAGGCTACCTAAAATTATTTTTACATCCCTCATTTTCTGTCACTAGAAGAAAGGAGAAAGACGTAGGGGTTCAGAAAGAGTCACTCCAAGATGTGCCTGGGTGGTATGCAAACTGTGTTGAGCTAAAGGCAACTTGAACTGTAGGCTCAAGAGAAACTTCTGCACAATCTCATGACCTAGAAGAGGAATCTGAATAAGGAGCTTTGCCCATAACAAGAGATTATCTACTGGGGAGCACAAACTTCTAATTCCTGGACATTTGCTTTTCTTATTGTTCCGTGATGACCCTTGTGATCTGCCAAGGCGCCTTACTCTCATTCCTAGCTCAGAAAGTCTTCTGTAGCCATTTTTCCTTTTTATCTTTGAACCTACTTGCTCGTGGGGTCTCTGACTCTCTCGTGGGTATGGGGTTCCCATACATACATATGGATGAAATTTGGTCATTTTCTCTTGTTAATCGGTTTTGTGTCTATTTGATTATTAGATCAGCTGAAAGAAACTTGAGAGTAGAGGAAAGTTTCTTCCTCCTCCACAGAGACAGCTAATTCCATTTTTCTGGAGAAACAGAGATTCAGTAATTGTATCAAGGGGCATAAAAGGAGTCAGAAGGTGACCATGTTCTTTTAATGGTTGGCATCTTTTCATCATCATAACAATGGTGGTAAATGGTTATTTGGACAAATTTTGAGAGTTCACATCCTGGTTTTATCACTTACTAGCCATATGACAAGATACTTGACCTATCTGCGTCAATTATTTGTAAAGTGGACAATAATACGCTAGTACTTATTGCTTTGTTGAGAAAGTAAATGAGTTAATATGTATAAGAACTGAGGAACAGCACTAGCGTATAGTAGCTTCTCAATAAATTTGAGTTATTATTTGTGTGGTGCTTATAGTTTACAAAGAACTTCCACAGGCATTAGTAGTTCTTGACTAGGCTCCGGATCTTGACTCTAAGCCCAGGCAATTGGAAGAAGTTCAGAATATTGGATAAGGTCTGGCATCCTTTACCGAACACATCCCAAGGAGGATATATACTAGGCATTGCTTTCCCAGCCCCGTTCTGCCTCTTTGCTCCATGCCCGGGAAAAGCACCCCGCAGGCTCCAGCACACTTCCTCTGCTCTGGCAGGAGCTCCCACCCAGGAAGTATGAACTTTCCCTCCTCCCTTACACAGCAGGAGGAAGAATTATGCACATTGTTGCCTAAGCCTCAGGAGTCCTTATCTCCCCACTTTCAAATACCACTGGATATTCTTTAAAAAACCAATTCTGGGATAAGAGAATTAAACTGTGTCATTTTCCCTGGTAAAAGTTTTAGATTCCTTATAAAGCACGTCTAAAAAGCTGCTCATGAACACTGGTCACCATCTGTCCCCCACAGCCTCTACAGGGAAAGGAGAACCTAGTGTGTGCAAGGTACTATGATGCACATAGATAAGGACTTAGGGCTGCGGAAGGCAGAAACAAGTTGCCCAAAGCACCCTGGTGGGTGAAAACTCTGGCTATGCAGTTATCAGCTCTATGATATTGCTCAACCTTTCTGAGCTGAGTTTTCTCATCTGTTTAATTAAAATAATAATCATACACATTTCATCCGGTCCTTGTAAAAATTTAATGAGTTAATTCATTTATTATGTTCAGCACAGTGGTAGGCACATGCAAGAGGCCAATGAATGTTAGGTTTTATTACTATAGTTACTTGGCAAAGAGGAGCAGCTAAGATTTCTCTGTGCTTTCTCCATTGCACCAATTGGGCCCCTTGTCCCTGACTATGGAACACAAGTTTATCTCCAAATGAAAGAGTGTTAACAGCTCCCAGGCCAGCTCACAGTGTGGGGCACGGGAGAGTGGTTATGGATAGGAAATCCACCTTATTTGAGGCGGGAGTAGTTTTGTCCAACCTATGAAGTAATTCACGACGAGTGATGATCTGGTATTTCTTTGAACCCTTCTATTGACAGGGCACTCGCTCCCTAATGAAATGTGAATACCATTCCCTCCGAATACCTCTGGCAGTTGGAAAGTGTGGTTTCTTTGTTCCTTCTCCCTCCACCCTCCTTCCACTTCCCACTTCCTCTCTCTCCTTCCCCTTCCTCCTTTCATCTTCTCCTCCCTCTTCCTCTTTCAGCCACATCCTCTCCCTCTTTTCCTTTCCCCTCCAGGACTAAGAGTCGCAGGTCCCACTCTTTGCCCTGACGTCACCATCTCAGTTTTGGAGAGCATGGTAGGTTTTCAGTGTGGAACCTTGTCAGGCTGATGGGACTGGTCGTCTATGGCTATAACAATCCTCTGGGTTTTGCAGGGTCTTTCAGAAGGAAAACATTTTATCTGGGCCTCTGGCTTGGCCTTTCTAGTTTATTAATGTCCTCCATCAGTTCGCTCAATTTTTATTAACCCCCTTTAGAACCACATGAAATTTGAATTGGGTAGATTTTGTGTCTTGAGGCCCAGTCGGCCCTATATGCAAACTACGGAGAAGGCTGGGGCATTGAGAGCACCTCGCCGATGCCAATGCACACAAGGCAGCCTTCCCTGGTTCGAACCTTCAGCTCAGCAGCAAGGGACTCACCGCCAGAGCCCCGCCTCAGGCAGCCTCGCGCGGGGCGGCCGCTTTAAGAGAGGGGCGGGGCCCGGCGCAGGCAAGGCAGGGCCAGCCTACAAGGCTCCTATTCCTTTTTGATCCATTCAAAAATTACTCATTGCAAATTCCCGGACTGCTGGGAGAGGAGAAGGAAGGGGGCGGAGGAGCAAAGCCGCTGCAGGCGCCGCGCTGGGGGCACCGGGAGGCCCGAGTAGCTGACGGCTGGCCCGGCCGAAGCCGCTCGCCGGCAGCTCTGGCTCCGGTGGCCTCACCAGGAAGCGTCAGAATCTCGACACCCGGGGAGCTCCGAGCGTCGCCACCGCCGCCGCCGCCTCCCTCCCGGCTCTCGGCCCTGAACCCTTTGCCCGACCCCATCCAGGGTCCCTCCTCCCTCCGGGCGATCTGGCGTGGGCGCCTTCCCCGGCGATGGCTGGCCGCTGAGCTCAGCACGGCCACCCCAGCGCGCTCGGCATGGCCGCGAGAGAGGAGCTGTACAGCAGAGTCATCCCGCGGAGGGACCGCCAGCAGCGTCCCGGCATCATCAAGCATGGATCTGCGCTGGACGTGCTCCTGTCCATGGGCTTCCCCAGATCCCGCGCGTAAGTGGCGGCGCTCGCAGCCTTGCGCCCCCTCCCGCCCCTCCTGCCGGCCCTCGGCTTCGCTCCGGCTCGCCTCCCAGTTCCTGCTGTCCCCGCTGCCCACGTCCGGTTGAGGGTAGGATGGGCGCGCACAGTCCGGTGCGCATCCCCTTCGGGCGGGGGTGCAGGGGAAGACGCCGCGCAGGAGCGCTGGGCTGGGGGCTTGCTGGGAGTGCCTATGGTGAGGCATGCCCAAGGGCTAGGGAACCGGGTTCGAGTCCTGGGTACCATGCCGAGCGCCTGACCTCCGCCGGTGGGCTAAGCCGGTGTCCTGCGGGCTCCCCGAGGTCCCCAGCGCCTAGCTCTTGGGGGGCGGGACCCCACTGAAGATTCGAAGCGATCCGGAGCGCTAGGCTGGCTCGGTATCCTCTTGATGGCTGGGAAAGGAAAAGGGACAGCCGAACCGGGAGGCCGGCACTCCCACTGCAGCGGCTTCCAGCTCCGGATGCTGCTCTCCGGTTCGGTCTCCCTCCGGAGTAGGAGGAGCAGGAGGAGCAGGAGGAGCGGGAGCGTAGGCGTTGCTGCGTATTCATTGATAGGGAGGAAGAAATGAGGAGAAGCAATTCCTCCTGGGGACCTGAGTTCTCGGTTCTCGTCAGCGGTGACAGCAGTGCAGAAATCTGTGGGTACCTGAGAGTAAGGAGAGGAGCTGTCCTCCCTCATCCTTCTTCCCCTGGAGGGCGGAGAAGGCCAGTGCCGAGAGCGCAGGTGGCCGCCCCTGCAGCCTGCTGCGAAGAGGTCTGGCAGCCAGCAAGAGGCGGCAGCAATAGTAGGAGTCTTCTCAAGCTGGGCATCTAGGCTGGAACCTTGCCTGGGAGGAAGCCAAGGCGGGTGGCCAGGCCCTTCTTCCTTGGATGCCTGCAGGTTTCTTAGGTGGGGCACACTGCCTGGGATCCTGTTGCACCCTGCTTCTTTGAATTACATTACCTGAAGGGGGAGTTGGGCAAACTTTATTAGGAAGGCAAAGTCAATGAAACTTTTTTTCGGTTTCCCTTTCCTACCCTCTGGGCAAACCTTGTTTATTCTTTATTAACCTGGCTGTAACCTCCTAATCAAAGCAGACCCCAAATTTTTTACTTCACCCAACCTGCTTGGAAGGCCCAGAAATGGACTGATATTTCCGTCACCCATTGGCTTCCAAGCACTGAGGCTCCAGTAGTTCATGATATCGAAGCTGCAGGAAGAAGACCTTGCAGGCTCTGCAGAGCTGTGTCAGGTGTGGGTGCTGAAAGCTGAGTCCTTCCTATGGATGATGCATGTGCACAGACAGCTCTCTTTACGAATGGGACGGAGGGGCCAGGAAGTCTGCTGAGCAGTGTTGCAGAATTGGCACAGTCTGAGGCATTTTCCCTTTAAGAAACGAGGCTGGTGTTAGGACCTGTTTAATTAAGGGAAGAAATACTTAACTACTCAGACCATTGTGTTCGCTGTTCGAACTGGCTTTAAAGGTACATCTTTTTACTATGTTGGGGAGGCCTTGTCCATGTCCTGATATGTTAGGATGATGGTCTCATTCTGACTTGTTCAAACCCTGATACCTCATATTAGCTAGCATTTACTGAGCACTTGCTATGTATAGTTCCAAGCACTTTACCTAGTATTCATTTTATTATCCTAGCCAGCCAGTGAGAAAGGAAGCTATATACCCATTTTATGAATTGGGAAACAGGTTTAGAGAGGTTATATGACTTGTTCCAGATCACAACAGTAAGCAGTGTGGCTGCTTAGCATAGGCCTCATATCCAGGGCCAGGATATAACAAGTAAATGTGGCTACTGCTGTGACAAGTTACTACAAACTGGGTGGCTTAAAACAATAGAAATTTATTCTCTCATACAATTCTGGAGGCTAGAAGCCCTAAATCAGTGTCACTGGACTGAAAGCAAGGCAACAGCAGGGCGGTGCTCCCTCTGGAGGTTTTAGGGAAGAATCCATCCCTGGCCTTTTCCAGCTCCTGGTGGCTGCTGGCATTCTTTGGCTTGTGGCTGCATCACTCCAATCTCTGTCTCCATGGTCACATTATCTTCTCTTCTGTCCATGTCAAATTTCCTTCTCTTTCCTGTAAAGACACTTGTGATTATAAATAGGGCCTTCTCAGATAATTCAGGATAATCTCACCATTTTAAGATCCTTCACTTAATCACATCTGCAAACTACTTTTATTTTTTTCCCCATAAGGTAATGTTCACAGGTTCAGGGACTAGGACATGGATATCTTAAGGGGCCATCATTCAGCCTATCACAGCTACGATCATAGTTTCTGGCTCTGCCTCTCTACTGAAAAGGTAATAGAGTGGGCCATGATGAAATAGGCTAGGTGGGAGGAAGATTTTGTCTCCTTCAAATTCTCTGCCTCCAAGTGGGCTGAGCCCTTGACAATCACCTGACCTATTTCTGCTCCCCACCCCAGCTGGCATCTCTCCCAACTCAACCTAGAAAGGCCAATCGGTTAGCCTTCCCCTTCATAACAGCTCAGGTTGGTAAGAAGAGAGACCTGTCCCCGCAGCCATCTGAGATTTCAGAGAGCAGACTTTTAACTTTATTTGGGAGAGTTGAGAAGAAAGGGAGCAGGGGTGTCAAGCTTAGTGCCTGAGAAGTCTCCTTTTTATGTCTTCAGCCTGGGGGAAAAGACGTGAGGACACTGAAAGCAGGAGAGAGCAGAGCTGGCCTCCTGGGACCAGGATGCCTGGGCTGTGAGGAGACCGAGGGTTGGGAACAGTGTCTGGAACATGGCTCTTTGAAGAGAGAACAGTGGCAGCCGGCGTGGTGGGCTCTGGTTTGTGGCTGGGTATGACTGGGTCTGGTGTTGCACAGTGGCAAGAAGGGACCACCCACTGGGTTCTGGGTGGGCAGTCAGCGAGCTCAGCGGCCAGCTAGGCCCAGGTCCCATTCCAGCTTGTTCAGGGCTGTGGTCTTGGGTGAGTTGTTTAACCCCTCAGGGCCCCACTGACTCCCTGTGAAGGGGA
Organism: Saccopteryx leptura; assembly: GCF_036850995.1. NCBI lineage: Eukaryota > Metazoa > Chordata > Mammalia > Chiroptera > Emballonuridae > Saccopteryx > Saccopteryx leptura. Next base: position 379,102,665 of record NC_089504.1, on the reverse strand, counting down.
CAGGATTAATCTGTTCTTGCTTCTTAAGTGCTTGCTTGACAGGGCTGCAGGGAACCTGTTGAGCTAGCAGATGGCCTCAGGGTATGTTCTCTCCAGCTCAGTACTCCCCTGTAGCTGGACTGGACTTTGCCCATCCCACCTTAGGACCTTTAGCCCAACTTGGACGCAGCTGTGGAAGAACCAGCCACATGGAGAAGGATGGAGGAAGGGTGATTGTTATGGTGCATGCGTGTGTGTATGTAAACAAGCAGAAGGTAAGGAAGTGTTAGGGAAGCCTCAGGAAGAAAACTTTAAAGGGGCCAAAATAGCCTATCCTCTGTTTTTATTTCTGTGTCTAATAGCTCTGCTCTGGTCCAAAAGTTCTAAAAATAAAGGACCAGCTTTGTCAAGACAGGCATGAGGGCGGTGGGAAGGAAAAGGAAGAGTGTGTGTGCTGAGCAAAGGCCTGAGGAAGAGGCCGCAGGGGGCTTGGGGCCAGGACATTGGGGGACATATCCCCGGAGAAGGCGACACAGGAACCCTGACAGAGCTGTCGCTTTGTAGAACCCTACTAATTTTATGCTCTGCCCCTGCTGGCCTCTGTGGTTTCTGGGGAGTGAGGCTCTCATCTCTTATCTCTTCTCTAGCTAGAGGCCAACTGTGGGAGCCAGTCACTGAACGACGAATTTGAGGAGTCCTGGCTGATACAACTCTGCCTCTTTTCTTTCTTTTCTTTTTTTCTTAATAAATGTATCGATTTATTTTAGAGGGGGGGGGAAGCATTCATTTGTTGTTCCATTCATTTATGCATTCATTGGTCGCTTCCCTTATGTGCCTTGATTGGTGATCAAACCTGCAACTTTGGAGTTTTCAGATGACACTTTGACCAACTATGCTAACCAGTCAGGGCCCCTGACTCTTGTCTTATTTTGGTGAGTTTGTTGGTTCTGCCCGTGGCTAGTACTTTATCGGGGGCCAGTGGCTTTAGAATGTTTCCTAATGATTGAGAGATATAATCTTGCAAAAGGACATTGTGACGTGACAGGGGTCAGATGAAGTTCTAGTTCAGCTTCTGACTGACACTTAAGCATTAACCCCTTGAACCCATATCCCGACCTGCTTCTGTGCATGGCAGTCCTGTGTAACTATCAGGGCTTTGTATCGACAAAATGGTATCAGGGCAGGAAGGGAAGTGGAGAAGTTAAAAGTATAGTCTGGATACAAGATAGATATAATTAGGGCATTATTGTGTTGGATTGGAAGAAAATGAAGATGTGAGATGGTGGTTGAGGTCCCTGTTAAGGATTCACGTGTGCTGTTAGGATTGTTCAGAGAATATCTGAACAATGTCTCTAGAGTAAGACGTGGCAGAAGGAAGGAGCTCGAAGGAGTGCCTTTGCCTTTGCTCTGGACAGGAAGCTGCATTAGTGATGCCTCACTGCACAAAGATAAAAGCAGCTGAAAGCTGTCTGCACAAGGGATTGGGAAACAATTTGCAGAGCCTATGAATTAAAATATCCAGTTTTCTTTGGCCTTCTCCAGCTTACCTGGTGATTGGCATTGGTTGGATTCCCTGCAAGTATTTGATCAACTCAGGATTTTTGAATTGTGGCTCATTCTGGGCAGGGCTACAGCTGCTTTCTCAGCGATGTTGGGTAGAAAGAGAAGAACCCACGGTCCACTGGAGCTGAACAGGTCTTATAGGTGCATAGGGCAAGGTCACCCACCCGACGTGACCAGCCACCACACACTCCCTTACATTTATGTGTTATTTTACAGTTGAAAAATTGTTCTCACATGCACCTAATATCCCTCATGATCAAAACAGCAGGCCTGTAAAGTAAAGCACACAACAAAAGCTTCATTTTATAAATGAGACCCAAGGCTGCGAGGAGCTCAGGGACCTACCTGGTGTGGGGCTGTGTCTCCATGCAGCATCAGGCCAGAACTGTAAGTCCAGTGAACTTTCCCGGCTACAGAAAGGTCCCTGTTCAGAAGGAAATAATCTTGACGTGAGCTCTTTTTTAACTTGATCAAGGTCTAATTTAGGTACAAAGGGTTGATCAGTTTTGACGTATGTGAACACGTGAAGTCACCAGCACAAGACACAGCACATGTCCCTCATCCCTCACCCCTAAAAGTTGCTTTGTGCCCCTTTGCAGTCAATCTCTTCTCCACCCCATCCCTGGGCAACAATGACCTGGTTTCTGCCACTACAGCTTAGTTGGCATTTTCTAGACTTGCATATAGGTGGAATCATACAATGCGTACTCTTGTGCCTGGCTGGCTTCTTTTCTAACATTTTTGAGACCTGTGCATGATACTACATGCATCAGGAGTTTTGTTATTCCTGAGCAGATCTTGATGCATTTTAATGTGCTAATAAAACATAATTCTAACCTTTGTACACAGCTCCTATGAAAATTCTGTTGCATTCTCATAATACCTTGGGTTTTTAGACCACTTTTGAGATTACAAAGCAGATTCCTGTACATAATCACTATCAAGTCGCAGACATGATAATCTCATGAGACAGCTGAGGTTCAGGAGATTAAGTGTCACACATCCTGCTGCTGACTCTGTCCTCTGGTTTTTGTCATCACGCTGTCCTCGGCTGTCTCAAACTCTAGCTGCTTTTCACAGAGTGGACAGTAATTCTCAAAGTGGAAGGGTTTGCTTTTCAGAGAGACAACAGAACGAGGGAGTCCTGCAGAGTGTCCCCCCACCAGCTCTGCTCCTGCCAGCGACAGTGGTGTCGGCTGCACCCCATCCCAGTAGGCATCTGGTGTGTGTGTGAGGGCGTGTCCCTCTTCTTGGCAACCATCAACTGAAGAGACCCCATCATTATCTGCCTGGTACCCAAAAGTCAATTTATGGCAGCTGGGTAGCCTTGGGCAAGGTGCTGACTATACTAAGACTCAGTTTCCCTGTCTGTAAAGGGGGACAATAACAGTACCTAACTCAGAGAACTGTTGTGATGGCCAGCGGTGCTTTTCCAGCAGAGACTTGGCAAGTGCCTGGTGTTCAATAAGCCCCTGTAGGAGGTAAGTGTGCCGCTGCTCCGAAGGGGATGCTATTCTGCATGAGTCCTTTGTCGCCTGGACTACGCTCCACCTAACCTTCCCCTCTGCTCACTGAACTGTGGGCAGAGTAGTGAGAGCAGAGTGGCGGCCCCCTTGCGTCCCTTGGCCCCTCAGTTCTGTCCCCAAGCCTCTCTGTGGAGTGCCCCCAGGGGTGCCAGGCCTCGTGGAGGTAGACCCGGAGCAGGCCAGAGCAACCCAAGCTGCTGGTTGTAATAAGTCGCCTGCGCTGGGGATGTGAGGGAGTGCCATATGGTTGTCTTTGGATTAGTCTCAGATGGAATCAGACTCTAACCCTGGAGAGGAAAAGAAATTAAAAAGAGCACTCAAGAACGGCTCCTGCACCGTGATGGGCAGTCCCAGCAGGATAGAGTGTTGCTGGGGGAGTGAGATGTTTGTGGTCCCCATCAGGACTGAAAGCCTTGTCTTCTTCATTGCAGGATTTTTCCAGGGGCCCCTGGGCATTACCCAGGAGCTTATGGGAGAATCTCTGGGTTTTCTCTTCCGGGAAGATGGATGGATAGATGGAGCAGCAGCTTCAGTCCTCTGGACCATCTGTCAGAGACTACGGGTGTGTGATAGGTGATGCCCTTTTTTGTTGGTCCATCTTGCTAACATCTCCATTTGCCTGGTGACTTTGCCATCTTTTTCTTTGCCACGTGCTATTTATAAGGATGAAGCTTATGGGAAAAAGCCTCAGACGAACATCCAGTAATTGTCTGAGCTCTTAGTGTATACACAGCATTCTAATAAGTTCTGAGCATTTCTTGGGTGGAAAAGATGAATGGCAAGTTTTATGATGTGGCACTCTAATGTCAGCCCTTCCCTAGCTGGCGGCAACTCCTCCACAGTGACCCTTTGAGGTGCAAGCCTGCCATTTCGCACCCTGGGTGAGTGACACTCTGCAGCCCGCCTAAAAGCTCTGGGTTTGGCTCGCACCACACAGGGAGCCCAGTGGTAACACCCAGTGAAACCAAACTCAGTTTACCAGTCTTGGCTCTGGGCTCTCACTCTCATCTCAGTGATCAGCTGTTTGGACTCATATACATACTTTTCTTTTTCCCGGCCTCAGTGTTCCCACCTGTAAAATGGGTTAGAGCCAACAACCCCCCCTCTCAGGTTCCTTGTCATTCTGGTGACTTGGTGGTGACATGGACAAATTTGGGGTAGCATAAATGTATTTTTGCTGCTTTGTGGATACTTTTCTTGTTTCTGAGTGTTTGGTTTTTTCTGTTTTAATTTGTATTTAGTTTTCTTCTCCCCAGAGCTTGATAGTCAAATTCTCTTCTCCCTTTAAAGAAAAACTCTTCAGGACTGTTGATATTCTAGAATAAATAAATGGAGAGCAAGAAAGATGTGAGGCAATTACAACAGCGGGAAGTTGTTTAACTAGTATGCATTAGTATAATTTTCAAATTGGTACATAGCGTTCTTTCTTGCAAACTGATTGAAGTGCCAGTTAAACATGAGAGGAGGTTGGTGCCTCAAGCCCAGCCCCTGGGGACCTTTTTAAATTACAGGGACATCTTTCCTCCTGCAAGATCACCAGCTGTTTGTGTAACAATTCCCATTGTGTTCCTTTGTCCCAGTGGAAACTTAAACATTCTTGTACATAAAGCAACAGTGGCAATGAACTCCACCAGGACCAGGGCTGTTGCCACACACAATGGGAAGCTGAAAGAAACACGGCAGCAGCTCACAGGAGTCCGGAAAAAGCCAAGGGGAAGCCGACAGCACAGATGGCCAGAGGCAGCCAAATGTTTCGGGTTTCTTTTCAGGTTTTGTTGAATAAACCTTCTCCATAAATCAGGTAACAGCATTGTTTATAAACCTACTTCCGAACTGACTGTGCCCCATTCAAAAATATTTACTGCGAGCATGCACTCACTCAATGTTTATCCTCTTATCTTGGGGTAGGAAGCACTTAGAGTGTAGGAAAGAAATCTGCCTCCAATGGCTGCCTTTGTGTACAGTCTGTTTAAACACAGACAGACACGTGAGGAACTGCGGGGGGTTCCTGGAGTTCTGAACCAGGGGCCTCCGCTGTCTCATGTTTTCAGTCAACCTGCCCTTGAATTGCCTGCCTGCCCATCCTTCCTCCTCCTTTAGCCTCCTCAGATTCTACCCATCCTGGGAGCCAGGTCAACCGTGATGCCCTGGGCTCCCCTTCGCTTTCCTTCCCTACCCCATTTCCTGTCGCGTTTCCTCTCCCTTTCTCTTCTCTCTTCTCATCCCTTCTCCCTCCAGCCTTCTTAGAGCTTCACCATGTGCAGCTAGCAAGGTAGAGAGGTCCCCCCTGCACTGCCCACGAAGATGCAGAGTTCTCTGCCCCGGGACTTTGGCCGCTGCCACCTACAGTGAACTTTTCTCTTGGGAGTCTTTTATTTTCACAATTTAAATCTTTAAAGAACAAGGCAACACACACACACACACACACACACACACACACACACACACACACACACTGTACCAGTCTGATCTCTGTGGCAAGTTCTCTGGATTATGCCACTTTTTTTTTTTTTTTTAATGCACAGACACTTCACTATTATGTATATATGGCAAGATTATAACCTCTAATAGCAGTTGGTTATAAACATAATTAGATATAACATCAGCCCTCAGGAAACTGGCAAAGGAGTGTGGAAGATAGAGAATGATGATAAAATGTGGTCAATGTGATACAAAGGATAGATGTAGTACTTGTGTGGAGAGGAGGCAATTAGTGTCACCAGACGGAGCCCCGAAGTCAAGTTTAAAGTGCAAATATGATGAGAGCAATCTCGTCTTCAGTGTAAGAGGTGGGAGTTCGGGAAGATCAGTAGACAGTTCAGGTGATTTAGTCCTAACCACAGGGGTGAGGTGGAGGCAAACATGGCTTTCTTGAGTCATTTTGCTCATCTTCCTCCTACCTTCTCTCTCACCGCCAACCCCTGTACCCCAACTAGGTACTATGTTACTATTTAGTTTAGAAAGAAAAGGAGAAATTTTGGCTACAAAAACAAAAAATAACAACAACAAAACCCAGCTCTGGCCATCCCAGAGCATCGAGGTTGCTGGCTCAATCCGAGGGCACTGGCTGGACCCCCGAGGTTGCTGGTTCAATCCCTGATCAGGGCACATATGAGAAGAAATCAATTGCCCAATTAAGTGGAACAATGAATTGATGCTTCTCTCTCTCTCTCCTCTCTAAAAACAACCAAAAACAAAAACCCCAGCTGGCCCATAGTTGGGCCTAAGTTTAGCTTGGACATTATTTTATTCATTCTTCCATTAGACACTTACTCAGTACTTACTAAACACCAGGAAATTGTTAGGGATGTGAAGACTGTTTTTTTTCTATGGCGGCTCAGCCTTCCGCAAGAGAGAAAAGCATGTCAACCATAAAAGTGATATAATGCATTAAAAATGATGTAATACAATCAGTGCCACAGTAGAGGTTTGAAAAAAGCTCTCTAGGGACCACAGGGGGAAAAGAAAAAAAACGATAGTGCAATGTGGTAAAGTTGAGGAAAGCATAGGAGGTTAAGACCTTAAACAATGAACAGATTTTCTAGGCATAGGAGAGGGAAGGACATTCCAGCCAGAGAGGACAGTGTGAAATTCAGCGTGCAGGAAGGCACGCTGGGGCTGTGGGCAGTCGAGAAGGAAAGGAGAGAGGAGCAGTGAGAGATAAGCAGAGACATGAGTTGGGCCCAGAGATTATGAAGAGTAACGTTTTAAAGCATAGAAATCAGTATAAAGAAGAAAATGGAGGTCCTGGCCGGTTTACTCAGTGGTAGATCGTTGACCCAGCATGTGGATGTCCCGGATTCAATTCCTGGTCGGAGAACACAAGAGAAGCAACCATCTGCTTCTCCACCACTTCTGCTCCCCCTTTGCTCTCTCTCTCTTCCCCTCCTGCAGCCATGGCTTAATTGGTTCAAGTGCATTGGCCCAACCACTGAGGTTAGCTTTATGAAGCTTCTGCCTCAGGAGCTAAAAATAGCTTAGTTGCGAGCATGGCTCCCGATGGGCAGAGCATCAGCCCCAGACAGGGGTTGCTGGGTGGATCCTGGTCAGGGCAGATGTGAGAGTATGTTTCTCTATCTCCTTCCTCTCATTTGGAAAAGAAGGGAAAAAAGAAGGCTAGAATGGAGCAAATAAAACCTAGTCAGGGAAGCCAGTTGGAAGGTGATTGTGATAGTTAAGGAGAAAGATTAATAAGACTTGGATTAAGATGAACAAGAGTCCAATTTTAGAAATGTTTCTGAAGTCAAATTAACAGGATTCATAATCTGTTGGGTGTGAAGACTGGGGGTACAAAAAGACAGTTTAAGACTGACAGCTTGTGAAAATGGAAAGGCAGAGACAATATTAACCAAGAGCGAACATACAGAGAATAGGGTATTTTGAGAGGGAGATTAGATTTAGAGGATGCGGTGACGACTTTGGTTTGAGGCGTGTTTTAGGGTTTAAAAACACGTAAAGATACGATTGGAAATAGGGATCTGGACCTCAGAGGAGAAGTTAGGGCTAGAAATAGCAACTTGGGAACTGATGGTAGTAGAAGGCATTAGAATTGGTGTAATGAGCCGGCAGAGTGTAAAGAGAAGAAATGAAGCCAACTCCCAGGGGTGGAATTCTGCAGGGCAAGCTCGCAGTAGAGAACAGGTGGAGGAGGCTAAGAGAAGTGGTTGGAGAGGCAGGAAAGAACAAAATGACAGATGTCCTGGAAGAAGACAAGGAAGGAGAGGATTTGATGAAAAAGATGCAAGTTAACAACACATTTCTTTTCCTCACTTCCCCGAACTCCTGGGAGCCTGAGCTGTGTTCTTTCTGCGGAAGGCTGGCGTCTGTGCTCTGAAACAGACTGCTGACTGAGATCTGACTGTGAAAAGACATTATCGGGAACCTCTGGTGTAAGAATCACCTGACCTTTAGAATTCCCCTATTGCTAAATGCCACTTACAGATTTATCCCCCTCATTCTTACCTTAATACCAAATGCCCCCCCTCACTTTAGTTGACCTCACTGGACACTGAGGTCACGCGATTAGCCTTGTTGAGATGACCCTTCATTCATTATTCCATCAATCTTTCCTGATCCTCACTGCACGCCAGTCAGTACATTCCGTGCTGTGGGTAAAGCATTGAATTGAGAAACCACCTCAGTTCCTCTTCTTTCTGGTCAGAGGATGCTGAGATCTCAGCCTGCCTCTATAATATCTTCTCTCCAGCAAGTTCCTGCCCCCGCCACCTCTCCATCAGAAGTAGCTCATCAAGGAATGCCGCAGATCTATGCTCTGTCTCTAAGACATCAAGATTCATGAGGGGGCCAGTGGACAGGCTCTGGAGCAACTTCTGTGTCCCCGAGGAAAGGTTTTCTCCACTTTTCTAAGTTACAACTTGTTCTGCATAGTTGGGTCTGTGTTCACTCACCTGCACCCTGGAGACGAGTGGCAAAGTGTGAAATAAGAACAGGTGATGGGTGTATTGGGTGATGTGGAAGGAAATGTCGAGGAAGGAAGATGGAGGAGGAAACAAGGGAAAGACCTTGGACTGGGATACCCTGAACCAAGGTTGAAGAAAATACATTTACCCCAAAGAAAGGGAAGTTGGACTTTACATGTATGTTTGTGGGAATCGAATTTCTAAAGGTTGGTAGACACTGAAAATGTAAACACAGAATATACAGTTGTAAATTTAGGTGCTCAAGATATGTTAGTTAGTTAGTGCTCTGGCGGGTGGCACAGTGGATAGAACATCATCCCAGAGCACTGAGGTCACTGGTTCGATCCTGAGGTCACTGGCTTCATGCCTGAGGTCACCTGTTCGAATCCTGGTTAGGCACATATGAGAAACAATCAATTGCACAACTAAGTAGAACAATGAGTTGACTTCTCCCTCTCAAAAGAAAAAAAAGAAATATTCATTTTCTAGACTGTTCCTTTTTTATTATTATTATTTATTTTTAGAGTGGGGTGGGGGGAGAGAGAGAGAGAAAAAAAAAAAAGAGAGGAGGGGGAGAGGAGCAGGAAGAATCATTTCCCATATGTGCCTTAACCAGGCAAGCTCAGGGTTTCGAACTGGCGACCTCAGTGTTCCAGGTCAACGCTTTATCCACTGCACCACCACAGGTGAGGGTAGACTGTTTCTAATATGAAATTACATAATAGTAATCACTTGCTCCTGACTTGAGAGTCATGGATGATGGAAGATAGATTTTGCTTTAGGGTGAAAAAATTCATAAGATCTCTGCCCTAGGTTTAGGATAACTCCACTATACCTGTTGAAATAACGTATCCTTACTTGTAAAAAAACCTGCATATGTAGAATCTCAGGCATGTATAGCTAGAATTGCTGGTAAAGATGATCTAGTCCAACTTTCCCTTTTTACCTATCAGTAAAATGAGACAAGACAAGGAGGTCACTTTTTCCAGACCAACTGCTAGAGCTTGACAGAAGTAGAGCTGAGGCCTCCTAACCCCAGCCTGGACCACAATTTCTTTTTTCTACATCGGGTTACTTCTCTGAATCCAGGGTCTGCCTCAAAGAAATGAGTTTCTAACAAGATCTTGGTTCTGTGTTCTGGAGGAATGAACTGGTCTGTTGTCAGATTAACCCTTTCCGGTAGTTTCTGTCTTTTCTTTCCCTTTTGCTCCTCTCCTTCTGCCTGCCACTTATTTGTATCTCAGCCGATAGAAGATGAAGCTAACATGGGGAGAGCCCAACTGGCAAGGTTACCTCTGAGACGGAGGGTGGGGTGGGTGGCTAAGGAAGCCTCTCACCAGTGGTAGAATAGGTGTTGGAGGGGCTCCATTGTTGTTCCATTCACCCACCCAGGAAGTAAGAATGAAACTTATATTCTGCTATTGGGAAAAGAAAATTGGCTTTAGGGACAGAAGATTGGGTTCAAATTCTGCATCTGTTGCTTTTTTTTTTTTTCTTTTACAGAGACAGAGAGTCAGAGAGAGGGATAGACAGGGACAGACAGATGGGAACGGAGAGATGAGAAGCATCAATCATTAATTTTTCGTTGTGTTGCAACACCTTAGCTGTTCATTGATTGCTTTCTCATATGTGCCTTGACCGCGGGCCTTCAGCAGACCGAGTAACCCCTTGCTCAAGCCAGCGACCTTGGGCTCAAGCCAGTGAGCTTTTGCTCCAACCAGATGAGCCTGTGCTCAAGTTGGAGACCTCAGGGTCTTGAACCTGGGTCTTCTGCATCCCAGTCCGATGCTCTATCCACTGCGCCACCACCTGGTCAGGCTACATCTGTCACTTTCTGAAGATGTAGTTTTAAGCAAGTTATTTCTACAGGTTGGAGCAATCAAAATGGGGCAACAAAGGCATATAAAAGTAATAAAAACCACAAAGAGTCACGCATACATAAAGTGATACTGTTATTTGTTATCAATGGTTTGGTCACGGTACTTGAGGCTGTTCGAGAAAACACTTAGGTTTTGTGCGGTGTGAGAGAACTGTTCAAGTTCTCCTTAACCAAGCCCCGTTGTCCTGGAGAGGATCGTTCTGGCCAAGTGAGGAGCATGAGGAGCCACGCAAGGGGCCAGTTCTAAGTGAGCACTTCCTTCTGGAAGCTTAAATTTTTATTTCACCTCGTTTGGGTAGTAGGGACGTGAGTCATAACGAGTTAGCAAGTGGCTTTGCGAAAACCAGAGGGTTTTGTGAAACATAGCACATGTAACCAAAAGCATGTGTGGTAGTTTCCTATTGCTGCTAGAACCAGTTCAGGGGCTTAAAATGACACAATTTATTCTCTCACCATTTGGAGATCAGAAGTCCAAAATGCGTATAATGGGCACAGCTCCAGATGTCAGTGGAGCTGTACTTTCTCTGGAGGTTATAGGAGAGAATCTGTTCCCTTGACTTCTCCAGCTTCCAAAATCCATCCACCTGCATTTATTGGCTAGTGGCCCCTTCTAGCTTAATTTTTTTTTTTTTTTTTTTTTTTTTTTTTTTTTTTCATTTTTCTGAAGCTGGAAACAGGGAGAGACAGTCAGACAGACTCCCGCATGCGCCCGACCGGGATCCACCCGGCACGCCCACCATGGGGCGGCGCTCTGCCCACCAGGGGGCGATGCTCTGCCCATCCTGGGCGTCGCCATATTGCGACCAGAGCCACTCTAGCGCCTGGGGCAGAGGCCAAGGAGCCATCCCCAGCGCCCGGGCCATCTCTGCTCCAATGGAGCCTTGGCTGCGGGAGGGGAAGAGAGAGACAGAGAGGAAAGCGCGGCGGAGGGGTGGAGAAGCAAATGGGCGCTTCTCCTGTGTGCCCTGGCCGGGAATCGAACCCGGGCCCTTCTAGCTTCAAAATGCATCAGACTTCTGCTTCTGTCATCACATGCCCTTCTTATCTATACGTTCTGGGGATTAGGATACGGGCATCTTTGGGAAGCCATTATTTTGTCTACCACTAAAAAACCAAGTGGCTTTTATGAAAACAAGAGTTTAGGTGTGTGTGTAAGCACTCACCCCGCAATTCTCTTAGTTCATGGTATTTCTCACAGAAGGGAGGCTAACTAGGTGCTCCTCATTTGCATTTCCTATTGCTAACTCATCACCCGCATGAGTCCCAACCCAAACAGGAAACAATTCATAGCTAACCTTTATTGAGTGCCTGCTGTGTGGCAGAAGATATTTTATTTAAACATTGTTTTATTGATTGATTTTTGAGAGACAGAGAGAGGAAGCAGGGGAGAGAGACAGAGAAAAAGAGAGAGAGAGAGAGAGAAGCATTCATTTGTTGTTCCATTTAGCTGTACATTCATTGGTTGCTTCCCATATGTGTCCTGACCGGAAATCAAACTCTCCACCTTGGTGTTTTGGGATAACACTCTAACCGACTGAGCTAACCAGCCAGGGCCCAGAAAAATTTTAAACACGTTACCTGTACATTATTTTGTGCCTCCTTCCTAACAACTTTATAAGTAGGAACTATTATTACTCCCATTTTACTGATGAAAAAGCTGAGGCTTGGAGATTTAAAAAATATTTGTATTTTTTTGGTCACAGTTGAAATTTAATATTTTATTAGTTTCAGGTGTATAGCACAGTAATTAGACATTTATATAACTTATGATTCCCCCTGATATGTCTACTACCCACCTGATACCATATGTGGATATTCTAATATTATTGATGATATTCCTTATGCTGTACTTTACATCTCCATGACTATTTTATAACTACCAATGGTATTTCTTAATTCCTTTACTTTTTAATCCAGCCCCTCAACTCTCTCCCATCTGGCAGTGTGTTCTCTGTATTCATGAGTTTGTTTTTATTTTGTTTGTTCATTTATTCTGCTTTTTAGATTCCACATGTAAGTGAAATGCTATGGTATTTATGTCTCTCTGACTGACTTATTTAACTTAGCACAATACCCTCTAGGCCCATCCATGTTGTCACAAATGGTAAGATTTTATTTTATTTTTTATAGTCAAGTAATATTCCATTGTATATCTATTTATATACACCATATTTTCTTATCTATTTATCTATCAGTGGACAGTTAAGTTGCTTTCATGCCTTAGGCATTATAAATAATGTTGCAATGAACATAGGGATGCATATGTCTTTTCAAATTAGTGGTTTGACTTTCTGCAGATAACTACTCAGAAGTAGAATTACTAGGTCATATGGTAGTTGTATTTCTTAAATTTTTAAACAAAATTCTATACTGTTTTCCACAGTGGCTGCACCAATCTGCATTCCCACCAGGAGTGAACAAGGGTTCCCTTTTCTCCACACCCTCACCAACTCTTGTTTGTGGATTTATTGTCGATAGACAGGTGTGAGGTGACATCTCACAGTGGTTTTAATTTGCATTTCTCTGATGATTAGTGATGCGAGCATCTTTTCATATGTCTGTTGGCCTCTTCATATGTTGTATGTTCTCTTTGGAAAGTGTATATTCAGGTCCTTTGCCCATTTTTTTAAATTGGATTTTTTTCTAATGTAAAGTTGTATGTATGAGTTCTTTATATATTTTATATACCCCATATGAGATGTAACATGGACACATATGAGGCACAGAGATTTAAAAAACATTTTTTTCCATTGATTTGAGATAGAAGCATTAACTAATTGTTCTACTTAGTAGTTCCATTTAGTTGTGTACTCATTGGTTGCTTCCCATATGTACCCTGACCAGGTATCAAACCCACGATCTCAGCACACTGGGATGACACTCTATCCACTGAGCCACCTGGCAAGGGCTGGCACAGAGATTCTTAAGTAGCTCAAGATCACGTAACTAATAAGTAGTAGAACCAGGAATGTGAACTCCAGGAAAGTTCACTCTCAAATCTGAGGGTTTTTTTGTTTTGTTTTGTTTTGTTTTGTTTTGTTTTGTTTGTGTTTTTGTATTTTTCTGAAGCTGGAAACGGGGAGAGACAGTCAGACAGACTCCCGCATGCGCCCGACTGGGATCCACCCGGCATGCCCACCAGGGGCGATGCTCTGCCCACCAGGGGGCGATGCTCTGCCCCTCGGGGGGGGGGGGGGTGGTCGCTCTGCCACAACCAGAGCCACTCCAGCACCTGGGGCAGAGGCCAAGGAGCCATCCCCAGCGCCCGGGCCGTCTTTTGCTCCAATGGAGCCTTGGCTGCGGGAGGGGAAGAGAGAGACAGAGAGGAAGGAGGGGGGGATGGAGAAGCAAATGGGTGCTTCTCCTATGTGCCCTGGCCGAGAATCGAACCCGAGTCCCCCGCATGCCAGGCCGACGCTCTACCGCTGAGCCAACCGGCCAGGGCCAAATCTGAGGGTTTTTTAAAATTGAATTTATTGGAGTGACACTGGTTAACAAAATTATGCAGGTTTCAGGTGTCCAATTCTACAAAATTTCTCTGTACACCGTATTGTGTGTTCACAGCCAAGTTCGAATCTGAGTTCTTAACTAGCACTCACAATATTGATATGTAGCTAGTGTTTAGTCAAGTTTGGTGAATGGCAGAAGGAAAGAAAAAACATGAGATCCAAAAGAAATGATGCGATGTCCCTAGATTACACGGAATTGTCAAAAGAGTAATTTCATTTGTCCATTGGTTTGATCTGTTATGGGCCTCAACTCACTCCAATGTGGTTGGCTATTTAGTGATGTGGTCTGGAGTTACAATGGTATCATCCTTTTTAAAAACATATGTGTATATGCGTGTGTGTGTGTGAGTGTGTGAGTGTCTGGGCTACCCATCTTGGCTCCAAACTGAAAAGACAGACACAGGGTTGTATATATTTAGGAGTTAGTAGAACCCCAGGTCACTGCAACCACCTCTGCCAGCCTCCACCTGCCGCTGCAAGTTAAACCTCCACAATAGAAACAGGAAGTGCGTTCTATTCCTGTGACCTTGATGAGGGGCTCCTTGGACAGAGGCATAATGGTTTGCCTGCTACTAGAGTTGTGGCCAAAGTGACATACATTCAAATTCCTGTTCCACTCTGAGCAAGTTACTAAACCCCTCTATGATTCAATTTTCTCATCTGATAAATGAGGATAATGATATCTGTCCCAAGGGATGGTTATAATGATTAAGTGAGATAATACATATAAAATAGTTAATGCAGAGAACAATTCTTAAGTGCATAAGGTGTACATACAGAGGTTAAGATCACCTAGCCGGAATCAGCATTGTGCAGGGCACAGATGGGCACTCTGGATACATGTTAATAAGCCATTTTAAATATTTGATGAGAATGTGTTTCTAAGTTGTTGGACCAACATCTTTAAATGCCGGGGCTTAGGGATAATTTAAGTAACATTCAACTGATTGGCTATGCACTTTTGGGAGGAGCAAAGAGATGAGGGGAGCTGGGTTAGAAATGTGGAAGGGCTCTCAAGGCAGAATCCTAATGACACCCTCCTGCCTTCTCCCTGGCCTCAGCAGTACCCAGAGCTGCCCTCCTTATCCAGAAGAATCCCTGACATGTCAGCGGTGTGGTGATGACGGCGAGGGGCCCTGGGGGAGTCAGTTTGTAGGTAGGTCTTCAAAAATCAACTGACTGATCAACATGAGCCTCATGGGGATCTCAGACTTCACTCAGACCTGAAGCAACACTGTGCGTCACGAGTGAGAACATCTGAAGTTCTCGTCTTCCAGTGCACGTGAGATCACAGGCTCCCAACTATAAGGCTCGACAGACCGCCAACCCCCTTTGCCATCTCGCTGCTGCAGACACCACAGACCTCCCGGTGGCACTTCATCCATCACGACTTGGCAGGGAGGTTTGTAAGTGTGGTTGTATTTTTTTCTGGCTTGCGGCCAGTGCCGTGAGAGGGTGGACCAGCAGAGGAAGAGTGGGTGGGCACCAGTAACCCCACTTCAGCAGGACGGCCTGTACTGCGCATGACTGGTGAAGGCTTTCAAAGGGAATGACTCTCGGGGAGCTTGAGTAAACATAGGAGGTTGCTGTTTGCTAGGCAGCTGGCTGTGAAAGATGTGGAGGATAAGGGGTGAAGTCTCATTTGAATTAAAATTTTTTTCTCCTTTCCATTTTATGCAGTCTGGGGAACGAGCTACTGCTTTTCTGAGTTAACCTGGGAAACAGGTAGTGTGAGGCTAAATACGTGTAATCTGAAGAGGACTTTAAGGGATAAAGAAGCCGTCCAGGCAGGGCAGAAATAAGATCCTATTAATTCAGCCGAATTGTACTAACACAGTGACTTTGTGCCAGGCATCGAGGACTTGTGCAAAATGCTAGAGGTACAAATACGAGTGAGACCTCGTCTCTGACAAGAAGCTCCCAAGTGCTTGGGAAAGACAGACTCAAGCAGGTAACTTAAGTACAATGTGGTAAGACAGAAAGAAAGGGACAATTCTCTCCTCTAATAACTGAAGGCTGTCGTGTGACAAGAGTATGCTTATTTTGCAGTCTTGAGGGGGTGGCTGTAATGCTTGGGATGCAGATGTCAGTTTCCCAGGAAAAACAACTTTTGGAAGTCAGTAGTCCAGCTATGGTACGCCTTGCCTCCGGGGAGTGCGTTTCCGCCTTTGGTTACGATTGACTGTATCTGACATTCCTGGGCGACTAGGCTGGGCCAGCCGGGATTGAGGTCCGTAGGGGAGGATGTAGCATCTGAAGATGTCCTTGTGGGCAAACCTCTAGGTAGATGCTTTCCCCTCCATGATTCACTCCACAGCTCTGACAGTCAAACAGATCATTTTCCTGCCTTAAAAGAGTTTTTAAAATGGAATCTTACAGAAGTGAAATGCACACAAAGCTGTTAAATAGTACAACGAAACAGTCCCAGAACCATAAGCATAGAGACAGAGAGGCCACAGGGAGAGCTCATGGACTCCCGGAAGGCCTGAACAGCCAGGAGGTGGGAAGGGCTGGGGAGTAACCTCACACGAGCTTTGCGCCCTCCCTTCCACACCTGCTGTTTTTAAAGTGTCTTAGTGCCAAGTCTCTGGGATGCTCTGAATATTTGATTAGCAGGCATCATCTTTTGGAGTAACACCACCAGGGTTGGTTAGGAATGGATTATCCACATACAAGGGTTGAAGGGTGTAGAATTCAACTGAGGGGGAGGGAGCAATGGCCCCAGAAGCATTGAACTTTGAGCATTCACTTTTTGGGGCAAGCACTCACTAATGTGTGTGCTTGGGTTCACTAATTGGCTGGGTTCTCAGCAGGTTTGATTGTGAATTATGACCAACACTGGGACAGAAGGAGTGGGTTGAGGCTCAGAGAAGCAGCAGCAAGCAAGTTGTCGTAAAGGAGATGACAACCAAGTCCAGTGTCAGCAAGCCAGGGCAGAACAGTCACCCTGAGAAGGCAGAAAAGCAACTGTTCAGCTAAAGAGAAAGGAAATGAGGATGGTGTTACATTTATAATAGACTTAGGATGCTGAAGTTTTCAGCAGTAAGAGGAATAGCCTTAGGTCAGCCTCTGACGCCTTCAAACAGAAGATTCCAGAAGGGCTGATGTTCCTTCTGTAGTCACCATTACATCTGATGATGGTGAGTGTGTATATTGCACCATGTGTTGCTAAAGGATCCAAGTCTGATTCCTTGTTTGGTCTGTTTTGCTCTGGAATTGCTTTTTCTGCAGAGGGAGTTTTCTTCTTTTAAAGAAAAAGAAGATTCTGACAGAGGAGGAAGTACTGTCATGTTTCTTTAGCTTTTCTTGGCTTACTGCTGGAGTCCTGCCAAAATACTGGAGGATTATTTTAAAGCTGTATGTCAAGAGTTCTGGATGCCCCTTTGACCCTCCTTCCACTAATTTCCTGTTAATGGAGATCGCCCCCCCCCAAAAAAAACCCCCATATTTATTGGGCCTGAGTAATATTCTATTGTCTGGATGTAACAGTTTATTTGTCCATTTACCTAGTAATGGGCATCTTGGTTGCTTCCAGGTTATGTCAATTACAAAAATAAAAGCTGCTATAAACATCTATATGCAGCTTTTTGTGTGGACACGTTTTCAACTTCTTTGGAAATACCAAGGAGCATGATGGAAAATATCATCTTAATAATCTTTTATGCCAGTCACTAGACTCGGCCCCTTACAAACACTGTGATGTTCTCTTCATTGAAAACCTATGCAATTAGTATTAATAGCCCCATTTAAAAATGAGGAAATAGAGGCTCACAGGGTTACTTAATGTGCATTGTAAATGAGTGGCAGAGCTGGGTTTCTAGCCTGAGTTTTTCTGACTCCAAAGGCTTTTTCATCAGACCGCTAGTCAGGTTGCTGCCTCAATGTCTGCTTTGCCGGTTTATTTTCATCCCTGGATCACAGCTTTAAATTCACACACACAGCTTAGCACCCTGACTGGCAAATAAACGTTACTGGCAACCCAGCCAGCTGCTGCTTCCTGTGTTTATAGACCACATTGCAGGAAAGTGTTTTAAGAGTTATTTCAAGTGTTGTGTCTGCTTCTCCATGCGAAAGTGCGGATGCTGCTGCTTCTGAGAGAGAGGAAGGTGACACGGGGTGCTCAGTGTTGGGTGGCAGTTCCCATTTGGTGGGGATTTGGAGAGGAATGCATATGTCACTGGATGAGGTCAGAGTCTTTGTTTGGTCTGAGGCCATGTGGCGCAGATATCAATGGACTGTGAAGTCAAAGTTCTAGAATAAGCTCCACGGCTGATCTGTGCTGTGACTTGGGCTGAGACAGTTTACATCCGCTTTGCCCATCTGTGCAGTTTAGCTCTCTAGAGTTTCAAGGAACGCCTCAGAGACAAACAGGATGCAGTCTGGCTTCTGTGAATCCCTGAGATTAGGAAGGGGGTTAATAGGGATAATCACCAAGCAAGGAGACAGGCTTTGGTCACTGGCACCAATTTAATGCCAACAGGAATCCCCAATTTGGGGTGTGATGGAAGTGGGAACTATTCAGTGCAAAACAGCTATCCATGCGTTGGCCCTGGCCAGGCAGGCCCATTCTCTGGCTAGAAGGTTCTGCTCTGCTCTGGTCTGTTCCATTCCGTTCTAGTGAGATATCCTTGGTGCTTCAATCTCTGGTGAAGGAAAAGTGTACTTCCAGCCAGAGGGGAGCTGGCTTATATGGACCAAAGTCCTGCTCCTTCTCCTTGATTGGTCTGTCCTCATGCAAATGAGGGCTCAAAATCCTCAGAGTTTGATTGGTCCAAAAGTCCCTGTCCTGATAGGTTAGAATAGAGCTGCTCTGATTGATCAGAGCTGTGCAGTTCCAACTATATGGGGAAAGCCTTAGCCCTGTTGGTTGAAGTAGGATTCTAGTAACTCCTTTATAAGGGCAGGCTCGGATGGCAGAAACACAGCGCAGCCATGCGGTGTCAAGGCGTGCGGTGCAGTCTGCCCGAGAGTCCTGTGTGCAGAAATGGCTGCTAGTCTGCTTATTTTATTTTTTTCAATTTGAGTCCAGTTAGCCACCGAGAGCCCTTCTTAGGTGTCATTTTTTTCTCAGGGTTCACAGCCTGCCGAAGGGAGAGCTGTGTCTCCTCCAAGTTTTCAAAGGACTGTCTTGGGAATGCAGGGTGTTTGGAGCTTCTTAATTATATAGAGACAGACAGTGAGACATTACATCTGTTATGAATCTATGCGTTAATTTCCTCTTTATCAATCTGGAAACAATGGGGAATGCAAGGCAGATCAATTAAAGGCTTTATTCAACTTGTGATTACCAAGTTGAATTAGTCTGGCTTTCAGAGCCATTGGCCTTTTTACCTCACCATAACAGGTCTTTAAAAATTTCATTTTAAAGTTTCAAGATTCCTATAGTCCAGCATTCCTCTGCTGTTAAAATGTCTTCTGCTTTTTTCCCTCCTGCTCCCTTCTGTGTGGTTCCAAGCATCAGTCAACCAGGAGGTGATCGTAGCCTTTCTATTTCTAAGACCTTCTTTCCTGCCTTCTCCTCCTGCCCTGTGTCCTCTGTGGCACTCAGCTATTTTTGACCACTCAAGTGCCTACATTCTCAACACTGCTGGGTCTTGCTCAAATGTGTTAACTAAGCAATGAATCAATGAATGTTTTTCCCTGGGTGCACTTTTCTCTTAGGTGAGAGTGTATTACTTGCTTCTCACTCCTTTACCCACCTCTCTTCACTCCCATCTCCAAGCAGAATATGTATGTGTTGCATGCGCAGCCCAAGTACATTGGCTGTAGCCCATCCCGTACTTTTCATATCATAATTGGTTTACATCAGTCTCCATGGAGTGATAGTGACTTGCTCTATTCTGTTTCCCTAACCCTTTGCATGGTGTCTAGTACATAGCAAGCCCTCAGTTCATCCATTCCTTTCTTAATTAACAGTTATTATCACCATGCTTTGTGCTAGGTGCTAGAGAGACAATGGCAAGCAAAGCTAAACTTGTCCTTGCTTTCATGAGCTTAATTTAGATTCATTAGAAGAAATTGAAATTGATTAACTTACTTGTAAAAGAAGAAAGCTCAGCTGCCGTCACGAGGTACCACAGACTGGGGGGCTTAAACAATAGAAATTTGCTTTCTCACAGTTCTGGAGAAAGAATTAAGATCTGGCAGGGTGACGGTTCTGGTGGGGTCTTCTTCTTGGCTTACCTTCTCACTGTGGCTTCAAGTGGCCCTTTCTGGGTGGGTGTTTGTGGAGAGAGAGAAAGCAAGGTCTCTGATGTCTCTTCTTCTTTTTTTTTTTTTTTTTTGTATTTTTCTGAAGCTGGAAACGGGGAGGCAGTCAGACAGACTCCCGCATGCGCCCGACCGGGATCCACCCGGCACGCCCACCAGGGGGCGATGCTCTGCCCATCCGGGGCGTCGCTCTGTCGTGACCAGAGTCACTCTAGCACCTGGGGCAGAGGCCAAGGAGCCATCCCCAGCGCCCGGGCCATCTTTTGCTCCAATGGAGCCTTGGCTGCGGGAGGGGAAGAGAGAGACAGAGAGGAAGGAGGGGGAGGGGTGGAGAAGCAGATGGGTGCTTCTCCTGTGTGCCCTGGCCGGGAATCGAACCTGGGACTTCCGCACGCCAGGCCGACGCTCTACCACTGAGCCAACCGGCCAGGGCTCTGGTGTCTCTTCTTATAAGGACATTAATCCTATCAGATCGGTACCTCACCCTCATGACCTTATCAAACCCTAATTACCTCCCAAAGACTCCACCTGCAGATGCCATCACTTTGGTAGTTAGGACTTTGACATACGAATTTTGGGGAGGCATAATTCAATTTAATCCACAGCAATCGCCAATGACCTTCTGGAGAAAATACCTCTGTGAATTTAATGATGAGAGTTTTTGGCCAAGGGGAGGAAAAGTGGGGAAGATGCCATATGGAGCAGGTGGGGGCATATTTCAGGGTAGATTAAGGCTCCCTGTCCACATCACCTCCTTGCACCCACCACACTGTGTCCTCCCCCATCCCGGTCAACTAGCCAGTTGATAGAGGGGTCCCACTTGCTGCTGTTCTTTCTATTGTGGCTGCTCTCAACCCAGACCTATATGGCTGACCCACATTCCTTTGGGTCCAGGTGACCAATAAGGAAATAGAAGCCACAAGAAATGTGAAAGGAAATGTCTGCAGCCTCAGGGAGAGCATGTGGTGCAGGCTCTATCTCTTCCCAGTCTTTTTTACCACTTATCAGCACATTGCACGGGGTCAGTCCCAGAATGACTAACTCAGCTGCTGCCAGGACCTGCTGCACTGAGGCCAAAGGTGTGTTTTCAGGAGCCGCCTGTTTTCTAAGCACTCAGTTTCAGAGCACAGCCTGAGAATTTCCCTGTGAAACATGCGAGAATTGATCCCTTCATCAGTTAGAACAGAGAGTATCCATTCTGAAGGCATGGCTGAAGGAAAAGAAGACTCACACCAGATTCTGAAGGTGTGGGCTCTACTCCCAGCTGTGTACTTGATTTTTCTGGCTGATCCTGGGCAGTTCATTTGTCCCATTCCAAATAACATGTGTTCTGCCCCTGCCGTATACCAAGAACCAGTCTTAGTTAGTGGGCATGTAGGAGTAAACACGACAACCTCTGCCTTAGGGACATCAGTGTAATAGGCCATGTGATTCAGACTGTGAGGAGGGGCAAGAGGTACTAAAGAGCCTTGTTAAAGGGCTGCTTAGCCCAGCCTCCGGAAATCTAGTAGACTCCCTTCAGAGGTGCCATGTGAATTGGGCGTGTAGGACAAGAAGTTGGCCAGTGGTACATGTTGTGGTGGAGGGGTGTGCTGAGGAGGAGATGATAGAAGCAGGTCAGTGTGGTCATAGGCACATGAATGAGAACACCCAGTCTACGGCCATACTACCCTGAACACACCTGACCTTTTCTGATCTTGGAAGCTAAGCAGGGTCAGGCCTGGTTGGTACTTCGATCACAGAACACCCGGTAGGAACATCAGGGAATGGAAGGCATGTGTGTGCATGTGGCGTGTATTTCCGGGTGTGTGTGTGGGCACTGGCCTCGGGGAGACTGGCAAGAATCACATTCTACTCAAGAGGCCAAAGGCTCTGGGCAGACAGCGAAGAGCATTGAGCAAGTTCACAGCATCACCAGATTTGTCAGACAGTGCCTAGCCTTGCCTCTCAAATGTGGTCCCCAGACTGGCAGCTTTGGCTCCACCCAGGAGCTTGTTAGGAATGCAGAATGTCTGCTCCACCCCAACCTACTAAATTAGAGTCTGCATTTTAGTAAGATTCCTGGGTGATTGGTATGTACATTAAAGTTGGAGACATGTGGGGCTATAACATGGGTCAGCAAACTTTATAAAGGACCAGAGAGTAAACATTTTAGGTTTTGAAGGCCACTTGGTCTCTGTGGCAACCACTTAACTTCACCTTGCAGCGCAAAAGCAGACAGACAGGCTGCAAACACATGAGGTAGCTGTGTGCCAATCAGAGTTTATTTATGGACACTGAAAGTTTAATCTCAGGAAATTTTCACCTATCACAAAATATTATCATTCTTTTGATTTTTTTTCAACCATTTAAAAAAAGTAGAAACCTTTCTTAGCTCACAGTGGGACAAAAATAAGCAGTGGGCGGATTGGGCCGTGGGCTGTAATTCGCTGACCTCTGATGTATGGCATTTTGATCTTCAGCTTTCAAATAATACCTCCAGACTTTTATGCTTTATTGTGAAAATCAAATGAGGTAGGAATGACATCCAAACCAACCCTGATGAGGAAATGGAGGCCCACAGTGGGAAAACGAGTTGCTCAAATTAATAGAGCAATTTACACAGGCCTGCTTGCTTCTAAGCGCTTGTCCCCTACTCCACTTGTAAATGATTGGCAAGGGGAACTACAGTGCCATCTTTTTTCCACAACTGAAACAGGATAAGGAATGCTAAAAGACAAATTAAACTTTTCTTTGTGGCATGTCACAGATGTTTAGTTAAGGGCTTAAGTGTCAGAATGCTGTAAGCACGCTGTCCGAGGAAAATGGATCGTGCCAAGCAAGATCCAAAGCTTTTCCACACCTGAGATAAGATGTCAAAGCGCTTTTTTCTATTTAGCAAAATAAAAAGATTAGGTGTTACTCCATAAAAAATGAAGTTTGGCTAGAAATTCTTTCATGTATACCTGTGTGCTTTTATTGAAACCTTTCTCATTCATAGTTATTAGTGAGTTGTTCGTGATAGTCTTTAGTTGAAAGCGTACAAGAAGGGACCACGTGTTCCACTTGTTTTCTTATCCCAAACTAGAGGAAACCTAAGAGTGGCTGATAGCAAAATCCGAAACACTGTAGATTAAAAAAAAAATCGATCAATAAATTCTTTTTTCTCAATACCACGTATCCGAATCCGTGGTCCCTTTTTTCTTTCTCCAGCCTGACTCCTTAGTCAAACAAGCAGTTGCTCACAAAGGAACTGGAGTTTTTGCCTTCTTGTTCCTCCTGGGCTTTTGTCTATGGACTCAGACGCTGATGAGATTCAGAATGTAGGTCCTGGATAAGCGAAACCCAACGTTCCACTCTGAAATCGCATGCCAGGGAAGTCCTCGGGAACATGGTTAAGCACATCTGTAAATAAAGCTGGGGCCTGGTCACCCATTGTCTGGGTGTACTGTTCCCTGTCCTTCCACTGTGGCACTGGGATAGCACACTGCCCCGCTGGGGTAATGGGTTGGGTTCATACTCATCCTCCTACACACGCTCCATACAAGCACACACACACGCATTTGCACATATGCAGACATGCACATTCCCTTGCTAGCGTGATTCCTGAAGTGCTGGGGAAAAAATGTGCTTCTGCTTGGAGGCTGGGAAAAAAAGCCTGAGGTTACTGAGTGCATGGGAGAGGGAACACAAAGAGACAGTTATCTGCTGCCATCACACAACCGTGGCTTGGTCAGGGTATGCTCCCTGTGTGCTGAGCATGGCAGCAGCTAGACTGATTCATCATTGCCATCTGGGGTGGCCCAGCTGTCAGAACAAGACTGGTCCATCTCCTCCTCTCCATCTTCCCTGCACTGTCAAAAAAGCAACTGGCTATGAATCAGCTGCCCATACAAGAGCCACCAGGAAAGCTCAGAGGCTTAGAGGGGAGGCCAGTCGAGTGCAGATTCTCCCCCTGAGTAGTAGAACCTTGCTGACTCACTCTGAGGCCTTGAAAAAATTACTTTTTCTCAAATAATGAATTATAACAGTTTTTATTTATTTCTGTGTACGATACAACAGAGCCACTGTTCAGACCCAGGTCTCTGACCCACTGCACCGTGCTGCCTATTGCCTTCCCATAAGAGAGCTCATCTTACCTTCACAACATTTTTTTGATATGGATGATAGTAACATTTCCATTTTATAGATGAGAACACTGAGGCACTGAGAAGTTCACTCCCCATTGTTGGGCAAGCAGTGAATCCAAAATTTCTGATTCCAAAAGCTCATATTCTTTCTGGTCTTCCTTTCCTGAGCTTTTATTTTTCCATATGAGAAGCTGAGAAATACTTCTTGGTCTTTTCACTGGTTCCCAGAGACTCTTATCTAATCAGGAGCTCCTCTGAGGAAGACGTTAATCAGAATCCAGGCGCTGGTGCTCCTCTTCTCTCCCCCACCCCCAGCCCAGCTCTGGGCTGCCTGCAGCCTGCCCTTCCCTCCAGGAGGGGCTCGCACCAATCACAGCACAGCATGGGGAAGCCTCCTCTACAAGAGTCACCAGAGTCACCCGATAGTGAAAGAAAATTTAATCAACTACAGATTTTAAAAATAATGATAACAAAATTTTCAACTTACATAAAGGTTGTAAGAATAGTGGAATGAAACAATATGTCAAGCAGTCCCTTTCTGATCTTACTTCAGCTGTACCTTGAACTTCCCTGTCTCCTTCCTGCCATCCTCCAGCTTATCTGGAATTAAATCCTAGACATCGTGTCATTTCATCTGTGGATATTTCCATATGTACCTTTAAAAGATTAGAACTCTTATTCAAATATCACCACAGGATCAAGGATTGTACATGAAAAATAAATAATTATGTAATATCATCAATATCCATTTGGTGATTACATATTCTCAATTGTCTTATAATTTTTATTTAAACATTTTTGTGTATGTGTGAACCAGGATTCAAATAAGGTTCATACTTGAATTGATGGATGTGTCTTTTCGTGTGGCTACCTTCCCTTCCTACCCTTTTATTATTTTTTAATTGATTTTTAGAGAGAGAGGAGGAGGTGGGGAAGAGAGAGAGATAGATATTGATTTGTTGCTCCACTTATTTATGGATTCATTGGTTGATTCTTGTATGTGCCCTGACCAGATATCAAACCTGCAACCTTGGTATATCAGGATGATGCTCTAACCAACAGTTAACTGACTAGGGCCCTTCTCTTAATTTTTATTTATATTTTTTTTGGTCAATGAAACTAGGTCATATATCTAGTTTCCCAGAGTCTGGGTTATGCTGGCGACAGCCCAGGATATCATGGAACATCTTTTCTAGCAGGTCTTATAAACTGATAGAGCAAGAGGAAATGATCGACTTTTAATGTAGATTTCACTTGGTTCCAAACCTTCCTTGACCAGGAACTCTTGGTAGGACACCCGATACAGCACAAATCCTTATAGAGAAATGAGAAAGTCAAAGAAGAATAAGCTAAGATGGGACATTTGTCTTGCTAAACCAACTTGCAAAGTGTGTCCTAGAGTCTGTATTCATGTTAGACCCATCTATTGGCTGGAGATACAAGATTGACCAATGAGAAGTGACCTTTTATTGACCAATGAGGAGTGACCTTTTATGATAAGCATGTGTTGAGTACCTATTAAGTATCCCTCATGCTAATAGGTGTTGGGGATTCAAAGTCAAATAGAGCATAGTCCTGGATGACAAGCTTGTCCTCTATGAAGGCAAACCAATAAAGCAGGAATGATGGTCACTGTGAGAGCACCATGTGGAGTATCAATCACACTGGGTAATATGAGGCTTCCTGGAGGAGGTGATGTATTAGGAAGGATGAGGTATGAACAAGTTTAGAACTGCAGTATTTGATTCAGTTTCCTGCATTTGGAAAAACAGAGAAGGACCCAAAGTGACGCAAGCTTGTATTTATTTTTTTAAGATTGTCAACATAGATTACAAGCTGAGGCCTGAAATTCCTCATGTAACTGGAAAATCATTTGTCTACATTTCTCATTCCTTAACTGTTCTGGTCCATCCACATGTCCTCACGTGGTCACTGTGCCAAAAATATAAAGAACCAACACATGCCCCTGTGCTCCAGGTCTGAAACTATGTATCTGGGCCTGGCAAGGGGCAGATAACTATCTTCTCCTCCTTCTCCCTCTTCTCCTCCCCCTCCCTTTCCCTCTCCTCTTCCCTCCTTTCTTTTTTTAATCCTTAAGATTTTATCTTGTCACATAATAAAACAAAATATGAAGCTTAGAACTGGATCACTTGGCCTTTTCTTATCTCCTCCCCATTCAAAATGCGTGCATGTCTTAATAGCCGGCGTTCTCTTAGACCAGGTCTTGGGCTCAACGCATTTGAACCTCAGCGCAATCTTCTTTGTAGTTTTAGACTTTTTGCAAAAAATCAGCTTAGTCTGCCCACTGTAGCCATTCTGCTTCCTGTCATAAGGCTGCTGTCCCTGCGCATACGGAGAATCCTTGCCTCTGCTGTACCGTGTCACTTTGTGGGGTTGATGCTTGCTGCACTTCTTATAGGAATTCCTCATGTAACTGGAATTTAGGAACTGGGTTTTAGGAATGTTCGCCGTGTTTGTGAGAGAGCTATCAGCAAGGAAAGAAAAAAGGTCATTTCTTTCTTCACCAACTCTAGGTCTAATCCTTGGATTCTCACCGGGTTTGCAGCCAACGTTCCTGCAGTGTCTGCACAGGAGAATGGAAAAGGCGACAGCGGCTTGTGTCCGCAGTGCCAGGACAACTCACCTTGTGGGCCTGTCCATTCTCTGCCTGCTCTCCTGCCAGACTGAGCTTTGTGGTAGCAAGGACTTTGACTGTCTTCTTCGCCCTGGTCCTTCTGTCTAGAAGAGTTTGCCAAATATTGTAGAACTAATGAATGCATCTGTCTTTGTCTAACCCCTGTTCTTCTTACCTGGGGCTGTGCTTCCCTCTGAGAGTGAGTACCCTCATCTGAGTGTTTCAGGTGACAGCAGACGTGGACTGACACAGACATCAAAATGTGAAAAGTTTTAACCAGACTCATTCCCATGATAATAACCACACGTTACAGTTAACAAAGCATTTCTGTTCTTATTATGCGGTAGCCCTGTTAAGGTGAAGGCAGAACGGATACTGTGTCCTCCATTAATGGATGAGGAAACCGAAGCTCTGAGAGGCTGAATGAGTGGCACCAGGTCCCATGACCGGGGAGGAGGGCCGCAGGCATGGAAACCAGGCCTGCCCCGGAGCCGAAGCCAGTGCTCCGTCTGATACAGCAAAACAGTCTGCAGGACCACCAGGCCCGCCTCCCTTCTCTGTTCATGAAAAATAAAGACCAACAGGTTGCAGGTTTCACTCCAGGCCACTTGGAGAGCCCTGTAGGGGAGTCAACCCAACCTTTAGCCTTAGTGGTTTGGGTTCCTTAGGACAGTGGTCCCCAACCTTTTTTGGGCCACGGACCGGCCTTTAGGGTGGGACAGATAAATGCACAAAATAAAATTATACGACCGGCGTAAAAACTGTGGTATTTTTAAATATAATTGTTGAACTTACGAGACAAGCGTCAAGAGTGAGTCTTAGACGGATATAACAGAGGGAATCTGGTCATTTTTTAAAAATAAAACATCGTTCAGACTTAAATATAAAGAAAACGGAAATAATGTAAGTTATTTATTCTTTCTCTGCGGACCGGTACCAAATGGCCCACGGACCGGTACCAATCCGTGGCCCAGGGGTTGGGGACCACTGCCTTAGGAAACCCAGTATTTGGGGCTGCTTTCATGCCCAGCAAAAAGTCTCAGAAGAGGCCGATGTGGACCCAGGAAGAGCAGACTTTTTCTCCATCAAGCTGAGTTGTGTCAAGTCAGAAACCAGTGCCCTGGCTGGATAGTTTGGTTGGTTAGAATTAGCATCATCCTGATATGCAAAGGTTGATAGCTCGATCCCCAGTCAGGGCACACAAACAAGAACAGATTGATGTTTTTGTCTCTCTCCCTTCTCTTTCTCTAAAATCAATAAATAAAAAATTTAAAGAAAACTAGTAACACATGATCTGGCATGGAAACGGCAAGCCCCCACTCAGCTGTGCAGGAGCCCAGGGCCCTGCTGACTTCAGAGCTCAGAGTGGCAGCAGCATCCCCCCTGGTGGCACCGCGGGGTGCCGTGAGCTGTGCAGTGATAGACTTGTAAGAAAAGTTGAAATGGTGCTGGGACTATCTTAAAGGTTAATAAACCAAGGATAACAATATCTGGGTACTGGATCTGAGCAGGGTGAGTGAGGCTCTTGGTTGTGATGTGCAGGGAAAGAACACAGCCTGGGAGGAAAGGCCATTGGCACATGGACAGAGACTAGAACAGAGGGGAAAACCGAGGGTGGAATACATGATCTCCTGTCCCTGTCCTGCTATAGATGCTTCACTGATAACGGGTCCAGGCACTGACTCCTCCCGCTCACTTCCCTTTCTCCCCTATGTCTAATCCCATGTGCCAGCTGATCTCAGACAAATCAACCAATCTCTTTGAATGAGCCCTATTTTTTCCTAAATAAAATGAAACTTATTTCATATTTTTCTATACTTCCAGTGAAGTGAGGTATTATATATATGAAAAATGGCAAGTTTATCCTAAGCTACACAAATAGTAGATGGCTTTGTTTCCCTCCCCTTAGACCAGGGGTCAGGAAACTTTTTGGCTGAGAGAGCCATGAATGCCACAGATTTTAAAATGTAATTCCGTGAGAGCCATACAACGACCCGTGTACATTACGCATTATCCAATAAAAATTTGGTGGTGTCCTAGAGGACAGCTGTGATTGACTCCAGCCACCACAACCATGAACATGAGCCGTAGGAAATGAATGGATTGTGATACATGAGAATGTTTTATATTTTTAACATTTTTTTTTATTATTAAAGATTTGTCGGCGAGCCAGATGCAGCCATCAAAAGAGCCACATCTGGCTCGTGAGCCATAGGTTCCCGACCCCTGCCTTAGACGCTTTGGGTGTGGCTAGTAAATGTGACAAGGTCGCAACACCTTTGGGCACGCGTAGATGGCAACTTTCCATCTGTTTGGGATCCTGCCTGAATCTCATTTGGCAATAATGACTGATACGATGGCTGGGCCCTTTGACTCGAATGTTCCAGTTGAGATGGTGCCTCACAACACTGGGTTTCACATAGGAGGTTCTTTTGCTTCTCTCCTGCAAGGGGAAAGATTTTAGAACTTGGTGATGGAGAGCAGGTGTGTTGTGTTGGGGAAAGGAGTGTGAGGAGGGGCTTGGAGGAAGATATTAAGCATGAACTGCTGCATATCTTCCACTGTGCCATGTCTTTTAAATGCTATCTGTATTCCTTTCAAGAGCCGCTTTAAAGCTATTTCACAGATGAGAAAGTTAAAATGTTTCCCAGGTCACTCAGTAAGTAGGATTAAGATTCTAACCCACATCTGCCTGAAAGTCCATGTCCTGTCCCCCAGACCTTGAAGTCTCGCCATGACCATTTTCCTGGTGCTCCTGGGTTTCTAAGCTGAAAGAATTATCTAAGTCATGAGCCCATTCTGTTTCGTCTCTACCCTCTGTCCTGACGCAAATGCCTCATTTAAATAACTACTGTTATTCCTAATAATGATAGCACTAGTCACAATTGAACAGAGAGTCTTTATGGATTTAGTTTTGTTTTACTAGATGGTTCACTTTGGGCTCTCTGCCAGGCGTCTTTTGGGAGTAATAGTGATCTGGACCAATTGGCATGGCATGGGATGCAACCTTAGAGAGAGAACTGTTCATCTGCCTTAAAATTCCACTCAACCCCTCACGCATGCACTATACGCTTCAGGAAGGAGAGCAATGGAGGGGACCTCTGGGTTCCGACTGGGGAGATGTTCTTGTATAGAAACTGAAATCTTTTTTAATACCTTCTCCAGGATCCAGACACTAAAGGGAATGAAGCAGGCTCTTGGTTGTTTCTGATGGGCCTTTAAATAATCCTACCATTAAAAAAAATAAATAAAAAAAAAAAAAAAAAATATATATATATATGCTTATTGTGTTAATTTTGGAAAATATAGAAAAAATACAAAGAAGAACCAGGAAATGCCATAATGTACATCTTATATGTATTTATATAGAAATTAAAAAGTTGGGATTATTACTTAGCAATTGGTTATGCACGTTTTTCTACGTCATTAGTGATTCTAACATGTTTTCTCATGCATTTCTAACAGGCCATTGGATGACTATACCCTGTAATCAATTCCCTGTTTCTGGAAATCTAGGTCATTTTGTTGTGATGAACATTCTTACAGATAAATTTCTGTGTCCTGAATAGCAGACTGAGACTAAAACCTTAGTTTAACCTTTTGTAAAATGGAAGTAACAATACCCATTTTCAAACACTGCCTATGGGCTGGCTTTAGCTCAGCGGTTCCTTTGAGTCAAGTTTGCTTGTCAAAACACTGTCTAGACTATATAGAAGAAGATGTAAAAAGTACTTAGCACAGTGCCTTGCATGTAGTTAGTTTTTCGTAAACAGTAGCTATTATTAGCTTACTCTAAGTGCCAAGAAGTAGAATTATATCCTCAAGGTTTTCGAGGGCTGTGCGGTTTCATTGTGTTAGTCTAACCCAAGGTCAGCAGGAAGAAAATCAGGTGAAATAAGAAGCTATCGTGACATATCAGCTCAGCCATGGTGTAAGCCTGTCCGGTTCTAGGCAGCCACAGATGGGGGCAGGGCAGTCACATGGCTGCTGTCCTGAGCATCCCCGGTCAAGACCTGGGATCTTTATCTACCAACATATTACGTAGCCCAACAGCTGCTCAGGTTTAAATGCATGCTCAGGTGAGCCAGTGAGAGCCATGTAAAGCCACCCCTCTCTTTGAAATTCATCCTTGTCCCCTTATTGCTCATCTTTGTGCCCAAACCATAAGGAATGGTGGCTGAAGGTGGCATGCCAGGCTCAGGGTAATCATTGCAACTCCTGGGAGAGGACTCATGCGTTTGCGTGTGATGTCTTAAGAGTGATCAGACCTGTCATCTTGTTGTATATAATGCGCTACTTAATAGCATAGAGCATCAGTGATAATTTGGCCTTCATTTGTTCCAGGTCGTAAAACAAATAAATGGCAAAGCCAGAACCAAATGCCAGGTCTTCTGGGTCTCTCCGCCACCGTATTTTCCTCTCTGAATCATGCTTATTTCAAGCAAATGAAAAGAAACCCAAGATTAGAGGTCACTGTGAATTTGCACAGACATGCCTGATGGTCTTTTCTGATAGTCACTGGAAAAATGAAACCACGTGGCTCTGTGTTCTGCCCTCTGCCTGGGCTGGGCCAGCCCTGCACATAATTCTGTTCACACCTTCAAGAAGCAGGAAGGGACTTTCATAAGGTGCCTCTTAGTTCTTTTCTCCCCTCCTAAATTCCACACAAATATTTGCAGCTGGTTTTTGTAAGACAAAGTCACTATTTTCTGCACCAGAACGTCACAGCCTACCAGCATCTCTCTCACTTCCTTGGGTGCACGGTAGAGGAAACTGGCCTTTGACACCTCGGCCACTTTCCACGCAGGCCTGGGGCAGGGGTGGGGGGGCAGTGCAATCGGGCTCGGAGGGCGGTTCACAACGCGCACCCAGACCCCGTCCTTGGGGCGCTCCGGACCTCCCACTCAGTGCCTCAGTCAATTCAAAGTTTAAAATCCTTATTAAAAAAGCGTTTTTATTGAGAGTTTAAATCTTTATTTTTAAAAAGTGTTTTTATTGAGTGTTTAAAGACACTAGTTCATCGCTTCCTGCAATAGTCGTCTACCACCTGCAGAGGAATTGTAGGGTGTCAGATTGTGGGCTATTGTACAGATGAGAAAGGCTGCCTTGATTTGCCTTATAATGGCTAAGCGTGGGTCTGGTGATTTTACCGAGTCCCACGGATCCAGCGAGAGGCCATGATAGCCATTCTTTTTTTTCTTTTTCCCCATTGATTTGAGAGAGAGAGGGAGAGAGAAGCATTAACTCGTTGCTTCACTTAACTGTTCCATTTAGTTGTGCACCCACTGAGTGCTTCTCATACATGTCATGGCCGGGGGTGGAACCCACGACCTCTGGTGTGCCATGTTGATGCTTTATCAACCGAGCCATCAGGCCAGGCCCATCATCATAGCCAGCCTGGTGGCTCAGTTATGCTCTCAAGTGCGTAATCAGAGCTGCCCACAGCAGGCCCTGGTCTGTCTGCCCAGGGTGTGGCTTGTGATCACAAAAGAGGACAGTAGGTCAGACAGAATAAGGTCACAGATTAGGCCAGAGTGATAGCTGAGAACATTGAAGTTCTTCAGGCTTGGGTCCATTTCTTGGCTCTGCCATTTCTATAACCTCAGTTAAGTGACTTAATTGCCCTAAGCCCTGATTTCCTCACCTGCAAATCAGCACCAATAGAAGTACCTCCCTTACAAGTTTGGGGGGTAATTAAATGAGAGAGTGCTTATAAAGTACTTGGCAGATGGTAAGTATTCTATAAGTGTCAGCAATCAATTTAATGCTTTTATGGTTCACATACTTTTAGAATTGATAAGAGGAGAGAGATCAACAGAAAAATATTTTTCTACTAGACATTTATTTCTTCGTTCAGAAAATATTTAGTGATCATTCATTGTATGGCAGGCACTCTAGACCTTGGGAGCACAAACATGAGAAGCTCATAGTGTACCAAATGCTACCAGCATAGAACAAAGCATTGTACTGACATGCGGTAAAACTACGGTAACAATGATATAAAGGGGTGTTGTGGGAGCGGGTGGCTTGGGGAACAGGCACCAAAAGGCTTCTCAGAACAGAAACGTGGAAGGGAGTCTGCATATTATTGAAGGCATTCCAGGCAAAGAAACAGTCTGCACAAAGACCTAGAGAGGGAACCCTGGCCAGATAGCCCAACTGGTTAGAGCATTGTCCTGGTAGGCGAGAGTTCCCGGTTTGATCCCTGGTCAAGGCACATGCAGAAATGGATCAATGTTCCTATCTCTTTCTCTCCCTTCCTCTCTCTCTCTAAAATCAATCAGTAAATTTAAAAAAAAAAAAAAAGAAAAGAAATGATTTATTAGAGAAAGGGAAGGCAGATTGGTACCATAACAGCCCATGGGAAACAGCCGGAGATGCATTCATTCAGCACCAGAGATAGAAGACACATTTCCTCCCTTCAAGTAGTTTAGAGACTGATAGGGAGAGGAGGACCAGCAAGTTAGTGACCATCGTGTGATCACTGTGATAATCAGGGCCCTCAGGAAGTGTGCACACTGAAAGGGATAGCTGTTCTCCGCCCAAAGCGGGGAAGACAGCCGTGCGCCGAAGGGGACACAACCTAAGACTTGCCGACTTGAGAGTTCATCAGTTGGAGAAAAGGGGAGGGAGAGAAGGAAAAACATTCCATAAAGTGTACAGAATGGGAAAGGGCGTGGAGGATTCTGAGTGGGCATGGGTCCCTTGAGATCAAACAAGCCTATAAGTAGGGCTGGAATAAGGAATGATGAGATAAAAAAAAAAAAAAAAAAGATGAGGCTAAGAGGCGCATGCATTCATTCACTCGGCAGATGTGTCCTGTGCACGCACAGTGTCCCTCCTGCACAGGGTTCTAGGCCCAATCATGAAGTGGACGAGAGGGCACAGAGGGTATTAGTGGATCATGAGGACCGATTTGGGTAAGATGAGGATATGACGTTAAGAAAACAGCGACTCCCATGGTGAACAACTATTTATTTTTCCGATCTGATTATAAGAGCGTCTCAGCTCAGCTAATGTTTACTACATCTCTAATACTTGTTAATCTGTCCTTTTAATAGAGAGCTATAAGCCTTAGGCTCAGAACACTGGCAGGTGAGAGTGCATAACTAGAATTTAGTAAGATTGTTTTGTTTCCTTTTTAAAAATGTTTATTTATTGGTTTTAGTGAGAGAGAAAGGGATAGAGAGAGAGGAACATTGAGCCGTTCCTGTATGTGCCCTGACCAGAGATCGAACCAGCAACCTTTGTGCTTAGGGCTGATGCCCTAATCAACCGAGCTATCTGGCCAGGGCTGTTTCCTCTTTTAAAAACCAAATTATTGAATACTTTCTGTTCGTGGCAAATAGTACTAGTATTTCATTTATAGAAATCATAAAAAAAAAATTTTGCATGTATTTGAGTTAAAGTAAATGAGTTCTTTTAAAGAAAAATATTTAAGTACAGTTCTAAGCAGGTAAGATGTTAATCTTACGATGATTTCTGATGATTTCATCTATTTTAAAAGACAGTGAAGGGCTGGGATGAGTCAGTGGCGTGTGTGTCCATGCTGCTACCCCACTGTCTCTGGGCTGAATCCAGCATCACAGAGGATCAGAGCTGCTGCAGGTGACTGTGTGGCCCCTGGCTTCCCCTCGGCGCAGAATACACAGAGAGCCGTCCAGCTCTAGGGGAGGCCCGGTCTGTTGACAGACGTTTCTGCTTATCTTGTTTTCACATCAGTTGCAACTCACGTCTGTTCAGAACAAGCGTGGGTGGGGGTTCCTCCCGCCTTGCCCTATGCTAGCTGTTAAAATAGGAGGGTGGTTTATCATATTGTTTTTCAAGTAAAGATCAGGACCGTAGTTGGTGACTCCAGTGGGTCACTGGAGGGATTTGCTGATTGCAAAGAAAAGCCAGCTAAGCTCTTTTGGGACTACATCAACGGCCACATCATAGTCATCCGATTTTGGAGATTAAGGTTTGGGGAAGTTTGAAGTTTTGTTTGACTGCCAAGGGACAATAGATATCTCTCAAAACATCTAAACTACATTTTCAAACTCAAATAATGGAACAGATTTTTTTTTAAATTTTAATTTATTTATTCATTTTAGAGAGGAGAGAAAGAGAGAGGGGGGGGGGGGGGAGAGAAGGGGGAGGAGCAGGAAGCATCAACTCCCAAATGTGCCTTGACCAGGCAAATCTAAGGTTTTGAACTGGCGATCTCAGCGATCCAGGTTGATGCTTTATCCACTGCGCCACCACAGGTCAGGCCTATGGGACAGTTTTTCAAATCAGTTTCCAGGAATCATAGCACACCATTGAGCACTAACATTCCAATTGTACTTTCCAATCCACGAAGCACTTTGACCAATATGATTATTCTCATATTACAGATAAGAATGCTGAAGCTCAGAAATACTAAGAAAATTTTGACCAAAGTCATGTGTTTTATAGCGAGTGACTGGGGAAGTTAAAAATCAAACCTGGGTTTCCTGCCTCCCAGTTCTGAGCTTTTTCCTCCGCCACCCTGCCTCACGTGTTCCTCACATTCTGTTCTGTCAAAGTGAATTCTCTATTTGCTGTTTCAGCATATAGCATCCCAGTGCCTTGACAGCTGAAGCTTAGGGGGTGCAATATAGACATTATTGTAAGATAACAGGGTTTTGACTCATTACATTGCTCTGTAGAGTCATGAGTTGACGGCACTTCGGAGAGAGTTTTCTCACTAAGGAAAGAGACTAGTATTTACTGAGCCTGTCACATGCAAGAGGGTATGTATTTTACATACCTCCTCTCTGCATCTTCCACCAGCACCTGGAGATGTGTTTTCTTATCCCCAGGTGACAGATGATTGCACTGGAGCATGGAGTTACAAAGAAACTTACCCAAAGTTGTATGCGGTGGAGCCTGAATTTAAACCTAGCTTTGCCTAATTCCAAAGCCAACCCAGTCCAACACCCACGTTCTATGGATGAGGAAACCGAGGCAGTGGAGTGACTGCTGTGGTCCCACCACCATGGCAGGGCTGGATCTCATCAGCATAATCCTTGTCCTCTTCCCAGCACACCTGGCGGACCTCATCTCTTAGGGCAGGGGTTCTCCCTGTCCCATGCGAAGAAAGTTGTCAGCACTGCAGATGACCTCTTCGGTCCTCACCTGTGCCCCTGTGGCCATGAGAAATTTTTGTTGTGATTCACATCAGCCATTAATTTCTATCTCCTGTTGCTTTCTACCTTCCAGAATCCTCCACACACACACCCATGTAGGCTTTGACAACAGTTGTACACAAGTAACTTTATTTGATCACTTGATCTGTACAATTCTCCCCACGTTACAGCAGGGTAGGCGAGAGTGGCTTTTGAGACTACTGAAAAGGAAGGCTAGCATAAAGCTGAAGTAGAGAAGAGTGACACGTCACACAGTAGAGACAGCACCACAGTATGGGGAAGCCCAGGGGAAATCTTAGGTGCCCCAGCTTTGAGGTGCTATGGCCCAGGCCCACAGGAACCCTCGGTGCCACGTGTGGAGGCCCTCCGTGTTGCTGCAAAGGCCAGAAACTAAAGCTGGCTTACCCACCCCCAGGGTTCCCACACACCTCCTCCCTCTGTTCAAGGCGTACTCCCTACCCCTTTGGAAATCTTTTTATTTTTTTCAGTGTTGGTCACTGATGTTTATTTTAAGCTGCAGTTGTGTCTAAATGTGTAGTATATGCAAACCATCTACTGGGATTCGTTCTAAATCTCTTGGTCCCCGAGAGGGGCCTCAGGGACAGGAAAGGTAGAGGAGTTGCATGAGAGGGAACTGGTACCTATCAGGTGTTTTCTCTACGGGAGCGAGTTCAGTTAACCCACACAACAACACTGGGAGGGGTGGTAGTCCAGTCTCACAGAGGACACTGAGGTTCACAGTGGGAAGTCATTTGCTCAAGGTTTCCTAGCTCCCAAGCTGCAGAGCCAAGGTCAGAATCCATCCTTCTCTCCAGAGCACATGCTCTTTCCACTCTGCTATGCGTCATATGTGGCAGAGTGCCTCCCTTCCGCATCCCACAGAGTGGGAACGATGTGCCCCTTATCTCAGAGAACTCACAACTAGAAAGAGCGTGGCACGGGGGTGGGTGGAGGGCGTGCACAGAAGTGGGTGTGAATCCCGGTGCTGCAGCTTCCTGTGTGCTCACGGGGTCCCTCTCAGTCTCTGTGCTGTACTAGCTACCTTCCAGAATTAGTATGAGGAACACATCAGATGATAGATTTTAAATGTTTTGCAATCTGTTCAACTCTACATAAATGGTATTATTTCGTTTTGAAATAGGATCTAGGAATTGACAACGGTACCCACAAGCCAGTGGTGGAAGTGGTCATTAGCCAATCAGGAGCTTTTTAGTCATCTGGACTCACTTGGTGGGCAGCTGTGTGGTGGGAGATAAAGGGTGGGTATTAGTGGAGGCCCAGCAGGTGTGGATCGGGGAGGCCACGAGAAGCTGTGGCAGCCATCGTCCACCTTGGAGCAATCCTGCCATGTGACTGAGGAAGAAGTCAGTCCCAGGTGATTAGGTGGAGACCTAGAAGTTCATCTTTGCAGACTTGGCTCAAAATCTGATTCCTGGAGGCTTCATACTAAATGCAAAGTTACCAGTGCCGGGCGGATGGTTTAACATCGAGGCTGTCTCCTCCTCTGGTTTGGGCTCTGACCACAGTTACACAGATGCTGAGTACTTTTTCTTTCTTTCTGTAATTCTCCAAGTTACGTTTTTAAAGTTTGGTGGATAAGTTTAACATTGCTTTTGAACTTTTTCATTTTATTTTTTTCAATGAAAATTTTCCTGTGTTCATCTTATTTGCTCTCAAAACTTCTGACCATTACTTCTGATCTTGATGGCAGCAGTGTGTGATGTAGCTGGTAAGTGTTATCATTGGCAGACAAAGGAGATCGTCCCGTGAGGAGCTGTAAACTGCCCAGGCAGGGACTCCTGAGATGGGGCCACGCCCCAGAGATTTACGACTCAGTGTTTGTATATGCTAAGAGTTACAGAAAAAGACACTGCTTCACATTTCACCAGAACCATCATGTTTCATCACAAAAGACATTAGCGCCATGGGTGATACTATGTTTTCTATTAAAAATTCCCGGTCCCCAATGTTCTAATCCTGTCCAGCCCACAGGCCTGTACTAATTTGCATGGTCATGAGAGTCTGCTCCATCTGTTTTGAATTTCTTGGTGTCTTTGTCTGAGGACAATAACAGATCTAGTTGTGCCTTGGGAGGGTCTGCGGACTTCACTGATAGATTTTTGGATTACAAAGAAACGAAAAAACAGTAAGAAATATTCTATTTTTTTTTCTTTTTTGGTAATTCAGCCTTGTAGCCTGCCCCAGGGTAATTAACAGAAGGGTAAAAAGTTAAATGTTCCACTCTAAAAAGCAGTGGGAGAAACTGCATAGCATGGAAATAATAAAATTAAGTCGTATTAATGAGAGCGAGGCACTTGCGGTGACAAGTTCTGCTGGTCACCCGAAGGGATGGGAGTCTTTTCAAGCTGCTTTTTAAGTAATACTCAAAGTTTCCGACATCTGTGGGCTTCTCACAAGGTGCTTTTCTTCCTTCTGACACTAATGTCAGGGCCCTGAGCTCTGAGGAGACACAGAGGTTTACTCACTGTCATGGGGTTGCGTCTACCTGCACCCCCATAGCACCCACCTCAGCCCTCTGCTTCTCATGAGTAATTAAGGGTGTTTAGAGTAGGAGGGGTGGCGGCCCGAGAACAAGACCACTTCTTTCCTCTGACTTGCCATTGGAAATGTGTCTGCCTGTGTGTCAAATCCTGTCCTGACAACTTTTGTCCGCAGCAAACCATCTTCCTCCCGTGACCTCCTGAGGCGTATGTCGGCCTCCTCCCCTTCCTCCCCCATGAGACCTTATACCACCATTGAACTTACCCACATTTTCTCCTTGGTGCTCAATGGAGGCTGCCGCCTCTGTGGGAGTTCTGTCCCCCTCAGTCTTAACACGGGGCTTGCAAATATCATATGAACGTGCATAGTTATGTGCAAGGAATCTTTTTCTCCAACACAGG
This sequence comes from Saccopteryx leptura, assembly GCF_036850995.1. NCBI lineage: Eukaryota > Metazoa > Chordata > Mammalia > Chiroptera > Emballonuridae > Saccopteryx > Saccopteryx leptura. The sequence continues at coordinate 379,063,783 of NC_089504.1, read as the reverse complement.
AATGACATCAGTGTAGAGAGAGTTATAAGGGTCTAAAATAAAGATCTGTTGAAAGTACTTAAAGAAGGCAGAGAACATCATCACATAAAATAAAATACAGGACTCAATACCCGAAAGGCATAAAGACTCCTTGCTTTCATTATTGAAGGTCAGATTGGAGACTTCGGAGAACCCCAAATGACAAGAGATTCTAGAAACCAAAAATGTGTTTGGGGTTTTGGAGAACAGATAAAACAATAAGCAGGGAGGAGAGCCATCATATTTTAACCCAGAAAAAAAAAATGTATATTTCTCTTACTCTTCTTTGGACTATATTAATGCAATTACAAGGAGGGAGAGAAATTGCTATGAAACTTACTACCAGTCCTGATTTTTTATGTATTCATTCATTTATTTATTCATTCATTAAGTGCATCACACACTCTCGGAGGTCGGGTGCCCTGTCCAGTTTATTTTTGGAATGTCCTCTTCCTTCTCTTCTCTGAGCTTGGTCCACTGTAGGTACTTAGTACACGGTCATTGAACTGCGTTGGCTGCAGACATACCACATAGTTCTTTAAAATGTCTTTTTCTTTTTGCTTTTCAAAACAATTGTCAGTGAAACAACACTTACCTCTTTGGAAAATATGGGGAAATCTACCTGATTAACAATCAAAGACGAGGTTTTGAAATTTAGGCAGTTTATTGGTTTCTTTTCTTTTCTTTTTTTAGGTGAGAGGAAGGGAGATAGTGAGGTAGACTCCTACATGTACCCCAACCAGAATCTACCCAGCAACCCTATCTGGGGCCAGTGCTCGAGTACTGAGCTATTTTTAGCACCTGAGGCTGATGCACTCCAACAGAGCTATCCTCAGCACCTGGGGCTATACTCGAAACAATGGAGCCACTGGCTGCAGGAAGGAAAGAAAGAGAAAAGGGGTATAGAGAAGGGAGAGAAGCAGATGATTGCTTCTCCTATATTCTCTGACTGGGAATTGAACCTGGGATGTCCATATACCAGGTCAATGTTTTATCCACCGAGCCACCAGCCAGGGCCAGTTTATTGGTTTCAGAAAGAAGTTTATATCATGTCTGAATAGAAATGTTTAGACATTGAGAATAAGTGAGGCCATCTGAGACTCCAGGCTTCTTGGCATAAATGTAAAGTATTGTTTTATTGTACTTCTGAGACTCTTGTTTTGTGAGGTCAAGCTTCCTTCCTCCCAGCACACAGAAAATGACTGACTGAACAGATCTAAGAGAAAGAGGACTTGGAGCCCTGGTATTGGTTTGGGGGTGATGGAAAAGCACATTTCTCTAGTGCAAAGGGGAGATCAGCAATGGCATGGGCCCTAGGAGGTGCATTCTTGGGACCTGGCGTCCTCGGGATGTGCCCTTCCATCTTCAGAGTGGTTGTTCCTCCCTATCTTAGTGGACAAGGAGGCTCTCTTGGCCTAGGGGCCACTGCCTCTTATAGGCCAACAGTCATCTCAAGAATGACTCACTTGGATTCGGAAATCAGCCTGACTCAAGGAGCCTGTGACTTTACAGGTCCCATAGAGACCGAAACAGAGTTTTGCCAACAGGAGCAGGTGCTTCGTAAGCTATGTGTGAACACAGAGAAGCCAAAGCTGGTTGGCATTTTACACTGGAACTGAGCCCTGGGCTTGGGGATCTGGAAGCCCGCCACCTGCATGTTCTAATTCAGCCAAACACGGAGCATCTGAATCACAAGTGCCCAGGATCTTCCTCTGAGAGGACGGCCGGAAGAAATTCATAATTTTCAGTTTTGAGCACACCTGCTGCTCTTCGCCTTGGGTTGTAGGTTGGCTTGTAAAAGGTCAGGCAGGCCATCGGGTGTGAGAACAGTTTCTGGGGCGGGGGTGGGGGGCGGGAAGCCTGAGTGCAGGGGACTCAAGAAGCTTCCATTGCAGCAGATAGTAAGAGAATGTCCTGTTCTCAGGCTGCTGGGATGTTAGCTAGGCCACTATCTCACAGAGATGATAGACAGATATCTTTGGAAACAATTGTGTATATTGTGCTTTTAAATAGAGAACTTTATTCCAGGTTTCTTTAAGGGCGGCACTTTCTAGAGTTGGCAGAGGGTAGAAATAGTCATTCTCTTATATTTTCTTTATTTTGGGGTTAGAAGAAAGGAAAAGAAGGTTACCGAGATGAAAGACCTATGGTTAAAGAAAAATTTGTGTTCCGGCTCTAATTCTAGTTACTTCAGCAGTGGGAGGGAACAGGTGCTAACCTGGCCAAAATGAGATGTTTGGCCATATCCCAGCCCCCTGGCCCAGCAAAGGAGAAACTGACCCATGGACACAAGCCAGCCAAAATCATCAGTTCCAAAGCAAAATGGCTTTGACTTTGTATCTGCCTCAACTTACAATCCTTTCTACTACTGACCATCAGTTCCAGAGCCCACCGTCTACTGCAGGGGTCGGGAACCTATGGCTCATGAGCCAGATGTGGCTCTTTTGATGGCTGCATCTGGCTTGCAGACAAATCTTAAATAAAAAAAATAATAACGTTAAAAATATAAAACATTCTTATGTATTACAATTCATTCATTTCCTACTGGTCATGTTCATGGTTGCGGGTGGCTGGAGCCAATCACAGCTGTCCTCCAGGACAACACCAAATTTTTATTGGATAATGCATAATGTACACAGGTTATTGTATAGCTCTCATGGAATTACATTTTAAAATATGTGGCGTTCATGGCTCTCTCAGCCAAAAAGTTTCCCGACCCCTGGTCTACTGCCTGAGGGCTGGTGACCTTCCTTCCCTTTCCACACCTTGGAAATTTCTCATAGAAACTGTGGAAGCAAGATCGGCTTTCCAGTCCTAATGAAGAGAGACTGTTTCTCAAGAAGCTATCATTCTGAAGTTGCTTGTGTGACCCTTGGGCTTTTTCACCGATGACCTTAAATCTCACGTACTCAGATGGGCATCCCCCACCATGAGCTACTTCATGTGGTTGGTTCCTAGTGGGGCCTTCCCAGTAGGTGAGTGGATAAAGAAAACAAGTACAATGGATCCTTTCTGGCCTTCTGATTCTTGCTACTCACTCTATCACGGGACTTACTACTGCTCTTACTCTGCTTAACTCAGAGGTAGGCATTCTTCCTTTGTGATGGGAACAGTTGACTAACTGGAGTCCCAGGTGGGGCATCAATCTTTACAAGTTGCACGGAGGCATTTGTCCACACATTTGACCTGAGTCTGGACCTTGGGCCACCTAATGTCCTAGTGGCTATTCCTAAAGAGACAGAAGCAGTGGTGGGATCCAAATAATTTAACAACTGGTTCTCTGCCCTAATAACCGTTTTAAATATAAAAAAATGACATACCAAAAGGTAGTTTATTATTTCATGCATCTAAGACTTAAATAAGAACAATAAAAGAAGTACACAAAACTAGATTGTTATAAGAAAGAGTTTTAAAATATTAATGAAAATATATTAAGTAAAACGTGACAAAAAATAATAAAACTGTTATTTAGGCTATTTTCATATTGCTCCTTGACTAGCATCCTCACTTGCAATTTTTTCACCTATAGACGGAGTGAACATTACTACGGGTGCTTAGAATATACTGTTGCGCAGGTGAACGTTAAAATGGAGTAAGGACTGTAAATTTCTGATTTCCACACTGGGCGGCTGCCCAGGTGCCCACCTTAGAGAGAACCCTGATTACAAGTGCCATTTTAAAACTGGTTTGTCAAACTCAACAAAAAATTATGTATCGGTTCTGCTGAACCAGTGTGAATCGGCTGCATCCCACCACTGATCAGAATGTTCCTCATAAAGACAGAAGATAAAGATATTCCCTCCTTGTTTGCCAAAGCTCTGGTTTTTCCTACCATCCCCAGATTCAGATAGAGGGATGAGGACTCTAGAAAGTATAGGTTCTTTGTTAGAGTCTATCTGTCCTTTTCCAAGTAAAGTCATAAAAACAGATTTGAGAGTGCTCTCCTCTGCTCGAACCCTTTGGTGGCTGAGCACTCATGGGCCTTCAAAGGCCTTGTTTGCACGTCTGGCCGGCTGTGGAGAAGTTCCTCCCATAGAGGTTTGAAGAAGTGGCTTTGCTGCCAACAATTTGTTTTGTTAAGTTAGAGCGTACAATTTACATTTTACTCCAGTACCCTGGATACAAGATCCCCTTAGGGACTAAGCCTCATAACGGAGTGTGCTGGAGGGGGCAGCTGGTTTGGGGAGAGCCTTCAGAATAGAGCTTAATGCTTGCTGTCTCCTGGTGTTGGAATCTGAAAAAAGGGGGAAGCCTTTCAGAACTGTTTAGATGGGTGGTCACAGAAATCCTTGGCTGGAAGGAGTGTACCAAGAAGTCACATGTACAGGTTGGGGCAAAAGCAAGTTTATTGTTGTGAGTATGTGAAACAAAGTTTCTTCTGGTATTCTTATTTATTAGTTAGTGTTTTATCTTCTCTATGAACAACTGTAAACCTACTTTTGCCTCACCCTGTATGTACACAAAAAATAAAGAGTTTGGCTCATATACTGAAAAAGGATGGGGTTAGAAAATGGAGAATTTCAGCTGCACATTGTCGTACATATACCAAGCAGGAGATTGCACCATGCCAGGTAAAGGAAAATGTTTGCCTCCATCGAAATCTTGCAGGGTTGACGGGCTGTATTCTTCAGTCATGACTTGGTCCCAGATTCTTTCAACATTATCTTTAGTCTAAAGTAAAAACAGTACAGTAAGAAGATTCCTGTGGACAATTTCCAGCTGATTTCTTCTGGAAGAAGTGCCTTTTACTCTGAAATTATACCTTCCCTACTTTTTGCTATTAAAACCTCCTTTCTTTTATGAACTAATGGTGACCATTGGTAGTGGAGAGTTTAGATAAGATTTTTTTCCTTCTTTTCCAAGTGAGAGGAGAAGAGGTAGAGAGACAGACACCCACCTGTGCCCTAACTGGGATCTACCTGGCAATCCCCGTCTGGGGCTGATGCTCTGTCCATTTAGGGCCATGCTTGCAACTGAGCTATTTTTAGTGCCTGAGTTGGAGGCTCCACAAAGCCATCCTCAGTACCTGGGGTGATGCGCTCGAACAATCAACCCATTGCAGCAGGAGGGAAAGAGAGAGAGAAAGAGAGAGAGAGAAGGACGGAGTAGAGAAGCAGATGTTTGCTTCTCCTGTGTGCCCTAACTGGGAATTGAACCCGGGACATCCACACACTGGGTCAATGTTCTACCATTGAGCCAACCAGCCAGAGATTAGATTAAGATTCTTACTTGAGCAAATTAAAATTTAACAATCCTATGTGATCCACCCCTACCCCACTGGCCCTTGTTCACAAAAATCATTGGTCCATAAAATGCAAATATTTGGAACCAACTGGTTTACCTACATTCTTGTAAGCTACAAGACAGGTAAAACTTTCCTGTTCCCTATCCTAAGAGAAGACTCTATCTATATCTTATTCTGCACATTTTCCAGTACTTTTTTCCTACCTCTGATGGGGAATTGTAACCTTTTCCTAGCCTGTGCCTTCTCTACTTGATATCCTCCTTCCTTATCTTTCTTCTAGAAAAACCTTCCAGATACCCATTGCAAGAGAGTTAATTTGCCTCTTCCTCTGGGCTGCCCAAGCACCTTGTCCATATTTTCTTAAAACCTTTACTGTGACAAAGGATAGTTATTTGAATGAGATTTTTTTCCATTAAGCTGTAAGGTCCCTGACAGCTTATTGTTTAATTTTTTTTTTGTCATTACTAAGCACAATACCTGATAAATTTATATATTTGTTGAATGAATAAACATCCTAAGTCAGGTGACAGTTGAAGCCTGTTGTCTTGTTTGTCTCCTTGAGTAGACATGAATAGCTAATTTCCTATATAATAATTCTTACTGAATACTGTGATGCCTGACCAGGTGGTGGTGCAGTGGATAGAGCATTGACCTGAGATGTTGAGGACCCAGGTTCAAAACCTTGAGGTCACTGGTTTGAGCATGGGTTCGCTGGCTTGAGTGTGGGATCATAGACATAATGCCATGGTTGCTGACTTGAGTCCAAAGGTCACTGGCTTGAGCAAGGGGTCACTGGATCAGCTGGAGCCTCCCAGTCAAGGCACGTAAAAGAAAGCAATCGGTGAACAACGAAGGTGCCACAACTATGAGCTGATGCTTCTCATTTCTCTTCCTTCCTATCTGTCTCTGTCTCTCTTGCTTAAAAAAATTTTAAAAATACTGCCTGATCAGGTGGTGGCACAGTGGATAGAGTGTAGAAATGGGATGTAGAGGACCCAGATTTGAGACCCTGAGGTCGCCAGCTTGAGAGCGGGCTCATCTGGTTTGAGCAAGGCTCACCAGCTTGAGCCCAAGGTCGCTGGCTCGAGCAAGGGGTCACTTGGTCTGCTGTAGCCCCCCCCCCCCCGTCAAGGCACATGAGAAATCAATCGAGAACAACTAAGAAACTGCAACGAAGAATTGATGTTTCTCATCTCTCCCTTCCTGTCTGTCTGTCCCTATCTGTCCCTCTCTCTGACTTTCTCTGTCTCTGCCACAAAAAATAAATAAATAAATAAATAAATAACTGTTTAAAAAACAATTCTGCGATGGAGTCCCTCTTTGGACACCTCTTCTCCTGATGTTATAATAATACTAGTGGAGAAACAGTGGGTCAGGAATCTGAAACCTGAATTCTAATTTTGATCTATCCCAAGTCACTTTCTCTTTGGAGACTCAGTATTCTACCAGTAGAGGAAAGGGGTTGAGAGTGATTATCTCAGAGGTCCTCACCATCCTCAATACCCTAGAGAGGAGGAAGTGGAAGAGAGGGGCCCTCAGCTGTGAGATGCATGACTAGTCTCCAGGGGATTTTACAAAATCATTTACAATCTTAGTTTGAGTTTTGGTAACCCATTTGTTCATTTTTACTTTTAACAAATTTTATTGCCAAATAGACAGTAGTATTCACTTGTATCTCTCTAAAGGGTTACACAGGTTTTCGAATCAGAGCAGCTCTAAGTTTGTTGGAGGTTGGAGTCCTGATCTCAGAAGGTAGAGCTCTAAGTTGTGTGTTTTTGTGATTGATTGATTGATTGATTGATTCGTTCATTTGTTCAGTTGCCTGGCATTGAAAGAGCATTCCCAGTTATGGATTTAAGATAATGGATAATAAATGATACAGCCTAGCCTTCCAGGTCACTACAACAGGAGGCAGATAACAGGAGTTAGAATCTATAGGTCAGTGTAGTCTGGGGAGGTCATTCAGTAGCAGGAGGAAGAGCAAGTTTGGTAATGTGCTGGTAGTGGGGGAGATGGTGGGGCCACCACCATTATATGCCAGGCATGCTGCTGTCTTCTGCATATATTATCTCACTCTACATCACAAGCATTCTGCCTGGTTAATCCAGTCTCCTCCCATTTGCGAAAAGAGGTTCAGAGACATTAAGTGCCATCTTTGATATCCCCCATCTGAAAACTCGTGGAGCCAGAACTGAAACTGTTCATCCAGGTCTCCGACCTGCACCTCCAGAAGCCTGTGATCGCGAGCTGCAGTTAAGTGCCAGTGGCCCTGACACTGTCCAAAGGGAGAAGTGGTCGTGGGGGTGGAGGTTTTCCCAGAGGGCATCCTGGGGAGAGAGCAGGGGGAACAGAATTGGTGGGTGATGGGAACACAGAAGGCCCGTGTTACACACCACTTCCCTGCAGCTTTTGCACTCTTATCCATGAGGAGAGGAAGCGTACATGTAGGTTTTTGGAGGGGGGAGGGGGTTGGAGGAGGTGGTTGGACTTGTTGGGGGAATAGCTATGTGTACATCTTGGGTTTTCTGGGACAATCTTAATTTTGAAACCATGCCTTTCATTGGCAGGTCATAGAACATTGATCTTGACTCTTGTTTTAGAAAATAAGGTCACCGGTAAAGTTATGGGGCTAAAAAGTGTGGGAGCCCTGTCGCTTGAGGACTACTGGAGGCATGATTCTTGGAAAGAAAAATTCAAGCACTCCTGACTTTATGCCTCTGCGTGCAGGCAAGAAGAGTCCCTCAGCTAACCCCCCTAGAGGGAACCCCCATCCGTCCTCTTTAAAATCTCTGGCAAAGAAGGAGCTCAGCCTTGTAGTTCCAGGCTCAAAATCTCTGAAGCAGCTATTTCTTCTGGGACAGGGACCCCATCCTTACTCCAAGCCCTGGAATCCTTAATCTTTTTAGTGCTGTAGTGTTTAGGAAAAGAGGAAAGGTCATTGAATCCCATCTAAAAATCCCATCTCCTTCCTTTCTTGTCCTTTGCCACACTCTCTACGTAGGTGTGTCCTATCTAAGTCATCAATGACAAGATGGGTGTCCCTGAGTGCTAGGCAGGCTCACAGGACACAGGCAGGGTAAAGTCGAGCACAGGTCAGAATGTGGACTTGGTGAGCGGGTTCAAGGGGTCAGTAAGGAAGGCTGGGTGTTGGTAACTCTCGTGTGCCTGGTGAAGACTCCTACCAGGAATACGTATGCCTGTGGTTCTCCTGAGCGTGTTCCCAGGGCATGCCGGTCTGGCCTTGGCGTTGGCCGCCTCACTGCCTTGTTCTGCGTACTTGGCACAGATGCATGTAGGAAAAGAACCGAGGTTTCCTGACAGAACTGACTTTCTGTGTTTCACTTTGGGCAAATCCCCTGCTCTCCTTGGGGCTTCCTTCTTCTTCCTCTAACCTGGGTGTACTAATCTTGCTCCTGATGTCTACACACACCCCTCACAAGGATACCGAGAAGAAGGAAGGAAAAGCAAAGACTCTCGAGGCTACAAAGCACCCCAGGGTTGATTCTGCCCATCCTCTCCCTCCAGCCAAGTTTTCTGGGCACAACAATACCCATACCAGATGAAAGAATGTGCCCTGGCATAAAGACCACCTAGGAGGAAGAACCCACAGCTTCCCCTTGGGTGGAAGCCAAGTTGGAAGTTGTTATGACAGCTTTTTTTTTTTCCTGCTTTGCTGTTCATCATCAAGTAATTTAGGCCATTTGGGGGAAAAATACTTCTCTCAAAATGAGGGAGTGATTTGCGGCATCTGTTACTTCCTTTTTAATTGAATCTGTTCTTTCCAGATACTAGGAGCGAGTGCCAAAGTCAGCAGTAGAATTCAGCTGTGTACATTTCGAAGGCGCTGGAAGATAAATTTATGTGCTCTGTACGGATGCAAATTGTACAGAAACCAGATGGCCACGTTGTTTCTCAAGGTCCTCTTGAGGGGAGTGGCTGATCTGAAGCTCTAGGGTCAGGAGGTGGGAGGTCAGTCAACTCTCCTAAGGAGCTGCCTTGGTGGATACACCCCAGGGTAGGCTTGGAAGCTTGGTGGGGGAGGGGTGCAGGTCACATGACAGGAGCTTCCTCAGGAGCCTACATGGACCCAGAGGCTCGTGAGCCTTCTGTGTTGCCCCCAGCGATGGTTTCGTGCAGACAGGGTCCAGTTGGCTTTTGCCTTCTCCAACCTTGTTGAGCACCAGGAGGGCTACCATGGGAGGCGATGTTAATTTCTTCCCCCACGAAGTGCTCTGGTTATAAGACTCCGAGAGCTGGGAAGCAAAGGGAGGAGTCAATGAGATTCTCGGGTCTTTTGGCATTAAAACAACAACAGCAACAAAACCCTCTGAAACATACAAAGCTCCAGTGGCTTAAAGCACAGCTCCTTAAAAGCAGTTGTTTGCAGAAAAAATGGGGATTTTTCTCCAGAATGAATGGGTAGTGGTTTTACTGGGACGTAGGTACGCCTCTGAGCCGAGTCCCAGAAAGTTCGATGGATATTCATCTTCCATTTTTGTGACGCCTCCTTTCTGAGCCTTTATCATCAGAATTTGGAGATCGTGATGTGCCCACCTCCTAGGCTTCTTTGTTCCCCAAGACGAGGTAGGGCAGCTTGGTATTGGTGGTCCTTGTTTCAGGCGGGCAGTTGAGGCTCCGAATGGGGATGAGGCTTTCCGTGGCACACCAAAGGGGCAGGGTGGATCGTAAGAGCTGCACCACACCATGAAGGGAGGCCTTGGTCTGGGCAGTAAAAAGTATTGTGCTCGGCCCACATTGTGGCGTTGGATGAATGCGCACAAAACCCTGAGTCACAGCCATTGAGGAAGGCAAGAAGTTATGCTAACTAAGGCAAAGATCTGTAGATACGGAAGCCCTTGGCAAGGAATAGCCTGTGGAGATGGAAGAAATACCATCGCTTTGGCCTCAGGGGAGTGGATGTTGTTTGTCCAATGAGATAAGCTTGTTAGCAAAGGTAAATAACAGTAGAGACATCTTCCATTTGTCTGAGAGCCATGCCCCAATTCTTGGTAAGAGTTTTTCAGAGAATCATAGTATTTTATTTTGGGGACTGGAGAGTGTATTTATTCCCAAATGTGGCTACATCTTGGAATCATCTGGGGAGTTGTTTTTTTTTAAACCCAGCTAATGAGAGTATACTCCTGAAGAATCTGCCTCTGAAGGTCTCAGGGAAACTGGGACCTGGAATCTGCGTCCTGACTGAACTGCACGAGTCAGCCCCAAATGCAGCCAGCTTGGTGGTCTGGACTGATCTAATCCAGCCTTCCCTGAAATGCTTACGCCCCATGTCAGAGACCATCTCTGGCTAACTTAATAGAAGATTTTCGGCAGCTCACAGAATTGACCTGCAGCCTGGATAACCAAGCTCTAGAAACAAGAGCCAAGGACACTGCTGACAGACAACTGCCCCACCCCTACACTTTGGGGCACTCCTTCAAGGTTCTAAGTCTTTCATGGGAGCAGCTGATTGGCTTAGTCTTCTAGGCCATGTGCCTGGGTGTTATGGCAGGAAGCTGTAAAAGAGAACATCTGCCCCACTGGCTTCCATACCGAATGCCCCCTGGATAAGGAGTCTCAGAGACAGGATGGCTAAAACAACAGTTGCTGCCTACAGATCCCCCCTACAGGATCGCCACCAAGTGTTCATCAAGATTGCCTGAACTCCTCTGTTGTCGGGGGATCTCTCCACCTTACAAGTCAGTCTGTGCCATTGTTGGGCCTATCTGATGATTACAAAGTTTTTCAAAAATCTGCCTCTTTGAAATTGCTACCCACTGGCCCTTAGGGCCAAAATCCCATCTGAACAGATTTTGGGGTCATTTCAGATGTAGATTTAACAGTGGGCGCACCGGGCACACGCCCTGAGCCCTGACTTCTGAAGGGCCCCGCAAAACCCCAACTTTACACTTTTTTCTAATGACACCAAGTTTGGTTTCATATGTGCAATTTTAACATTAACAGTACATAATATTTTTTATTTATTTAGAAACATGGTCAACAGTTATTTTTATTTTCCCTGTCTCTCTCTTTATAAGGGGCCCAAAATTTTCTTCTGTGCCTGGGTCCTCAACCAATCTTAATCCGCCTCTGGGTCATTGAAGAAAATCATCTGAGTTTCTTCTTCTACCTTTACTTTAAAATCTGGAGCAATGGGCAGGCTGATCCCCCTTCCAAGAATTTGGTCCAGAGACAGCATGCTGAGATGGAGAAAACTCAAGGTTGAACTTGGTCTTGGCTCTGAGTCTGGGATGTGCTGCTTCTCAGTTGTGTGAGTTTGGATCACATTACCCGTGATCCTCAGTTTCCTCACCGGTAAAACCGGAGGTACTGATGGGGGTAAGAATCAAGTTCAAACACTTTACAAATGTGCTTTCTCTTTCCAGCCTTGCTCCCAGGGAAGCAACCCTGCTGATGAGTCAGGCAGACCTGAGTTTGAGCCCGGGTCCCACTTACTACCTTACTATCTGCATTGTCTTGTACAAATTATTTACCTTTTCCTTTGTTTGTCTGTAAAGGAGGCACAGTAATAATAGCGACGTCGTGGAGCTGTTAGCACTGAAGATTGAACAAGCTGAATGCCCAAGGCTTACATAGTGCTTGGTACATAAATAACACTCAGGAAATATTATTCCTTGTTAGTACCGAGTGGCAGTCCAGGGGGTGACTCCTCGCTCTGGAATTACTTGGGGACGCTGCCAGTGGGGGAGGTGCCTGCCTCTTTGAGAACAATAGTAGCCTTGCTGTCAATGTCTAGGAAGAGAGAAATAGGACACCATGCTGCTTTCTTGTGCTTCTCAGCGACCAGCCAGAAAGCTTCTGAATCAAGATCCCCGTGACTGGTGTTGAGCCATAGTCTGTAAGGGACATTCACCCCCATCTCTCGCCAGAAGAGACACAGCAGACTCTGTCCGAGAAACACCGATTAGAAAGTCCATCATGCTGCTCCTCTCCTCCTCTTACCACCCTTCCCATCCCATCTGTTTCTGTCCCTCTCCCCCTTCAAAGCACACACATAGTAGACACAAACCCCTTTTTCCTCTCACAAACTGGTAATAATTAAAAAAACAAAACAAAAAATCCCACATACAAAATCCAAACATCCAGCAAGATTTTGCTCTGGAGACCCAGCTTTGGAATTGCTTGAGACAGAGACATCACCCCCCCTCCTCCAAGACTAGGAGTCACAGAGTTCAAGCTCTTGAATTTTAGTCAAAGTTACATGTTCCTCTCTTTTGAAAAGACTCCAAAAATGGAGGCGACTCAAATGCTTCTCTTTCCTCTTTCTGCTGCGCTAGGGATCACCTTCGCGTGTTGGGTTCAGAGGCGGTGGGGATGATGGAGAGAGGATCGGGAGGTGGAGTTTTCTGGTTATGTTACACCGCCCCTCGTGTGGGGTGGTGGCAGCAAGCTGAGGCTGACAGGAACCCCGAAAGGAAGGGGAATGTTTGGACAGAGTAGGAGCACAGGGATTCTCTGTCCACTCTGATGTTTGGGACATCGGGATGTCCTTTCCCATGCTGAGGCTGGTTTACTTAGGAAACCTGGCTCAGAACTTTCAGGAAGCTTGGGTTATAGCTATGTCCTCTCTCCACCTCTGGACAGATAACACAGCTAGCTGCGCTGTTGCCCTCTTAGATAAAATCCTTGTCTGTGAAGTCAAGTCCAGTTTTCAAAATCTTGGGTGTCCGACCAAGCTGAGGAGAGGAGACCCAGGAAGGTTTGCAAGAGGAGAGATAGAAGAAAAATCCTCCCCTTTCCTCCCAGCGGAAGACTTTGGGCCAAGCCTCTCCGAGCTCACAGTTTGCAGATCACAGAAGGGATCGTGTCGATTACAGCCTCATCTCTAATTTTTCCCTCCTGCCCAAGGATGGACACAGACTCCTGCCTAGATTTCCCCTGGCCCAGCAGAGGCCACAGGATAGCAAGTTGGGCAAGACCAGATGAGCTGTTCAGGATCAGGGCTGCTCCTAGGACCAGCCTAATCTCATGAGGTTCCCTAAAGACTACCGCTCTGCCTGGGCCTGGCTGCCTCCAGCTGGCGGAGACCCTGCACCCGGGTTCCCACATAATCTCTAAATACAGCCAGGCTTCCTGGAATCTCAGCATAAGAGAGGGAGGCCCAGAGGCAGGGGGAGTCTCTCTTCCTTTTCTAAGGCCTACTTTCCAGATCCTGATGGCCTGATCCAGGAACTGCTCCACACTGGACTGATCAAAACTGAGAATGACAGGTCCCCCCTCATCCCCCTGGGGAAGTGGTCCTTCCCTGTACTCCCATAATCACATCAGAACCCAAAGTGCCTGTAGCAGCGTGAGACCGCCTGGCAGGAGCCCGGGGGGTGGGGGGGACGAGGGTGTCCTCACCACATGAATTAGGCGTGGCTGTGGCTATAGAGCAATAGAGGAAGAAACTACAAACAGCAGAGGCCCCTATAATGCCAGTTGCCATCAATGGGGAGGGAGGGGGGGCGGCAGGGGGTGAGGCAGGGTGGCTATAATTAACGACTGTACTACTCCGCGTTCTCAAAGGCAGAAACAACTCCTTGGAGATTGTATATTTTCCACTGCTGCACCCTGTGACGTCACCACAGGTGCCCTAGCCGACCCCAAGGTTCTCGTTCTCCAGGAACTGCTGTGACTGTTGGTGGCAGTTCCTTAACTCTGAGAAGTCACAGGGGGCCTGGCCTGGTCAACCACCAGCAAATGATTTCCTGTTTCCTTCCCCTACTACCCCAAGCGACCCAGCCCCCACGCACACTAGGGCACTTGCTTGGTGAGAAAAAATTCAGATATAAGTGGATTTCTTACCCAAGTTCTAAACACCTCCGAGAAAGTAGCTGTATAAGTACCTAGTCATATGTTTAAAATACCATTCAGATAGAGCTGCTTTTGTTGCTCCAAAAGGAAGGAAAATAAGACCCTACAGACTCAGGTTCCTGGCAGCTCGCTGAGACATTTAGTACAGGGCATCCATGCTCAGTGCTGGGCGGGCTAGTGGAAGTGATCTGATGAACTTGGGCTTGAACTTCAGCTCTGCCACCTTCAGCCTCAAGGACCTTGAGCAAGCTTAGCCTTTTAGCATCAGTTTCCTGACCTGTCCAATAGAATTGTTAATTAATCCATCTTACAGGATTGTGTGAGGATCAAGTCTAATTTATGTAAAAGCAAATAACATTGTGCTCATAATGCCATAGATAATAGTCCTTTTTATATTAATGGTAATAGTTCATAATAAAAATCTTTTTGAGGCCCTGGCCAGTTGGCTCAGTGGTAGAGTTTCAGCCCAGCGTATGGAAGTCCCGGGTTCAATTCCTGGCCAGGGCACAAAGGAGAAGCACCCCTCTGCTTCTCCACCCTTCCCCCTCTCCTTTCCATCTCTCTCTTCCACTCCCGCAGCCAAGACTCCATTGGAGTAAAGTAGGCCTGGGCGCTGAGGATGGCTCTGTGGCCTCTGCCTCAGGCGCTAGAATGGCTCTGGTTGCAACAGAGCGACGCCCCAGATGGACAGAGCATGATCCCCTGATGGGCATACCGGGTGGTTCCTGGTCGAGTGCATGTGGGAGTCTGTCTCTCTGCCTCCTAGCTTCTCATTTCAGAAAAATACAAAAAAAACCCAAACTTTTTTATTAGTGCTGATAAAGTGATAACAGGGGCAGAGATTAAAAGCTAATTTGTGGAGTATGTACCTTTTGTGAAGGGAAGGGTAGGTTCTATGCTAGGATTTGTATCATCTTGCTACTCCAATGAGATGCAGACCCTCGGAGTGACTCGTGCAACAAAAATGGAAAATTATACTTTTCCAGCATTTATCATATCACAGGCACTGTTCTAAGGATTTTACAGTAATGATTATCTTAAACCTCATTACAACCCAAGGTGGGGGGTATTCTTACAAGTGTCCATTTTACAGATGGACTACCTAATGCACTAAATTAACAGTAACTGGCCAAGACCATGCAACCGATAACTGAGAGCCAGAAAGTCAGCTTCCTCCTCTGAGCTTTCAGTTTCCTGGTCAGGGGTTGTTTTAGATACATGTTAATGTCCAAAGTTCTATGTCTTCACTACATTTACCTGGGCAACTTCCTGGAGTATGTGGGATTTGGGAGTTACTTTTTAGTGATGCTTGTGATGAAAAAAAAAACAACCCATTTCGGAACCTTACAATGATCTGAAACGGTGAAAGCATTACATTTTCTCTTGCCCGCTTCTTTCACTTCTCTCTCCTAGCCTTTCCCCTTCCTCCTCCTTAAAATAAGCCTCTTGAGAGTGAAAACCATAGTGTGTGTCATCATCTTATACAAGTCAGAAAGCCTCTGGGCAGAATCAATAATCGCCAGGCTTAGCAGCTGGAGAGATCATTGCAACCTGTTTCTCTTCTCACAAAACTTAAAGCATTAAAAAACAGATCCTTTAATAAAAAACTTCTCAAAGAAATACCGTACTGGCTATTTCCACTTCCTCTCCATTTCGTCTCTCTTAAACTTCTTCCAACCAGGCTTTTGCCCAACCCCCTGCCGAGGTCACCATTGGTCTTGGCATTACTGTGTCCGATTCTTCATCTTAGTTGCATCCATCAGTGGCATTTGATGCAAGTGACCCCCCATCCCTTCCTTGACACTTCCTTGAAGAAACCTGGCTGCTAAGAGGCTCTTCCCTCCTGGTCCTCCTGTCTCCCTGGCTGCTTCTGCTCCAACCCCTTTGTGGTTCGTTGTGTCTTCACTTCTAATGTTGGAGGGCTCTGGGTTGAAACACTTCACTGTCTGAACTCACTTCGGCAATCGTCTCATCCTGACTCCTGGTTGTAAATGTCACCCACATGCTGACAACCCCGCTTTTTTATTCTCAGGTCGGTCTTCTCTCCTGTATTCCGGACTCCACATTCAACCTCTCCTTAGGATGTCAAATAGGCATGTCAGTCTTAGCTCCTGATACTGAGTTTCCTCGTCTCCGGGTGAGATTCAAGCCCAACACCTTGTAGCAGTGGTCCCCAACCCCCCGGGCCACGAACCGCTATCGGTCCATGGGCCATTTGGTACTGGTCCACAGAGAAAGAATAAATAACTTACATTATTTCTGTTTTATTTATAGTTAAGTCTGAACGATGTTTTATTTTTAAAAAATGACCCGATTCCCTCTGTTACATCTGTCTAAGACTCAACTCTTGACGCTTGTCTCAGTCACATGATACATTTATCCGTCCCACCCTAAAGGCTGGTCCGTGAAAATATTTTCTGACATTAAACCGGTCCGTGGCCCAAAAAAGGTTGAGGACCACTGCCTTGTAGTCATCCTCAGTGCCTCCTTTGTTTCTCACCTTCAGTCCACCAGCAAATCTGTCAGTTTCACTGCTCCCACGCTATTTCAGTTGCCTCCAAACTGGTCTCCTTGTTTTTACTTTTGCTTTCCTGTCCTCATCAGCAAAACCAGAGATACTTTGAAAACGTAAGGTAGATTATATCACTCTACTACTCCTCCTCAGGACCGGATGCCTCCGTGTTTTCCCCATCGCGTCAGAGTAAAAAGCTAACCCCTTCAAGTCCCTATCTGGTATTTTTCCTTGTTATCGTATCTCCCCATGTTATAAGACGCACCATTTTTTTGAAAAATTTGGGGTCTAAAAACTGGGTGCGTCTTATACAGTGGTTGTAGTTTTATGTGTTTTTTTTTACTTGCATTTCCCGCTTTTTCACGCTCATTTTTGCACTCATTGTTGAAGACAGTGATTCGTCATCAGACACAGATGAGGACAAGCTAATGGATGGGAGTTTTGACAGTGATGAGAAGTTGTATGAATTTTATGATGAATAAAACTTGAGTTCAATAACTTTAATTTTTTTTTTCAAATTTTCCAGCCCCACAATTAAGATGTGTCTTATACATGGGGAAATACGGTACTTCTCTGAATCTTATCACCTATCACCTACGTCCTTGCTCATTTAGCTGAAGCCACACCATCTACTTACTGTTCTCGAATAAACTAAACATGCCACAGCCTCTACCTTTTGTACTTGCTGGTCCCTCTGCCAAGAATGCTTGTCACATAGATGTCCACGTGGCTCGCTCCCTCCCCGAGTCATGTAACTCTTTTTCTTACCACCCTATATAAAATAGGAGGAATCCGTCCCTGCCTTTCCTAGCTTTATTCTTTCCCAAAATACTAATGGCAAAATGCATACATTTCTTCAGTCGTTTCTTGCCTGGAGAATATGAACGGTTGAGGGTTCATATTTTTTGTATGTTTTATTCACTGCTGCATCTCCAAGGTCAGAACAATGCCTGGCATGTGGTAGATGTTCAATTAATATTTCATAAAAGAGTCAATGACTTTTGCTCAGTTTCTAAACAGATTCCAAATGACCAGCCAAGCTGTTTATGGAGTTCTGTTCACTTAGAGTAAGTGAATCTTCCACAATGCTGTTGGGAGTAAAAGTGGGGACATGGTGGTTGGCAAGGCCACTAGGCTTTTTGTTATAAATTTTTTTCTGCCATAAATTTCTTTTCCATCTAATGGTATTTGCCATACTGAGATTTCAGCTCTAGCTTCAAGCTTGCCTAACGATATATAAATATATATCAGGATAAACTTGAGTGAGGATTAAATGATTCTTAAGATGGTTTCCCTGAAGGAATCTTTGTTGTAACACCATCTCTATAAAAGTCCTTAATCCAGACAGCCTGTTCTGCAGACATTCTCGGATGCATTATTTAAAGTTATTTCCAGTGGTGTGTGGGTGGGAGGTGGGTGCTACTTTTGTTACTTCGTGGTTTTGAAAAGCCTTCCAGGATCTCTTTCCTTTCTACCCCATAGAGTTTGCTCACTTTCCACCCTTGTTTTCAAAGTCACCTAACATAACCCTAGACTTTGCAGGACATTAGCAAGGCTCGTAGTATGCTTCACCTGCCCTTCCATCTCGGTGGGCACAATTTAGAGACAGGCCACTCTGGTCTTTTAGGATGGGATGTCTCTTAGGAGAGTGAGCCTTCTAGTCCTTGGGGAGTCAAACAATGATACTCATAGAAGATACCTGGTTTTTGAATTAACCAGTTTCACAGACTTTTAATTCTTTGGAGAACGTTTTGTATACGTGGTACAGTGCATTAGTCACGATACTTTTGAAGAATAAGAACATTGCATTGTGCTTGCATGGCTTTTCATGGTTTGCAACCCCCCACATCTGTTGTATCATTCGATGCTCATGACGTTCCCTGTAGTAGACAAGTTGTAACCACATTTTACAGATGAAAGCAGAGGCACAGTGTCTCTCTTAATTAAGAAAGTCACTCAATAAGACCGCTCCTGGTTAATGGTCCAGCCAATTCCAGGTCTTTCCTACGGCGCATTTGGCCTGCCCTCGATATCGATCAGTATCCCTCTGGTTCTGCCCTGCACGACAGGAGTTCACGTTCCCTTCTCAAATACTTGATGATTGTCCTACCACAGAAGTCCATTTCTAACTGACAGCATCCTGCTTCTGGTTCTTCTGCCTCTGCCAGCTTTTGAGAGAGAAGGAAAATGTCTATTTGTCTCTGTGTATTTGGGGGACTGTCCCCTCCCTAGGGAAATGCTCAAGGCAGAAGGAACTGTCTATATAGCCATGGAGAGCTGCCCTCCCTAAGTTCATGGGTAGCCATACTCCAACTCAGTGGGGAAAGTTGGGTTTTTAGATTCCACTGGGAAGTCACATCCCCTGGAAATCCTCCCCTTGTAAGTCAGGCAGCTCTGGAGGGGACCCTCTAAGCCAGGGGTCTCAAACTCGCGGCCCGCCGAACAATTTTGTGCGGCCCACAGACTAATCCACGAAGTTCAAAATGGTCTCAAACCAGGCCGCGAGTTTGAGACCCCTGCTCTAAGCACATTACTCGGACCTTTATTTCTTCCACCACAGGTTTACAGCACTGCCAACATTTTTAAAGTGGTTTTAGAGTTATAGTTGTGCTTCAGAAGCATCCAGGGAGTTTTTGAAAATACTGATTCCTGGACTCTTCCCCTGGAGATACTAATTCAGTAGGTTGGAGAGGTATCCAGAAATCTGTATTAAAAACAAAAACAAAAACAAATCTTGGAGATTCTGACAATTAACCAGGCTTGGAAACCACTATTTAGGTTACAAAGCCCTTTTGTATATAATATTTCATTTGTTCCTCACAACACAGGAGGAAGCTGTTAACCTCTTTTGCAGATGTGGCTCACATTGAGTAAGTAACTTACTCTGGGTCTCTGTGTTAGGGAGTGGCCAAGCGAGGCCTCCAGCATAAGGCCTTTGTCCGGAAGCCTGAGCTCTGACCACTGAAATCTCCCTTAGGAGACTCATTCTCCTGACCCCCAGGTTCCCTGGGGGTATTGATTTCTCCTCATCCTGTGATTGCTCACCAGCAATCTCACTGGTCAGACCCAACCCTCCTTGCCCAAGGGCAGCTCTGAGCAGGCTTGGAGAAGACAGTAGAAATCAGGCCCTGGAAGAAGCATTTCAGACCTTCTGTCTGAGCTGGGCTGGGCTGGGCTGGGCTGGGCTGGAAACTACTGACCCTGGTGGGGAGAGAGTTAAAGCGAAACCTTTCCTCTTTCTATGCTCTTTGTGTTTGGAACTAGATCCAGCCCAGCCTCATCCTGGAGAAAGTACAGCCAACCCCGGGGAACAGTGCCGGGGGCCCACCACTGACCCCCATGCCCACGGGGAGCTCGCAGCCCAGTTCCAAGAGAGATTTCAGAAAAGCACAGGCAGAAACTACTGACCCTGGTCAGGAGAGTTAAAGCGAAACCTTTCCTCTTTCTATGTACTTTGTGTTTGGAGCTAGATCATCATGAAGAAACCTCAAAATCTCAAGTTTCATTGTAATGGGAAGGATGCAGGCGGCCCTGGGGTGCGTAGGGGCACTCTGAATAGATTCCCTGGGGCTTATGGCTGAGATGTCAGCATGTAAAAGTAACCAGAGAGCAGGCTCTTCTGCCCCGGGAGGCCCTGTGCCACTCTGAGCTTTTGCAGCTGAAAGACTGGTGTAGATTTTGGAGGGTGCCCTTCTCAGCCCAGATCCCTACGTAGTGGCTGTTCTTGGGATTTCAGAAATTGGAACATGGGGGACCTTTGCCTGAGGAATAGGATTTGATTTCTAGTTATTTCATTCATTCATTTATAGAAATATATAGGCATTGTTACATCATGGTTCAGAGCATGGGCTCTGGAGGCAGATGACTACCCTGGATTCAAAGTTTGACTGTGCCACTTAATAGCCTTGTAGTCCATGAGTCAGTTTCCTCATCTGTGAGATCATGATAACACTAGTGTCTACTTCCCGGGTCGGTGGCGAGGATTCAATGAGTTATGTGTGAAGTGCTTGGAAGAAAGGCAGGCACATTGAAGGTGCCTAGTGCTAGCGTTCACTGGCTGTTCACTGCCGTGCGGCAGACAGCAAGTTCTGGTTTACCACCGTGGCATGAAGGAGGACAGCCAGGGACCCGGCCTTGGAGGAGTTCACCGTTTCCTGGGAAACAGATTACTGCAGTGTCGGATTGTCGTGGGAAGTGGGAAGTCTGTAATAGGGGGACAGTCTGAGTGCTGTGCACTGTGGAGGGGCCGGGGCCAGGCCTGAGTGAGAGGGGACTTCGCAGTGGAGAGAGCGGCATCGCATCTTAGAAGATCAGTAGGAAGTTGCCAGGTGGAGGTAGCAGCATGAACGGAGCCACAGAGGTGTGAACACTGTGACATGTGCAGGAAGCGGCATAATATGCAGAATGTGAGGCCTCAGAAGGAGGGGGGAGGTGAGGTGGAGGGGTCCGGGAGTGCCACCCTCAGAACCGTACACGCCGAGCGATTCGGACTTCACTGGAGGGCAGGACGCTCGAGAGTCATGGGGCACTTCCTTCCAGGCACGTGCTCAAGTTTGTATTGTAATATAGCCATTCTGGTTGTGGTCAGGAATACGCACAATAAAAAAGAAAACAAACCAGCTTGAGGACTTGAGTCTCTCTCCCTTGTTAAACATGAGTCACCCCCATTTCAGAGAAGGCCCAACATCAACTGGGGCCAGCAGGCAAGCGGATGGAGAATTTGGGACCAATACTGCCCACTACTTTCACAGTGACCTTAAGATTGTCCCTGTGAGTGTTTGGACTCTCTTCGTTCTGTAGGTTCCATGGGGATTGCATACTCCCTCTTCCTACCTCATTTTTAGATAAGGTAGGAACCCTACCCCATACCCTACCTCCCCCTCCCCAATGGAGCCTACTTAGAAGGGATAGTGCTGGCCCATTGCTTGTTTTTTCTTTCTATAGCATCTATTTGTATTTAATTTTGTTATTTAATAGGGAGCATTCTCATAATTCGAAAAGCAAAATGATGTGAAAAGTAATATGTTACGTATCTTGCTTCTCCACCTATGCCTATCCACGCTTTGCCCCCATCTCTGCCACAGGAAATGTCTCGTACTAGTTTCTTGGGTATCCTCTCAACATTTGTTTATGCAAATATGAGCAAATACAAGTTTAGACTCTTCCTGTTCCCCCCTTTCTTATGTAAGCCTGAGCACTTTTAGAACATACAGCATCTCTTCTTCTGGACGGAGATCAATAAGCTCTTTAAAAAAAATAAAAATCAGCCTGACCAGGCAGTGGTGCTGTAGATAGAGCATCAGACTGGGACGCAGAGGACCCAGGTTCAAAACCTCAAGGTCGCCAGCTTGAGTGTGGGCTCATCTGGTTTGAGCAAGGTTCACCAGCTTGAGCCCAAGGTCACTGGCTTAAGCAATGGGTCACTCTGTCTGCTGTAGCCCCGCTGTCAAGGTACATATGAGAAAGCAATCAATGAACAACTAAGGTGTCACAAGAAGAATTGATGCTTCTCATCTCTCTCCCTTCCTATCTGTCTGTCCCTATCTGTCCCTCTCTCTATCTCTCTGTCACAAAAACACAAAGATAAATAAAAATCATACTTGTTAAGGGATTTCTGACTGGTCTAGTTATCCCTTCTAGAATGGAGTAAAAGAAAGTAGAAACCTATGCCATTTTCTCTCTGCTCTGTAAAATAGGGACAATATTCTGTCTACCCGGACTTCCGTGTAGGGAAGTTGTAAGTCATTTCACATTCATAAACTTTGAAATTTTGAAATGGTGGAAGGGAGTCTCACAGTGGTTATGTTTTAATGATTTTTCAGTGAAGTATTTCCTCTTGTTGACTGGTTCCAAGACCTACTTTTTAAAAAAATTTTTTTTAGACTGCTATTTGTTAACAAGTTGTTGGGGTTTTTTTTTTCTTCCCTCCAGCTTTTCCTCTTAAAACTTCTGAGCCTTAATTGGCAGCCCTCATCTCTGCCGGGGCCATGTGGGTCTGATTTAAGCCGCATCCTGCCGGAGTCTCCTGCCTGCACACATGTGCTTCAAGGGCTTCGCTCAGTATCTGCTGTGAACGTTTTTATTTATTCCCCCACATGTGCTGAGCCACACAGAAGCCTTCCGACCCTAAATCACAGCACTGCAGCAAATCAGTGCTGGCTGTAATTAGCCAGGACTGCAAACTTGTCCTGGTTACAAAGACGGCGTATCTTCACATCTTCACTCACTGGGGGAGAACTTCCTGCCTTCCCTGGGGTTGCTGGAGAGGTCGGAGGAAGGAAGTTGTCTGTGAGATGGGGCAGGGTCTAGACTAGAGGATCTCGAAGATCTTTTCGGTTCTGAAACTACACTTTAATGACATCTTCTGAGACTGCCGGTTGCAACATCAGGAGTGAACAGTTCCGCACGGTAGGCTGAGTGGACAGTGGGAGTGGAGGCCTCCGAGAGATGGAACCGGGACAGAAAGGACAGTGAGGCTGTTGACTCAAAACCACAAAACCTGCTTAATATTTTGAAAGAGATTTGAGTTTTGTTTTACTGGAAAGCTTCCTGGAAGTTTTCTCTCAAAGCAGTATATTTATATTGGTTCTTAGGTATGAGAGACCATTCCCAAATGGGAAGCTTAATTTTGGGTTATGATTCAAAACATCGCCAGTGCCAGTTTTATGAATACAAGAAATCTTTGTGCCACCCAAGAACCCAGAGGGACTAGGAACAGTCACTTCGCCGTCCCCACTCAGCCAGGCAGGACAGTGACCAGTGGTGTCTTCCCTCATCTCTACATAATCCAGATGGTTAGGACCCTCTTCCACCCTGTAGCTTTGCCCACGTTGATGGAGAACTATGCAGGTGTCCTGGGAGAAACCGTCCTGCGTCCTCAGGAGGACGTGAGGGTAGGAGAGTTTACTTACAGAAAGTTCCTATAGGCCTCCCTTCAGGAACATGGGCCCTTGAAAGAACTCCAGGTGCTTTTTGGAAGATGTTCCCCTTTGTAAATTAGCACAGACAGCTTTCCACACTTCTTTTTTGATAAGACCACTGTCTCTGGTGTTCCTGTTGGAGCAGACGGGGTTCAACTTGGGGAGCAGGAAACACACAGAGTGGAACCAACAGTCCAATGTCTGTATCCTAGGTCTGAGCATTTAGACCCATGACTGCTTCTGTGAGAATTAGAGAACTTTCATTCTCCACTGAACAGCTAGCTCCCTATTTGAACATAAGCCTTTTCCGGAAGAATCTTTTGAACCCTGGCCTAGCACGGTGTCTGGCTCGTTCTGAATACTCAAGGATTTGTTGTTGGATTAGATACTTTATTCAATACAGTGCAATGTTGATTGAGTGTCTAATATGCATTAGAATCCGGTAGTGCCAAAACAAGTTACAGTACTGCTCCACAAAGAGTTTACAGTCTAGGAGGAGAGAGATCTGTGTACTCCCAACATTTAGCATAGTGCCAGGAACAGAGAGGTCACTTCGTAGCTTTTGAGCTTAGAATTGTAGAATGCTGGAGCTGCAGTCTTAGGCACTGTGGAGTCCCTCCCTCTCACTTCAGAAGTGAAGAAACTGGTGAGAGACTGGCGCTCAGGGCCATGCAGTCAGACAGGGGCGGAAAGAGAGATCGGCCCATAGTCCCCGCTTTCAATCCGTCCGCAGTCCCTGCTTTCAGCTCTTTGTAGCACCCCATGCAGCTTGCTTTTGGCCTTTAACTAGAAAGATCAAATCCTGAAAAGCAGAGGCAGTAACAGAGAGGGCAGGAGCTCCCTTTCATTGCCCAACCGCCGTTGCTTAGTGACCTAAATCCTGTAAGTACTGGGAAGCTCTGGACACTGATTCCAGGACTTGGGCTGCAGAGAGAGCTACTCAAAGGCAGCAGGGGCCCAGCTGCCTGCAGCTCCCATTCAGACCTCATGCTCAGAGGCCAGAACTCTCAAGCTGAAGCCTCATCAGTTTGGACTATGTGGTCCTATTCAACTGAGATGCCTGGCGGTTTTCAGGATAAGATGTGTGAGATTCTGGCTCTTAAACCACGTAGAAGAAGGGCTTTCTATCCAGCTAAAATAAGGCCAGGGCCCTGATTCAAACAAACTAACTGTTAAAAGACATTTTTCAAACAATCAGAGAAAAATGAATATGGATGTGATATTCAATGATCAAAATGTTAGCTATACTATCATAGGGTTAGTGTTAAAGGGAAAACACTCATCAGTTAAGAGATATGTACTGATGTCTAGATTGTTTTAAAACACATTAGGGGAAAAAAGAGGTCTTTATAAGTGTTTTGGAGTGAGATGCCACCATGTCTGGATTTGCTTTAAAATACTCAAGAAAATAAAAGTTGAGGAATAGATAAACAATTTGGTAAAACATTGATCCTTGTAATTTTTGAAGCTGGGTTGTGAATGGAGGGGGGGGGGGGGGTTATACCATACACTTTACCTTTGTTTATGTTTAAAAATTTTCAGAATAAAAAATTTTAAAAACAGGTTTTGGATCTCTCCCTTTGCCCTCCATGCCCACAGGGGAAACCCTTCTGGACAGGGTGGAGGCTGGCAAGCCAGTTGAGGATGCTGCTGTACGGGCCCCATGCAGATGGCTTGAATCCTTAGTTATCTTAGAGCAGGGGTCCCCAAACTACGGCCCGCGGGCCACATGCGGCCCCTGGAGGCCATTTATCCGGCCCCCGCCGCACTTCCAGAAGGGGCACCTCTTTCATTGGTGGTCAGTGAGAGCACATTGACCATCTCATTATCCAAAAGCAGGCCCATAGTTCCCATTGAAATACTGGTCAGTTTGTTGATTTAAATTTACTTGTTCTTTATTTTAAATACTGTATTTGTTCCCAGTTTTTTTTTTTTAACTTTAAAATATGTGCAGTGTGCATAGGGATTTGTTCATAGTTTTTTTTATAGTCCGGCCCTCCAATGGT
The DNA here is from genome assembly GCF_036850995.1 of Saccopteryx leptura. Taxonomy (NCBI): domain Eukaryota; kingdom Metazoa; phylum Chordata; class Mammalia; order Chiroptera; family Emballonuridae; genus Saccopteryx; species Saccopteryx leptura. The sequence continues at coordinate 379,038,268 of NC_089504.1, read as the reverse complement.
CTGAGGGACAGTGAACTGGCCCCCTGTGTAAAAAGTTTGGGGACCCCTGTCTTAGAGGATATGCGGAGGACCAGAACACTTCCTTTTTCTATTATTTATTTTTCAGTTACAGTTGACATACAATATTATATTAGTTTCAGATGTACAACATAGTCACTTGCTATTTACAGATATATAACTTACAAAGTGATCACCCTGTATGTCTGGTACCCATCTGACACCATACATTCTTACTAAATATTATTGACAATATTTTCTATACTGTGCTTTAAATCCTTGTGACTGCTTTTATAACTGGCAATTTGTACATCTTAATCTCTTCTGTCTTTTTAACCACCCCGCCCCAAGCCCTGCCCGGTCTGGCGACCATCAGTTTGTTCTCTGTATCTATGGATTTGTTCTCTGTATCTATGCGTTGGTTTCTGTTTTTGTCCATTTTAGATCCGAAGTTTTTGTACTCAGCCCTGCTCTTAGACCAGAGGGCGCCATTCTGATTTTCCTGTGGCCGTGCCTTTCAGTACAAAGTAAAGATTCCTGGGGTTCATGGAGACAGGCTTACCTGGAGCACGTGTAGCTTCTCTCCACCCCACCCCCCAGTACACACACTGGGTATTGGAGATCCAGATGACTGGGAGACTGCTTCCTGGGTTTCTCCCCCGTGTCCCGCCTCCTGAAGACAGACAACATAACCCTGAGGGTGGCCAAGGAACAGCTGTGTGTAGGGGTGGAGACAGAACTTTGACATGCTCCTGAGGTATCCGTTTACACGCATGCAGGGCTCTTCCTGGTAGCCCAAGGAGCCAGGAGGAAAGCCTAACGTGGATGAGGACAGACAGCAGGTAGCGTGGCGGGGGCTGCCGCAGCTGGCTCCAAACTACGGCCGTGCTCCTGCACGGAATGCTAAGGAGTCTGGGAAATCCAACTAGGCCATCGAGAAGGTACACTTGTCAAGTGGGAGGATCAAACTGACTTTATTTTACCGGTTTGTTCACTTGATTTGTTACTTGTCAACATGTAGACATTTGTTGTACTCTTGCCCAGGCCCTGTACATTGTAGGTATCCATATCCTGACTGAGACTCAGGAATTTTGCCCCCGACTGGACTTCATTTCACCTTCAAGCAAGCTTGCGTGCTCCCGTGGTATTTCCTGCAGCTTGTCCAGTTCAGCTCATGAAGTCCTGTTGTCGCACCACTGATTTCCTGTGTTTGTGATGGAGGTGAAATCGTGGTTTGTCTTCTCACCACTCCATTTCTCATCCCCAAACCTCAATTACATAAGCTAACAAGCTATTTCAAAATAGCCCTAAAGTGAGGTCACTAGTGGGAAGTCACAAGGCTTCCCCTGAAATTTCCTATGCCTATTCAAAGGGACTGGGACTGTTCTGGGCTCCATGTAATAGGAATTAGCCATAAGACCCCAAAATGAGTTATTTTTTAAATTATTGTTTCTCAAAATGACCCCTCCTCTTCAAATAGTGTCAGAATTCAACTTTCCTTCCCTCTTTCCCTCCCTCCTTCCAATGAAATGCTTTCATCTTTCTCAGTGTGCTAGGTAGACACCTCTAACTTATTAGTGGGACACCCATGACTATACTACATAATATCAAAAAGAAGGTTTTAAAGGCCTTTGGGATATCAGAGTAAGTATCTCCTACCTATGTTGGTTATGTGATTGGCCTTCTCTCTTTAGAAACCAAAACCCTTGATCTAAATAAGAAATAGAAAGGACCATGACTATGTGGTGTCACTGTAGGTTTGGGGTGAACAGATAGTGGCTTCCCACTCAATCCATCTCAAATCCCAATTAAACTGTAATCCAAATTATCACGAATGTGAAGTGCTTTCTTCAAGCTCTGTTATTTCTGGAGCTCCCTGGTGCCCAGTTTATTTATTTATTTACTTTTTTACAGAGAGAGAGGGATAGATAGGGACAGACAGACAGGAACAGAGAGAGATGAGAAACATCAGTCATCAGTTTTTTGTTGCGACACCTTAGTTGTTCATTGATTGCTTTCTCATATGTGCCTTGACCGTGGGCCTTCAGCAGACTGAGTAACCCCTTGCTCTAGCCAGTGACCTTGGGTCCAAGCTGGTGAGCTTTGCTTAAACCAGATGAGCCCACGCTCAAGCTGGCGACCTCAGGGTCTCAAACCTGGGTCCTCCGCATCCCAGTTCGACATTCTATCCATTGCACCACCGTCTGGTCAAGCCCTAGTGCCCAGTTTAAATGCATCAGGGAAAGATGTCTGTCAGTAACTGGATAAGGGGATTGACTTTGGTCTTAACATCCTCAAGTATGTCAGTGATTAGTCACTGGAAACAAATCCCAGCCATCTAGTTTGCTTGTTTATGGGGCTTGGGCACCTTGCACCAAAGCTCGACCCAAATTCAGTTTTCACTTTGGCAATTTTTGCTATTGGACATGTTCAGCTCTTGACTCTAAATGGGTATCGGCAAGCAAAATCTCCTTTGCACCATCCTCCTTCATTTAGAAGTGTGTTCATTTATACATGTATTCCATAGACATGTACTGTGCTAGGCTTCAGGGAAGAGAGACTGATTACAATGCAGTCCTTGCCTCAACGACACCCAAAGTATGTAAATAGATTATCATAATAATGAAGGAGAAAGGAGGAGGAGGAGGAGGAAGAAGAGGAGGAGGGGGAGGAGGAAGGAGAGGAGGAAGAGGAGGAGGAGGAAGGAGAGGAGGAAGAGGAAGAGGAGGAGGAGGAGGAGGAGAAAGAAGAAGAGGAGGAGGAGGAGGAGGAGGAGGAGGAGGGGAAGAGAGGGAAAAAGAAGAAGGAGAAAAAGCAGAAAAAGCAACAGGAGCAATGTACAGACTGCCTGGGAGAATTGAGGGAACATCAGAGGAGATGACATTGCAGGGACAGCTAAATTGGGCAGATGAAATATAATAGAGACTTGCACTTCAAAAACTTTTGGTTTTCATGAGCACAGAAAGAGGGGTGAAGGCCCAAAGACCAGCTGGGGACTTTGCCCAATTATAGTAAAGGGAGAGAGAACCGAAAAGGGTTTAGAATGGCTGAGCCTGAGGAGGACTTTGCCTGGGCAGATGGGGATCACCAAGGAGAAAAGAAAGGGCTTGAGGGCTGACCCCACCCTTTTGCTTGGGTGATATTTACACATTTACTATTTGTTGATTGCTTCTAGTATGCCACGGGTTTGGAACCAGCTGTCCAGAAAGGCCAGTGGGGACAGTTGTCATCACATTGCTCATTTGGCTCAACTCAACGTCCTAAAGGCATGGTGTGCTTCACATACAAACCTCACTGCAACCACAGCCATAATTCACATCTTGAAATAACCCCTCATCACTCAATGAGTGTTTTAAGATGCAGCTTTCATCAAGAAGTTTCCATTAAAGCAATTCCAGTAGAGTGAATAATCATTTTCCCCTCTCATCAGACATGCTTGTCTTACAGAATTGTGATGAGTTTAGTTCTCACTTTTTTAGCCTCACTTTTTAAAAGAAAAAAAAATCCCTCAGAAAACTGATCCTGCATCTGTGTCATAAGTTTCCCTCTGCGTTCTCAGGCCCGTCTTTTCTGGGTCAGCATTTCTCTTTATGGCCTTCCTTATCACAGTTGTTTTTCACCTTCCTGTTTCCTTGCAAGCTTTATATAAACTTATTTTGTCATTTCTTAAGCTATTCAGGGGTGAACCTTTCCCCTTTTTTGGAGGCCAACACTTTTTTCTGCACCTTCTTATTCACTGTGCACAAGAAGGTCAAGGTTATTTAAAATATTTTGACAGTCTTCAATTATTTGCACTTAAGGAGTTGACTTGAGAAGGGAAACTGCATACATTATCAGCCAAATGACATTAGAGCAACCACACAGATAACCAATGGCATATATGACTCATTTGTTTATTTGCCCTTGAATGTACTAGAGATCTTGTTTTTAGCACAGTAAACTGCATCCATTCACAATTCTTCTACATATTATAGATGTGCAACAGGGTTGATGGTAGATAACCCATCAATGTGTGGGTAACCAAAAGCTAGTGTAATATAACTCTTCTCAAACAAGAACAAATTGTCATAAAAAGAGGGTAAATACCTTCTAATTAAAGAAGGCCTCTTCCACCAACCTGAAACAAAAAGACCTAGACTTCATTCCTGTCTTTAGTCAACATTTATTGAACAGCTAGTATATGATAGGTGTCAGAGAGTCAGAAAGCAAAGGGCATTACCCTATCTTTTTTTAGTTCAGTAAAAAAAAAATACAGCTTGACTGATATCCAAACAGATCTGTGAGTCCCTGGTAGTAATAACTAACTCCACTCTATGGCGTAGAGAAATATCTGATGTGGTTATAGAAAAGTATGCAGAAGGTAGGTATGTGTGGAGATGAGGAAGGGTTCCAGGCAGAGGGCCCAGCACATGCAAAGACTAAGAAGGAAAGACTATATTAAAGAATACAGAGCTCATGGTTTTTGAGATGTAGAGGGTGTGGGAGGGAAATGACAAGGTGTTGAGCCTAAAAAAGGTGACTTTAGGCATACCATGGAGCCCCCCTTGGGTGCTATGTGGAAAAGATTTTATCCTGTGGGTCACAAAAAGTCTCTCGAGGCTTAAGCAGAGGTACTATGGTCAAATATAAGTTCCAGAATAATAACTGACAGCAATACAGCTGGTATATAAGAGGAGAGAAGGACTAGGAGAAACCAGAGCGGCTATGCCAGGTGGCAGATGACGATATTCTGGCCCAGGCAGAGGAGATACAGGTGGAGCAAAGAAGGTGCAGTCAGCCACGCTCAGGATGCTTTTGATGCTTGCCTGTTAGAGGCAAGTGTATAAGAAAGATGGGAAAGTCAAGAATGAGTCCTAATTTCTCCTTATTTCAATGGCATGGCCACTTTTTTTGAAATGTACAGATAAAAATGTCTTGTAGCTAAAGTGCAGTTACTGCTGCTTGTCGGCGTTTCTCTGTCTCCTTTCAGAAATGGGGTAACTCATCCTTAGAACTTTTGAGGGGATCATGACCTCATTCCACATCGCTGGCTCTTGTAGGTCTGGGGATTTGTAATGTGTAAGGCTTAGGCTTAGCCTCTTTCCTCTTTAATTCAATAAACATCATTGCCTTTGTGGTAGAAGATAAGTCATGTAGAATGAAGCCCTCGTCTTTTTCCTTAAGAAGCTCATATGCTTATGTTGGAGAAAGGAAGGTAACACAGTAAATACTAAACAAGGTGAAGGAAAGGCCTGGGAGAATGCAGAAGGACTGCACATGGGTGATTTGAGCCGGGCTGTTCATTTGTACTGAGCATCTACCATATGCCCTGTACTTCCCTTGGCACTGAGAATAATGGTCATAAAATATACTATAAGAAGGAAGATAAACATCAAATAAGTAAGTCAGTGCAAGTAGAATGAATAGGATAAGGCAAGAGAAACGCAGGGTCCTATGAGGATAAGCAGCTGAGACATTTGTCTAAGGATCAGGAAAAGCAACTCAGAAGATATAAGCTGAAAGAGGAAAGGTGAGCAGACCTATCGGCATAGTGGGTGGAAGAGTGTTCCTGAAGTGAAGTCATGTTTACATGCTCAGTTGGGAGAAACTGTAACATGCTCAAGAAATCTAATGTAAGGAGAGCATATAGAGGAGGGGGTGTGACCTAAAGGAAGGCTAGGAGGGGCCAGAAAATAGATACTATAAGCTTGTTAGCTAAGTTAGGTTTGGGACTTTTATTGATATCTTGAAGGGAATAGGAAGCTATTGAGGGTTTAAGCAGAAGAGTGGTGTGACTATTGCAGATTTGGAGAGTAAATCAGAAAGGGCAGGACTGAAAGCAGCAGATCTGTTAGGAAGCTGTTATGTAGTCACTATGAGAGGGGATGGTGGCTTAGCACAGGGAGGGGATAGGAGATTGAAGAGAACAGGTGTGCAAGACATTTAGGAGGCAGCCGTGGACAGGTTTCAGTGATTGATTGGGTATGAGATGAGAGAGAGGCAGGGAGAACTAAAGGGTTGATCTTAAGTTTCTAACTTGGGAAATTAAACGAATGGTGTTCATCAACTAAAACAATCTGGAGAAAAGTAGCTTTGGAGTCGGGGAAGGTGAATTTGGTTTTTAAACACATGACATTTAATCAAGCAAGATATTCAAATGGGGATTTTCTAGTAAGGAACGTGTTAGGGAAGCCCAAAGGTTAAGATAGAGGAACGGGTAAACATCCAGGGGTTGGGGCCTCCTGGGCAGGTAGAGATTTGAGTTAGAGCCACGGCAGGCGGAGCTCTCCTAGAGAGTGTGAATCAAATGTGGAATGAAAAGGTCTGGAGGAATCCCAGCAATTACAGTACCTGTAGAAGAGTCAGAATCACAGAGAAAACTGAGAAGGAACAGCTAGAGAAAACAGCAGCAGAAATAAAAATAAAAAAAATACAATGTCCGGGATATAAAAGTAGAGAGCAAAAGCAATGTCAGCCATGTGAAATGCTGTTGAGAGGCCTCAAGAGGCTGCAATTCAAAAAGCCCCTTGAATAGACTGTAGTGGCTCGAATTCTCATGGCTCCTTACCTAGTGACTTGAGACAAGTTGACTTCATTTCACTTTAGCTTCATCTATAAATCTGTGTGTTTGTACAGTATGTAGATCAGTGTCTAAATGTTCAGTAAAGATTAGCCACTATTTTTCACATTATTTTTGAAATGAAGAACTAGGGGGAATTTTAGGGGAAGCCATTTTTGTTGTGCAATGCCAATCATAGCAACTTTCAGTTGGAAGGAAAAGACTGAAGATTTGGGAGAGATTGTTTACAGGTAAAGAAGGACCTCACAGGAAGGAGAAAGTAGAAGATACCGAAAAAGGATGAACTGGCTTTCAATAAGAATAGAGCAAAACGCACAGGACAGACATGAACCAAAGAACCTGAGGTGTGAAATTACATAGTGTGACAAGAAAACATGGTCAAGTGTGATTGTCAGAAAGATGCAGACAAACTACAGTGGGCTTTGAGCTTATTAAGGTTGTTACATAAGCTTGACCAGGCACTAGCGCAGTGGATAGAGCATTGGACTGGGACGCAGAAGACCCAGGTTAGAAACCTTAAGGTCACCGGCTTGAGCACAGGCTCATCCAGCTTGACTGTGGGCTCACTGGCTTGAGCATGGGATCACAAACATGACCCCATGGTCATTGGCTTGAGCCCAAAGCTCACTGGCTTGAAGCCCAAGGTTGCTGGCTTGAGCCTAAAGTCTCTGGCTTGAGCAAGGGGTCACTCGCTCTGCTGTAGACCCCTGGTCAAGACATATATGAGAAAGCAATCAATGAACAACTAAGGTATTGTAACAAAGAATTGATGCTTCTCATCTCTCTCCCTTCTTGTCTGTCTGTCCCTATCTGTCCCTCTCTCTGACACTCCCTCTGTCTCTGTAAATAAATAAATAAAAATAAAGAATGTTACATTAAGTTGAAGTATTAGAATTTTATTTTGTGAATGTTTGGGAACCATGGACAGTTTTAAAAGCGTAGAAAGAATACCTCAACTCATTTTAAGAAAATTGAAAATTATCCCTAACAGTAGAGAAAAGGATGGATTATAGGGGGAAAAGATTTAGGTAAGAGCTGTCCACACGGTAGTTGCTGGTGGAGGAATTTTATTCCAGAGCAAAAACCCTCTTGAGCATTTGACTTTGGCTCAGTCACTTAACGTAATCAAGACTCAGTTTCCCCATCAATAAAATGGAATGATAATGTTTTTCTCTGAGGTTCCTTTGAGCAGTACATTTATGGCCAAGTACCTAGATGCTTGGTGTGCAGTGAACACTTCAATCTATTTTCTTCCCGTTCCTTACCCCCCCCCCCCACCTCCTGCTCTCTAACCACTCCTGGTAGTGTACCTGAATATTTTGCTGTCAGTCACCTGTTTTTCCAGAGATGTAACTTGCTTTCTCCCTAAAATAAAACAATATTCTCATCCAAAAGCTTTTCTTTCAAGAGTAGGGTAAATCATCTTTTCTGCTCACTCCTTAATTTGACAAATTGACATAATTTATTTGCTTTGCACCAAAATGTCTTGATGCAAGAGTTCTTGTGTTTGGAGCTAAGCAGTGACTCAAGAGAATCACTTTACCATTTAGCTTTCTAAGCACTTAACTACAAGATGGATAACACATCCTTCCTGGACAGATGGCAAAACCCTAATTTCTCTTCCAGTTTCTCTTTGTATCCCGTGTTTCATGACATCTGATTTGGTTAAATTCATGTATACCCAGAAATAACTGGTTTCTGGAAAAGATATAATCTGGATTATATTTCTCTAAAGCCATATGCTCCATACATCCTAACATCCACACAGATGCCATTTGCTTCCGTTCTGTTTTATTCATTCAATAAATATTTATAGCGTGTCTGTCTGGTACCTGACGTTACAGAGCAAAGAGGAATAATATTCAGTTCTGTGCTATACATGCTCCCGTATGTTGTGGAAAAGCAAGACCTAAAGACATAATTTCAGTAGATTGTGGCGAGGGTAGGTAGGAGTTACCAACTAGCTTTAAAGTGGGCGTGGGCTAGGGAGCTACAAGATAACGTTTTAGTCAAACTGGCATTGGAACTGAGTCTGGAAATGTGAGCTTGACTTTTCCAGATGAAGAAAAAGAGATGGGCTCTCTGACATGTTTCCTGATAAAACAGCATGGGATTTGAAAGAGCACATCTGGCCCTAAAGAGAGTGAATTGTCCGTCATCCCAGCATTAGGATGCCAGCAGATGTTCACGGAGAGCTGAGATGTGCCAGGCAGAGTGCTAAATGCTTTCTACTTCCTTTTCCTTGATTCTTAGAACAGCCATGCGAGGCAGGGCCTATTATTATTCCCATTTTACTCAGGAGGTGACTGATATTTACAGAGGCTGAGTAACTTTCCCACAAGCACACAGTGTCACAGTATGATTTGAACATAGATCACCCCACAATCCAGTGTGTTGGACTCTGTGTACCTCACAGTCCATGAGCCGGGTGCTAGCAGCTGCACAGAGGACAAGGGACGGGGCGAAGGCAGAAGGTGGTCTGGGGCCAGCTCTGAGGCACTGAGCACTAATACGAGGTTAGAAGGTAGGTTAAGTTTTTTAAAAAAATTTAATTGTATTACTTTCAAAGTAAAATGGAGCCATTTGTTTTTTTGTTTGTTTATTTATTAGAGAGAGACAGGAAGGGTGGGGGGGGGGAGAAAGATGAGAGCATCAACTCATAGTTGCTTCACTTTAGTTGTACACTGATTGCTTCTCATATATGCTTTGACCCCGGGAGTGGGGCCTCAAGCTGAGCCAGTGACCCCTTGCTCAAGCCAGTGACCTTGGGCTCAAGCCAGTGACCTTGGGCTCAAGCCAGTGACCTTAGGCTTCAAGCCAGCAATCTTTGGCTCAGGCCAGCAACCTTGGGATCATGTTGATGATCCCACACTTAAGTCAGCAACCCTGTGCTCAAGCTGGCATGCCCTACGCTCAAGCCAGTGACCCCATGCTGAAATAAATTCCATTATTTAGACACATTTTAAAGCAGAAGTCTTACTTTAGTGGGAGATGATTGTATAGGTAAGACAAAAGGATTAGATTAAGAAATCTATATATGAGGAATAAATAGTGATGGACAAAGACTTGACTTGGAGCTTGAACACACAATACAGTGTACAGAGATGTGTTGTAGAATTGGGCACCTGAAACCTGTATAATTATGTTAACCAGTGTCACTCCAATAAATTCAATGAAAAAAGGAAATCTAACTTAAAAACCAGTTGTTTTTTAGAAATTATAAGTCCTCCTTACTTGAAAAAAAGTACACTAATACTTGATTTTCAATCATCAAAGTAAACTTCAATAAAGTAAAACCACTTCTAAGGTATTCATTTTTTTCACCTTGAAAATGATGAAATTTGTTTTCTATTAAAAAAATCTAGAAATGCAGATGGCTTAAACCTCCAACTATTTTAAAGACTAAAGTTGTTACGGGATTCAGATTTCTATAGGAACTCATATTAAAAAAAAATTAAAAAAAAAACTCTTCAAATTCTTTCAGTGCATAGAACATTATGTTCTGCCTTTTTCCCCCTAACAGTTTATTTTAAGAATTATCAATTTGATTCTTGTGAAAATATATTCATGAAGTGTTTCAAAAGGCAAAAATAAACACAAATAGAAATGAACCACAAAAATAACACTTGTGTTGGTTTTTTATTAAGAAAGGAACATTTGGGTTCACGTCGGAATTCAGCTGATGAGCAGAACTAGAGATCATACTTGCTTTGAGTCAATCACTTTAAGATAAGGCAGTTCATATAATTAAGGTTACTCAACTTCCTACACCACTGGAGCTGCAGAAGTACTCAGATACTCCCAAATTTCAAATCTTGGCTGGTCCCCTGACCTTTTTGGATTCTGAGTCCCGGGGATGCTTTGCTTGGAACAGCACAGCCCCATCATCACAAGGAGCCCAGCTGCTCCCCTTCCACAAGGCCCTCGTAATTTCTAGGCCCCACGAAGATGAACTCACTGAGCTTGGGTGGCCAGGTCACTTAAGCCTTTTCTAGAGCGATCAGCCCAGTTTCCCTCCCATGGGGTTCTGCTTCCTGGAACCTTCTACTGACCAAAGAAACCAGCCAGGAGCAATTCACCCACTCCAAGCAGTGCAGCTGCACTAGGATGAGTTCTGGAACCTGGGCCACATGCACCGCCCACACAGCTGATGGTGGGGCGCAACCCTGCAAAGCCCCGCCCTGCCTCTCAGAAACAGCACCGTGACAACAGGCACGACAGAGTACAGGTGGCACCCAAGGTCATCTCAGGCATCTTCTTTCTCCCTTGTCAGTCACCGAGACTCCGTTGGTCACATTGTCTGACCTCAAGGTCACTAAACCCTGGGAAGGTCAGAAGGGGCTTTTAAGAAAAGAAGGGACTTGAAGAAAGAGAGAGAGAAATCTGGATAATATTCCAGATGGGAGAAGCAAAGTGAGCCAAGCAGAAAAGCAAGAAATTCTCCCAAGTCCAGGAGTCTCTCCTTTCTCCAGGAAAAAAATTCCAGGATTTCCCCTGAATCTAACACATCCTTTTCCTGGGACCTCGGACGTCCCATTTTCTAGGCTCTGGCTGTTGAATATGTGAAACCTACGAGGAAGTGGAATATGAAAAAGAGGTCACGGTCTGACATAAGTGCTGGCCTGGCAGAAAAACCCAATCTGCTCTCATTTTCTATCCTTTCCTGTCTCCGCATGAATGCTACCCCTAGATTTATTCTCCCGGGCTGGTGGGAGGGCAGCCTGCTGACACCCCTTCTCTAGAGACCTCTTGGCAAGAGTGCAGCACAAAGGGCCATATGTGCCTTTCTTCGGCTTCAGGACAGTGAGGCCAATTTCCTTTGCAAGGTCACTATGGCAGGAGTGGGGGGGGGGGGCAGGGAACACGTTTTTAATCACCTCTCAGAGAAAGAGAAGTTCCAGAAATGTCATTCACCCCAGAAATGTCATCTTGCTATGGCTTCCCCTCAATCTTTACCCTAAATTGAGGAACTCAGCCCCACCTGCCTCGGGCAATTAAAGTATATAAATGGATCCCCCCCCCCCCATGCTAGGCCAGCTAGAGTTGATTTTGTGAAAAGTGTGTGTGTGTGTGTGTGTGTGTGTGTGTGTGTGTGTGTGTATGGATGTATGTGAGAGAGCTGGGTACAGAAGTGCCCCAGGGTGGCCGGGATGCTCACCAGCTGGGGACAGAGCTTTATTCCTTCTCTGTCTCCTGGTTTCAGCCCCCTTCTCGCCGTCAGTGTTTGTGCCTGTCGTTCAGCCGTACCTGTTTACCTTAGACACGTCCCAAGTTCCCAGCCAGGGTGGGAGAGATGACCTGTGACATCCTTGAAAATGGAGAGTTGAGGAGAGATTCCTTCTGCAACCCTGGAACCAGGGACTTAGTCTCTCTGTTCTCTGCCTCCTCCTCTGTGAAGTGGGTAGAATACTGACAACCTCATGAGCTGTCTCGGAAATCAAAGGAAGGGCTGGTTATAAAACTTGGTAAAATATATGGGGCTACAGAGATTTGGTATTAGAGAGAAGGTTCCTAGTTTATTTTATCAGAGAGTGGGGCTGGACACAAGCACAGAACAGCGTTTTTCTGTTGCAGAAAAGCATAACTCAAGTCGGTAACTGAGGACCCACGGGATCAGTTAGAATGACACAGAGGAATTAGTCTTGGAAGCCTCCTGGAAGAGGTGATTTCCAAGAGAGGGGTTGCAAAGTGACTGATAGGAAGGTGCTCCCTTCTTCCTCAAGGCAAAGAAATTCCTAGCCGAGGGAGAGAAGTGATCTGATGTGGGTGGCTGCATCTTTGCTGTCACCTGGCCAGCAAACAGCCAGGAGCCAGGTTGCTGAGGGGCAGCATTAGCCAGGACCGATCTACTCAGGGACACTGGGCCAATCCGGGCATTGCAGCCCAGCTCCTGCCAGGGGACAGGACAGGGACCGGAGAGTTGTCCCTTTTGAATCCAGCCGTGCACCTGGGCCCTTCTCACAGTCCTCGCTTCACCACCTTTCCTCCCCGCTCTGGCTTCCTGTTTTGAAACCACCAATAGATGGAAAATGTGAGTGCTGTCCCTTGAATGGCTCAGGCTGTGTGTGTGTGTGTGTGTGTGTGTGTGTGTGTGTGTGTGTGTGTGAGAGAGAGAGAGAGAGAGAGAGAGAGAGAGCGCGCGCGCGCGCGCTGGGGCGAGAGTGTGTGCTATGTGAATGTGTGGGTGTGGGCAAATATGTCTGTGAGCATGTGTTGTGTATAGATCGTGTGTGTGTGTGCACACGCTGGGTGTGTGAGTAGAATCGTGTGTCTGTGAGTGTGTATGAGTCTGTGTGACATTGTGAGTGTGCCTGTGTGTGTGTGTGTGACTCTTTGTGTGTGTGTGTGTGTGTGTGTGTGTGTGTGTGTGTGTGTGTGTGTGTGTGTGTGACTGTGTAGGCAGGAGTGTACCGCACGGCCTGGGAAAGGCAGCCCAGTCAGGAGGCTTGTCCTTTTAGGGGACGCCTGGCAGGGTGGGGTGAGGGGATTGATGCCCTCCCGGCAAACCTGTGTGGTTGGCAAGGAGGAGGAACACAAAATAGTGTCTGTGAGCAGGTAAGGGACAGCTGCCAAGGCCTTTCCTATCAACTCTAAAAAGCTTATCTCTCAGTTTGTAGTAAGGTCATTTGTTTTTTCCAACCTTGAAAACAGAAATAATTTCTTACCAATCCAACAATGGCTTCCTAAGGAAGTAAATTATGTAATAGACCTAGGTAGAAAGCCAGGAAATGTGTCTGGTTCATTTCTGTATCCCCACTACCCCGTACAGTTCCTGGCGGGTAGCAGGGTTCCAGTAATTAAGCAGGTGTTTCTGGGGTGCTCACTAGGAAAAGAAGGATTGTTCTAGGCTCCTGGCATTCAACATAGGTCATAACAAAGTCCCCGGTCTCAGGTAGTTTACGGTCATTCAGGGAGGACAATTGCATACATGAATACATATCTAAATATGACAGGTGCTGTTAGTATTGTATGAAAAGATGGATATCTTTTAAATGTCTTTTTGTGGCTTTTTAGATGAGGCTCTGGCTTTTTCTGGCTATGAACAGAGGGAAAGCCATAATCAATATGCCTTTCTTCACATATTGAAATATTATGGCTCACAGTCTTTCAGAAACAAAATTTTCCCTGGTGAGAAAAGGGAAATGGGTGAGATTTCTCCCTCTTACCAAGCCCTCCTGCACCTTGTTCTTGGCCAACTTGGAGCTTCTAGTACCTCCCCATTTTTCCCACATCTCACCCACTCTTCCTTCTCCCTTCTTTTCATCTGGATGGCAGAATTCTACTCATCCTTCAAGGCCCAGCTCAAATCCTGTCCGCCCTGTGGGCAGAGTTAATGTCCCTCTCTTGGTGAGCCAGCGGCATACTTTAGATGACCAGGGAGCATGAATATCTCGGGGCCTTGCGATTATTAGCTGCAGGTTTATAGTCTGTCCCAACTGAGCTCCTCTCCAGGAACTGTGTTTTGTCTGCCACCAAATTCCCCGGACCCTGGTACAAAGCCTGGTTCTTCTTCAATGTTTGACACGAGTAGAATGGGTGAACGGATGGGTGGGAGCACAGATGGGGGGTTAGATGAATGCCATCTCAACACCTTCATGTCATGAAAGAGGCATTAGAGACACCTCAGCCAGGATGAGGAGTGCAGCCCAAGGACCATGGAGTTTTAACAGTGGCCAATGCTGAGTCTGGGCTTCTTGTCCATTTTTATAAATGATCTGGAAAAGGAAGTTCAGAGGGAAATGCACACATCTGTGGATGCCATGGAGCTCTTTTGATATTGAAATGTCACACTGATAGGGTAGACCTCTGGTGTGAATTGGCAGATAAGTGGAAGGTGGCTTCCGTTTGAGCAAATTGAAACACTTGCTCTAAGATAAAAGTTATCTAAAGTATGAAATGGTGCCTGTACCTAATGAACATTGGTAAGAAAGAGCGAGGACCTGGGAGTCACTTCATTCAGTCCTCTAAGCACCTACTATGTGCTGGGCTTTGGGCTCAAGATGGTACCTCCTACCCTTAAATGGTCTCAGAGGCTAATGAAGTAGAATATTTCCAGTGCAGTGGGGAGATAGAAATAGAAGAAAATAATTTGAGATCATACTAACAAGTGCTACTGGAAGAAGATTATAAAATTCTGTGAAACTTCCTAAGACACCTCCTCTGCTGGGGTGGGGACAGCAAGGGTGGCTTTGTTCATTCTCCTGTATTTAGTGACCATCCCAGGGGTCTTCTCTGTGCTATATCCTGAAGGCACAAAGCTAGACAGATTTGGAGCTTTATTTACAAGAAGCTTATAGTCCAATAGGGGATATGCAGAAACGAAGTGTGGGAGGGGTCATGAGGGAAGATATGTGATTCAGAAAGGAAATTCTGGAAGGATTCGATTAAAGAGATGAAGTTTTAGCTTGAAGTCATTGTTTAAGTTCACCAGACAGAAAAGAAGAGGTGTGGAAATCCCACTAGATAAAGCAACATGGGCAAAGTTTCAACGGAGAACTCCAGGTATTTCAGGCAACGCAGGGACCCCAGGACTGAGACAGAGGCTGCATGGTGGGGGTGGGGGTGGGGGATATGTGGCTGGGGAAGTGGGTACAGCAGGAGAAGCAGCCAGGTTGACAGAAGCCAGCACAGGCTGTGGCCAGGGATTTGGGGGCCTCTGAAAGATCTTAAGTGAGAAAGTGACATGATCCAGGTCATTATTTTAGGAAAATTATCCTGGCCTCAGTGGAGAATGGACTAGGAATTAGGGAATGAAAAGCGAGGGTGAAACCAGCAGCCAAGAGAGCAAGAGCTTATGAATAGAAAGTAGAATGCATAAATGGACCAGGGATGACCTGGGAGTGGGACTGGCTGGCTAACATCAGACACTAGGAAATTTCATTGTCCACGCAGGCATTCTATAGGAGCAATGCTGAGATCAATACCTAGAAACAGTATTAGACGGGAGGGGAGAAGAGAGTACCAGAGTCATGGGTACTGGGCTAAGCCATGACTCTGCGACCTTAGACAATCGGCACACCTGCCTGAGCCCTGACCAGGACTGCTGTGAGAATAATATGACATAACATTTTAAAGTTTCTTTTTTTATATAAATAATAAGGTCAGTACCCAGAGTAATGTGGGGTAATTTAGGCTCTAGCACATGAAGATTTAAATCTCAAGGCCGGAGAAGGTCCAGAAGAAGGCACTGGGGTATGTAAGGGGTTGGAATGGTTTCCTTACAGAGACACAATGAAAATATTAGAGCTCTTCCATCCGGAAAGAATAGGAGAGTCTGTCAAAGTTGAGGCTTTACAGTACAGGAGTGGAGAGAGACTCAGGCAGCTGCCTGGGTTCAAAGCTTGCCTCTGCCACTTAAGATCCTTAGAGTGCCTTGGACAACTACTTAGCCTTTCTAAGCCTCAGTTTCCTCATTTGTCTAGTGGGAGTGAAAACCATGAGCTGGTTGTTGTGAGGATTAGATGGCATCGTGATGACTTAATTGTTGTGAGGATCGAAAGACAGACCCAGTGGGAGCCATGAGCGTGACCTGGGAAGAGCATCTGTGCACAGTGAGACCCAGGATCTGCAAGACAAGTGAAAGGACACCTCCCTTACGCTTGAAGAAATATGCTGAGGCAAATAAGAAAAGGTAGAAGGATCTCACACAGCGGGAAGAAACTGATGAAGCTCATCGTACCAAAAGTGTAAGCGGCTCTGGACTGTCGTCCTGCAGGACAGTGGTCATGAGCAGCAGCTGCCCCACACTGTCATACGCCCAGGTCACTCACACACACCGGTGCTTAACCCTCATTTGCCACCTAACAAGCCCCTGGGGTGTCAGCGAGGAGCAGAGCTGGTGGAAGGAAGGAACTAGGGAGGGAGAGCCCTCACTTCGGTTACATGTGCATAGAGAAGATGTTGCTGCTGGGGCAGCCGGGACAGCCGTGTGCTGTCCTGGTCCCAGACTGGTCCCTGCACAGTGCGTGGCGCGGACCGCACATGCGCATGCGCACGCTCCTCCTCACTGTGAGAGTCGGAGCCCTCTGCTGATACATCCGTGTTGCTCAGGTCTGTGACCCCTTGCAGCTTGCGCTGTCACCAGAAACCCTCCCCTGAGACACAGCTGAATCATGGACCGCATGTCTTTAGCTGGTCTAATTTGTAGGGCTGGCAGCCTGGAATGTAGTTATTGCTAATGATACTAATCTCTGAGCTGAATTCCAGAGGGAAACTGCTGCTAGATGCTATAATTACAAGGAGCAGAGAGCTGCTATGCATTTGCTATACGCAAAGCGCGGCCTATGCTGCCAACGCTTGCCCAAAGCCTAGAAAACCATGACAATTGTTGGCAGTTGCATTCTGCTTTACACCTTAGATCTGTAATCTTAACAGGGAAAGTGACTGAGTACCCATGGTACCAGACAGCACTATCAGTAGAACTATTTCCATTCTCCACTGTCAGATGAGAAAAGTAAGGGTTAGCAATATTCAGCAAATCACCCAAGAGTCATAGATCTAGTAAGTGGTAGAACAGGATTCCAATCTATTGTCTGCGTCTCGAGGCCATGGGTTTGACCAGTAGGCAACATTATCTTCTAACTCTAACAATAGCTTTGTGAAGTCTTCTCTTTCCATTTTTACAGATAAGACATCTTAGCCCAGAGGTTTCCCCTAAGTCACAGCAAATAGCAAAGCCAAGGCTTAGGGCCAGATCCTCCAACCAGTATTCAGTTTGTTTCTTTCTTTCTTTTTTGAAGGTTTCTAGTGTAAGCATTTATTTGCTCATCAAAAGAATAAAAGCAGTCACTCATTTATTCATAGCTTATATCTTCAGGTATATTCACTGAATAGATCATCAGATACATTCAGTTTTAGATGACAGTAATGGGTGTGAAGTGTCAAGCCTGGCCTGTAGTAGGCACTCGACTATAAGCTCCACGAAGCTAGAGACAGGTCTGTTTTTTTTTCCTTTTTCTAATTGATTTTAATTTGTTGTGTTTACATAGTTACAAGTGTACCCCTGAATATATCTCCCTGCCTCCCCCTTCTTCTCCTTGATACCCTCTTTGCCCCCTCCCCCACTGCCTTCCCCCTTTTCCTCTGTAATTTACTATCCTGCCCTCTATCTCTCTGTGTTATGTTTATGTACTTTCACTAATGTCTTTCCTTTCTTTGATCTCCTCCTCTCTTCCCCTTTCCCTCTGGACTCTTTGTGTTTCTTGATGCAACTCCCACCCCTCAGTCAGAGAATGTCTGGGCTGCTGAGGAAACAGACTTGCCAGTGTTGTACCCATTGCTGGGGTGGGGCTCAGTGGCAGGGACCTCCCTCTTTTCAAGGACAGTGCTCAGGCTGGTTGTGAGGGACAAGGTGTTTTCTGTACTCATAGGCACTGTGTACTCTCAGTTGCATCCACATAATGTTGGGTTTTTTATCTAAACCCCCGGAGCTACAAAGACCTCCACTCAAAGACACTTAACTAATTATATCACCTTCCATAAGGTCAGGTACCAAATCTCACCCATCCTTTTACAGTGTAGAGAAATATATACAGCACTCTCCCCAAAGGAGGCTAGTGAAATATAGAGCCCCCATTATCCAAAAATAAGATTCAAACATTTACCCCTCTTGTCCAGAGACAGATTAAGGTTGGTTGAGGCCCTGGGTACTGAAGAAACTATTGGGCCCCTTAAAAAGAGAGAGAGACAGGAAAAATAAAAATAAATGTTAACCATATTTTTAATTAATAAAAATATTATGCACTATTAATGTTAAAATTGCACATATGAAACCAAACTTGCTATCATTAGAAAAAAGTGTAAAGTTGGGGTTTTGTGGGGCCCTTCAGAAGTCGGGGCTCGGGGCGCATGCCCAGTGCGCCCACCATTAAATCCACCTCTGTTCTTGTCAACTTTCTAAGAAGTTAGGAATAACAGACCACTGTGTGAGCCATGTTTTGAGATCCTGGGAGGAAAGATACCATAGAAACTCATTCTGTCATAGGTATCACTGAGAAAGGTGAGGTCAGCACTGACGGTGTGATGATTGAGATATCATTGAGTGGACAGCAACATTTCAGTGGCTGGCAAGAGGGACGGACACCTCTAGGTCATCAGAAAGAATGCTACTTTGTGCCCAGGTTTTGGGCCATTGCTGTTCACAACACTCTTCTGCCTCCCACGTTTTGAGAAAGTGCATAATTAAGTGCAGAGCTTAGTCAGGAGCAAAGAGCTTTCATGTTACTCTTGGAAGCATTGGTCTCATAGCAATCCTATAAATTAGATATTCCATTCTATAGATGAGGCAAATGGGTCCCAAGAAAGTGAAATCCCAATTCTTTTGCTCTATGGGGCATCTTCCCTTTTGGTTGTGTGGGAAGCTGCATAGTTGTTCCACGGGAGAATGTGCTCCCTGGCCCTAGGAGTCAATGAAGCAATAGGTGTGCCTCCTACCCTGTTGCAGGGCCTCTGCTTTCCCACCCTTCTAGTGCATCTGTCCACATGGAGGCTCATTCCAGTCTGAGACCAGCTGTGGTTGATCAGGGAGATGCCAGCATCTTGGCTTCAGGATCCCCAACAGAGCCCAACTTCTTGGTTCCAGCCTGCCTTATAATTAGGTGTTTTCATTGGGTATTCTGTGACCCTCCATCAGAGCTTAGTTCTCACTCGGGCAATGGATGTCACTCTGCAACCTGCTCTCCCCCAGGAAGGTGGTGCTCATTATGAAGGAGATGAAGGCAGGGGCATACACCCAGCCTTCTGCAGTGGATTGGGAGCCTGGGCTCTTCTGGGATAATCTTGGCTAATCGGCTTAGAATTCCATTTTAAGTCATGGGGCTCCACATCACAGCCACCATGGCTGTCCCTTCTCTTAGCCCAGCGTGAGAAGCCTCCAGATGAACAGTGGGAGCCATGGAGGTTTGAAACCAAAAGGAGTCAGTTGTCCAAAGGAAAGCCTCCATTAACAAAATTCTATGTTCCCTTGGGCTGAAAGTATATCAACCTAAAGTGTAAGAAAATGGGGAAATGAATTCATTATTACTTAATAAACACAAGGTATTTGAAATGTTTTATACTAAAACATGGGATCTTTTGAAGCAAAGCATTCTCCACCTGTACAAAGCTGGTTGGACTGTCTTTTCAAACCTAATATTCTTCTTGGCTTACCTTGTCTCCTATATACCTGGCCCCAGAGCTGTTCACCTGTTCCTATCCCTAGGAACCTCTAAGGTACCAAGTACTGCCTAAGAACAGTTGCCTTCTTTGAGTTGTAACTGTTGTGGAGGAGATAAGACATGAAATGACAAGAGAACTGGCCCATGTAGCAAGAGCATGTTCTACTGGACAAGAGAAGCTAAGCGTTAAGAATGCCAGGGTTAGCCCTGGCCGGTTGGCTCAGCGGTAGAGCGTGGGCCTAGCGTGCGGAGGACCCGGGTTCGATTCCCGGCCAGGGCACACAGGAGAAGCGCCCATTTGCTTCTCCACCCCTCCGCTGCGCTTTCCTCTCTGTCTCTCTCTTCCCCTCCCGCAGCCAAGGCTCCATTGGAGCAAAGATGGCCCGGGCGCTGGGGATGACTCTGTGGCCTCTGCCTCAGGCGCTAGAGTGGCTCTGGTCGCAACATGGCGATGCCCAGGATGGGCAGGGCATCGCCCCCTGGTGGGCAGAGCGTCGCCCCTGGTGGGCGTGCCGGGTGGATCCTGGTCGGGCGCATGCGGGAGTCTGACTGTCTCTCCCTGTTTCCAGCTTCGGAAAAATGAAAGAAAAAAAAAAAAAAAAAAAGAATGCCAGGGTTGCCTGACCAGGCGGTGGCGCAGTGGATAGAGCGTAGGACTGGGATGCAGAGGACCCAGGTTCGAGACCCCAAGGTCACCAGCTTGAGCGCAGGCTCATCTGGTTTGAGCAAAGCTCACCAGCTTGGACCTAAGGTCGCTGGCTCAAGCAAGGGGTTACTCAGTCTGCTGTAGCCCCCTGGTCAAGGCACATATGAGAAAGTAATAAATGAACAACTGAATTGCCACAACAAAAAAACTGATGATTGATGCTTCTCATCTCTCTCCATTCCTGTCTGCCCGTCCCTATCTATCCCTCTCTCTGACTCTCTCTCTGTCTCTGTAAAAAAAAAAAAAAAAAAAAAAAGAATGCCAGGGTTACTGGGGCTGTAGTCATAGATAGGGTGACTTCAAAGTAGCAGATGTAGGTTGAAATGGAAGAAGAAAAGACATGGTTGGGACAGAGGCCCATGTGTCACAGGAATAATGTTTCTCACCTCGGGAAGGTCCAATCTGATAATCATGAAATAGTAGCTTCCTAGGCAAATGGGGCATGTAACAGTATCAAATATTAGAAGGCAGAGGGTAGTCTTGATTTCATAGGCAGTAAGGAGCCTTTTTAGTCTCTCAAGCACAGGGGCATAAGAGTGGTATTTTAGCAGAAATTTTTCCTTGGAGATGTGCATGATGGATTGAAGTGATAATCCCAAGGCAGGAAGAGCAGTTGGAGAAGTTGGTTCAGAAGACAAAATATTTTCAAGGATTATGGCAGTGGATTCAAACGCAACATAAGAGCAAGGTCAATAACACACACATCCAACTCTAAATAGTTTCCAAATTACTTTCTGTTGTATTCTACCATTTGGTTCATATAAACAGGTCCTTGGGGATATACTATTATTACTTCCATTTACAGCTGAAAAGACCAAGACTCAAAGGGGCTAACTGACTCACCCCCGCCTGGCCTTCTGACTGGGCTGTGGGCTATATCCTGGGTTTTCTCTTTCCCAGTCCTCTGTTCCTTCCAATGCATGACCTACCTCTTCTCTTGTTTTTCCTATCCCTCTTAGCCCCCAGTCTAGGGAATATTGGGTGCTCAAAATCTTCTTAGAGAATGAAGACTAGCTGAAGACAGTTTCTTGGAAGAAATCTGCTGTGCAATTTTTAATTCTTAGCATAACTATACCATCACTATTATATATTCTCTACCTTATCTAACCTGCCTATATGTGAATCCAATAAATGCTTTCAATAAATTAAGTGCCAATCATGTGCCAAGTAAGTACTTCACTGCGTAATTAATATCTAGAAATGAACAAGGTCAAGCCAAGTCTTCGTTCTCGGGGAGCTTCCATTCTAGGGTGTCACTGTCCAAGTGAATGTCTCTGTGATGATAGGAATGTTCAGATCTGCATAGCCAACATTTTTCGTTTTAGTTAGTGTGTGGCTATTGGTTCCAGTTCCATGGGATGGTTTCATAGGCAATAGCGAGGGGAGTTCCAAATGTTGAATCCCATTGCTAAGAAAGGCAAACTGCAGGGGAAAAGTCTTTTCCTGGGAATGCTGGGGACTGCCTTCCTAGCCTAACCCTGCCACTCCAGAGGTGGAGATGAGCCTGTTAGTGCCTTCTCTCTTCTCCCCAAAGAATCTGTCTTTCTCATAAGCTAAAAACGGCATCCTATTGTCCTGGAGAATTCTTCTCTTGGGGTCTTCACTACTGAACACAGAGTGGTAATTGAAGGAACTTGACCTGTGTTGTACCCAGGAGGGAAGGTGAAGGGGTAAGGCAGAGCATGAGTGGCTTGCAGAGAGAGAGAGATGTGGTTCCTTGTCCAAGCTGGAATGAATGGGGCAGAGTGAGGCTTGAGCTGCTGCTGGTCGAGAGGGCTGCAGTTGAAATGACTGCTTTCCATTGCAGCGGGTGGTGTGAGTATGACTCCTGCTTTGGTCTGTGACACCATGCCCACTGAGGATTCTCCATGAGCCTCTCCCTCCCTCCCTTGCGGGGCGTACTTTACAATCAACCCAAACCTAGTACTATGCCTGGTACCTTTAAAAAAAAATTTTTATCCCTCAGTGCCTTCTAAGATTAAAGAAACAGCCCAACTTCCTCCCCCTGGTGTGTGGAAGGAGAGAAGCCACAGCGCACTCACGAGAAGGGACCTTTAAGACCAGTGTAAGTCCCCTTTGGTTGGTTTTTCACAGTCCCTCGAAGTTAAGGGACTTGCCCAGGGTCACAAGATGACAGAGTCGGACTAGACCCCTGGCTGCACCACTGGCTTGGCCCTTCTCCCAGGACTGCACAGCAGTCACGGGGGTGGGGGGAAGAGGACCTCAGTCAGAAGGGCGGAGTAGGTACACACCAAGGATTTGTAAGCCCTGGGTACTAACTAGGTCGAGCCCTGCACCAACTCATCGTGACCTTAAAGGAGTCGTTTTCTTCTCTAAGCCTCGGTTCCCCGATCTGTAAAATGGAGAAGTCAGGCCACATGATTTCTTCCCCGTCACGGTCCAGTGGGGACTATCTTTGCATGGGTTTCAATGAAGTGCATTTAATGAAGGAAATACCTGCTGTCCCCTCAAGCTGCACATCACCGCGAATCTAGCTAAATGCCTAACCACAAGGAGCCCTTTTCCTCTGTTTCTCAGTTTCATCACAAACACTCAGATAACCCAGGTAGCAATGACCTTCTGACTTGTTGCCTTCTGTGTAAAAGGCCCGAGCATTTTATGCTTTATTTTTTAAGGAAATTGAGGATCAGGTTTTGGTTCGAGGAAGGCAACGAAGGCCAGAGAACGTGGCCACTCAGAGCGACAGTCTGGCACCGAAGGGCTTTGCCCGGCCTGGTTCAGAAAAGCTTCCAATGTCAATGAAAGTCATTCCGCAGAGCAGGACAGGCCCTCTGCTCTTGGGGGATGCCAAAGTGGTCTCGGGGCTCAGCTGTGATCTCTCCCTCCCACCCACAGAGGGAGGCCTTATCGGTGGCGGAGGGGGAAGCAGGCAAGGAGGAAGTGACTCATTTAGGATCCTCCTCTGAGCTGAGGACAGAGTCAGTTTAGCCTTTGTCAATTGGCTCAAGGTCCTCCAGTTCTAAGACTGGATTTATATTTAGAAGAAAAATAAATAAATAAAGAAAACAGACCAACAAGCTCTTTTGAAAAATATCATGGCTAAAGACAAACCTTGTCTAAACGACAGGTAATTAATTGTAGTCTGCTTTGGTTTTCTTCCTCACCGGTTAATTTGTCTGTTTCCTGGGGTTTGGAGCATATCACAGGACTCATTTGTGCCCAAACATTGCAGTACCCCTACCTGTTACCACCACAAAGGGTGCCGAGCACAGGACACAGGTGTTTCTTGGCAACTCCTGAGCTGGTTAAGGAGAGGGTCAGTTCATTAGGGTGGAAAGACTCCAGCTGCACACTTAGGCATAAGCATTACCACGTGTAGGCCTGAGCGTGAGGGTGACATTTGAATGTGGCAATAAGAATAAATGCAGGGGTAAATGTCTTACCCGCCTTTGGCCTTGGACCCACGCGGACCTAGAGCTGAGTCAGGCCTTCTGGGCACTTTCTTCCCTTCTTGCCTCCTCCCCACTGCACCCTGTTTATTTTGGGTGTCAGTTCCTAGATCTCAGGGAATGAGGCATGTGTAGTTCTTTGCAGACTCCCCTCCATTCAGATCATGGGGGTGGGGCAGGGGGGCTGTTCTAGCTGTTCTCAGAGGCTGTAGTGCCCCAGTGTGGAGGCCTGCGGTAGGGCCTGGGACTCCCAGTGTGGAGGAGGTTGAAGAAAGAGCCCTCGGGGCAGGAGGTCAGTTGCCCTGCCAATATCACACTGCGGGACCCAAGGGACGCTGAGAGGTTGCCTCTTGGGGCTGTTCCCTCTGAAGGGGGCCCCAAGGCCTCTCAGCAGGTTAGCACTGTCTTGGAGCTCAAGAAGTGGCACTAGACCAGAAGGAAATTAAGCCGCACAGTCTAAGCAGAAAAGGCAGAGGCACCGCTTTGTCACGTGCTGAGAGGAACACAGGTTGGGGACTTAGGAAACCTGGTTTCCCATGCTCACCGGGCCACTGACCCTGTGGCTCTCAGTTCCTTGTGTGTGGCATGAGAGGACTGGAGTGATCTTGATCTTAAAGTCGTGAAGTTGTGAGCATCTTAAATGTCATACTTTAAGATGTATACTGTTAGCAGACACACACACGCACATGGGCACACTGTCACACTCAGCGGTGCTTGACCAGGCATTGGGCGTTAGTTGACATCTGGTAAACCTCGATAGTCCAGGCTGTGACATAGCAGACAGACAGGCTGTATGCTTCTATCCATAACATGAAATTAATCATTGCTTTCCGGCCCCTGTTTCCTTCCGTCTTAAGGCTGAGGGAGGAGGTCTCCCCAGGTGTAAGGGCTCTAAGCTCTCTGAAGCCCAGTGGAAAGAAAAGACCTTATTAAAACAAACAAAAAAACCCACTCCTCTGAATGAGGCTTCCTCAGGGTCCCCAGGCCGGCAAGGGTGGCAGTGTGTTTACTGCTTCCCAAAGTCTGAGCCCCTGAGCTCTGGGAGCTGAGGCACCGGCAAGGAGATGACGCGGAAGGGGACGATGGTCGGGGACGCTGGAGTCGGGCCAGCAGACAAATGGTGGCCTGGAGAGCTTGGGTCTTCTCTCCTTTCCCAGTGTGTTTGGTAAAGTCCCATTTATAATATAGAAAGTGCCCCACGAAAGAGGAAGCAGTAAGTCATTTCAGGAAACGGAGCCTGACCACTGGGCAGCTTAGCAGTGTGGAGCAGGCAGGGCAGAATTTCCTGGGATTTCAGCTGCAGAATCAACTTCTGAAGAATCAGCCAAGGACTGTTTTACCGAAGGATTTCATCCAGGAAAATTCCAAAGCAGGCTTAGCCTTGGAGTCGGGAAGAGTGGGGGCGGGCAGTCAGTGGTGGGGGAGGGGAAGACCGACCAGTGCCAGGCTCTGCGCTAGCCGCACCTCTATGTTATTTCACGTGACGTAACAGAGTGGTGTAATATCAGCCTCAGTTAACTGGAGCAGGGACTGAGCTCAGAGAGGTGAGGTCATTACCCGGAGACTTGCAGCTTTTGAGGGGTAGCCATAGTTTCCAAACCCACTCTGTCTGACTCCAAGCCTACGTCCTGGCCACTCCATTCTACACCCTCCCTTGTGCACCAAGCTATGCCTTTTAGCCATGAATAGCCCAAATCATATTTAACTGGTGGCGGAAATGGAAGGCAGTAGTCCCCAGCCCACCAAATTGGTTTAAAGATTAAAATAAGACGGTACTTATAAATCGCACAGCATATAATGGTACTCCATTAATGTTAGGTTCCTTCTCCTTCCAACATCTGTTTGTTGAAGTGGTCACATAATGATTTCCCTTAAGGACAGGGGCCATGTTTTCTATCTTTATACTCACAGTCCTGAATCCAGGGTCTGCCAACAGAGCTTGACACAATATATGTTGTTTAAAGGACTAGTAATGAGCAAACAAATGAACTGTCAACTGAAGTCGTGTTGTAACAAGTCCCTGTGGATGAAAACCATCACTGCACCTAACCCACCATGATCCAAGAACCCGACCACAGCCGGGACTGACATCCCTCCGCTCAGGAGGACGTGTGGCCAGTGGCTGAGCACACGCTTTACTGCCACATCTTCTACTTCGCAGCTGTGGGACCTTGGCCAAGTTCTGTAGCCTCTCTCAGCCTCGCTTTCCCCACGGGTTCGGCGAGGGAAATAACGGTGCCTCCCTATGAGGGCTGAGTAAAGACTGAATGAGATCATTTAAAATGTTTACAGTACAGCCTGACCAGGCGGTGGCGCAGTGGATAGAGCGTCGGACTGGGATGCAAAGGACCCAGGTTCGAGACCCCCGAGGTTGCCAGCTTGAGCGCAGGCTCATTTGGTTTGAGCAAAGCTCACCAGCTTGGACTCAAGGTCGCTGGCTCGAGCAAGGGGTTACTCGGTCTGCTGAAGGCCCACGGTCAAGGCACATATGAGAAAGCAATCAATGAACAACTAAGGTGTCGCAACGAAAAACTGATGATTTATGCTTCTCATCTCTCTTCGTTCTGCCTGTCTGTCCCTATCTATCCCTCTCTCTGACTCTCTCTGTTAAAAAAAAAAATGCTTACAGTATAGTGCGTGCCTCCTCGTAAACACTCAATAGATGTAAACTAATCAATCACTTATGTGAAAGGGGACAGAATGGTGACAGTTGGCTCTGTTTGGTGCATACATTCCTCTGACCCACAAAGGCTGCGAGTCAGAGCCTCTCAACAGAGCTTTGGGCTGAAACCATTTTTAGGACTGAAAATCATGAGTGTTTAAGACTTTTCAGCTGATTTTAGTGGTTTAGTGAGGAAACAGAATCTTCTGGACTGACGAGTCAGAGACGCATGCCTTGAGTAGGAAACCGAACCGAGCTACTAACTAGAGCACTAATCACATTCCGGTCTCACGTGTCTCTTGGGGGAGGAAAGGTGTATGAAAACATGCAGAAATGGGACCGTCCCAGAGAGGGAATGGTCATATAAACCATGGGCATATTTACTGAGCACCTACGTTAAGCCATGTACTGTGCCAAATGTTAGGGTAATACTCTCAGTCTCATTGAATCTGATTTTGGGGTCACTGTGTCTCCAGTTTGCTGTGTGTCTTTGGACAAAAATAGAGGCAGCCTTTGATCCTGTTTCTGAAGGAATAAATAGTGCATTGTGTACTATTGAAATTTGGAAACTTTATCTTATTTCCTGAAGAGGTAATTCAGAAGACGAGAGATGGTACTACTCCGCAGAGTGGGGAATAAAGACCCCACAGGGGTCTTTAACACAAGTGACTTAGGCTCTTAGTAGAGGAAATGGGGAACCCGTGCTAGGCTCCCCCAGTGCTTGGTGACTATGGACAGCCAGCTGTAGGCTGTCCTTTCTCTCCTTGGATACCTTCAGTAGTGGAAACTTGGGCCCTCCACTGCTCACAGCCTCAGTGACTCCCAGCTTCCTTCCTGATAGAAACTAAACTCCCCTGCCTGCTACCCTCCCCCATAATGTGGCTTGGGTCCCCCTCTCCTGTGAAAGCTGTCCAACAGACTTCTGCTACATAGTTACCCATCCCTGACCATTTCCTCTGCACCTTTTCTTGTGTTATTGCCTTATCTGGACACCTCTTCTCTCTCCCCAAGATCTGTTGAAATACTGCTATTAACATGGAACGGACTGACATTTATTCTAGGAACACTGCAAAGATAGTTAGATAATATGCATAGGCATATGTGCAGATACTAATTTCCAGCACCTAGTGGAGGCCAGATCTCAGAACAGTTCTTACCTAGTATGTGCTGAGCTAGCTCTCAGATACATTATCTGACATTGACATTAATCGTCATTCCACCCTGCAAGGTGTAGATATTGCTATCTCCGTTTAAGAAACTTGAGAAGTGAATCTTAGGAGAATGAATTTATTCACAGTCCCACCATTAGTAAACACGGGCTCCTTTTACACTGCAAACACGCTTCTTGTGCCACCATGCAAAATCTCATTGATCTTGGAGGAAGAAGAAGAAGTATTGTTTGGATCCTAAGGAGATGTAGAACAGAAGCCAAGAGAAATAGGTTTTACTGTGGCGCCATCCGTGGTCTAATGGCCAGTTTCCCAATTACAAACTGCTGCCTCCCTCTGGCCGATATGGGAGCACCAGCGCCCTTCTAGGGAGAACCAAACAAGGCCTCCCTATATGGGCGGCTGGGCCCTGCCACCTAAAAACACCTAAGCAGCATTTTCCCTGCTAACCACCCCCGCCCAGAGGCAAGCCACCTAATAGGTTCTTTATAGAGCCTGGTTGATAGGAGAGAAAAGGAGGTGTCGCTGCCACTTGGAGTTCTTCCAACTGCAAGGTAAACCCCCAAATAGTTCAACAATGCCTCTCCTTCTGTGATTAGTTTTACTTACAAACAAACAAACAAAACTGCAGCATCTTCCTTCCACTGGCCAGCCTCGGTGGTGGCGCCAGCCCCCTCCCCCCGCAGGCTGGCTCTTCCATTCATTGATTGTTAGATGCACAGGCCACAGCAGCTTGAAAGCCTAGGCCATTAGGCCCACTAACTTAAAGGGTTTGCCGCCGGCAGACTGATTTGGAAATTGGGTCTCATGATCAATACATCTTTCTCCATTAGGTTCATTTCCTGTGAAGGAAGTGGGTAGGGCCATTATGGCTCATGATTATTGACAGGCCTCTCCACGGCCTTCCTTCAGCTCCCGAGGGAGGAGGCCCGAAGGGGCTGAGACGGCAGAGATGAATTTGTTAAGCTGAACTGTCCAGGCCTTTTGCAAGTTTATCTCACTGGCCTTTGAGACAAAAAAAAAAAAAAGTAGCTGGAATTCCTTGTGTGAAAGTGACAGAATAAATTATTTTGATAAATAAGGAAAGAGTGACCAACTCTGCCAGGTTATGGAAAAGGTAGCATGAGTTTGGGCACGAGTGGAAAGAGGCTGGACACATAGGAGAACTTTCTGAGCCCAAGGACCTTTAAGTAATGAAGAGATAGTGTTGACTCCCCTCTTCGTAAGGTCTGTAAAAACAAGAAAGAGTCCTCTGGTACAACTCTGAAGGAAGTACTATCTTGTCCGGCCAGAACGAGGAATACACAGGATGGTGTCAAATTCCTTGGCAGCCACGGAAGTACAGTGTCTGTTGTAGTTGTTTAATCACCTAGTGGTTGCTTCTGAGGATCTCACAACACTTTATTAATGTGACATCTTTTTTTCTCACCTCCTGTGTATGCATCCATCACCTCCTCTTTGAAGATGAAAAAGTTAAAGCGCACAATGGGGAGATGACGTCCTACAGGGAAAGGGCACCTGAAAACCAGTGCACCTGTTCCAGCTCCTGCAGGGGCCCCGCTGGGCAACAGTGTTTAGTCAGTCTTTGAATTGACTTAAGCCAGGAAGGCTTAGCTACAATCTCACCTCTGCCCCTCCTTTGCTTATGTGGATCTTAGCTGCTCCTCAAATGCTCCCCCATATTTGTTTGGCCTCCGACCATCATTTAAAAGTGGGAGCAAAATTGTACAGATTGTATTGGCCCCTGGTAGATGAGAGGGTAACCATATCAGAAGCTGAAGTCTCGATGGATGGACAGTGGTGCAGGAGAGGAAATGACGCACATGAAACCAGGGGACCAAGCTGGTAGTTCTGAGAGCATCTCGTGTCTGCTCTTTATTTTGTGTCCATCCCCTCCATCTTCAGACCCCTACCGCTCCCGATGGGGAGCTCTGCACATGGAGGACGCTGTCTTCTGCCGAGAAGCCCGATTCCAACTTGAAGGGCATCCCGGGAGTCTGGGAAGATCTCCATGACTACACCCAGGGAGAGGTTTAGGGGCCACTTCTCCCTGGGTTTCCAGAGAAGAGGGAGCCTGGAAGTCATTCGCTGAGATGCTTCCCAGGGTTCAGTGAGATGCTCTGAGCTCTGGGCTTCCACTACTCAATATACTCCTCTCACTGATTCAAACTTTAGCCACAGTGTCAGAACCAGCCCCTGGCACTGGCTGGGTGGCTCAC
Source organism: Saccopteryx leptura (assembly GCF_036850995.1). Classification (NCBI taxonomy): domain Eukaryota; kingdom Metazoa; phylum Chordata; class Mammalia; order Chiroptera; family Emballonuridae; genus Saccopteryx; species Saccopteryx leptura. The sequence goes on along the minus strand of NC_089504.1, from coordinate 379,008,392 downwards.
TGGATAAAGTGTCATCCTGGTGCACCGAGATCGCTGATTCAATCCCCAGTCAGGGCACATACAAGAAGCAATCAATGAGTGCACAGCTAAAATAAAAAAGGAACAACTAAGTGGAACAGCGAGTTGATGCCTCTCTCGCTCTTCCTCTATTTCTCTCTCAAATCAATGGGAAAAAAATAAGAAAATAAAAGAAAAAAGCCAGCACTAGGATTGGGCAACCACAGAGATGGCTGGACAGCTGACTCATCAGGGCAAAGCCACCCGGGTCCAGAGAGGTTTCTAGAAATACCAGCTTCACTGTTTGTCATTAGGGTTTTTTAAGTCTGCTAACTGCCTGGTCCCTGGAGGGTCTCCAATCATTACTGACTTCCTCATTGTATTTCTCCCACTAGATAAAACAAATAGATGCGAAGTCCCCTGCTTGCCCCTGTTCTCAGGGTAGCTGTCAGCCGCGGGCAGCCTGTTAACTGCCTCATATTATCCTAGGAAGGTCAGCACTGGGCAGGTGATTCTTCGTAGAGCACAATAAGAGCCTCTCATATTTTTACCTAAAACCACATTACAAAATAGTGTCTGTTATTTCAATACGCCCTGAAAGGATCCCTCGATTTTCCTTGGTACCAGTGGCCTTTATGTGGCCAACCAGGAAAAATAGCAGTTAGGATCTGCCTAACTTTGCCTATTCCCCAGACCAGGGCAGATCCAGGGAAAAGAATGAAATACCCGAATAACTGGGTCATCCTTTAATTGAGTTCACAGTATTAGATGTGGAAAATCTAACAATTAATATCCTAGAGATTAAGAACGTTTTTTAAAAATCCTATAGTTAGCATTAAATGCTTCTGAAACAGATTGTCCTAGCTACATGAAGGAAATATAATATTTAATTTTGGTTGCATAGGGAACTTCATCCACTTGGGGGATTATGTATTTGCTCCCTTGTCTTCTCTTTTCCTGCACAAATAAGACCTTGGTCCCAGAGAACCAGTGCACAGAGCGAATGAGATCTCGGGGCCACGTGGTATGTCTGCCAGCAATCCAAAGCCAAGGACAGAACAACTTCAAATAATTGGAAAACTCAACAAATTTGTTTTCTACTTAATTGAATCAAAGTCTTATTATTTTAAAGGAGCATATTTCCATTCCTATCAGTATATCTGCTCCCTATTGTTGTTTACTTCATGTTTCAGATGTTAGAGTTTTGTCTAGTTCAATAAAATAGGGAATGAATGCAGGTGAGATGTATCATGATCCCTGGAGAATCCGGGGGTCTGGGTTAACCTGTCCACATGAGCCAGGGATGGCTTGAGAACTTACCGACCTTAATACTGAGTGGCTGGGGATCTGAAGGGATTTCTTAGACAGAAAGTAGGAGCTCAAGAAGTAGTCTAAAAGAAATGTCTGGATTACAAACAGAAAGAGACAAAGAATCACAGTCAAGCTAACAGAAGACATCAGGAACATAGGACCCCAGAACTAGACCAGTTGTCTGTTAATAATACGTGGTCCAGCCGTTAGCCCAGAAACCCAGGCTCTCCAGGGAGCAATGATTGAGCTCACCCCCCACTACCACCTTAACCCACACTTGCCTCTACTCTTACATTCTCACTCAGGGGTGTCCCTGTCACCCACACAGGCATTCAGGATACAGTTCTCATCAGTCTCCAAGATTCACTCATTCAATGATCCAAACACCCTTCCCAACATTGCATCCTTATTATACTTCAACCACTCGATGCCCCCCTTCTGATATTCATCCCTCACATGCAAATCTGATCATGCCTCTTTGACTTATCTTTCTTTCTTTTCAGAGACCGAGAGAGAGTCAGAGAGAGGGATAGATAGGGACAGGCGGACAGGAACAGAGAGATGAGAAGCATCAATCATCAGTTTTTCGTTGCGACACCTTAGTTGTTCATTGATTGCTTTCTCATATGTGCCTTGACCGTGGGCCTTCAGCAGACCGAGGAACCCCTTGCTCAAGCCAGTGACCTTGGGTCCAAGCTGGTGAGCTTTGCTTAAGCCAAGTGAGCTTGTGCTCAAGCTGGCGACCAGGGGTCTCGAACCTGGGTCCTCCGCATCCCAGTTCGATGCTCTATCCGCGGCGCCACTGTCTGCTCAGGCTGACTTATCTTTCTTTACTGTTCCCTACTACATAAGGTAATCAGGCCTAAGCTCCCCTGCCCAGCTTTTCAGCTTTGTCTTTACTGTCTCCCAGCTTTACCACCTTAGCTCCTGCATCACCAAACCCTGACTTCCCTGCTCACGCAATGTGGCCTCTCGCCTTTGCACACTGGCCCTTGCCATGCTGTCCATTTCAAGTGCTCTTCTCTCCTCCCCTCTCCCTCTAGCCGGCTCTTACTCCGCTTTTAAGATCTAGATCAAGCATCATTTCTTCTAGGACAGGAGTCCCAAACTTTCTCAGCTCACAGCCTACTTAGCATCTCAGTCATTTTTTTACATAGAGCCTATAGGCCAAAACAAACACCTACTAGTTTATTTAGTAGTGAGAGCCAAAGAACTTAACAAGTATTTATCTCCTAACAACTTAAGGGCCATGTGAAAAAATAATACACATAATTGAAAGAAAAATAATATTTTTATTTCATTCTTAAATATCCACAGCTGCTTAACTAATAGGACGTGTGTTCTGTATCTGTTGGACACTGTGCAGCTGCTCAAACCTTCAAACGAGTTTGCCCACTGCCACCTCATTTCCTGTTCCAAATTTGTTTCCACTGGGCGCTTGGCATATTATTACAGCAGTTTCCAAACCCCAGTTTCCAAATCAAGAGGACTGTAGTACAAGCTAGTATTGAAACTGTGACTACCTTGAGCTCACAGCTAATGGGACATCCAACAGATGATCGGTGTTGCTATGTTGCCCTCAAAAATGTAAAGTATCCCGTGGCACTCCTTTGACCTTGCCATGGAATCCTGACCTGGAGTAGCTCTGCATACAGTCTGAGGACCTCAGCCCCAGAAACTCCCCCTTACCGAGCTAGTACCCCTATTCTGAGCTACCGCAGTGCACTCTGCACGGTTCTGTCGTGTCCATTACCATAGTGCATTGTAAGAAGCTGCTTGTGTGTCTCTTTCTTCCTTTAGGACTATGAATTCTACAGGGGTGGGAAAAGTAGGCTAATAATAATAATAATAGTTAACACAATAATAAATAATACAAGAATAAACTGTGTTTCATGTCCTGTAAACTTACTTTTGCCCATACCTGTATAAGGGCAAAGACCAGCAATAATATGGTGTCTGGCACAGCACTGATGTTCAGCTGAGAGGAGCTCAAAGAGGGTCAGAACTGCACTGGACCCCAGTGAACCTGGTGTCTGCAGAGGAAATCTGCTTGGATGGCAATTAAACAGGAAATCCCAGTCAAGTTCAAAACCTGTGGTTCTGAGGAGTGAGAACCTGCTGGACCCGGAAATGGGACCAGCCTGAAGCTACTCAGTCAGAGATAATTGCCTCTGAAGGAGCACCAGCCAGAGTCCACGTTCAGATCAGGAAGCTAGAGCCAATACGTCTTCGACGTTCATCTGGTTTCCTACTTAAGGTTTCTTGTGAGGAGATGGAGAAAGAGAGATTGGAAGGAAGGAAATGAGGGAAGGGCAGAGGTGAAAAGGAGGAAGGGAAGAAGGAAAGAGTGGGGGAGACAGGAAGAAAGGAAAGAAGGAAGAGAGGGAGAGAGTGAGGAAGAAATGCCACTTTGTCTCATGAAAAGTGGAAGTGGAATTTTCCTTTCCAAACCTGTTTTAAAGTCATGAAGGCATCTCTACCCTGGTGGTTGGGTCGAGTCATGGGCCAGACCAACCTGGAACCCAAAATTTAACAGAGCTGAGGGTAACCAGTGGGAGGAACCCCCCATCCTGGCTAGAAGAAGCTACTGGTTCTTTCCAATTTGGCTGATTTCCTCACAGCTGCTGGCCTGGTTTTTTGATGAGCAATTACTTTTCCCTGTTTTGTGCTGTTTTTCCTCATCATTAGCAGGGCATGAGAATTTGCATCATTTCTCTTTGTTACATTCTGCTAAGAATAAACCCTAAACACAATTGATTGAGTTAGGTAGGACCAGAATTAGAAATCAAGTCTATGTTCTCAACGTGAGAGAACACGCAGGTCACATGTGTCTCTGATTCTAACTACAGGGGGCCCTTCTCAATAATTCGTTGCTGTAATTCAGTGGCTGGATTACTCACCTTTGGTTTTATTTATTTATTTTTCTTTTTTCCAGTTGAGAGGAAGGGAGATAGACTCCCACATGTGCCCCGACTGGGATCCACCCAACAACCCCCATCCGGGACCGATGCCCTGCCCATCTCAGGCCATCCTCGCAACCAAGCTAATTATAGCGCCTAAGGCAGAGGCTCCAGGGAGCCATCCTCAGTGCCCAAGATCGATGTGCTTGAACCAGTCAAGCCATGGCTGCAGGAGGAGAAGAGAGAGAGAGAAGGGGGAAGGGAAGGGATAGAGAAGCAGATGGTTGCTTCTCCTGTGCACCTGAACCAGGAATCAGACCCAGTATATCCACACGCTGGACTAACACTCTACCACTGAGCAAAACATCCAGGTCTCAACCTCTGGTTTTAAAGGGCTACTTCTCTTATCTATTCAGTTTCCAGCTCTCTCTGCCAATTTCTGTTGTTTATGTCCATGAGTTTTTTCTTTTCTTCTTTGCTCATGTCTGACCTATAACTTTCTATTTTGTGATGTCTTTGTCATGCTTTATAATCAAAATAATGCTAGCCTCGTAAAATGAGCTTCACTCCTCTTGAATTTTTTGGAATAGTTTGAGAAGAATACGTATTACTGGCATAAAATTGAAGACCTTGCAGACTTGCCTATTTCCGAAAGAAGAATTTGGATTTCCATAAACTTTATCATAGCCTTGTCACCCGAACTTTTCCTTATCTTCCTCAACTGTAGTTTTGACACCTCTCCAAAACTTGTCTTTTGAGTTACCAAACACATGACTTAATTAGACCTTTCATTTCCAGAGGCTATCCCTCATATTTAAAGATAAATAAATTTCAGTAGGCGACATTTCACTGGGAGAAGGGCAGAGAAAAACAAAGACATTGCACCCTTTGTATATAATACATTATACCACAAAAGATTTTCCCCCTCTTGATTGTTTTAAAAACAATAGGTCTTTTTTGATTAATTTAATCCCTCAGAAATCTGAATTTTTAAATGACTATGATTTCCATTCCTCTGTGGGTACATAGCTTATGGAGCCCCCCAAAAAGGCAAGATGTGTGATCTCCAATTCCCTAGTAAGCAGTGAAGGAAACAGGGCAACACAAGCCCCTTATCCAAGTGTGGAAACAGGGGAGGCAGGAATATCTGTTTTCCAGTCTATTCCACAGTAGCTTCTGTCCCGAGAAATTCTGTTCTGAGGGGTTCAGAGCGCCTGTATTGCTTCATCATAACTTCATCTTACTGTCAGTAGGCTTGCCCTCTGTAGTGCCGTTCTACGGAGCTGTGCCGATTTCTTTATCCTGAGCACTCGGTATTTGCGTTCAGAGTCTCATTAGGGAAAAGAAGGCATTTAACTGACCTTGGGGCTGAGAAGCAGAGCCACAGAGTCTGGCTCCCACTCAGCCATCCTCAGCCGGGCTGCTTGGAAGATGTTACTTTACTTCCTTCCCCTGACTTCCTGTGTAAAGTGAAGAACTTGGATCATAGAGGGTCTCGGGGGTCCCTCCGATCTAACCCTCTGATTCTCATAGCATCAGCGGTTCTCGTTGCTCCAGAGGAAGGAGGAGTTGGGTTCTGCAGCCGATTAGGAAAAGGAGACTTTGAAAGAGGGTTGATTTAACAAGAATTCCCTCCCCTCTTTTCTCTCTCCCAAGGAGCCCGAATCAGTGCAGTCTAAAGGGCTGAGGATGATCGTGCAGGGGTCACCTCCCGTGTGGCAGGCACTGTTCAAGCACTTAACTGTAGAGCAGGTGCAATAGGTGTCGTTCCCCACCACAGCCCCACCTAACCCCACCCATTCTTCAGGTCTCACGTCAGGTGTCACTTCTTCAGCCTAAGTTAGGTCTCCCGGTCCTGTGTTATGGTTCCCTGCACTTTTCCTTCATTTCCTTGACCACAGATGCAATTGAATAATTATATGTACAGTTAATGTTTTCTCGCCTGCTTGGCTGAACACTCCATGAGGGCAGGGACCACATAAGTCTTGTTTCTCACTGTATCCCTACAGCCTAGCCCAGTGCTGAGAAAATAAGGGCAATTCAGTAAGTACTTCTGGAATAAACATAAGCACGAGTTCATGAATAGACGAATAGCAGAGCTGGATACACACTCAGACCTCTCGGGCTCTTGGAGACCAGTCTGAAATTGCAGAGCAGTCTACTCTGTGCTTGCAGACAAGGGTCTCGCTCTGTCACTATCCTTGTTTCTCCAGTGGTGGGAGTGACAGCCGCACTGCTCTGGCCACTTGACCCCAAGGATGTCTGTAAAATAGTTGGAGATCATCGATCCAGCCTGAGGCTGTTGGTGGTGGTTGGAGGTAGATGAGTGGAGGCATCGAATTGAACCAAACCAAATGTCCCTGGGGGGCATTTAGGTCCACTTCCTAACACGCTTTGCCAAGGGGCTGCACATAAGCAAACAACAACATTCTGTAAGGGGCCTGGGTGGGTAAGAGTGAATGGATGAAAACGAAGGAGGAGAAGCCAAAACACGGCAACCTTTAGGGAAGCAGGAATAAAACTCTAATGTGGAACCGGCTGAAAATAGCCTGCATGGGCTGTCAGGCGGCATGCAGAGCCAGTGCTAATCACAGGAAAATTAATTACAAGGGCTGTGTCCATATGCCTTGCTGTGGCCCTTGGGAGAAAGTCTCACGGCAGCTGTCTGTCCTCTGCCACAGAGGAGGCTTTGCTGTCGCTTACGTCACACTCAGCGCTCGCCACTGCAGCAAGAAAAGCTGAAAGAGGCTAAAGATACTAACAATAGACATTTGATTTCTTTTTCCAGAGAGAAAGCCTTGGCATCCACGGGAGGAAGAAGTGTTCAGGCAGCATGTGACTGGTTGGTATAAAATAAACAAATTGAGAAAATAGCATATAATTAACTCTAAGTATATGTGGATGAGCAGGGATGTGCAGCCTCTCCTTAATGAACCCAGGGGGAGAGAGTGTTCATCAGAGAGATGGGGAGAGATGAGTCCAGAAACCATGCGACTAGACCATTTATCAACCCCTTGCCTCCTCCGCCCTGGCCCCAGAGTGTGCTGTCCCCTTAACAAAGGTTAAAGTGCCAAATATTTCTAAGAGAGCATCCCTATCACATATCTGCCTTCCCTCTAGTCACTTGAAGGTATACAGTTTAAGTACATGGATGCTGGGAAAATCAATGGAGAAATGAAACCTACTTACCTATGAGGTTATCAATACCCAGAGCAGGACCTACAAGAGGACCCTCCCGAAGCTTCCCTTGTCCTTTGGGGGCACATGGATTTCATCACAGACTGAACTGAAGGGACAGGCCAAGCTGAAACTGCCCATGTGGATTAGGAAAGGATTTTGGGCTTATCTGAGAATGCGTCGTGAAGGGCGACTTTAAGGTTGTTTTTGTTTTTTTAGGGAATTGTGGGCTGCAGTTGCAATGGGACGGGCAGAAAAGAAGTTATTGTGTCTAGAGCTGGTTATGAAGTGTGCGCTTCGAGGGGTCGATCTGTAAAGCACAAACACAAAAACCCCTCCCTTTGCAGGGCCTGAAGGGTGGAGCATATGAAGGGCAGGCCTGTCTCTTTGAGTTCTTTCCCTTCCATTACTCCCAAGCAAGGCCCACCCAGCTCTCTTCTCCCCTGCAGGTTATTCTCCCACGTGAATGACCCCTTCCTGGATGACCCCCTGCCCCGGGAGTACGTGCTCTACCTCCGCCCCACGGGCCCCTTAGCACAGAAGCTCTCAGACTTCTGGCAACAGTCGAAGCAGATCTGCGGGAAGAACAAGGCCCACAACATCTTCCCCCACATCACCCTCTGCCAGTTCTTTATGGTGAGTGACGGTCCCCCACCCCCAGCCTTCTGAGGCCTGGAGTCAGAGTCAGAAGACTGTCAGGAATCTGGCAGAAACAGTCATGGGTTCCTAGCCTTGGATGGGCCTTCCAAAGAATGCATGAGGCCCATGGCTACTTACCCCAGCTCCTCTTTTAATATTTGCTTTGGGCCAGGAGCACCTCAGGTTTGGTGTGGCACCGTGCTGACCACGTGCTCCTCAGGACCCTAGGGACAAGGCGGGTCTGGCAGCCACAGCGGGAATGGCTTCCCTAACACCATTTCACCCTTGTCTGTTGTCTGCCTTTCCGTTCCTGCAACAAGGAAAGAATAGAAATGAGAGAGCTGGGAACATGAAATGTATAGTCTATAGACAGAAAAACGATTTCAGCCACATGGCCACCGACACAGGTTTTTGTCTCGGGAGATTTTTCTAGAGATGGCAAAGATACCCTTCACCTCGCCTAGTTACCTAGTCCATAATCTCAGCGATCACAAATCTTATTTAATAACTAAATTAAATCACTCTCACTCTAATAAATACATGAATCTACTTTAATTCTCTGTGGAGATGTGGAAGAATTGATTTATACAGGTATATTCAAGACAAGACAGAATGGTAACACTTTAAGACAATTTTCTGTTTAGTCTCTCTCTCTCTTGCTCTTTCTCACTCTTTCCCCCTCCCCTCTTCCTCCTTCTCCCTCTTTAGATAAAAATATGTTTCTAATACTTGCTCTTACCATTCACTCTGAAAATTAAAATGATTGTCATTTCCTCTTAGTCATCCCAGGTTCTTTCTCAAAACCTCCATGCTTTAGAGATGCTCATCTGTTCCCCCAGTACTCTGCAGGGGCGGGGGTGATGTCACAGCTCCCTGGGCTCCATCCTTCCCAACAATCACAGCAGTGGAAGCAGAGTCAACTGTCGATCATCTGAGAGGAACAAGAAAAGCACAGATGATGCAGAACAGTAGACAACACATAAGACTTTACTGTAGGGTACTGCGTTTCCTCCTAGCACATCCCTCCATTCTTTTCTTTCTGCTGGAGCAGACCTCCTGCGTTCTGGCTGGGTTCAGAGGGACATGTTAGAGCAGGGAGGGAGGGAAGATGTCGTCCATGGCCCCCGTTTAATTTACCAGTTTGATAGTTCATTTCCAGACAACTGGGAGTTTTCTGTTCTTCTCCCTCCTCGCAGACAGAAGTGATGGTTTAGTAACTGCATCATCAGCCTCCAGCTCTGGGCTGAAGATGCCAAATGATAACTAGCAGCAGACATTTCTCCCTCCCCTTGTCTCTGAACGAAACCTACTGCTTTCCCCTTCCAGTGTGAGGACAGCAAGGTGGACGCCCTGGGGGAAGCCCTGCAGACCACTGCCAGCCGCTGGAAATGTAAGTTCCCAGACCCCCTGCCTCTGGAGCTCTATACCTCCTCCAACTTCATCGGCCTCTTTGTGAGTGAAGACAGCGCCGAGGTCCTCAAGAAGTTCACCACTGACTTTGCTGCGGAGGCCAGATCTAAAGCCGGTGAGCCAGCACAGCTGCCAGGCCAGCCCTGGGTCCTGTCAATCAAAAAGTTGGGAAGAGAGGAAATAGGACCTTATTGTGGAAGACTGGGATAGAATCAGGAGGTGGAGGCTCCTCCAGGAATGGGCAGAACATGACAAAGAACACATCTACTTTCTGTGCCCCCCCAATACCTCTTTGCTCCCTTTCAAAAATTTGAACTACCATTTGCTAATTTTCCTGAGATAATGTCCAGTGCCTACTCCCTAACACCACTGTACCCCATTGAACTAGAAAGATTCCTTTGCAGGACCACTTCAGAATTAAGGAAACTTTTCTTCTTCCTCCAGACTCCTTCCCATGTAGGCACTGGTCCGGGTCTCACAGTCCATCCCTTGAGGATTTGGGGCTTTGCTCAAGGGCCAGCATAGCACAGCGAGTAGGGCAGAACCACTTAGTGTCAAAGAAATAATGTCCATTGAGCCAATGCCCTCCATCTCATTGAACCCCATTACACAAACCTCTAAGACTCAAACTTCATTCAAAACATGTCATCCCTTCAAGGCATCTTCTGCTTTTTTTTTTTTTTTTGTATTTTTCTGAAGCTGGAAACGGGGAGAGACAGTCAGACAGACTCCCGCATGCGCCCGACCGGGATCCACCCGGCACGCCCACCAGGGGGCGATGCTCTGCCCACCAGGGGGCGATGCTCTGCCCCTCCGGGGCACCGCTCTGCTGCGACCAGAGCCACTCTAGCACCTGGGGCAGAGGCCAAGGAGCCATCCCCAGCGCCCGGGCCATCTTTGCTCCAATGGAGCCTTGCTGCGGGAGGGGAAGAGAGAGACAGAGAGGAAGGAGGGGGTGGGGGTGGAGAAGCAAATGGGTGCTTCTCCTATGTGCCCTGGCCGGGAATCGAACCCGGGTCCCCCGCACGCCAGGCCGACGCTCTACCACTGAGCCAACCGGCCAGGGCCTGCTTTTTTTTTTTTTTTTTTTTTTTTAATGACAGCTCTTAGTTTAAGTAACTGAGATTTTCCATTAAAGAAACTAGCTAAAGGGATGCTCAGGATGTGTGCTGACCGAGAGGCGAGGGGCATAGAGAGAAAGAGAGGGACAGGTGTGTAAAGTGGCTCCTGTCATGAAGCTCGAGGGGAGTCCTCCCCGCGTGGAACAAACAGTGGGTGACGGCTGTTTCTGTCGGCTTCCTTAAGAGCAAAATCACAATCAGCAGGTGCCTCTCGGGTACCTGCTGTGTGCTTCTCCGTGATAAATGCAACAGGGAGTGAGAGTGGCTTCTCCTGGCCAGCATCCTGCTGGGAAAACTGATTCAGGCCCCGTGTGCTCACAGAGCTCTGAGAAGAGAGAGGCCGCCACGGGATGGAGGGCTTCCACCTTCACGGAAGAGAAACACTCACACTGGACCCATGTTGATCCTTAGGGCCCCCGGGGGAAAGGGCTGTGCAGGGGGCCGGCCGCATGAGCACAGGCAGGAAGGAGCAGGCTGTGTACAGAGGACAGTGTGGAGGCCACCTTGACCAGAGTGGAGGGTGTGAGCTGCACAACTCAGTTCGATTGATAAGCCCAAAGCTGAAGGAGAGCTGAGCTTGCCCGGGGACCAGAGACAGGGACAGGCCTGGGCAAAACCACATGTTTGGCCCCTCGGTCTCCTGACCTTTGGCCTATACCTCATCTCCCTTTGTTCTTGGCTGTTATTTTCATCCCCAACTAGGGACCCTTTGTTCTGCGCTCTTCTTTACTAGAAAAGCCCCAAATAAGGCTCGGGACTCGAGGAAGAGTGTGATGAGGACCCCGCATCGCTGAGCAGGGCACAGTGAGGTCACTCTGCTCAGTGAGGACAGCTCCGCTACTTCGGGAGTGGGGCTTCCTTGTTCCCCCTTGCCAGGCACCCCTTCCTTCGCCAGGTCTGGTGTCTGCTTTCTGACTCGGGTGGTGCCTGTCATTGCACAGGAGCTTAATATCTCAGAGAAACAGCAATAATAGAAAGGCAAACCATTTCCTCTTTCTATCCCTCTATCTCAGGGAAATGGCCCCTTTTTCATCCCACAGCTGCTATTGTCAGAACCACCAAAACTCCCACAAAGACCTAAACTAATGTAGCCACAGACCCCAGATCCTTCACCAGTGAGTAAAGTGGGTCTCAGCCAGGACTGTGGCTGGTTCTCAGGGCTCTCACTGAGAAATAGGCAGTCAGACTCATGCTTGCTCTCATGTATGAATGGGGATAGCCTGTTCGTTCCTCTCCAAGAACGAGGCCACTCTCTAAGAACTCATGGGGCTGGTTTCTCTGCACCTGCGCAGCCCCCTGGTGGTGATGTGGAGAACTGGGTAGCTCTGCCCTGCGTCTCTGGCCCAGCTCCTGCAACCTGAAAGCAGGCCATCATGTCTTTGCCCTCAAACTATGCTTTGGCATTCTAAAATTTTTGGCACAGCCAGACTCCTTCAGCAAGTAGATTTAATGTTATCCTCCATCTTAGGTCCTTTAAGGGGATTCGTACATATGCATGCATTCATTTAACAGGTACTAAAAAGCAGTGGTCCCCAACCTTTTTTGGGCCACGGACCGGTTTAATGTCAGAAAATATTTTCACAGACCGGCCTTTAGGGTGGGACGAATAAATGTATCACGTGACTGAGACAAGTGTCAAGAGTGAGTCTTAGATGTAACAGAGGAATCTGGTCATTTTTTAAAAATAAAACATCGTTCAGACTTAAATATAAATAAAACAGAAATAATGTAAGTTATTTATTCTTTCTCTGCGGACCGGTACCAAGTGGCCCACGGACCAGTACCGGTCCACGGCCCCGGGGTTGGGGACCACTGCTGTAAAGCATGAACAAGACACAAAGCCCTTGCCTTCCACGTTTTACACCAGAGAAAGGTGTTGCGGCACAGCAGGAGATGCACTCAGAACCCAACAATCCAACCCCTAGTTCCATCTCTGTGTGATTTGACCAAGCCTCTTAATTTCTCAAGTTCCAGAAATTCTCTAGTTGCACCTCTTTCAGTGCCTAGCTTGGGCAATGGCTGAGTTTTACCCTTTAGGGGGACATACAAAAGAGAAATAAAATTCACCCCCCTGAAGGTAGGTAGGTTGGTTTTGTTTTATCCTTTGGGATGTCTTAGAGCAATAATCTGCCTACTTTAAACCAGTGGCTTCCAACCAGGGCAGTGTTTGCCCTCCAGGGAACATATGGCAATATCTTAAATCATTTTTGGTTGTCACAACTTGGGGAGTATTACTGGCACCCAGTGGGTAGGGGCCACGGATGCAGCTAAAGGCCCTACAATGCACAGGACAAAGAAAAAGAAAAAGAAACTATTTGATCCAAACACTGTTAAGGAATTCTGTTTTAAACTTTGTAAATATTCTCTTTTTTCCTTCAGTCCTCCATCAGAGCCAGCCAGAAGCTAAGAAACTTTATTTCAAAACCAAGCCAATATGGCTTTGAGAATCACATGATTACAAAATTTGTTCTTTATTTCTACATAAATTAGCGCATCCCTTTAGGCCTCAGTTTCCCCATCTGAGGGTGGGGCTGGTGATAATCAGAGTTGTGGTGAGGAGGAGCCAACCAAAACCATGACCTCTCAGCCGGTCCGTAGATGCTTTGCTCTTTACCTCTCCAATTGTGGGTTGACACAGGCCGTGTTACCCACCCACCTCCCTTTATTCAGCTGCTGTGAAGAAGAGAAACAGATGTTGTCTGACAGCGGGACTCCCTCCTTAGTTCGTTGGGAGTCTATATTCTTCCTTAGGTCTCCACCATTGTTACGATCACCACCTTCTAAGAACTGCCTGTTTTCTTCCTTTTCCAGATGTACATGTGGAACCTCACAAGAAGCAGCTACATGTGACCCTGGCTTACCACTTCCCATCCAGCCACCTACCCACCCTAGAGAAACTAGCCCAGAACATTGATGTCAAACTAGGGTGCGACTGGGTGGCTACCATATTCTCTCGGGACATCCGATTTGCCAACCATGAGGTAATAATGTCTCACTGTGGCTCCTGACACAGTGCAAAGGTGCAGTGTGAACCAGGGGCCCTTTTCAGCAGGGAGACAGGCACCACAGGGAGGCAGTGAAGGAAGCACCAGACCAGGAGTCAGATGGCCCATGGTTTTGTCCAGGATTCTGCTCAACTCACTAGGAAGCTTCGAGTTGGCATCCTTCCCATCTGGGCGCCAAGTGGCTCATCTGTGTGATGTCCCATTGTTCTGTCTGCCCAGCCAGGCTTATTGGAATGCTACCGAAATGAAATGAAATGAAAGAATATAAAAAAGTATGTTGGAAAATTTTTAAATAGTATATCCACTTTTACGGTGTTAATTGATAGCAGACATCATCCTGTTCTTAGGTGAGGAGAAGAACACATGAATACAAAAAAAAAAAAAATCTGTGAACACACAATCAAAGATATTTGCTGACTACAACATGCAAGTTACCATGGAACATACTAGAATTTTTAAATGTGCTGCCATCTTCAAGGAGCTCTGAGTCAAGCAGGGGAGACGACAGACACACATGAAATGAAAGCACAGACTACACACTGTAGTTCATATGTGTCACATAGGCAGCATGAGTGGGAACTTTGAATCTTGGTGCAGGAAAGATCAGCCCGATCCCAGCATCATTGTTTTGGGGGAATCAACACTGCATTACAGGACAAGCAGGTGCCATCTCTGAAGAGTGATATTGTCCTTTTTATTCTTGAAGGAGACGCTAAGACACACAGAGATTAGGTGGCTGGTTCAGTAATTTAGGCCCAGAGCTGAAACCAGAATTAGGGATTTTTCTTTTTAATTTATTGATTGATTTTAGAGAAAGGGGAAGAGAGAGAGAGAGAGAGACATCTGATTTGTTGCTTCCCTCATTCATGCATTCACTGGTTGATTCTTGTATGTGCCCTGACTGGGGATTGAACTCACAACCTTGGCTTATCAGGATGACGCTGTAACCAACTAAGCTACCCAGCCAGGGAAGAATTCAGGGATTCTGACCAATCAAGATAGACAATTCATCCAAAAAAGATCACATAGTTTGGTGAAAAATTTGTCATCCAGGGTACATTTATTAAACAACATTTACAGGTGTTTCCTAGTTTTTCAACAGCAGAAGAACTGACTTTTTAAAGTGTAGATAGTCTTTTGACATCTCTTTTAGCTATTTCTTTTCATATGAAAACTAGTTAGAACCTCAAGGTCTAGACCAGGTAACCTCATCATCAATTTGGAAGTGCTGGGAAGAGCCGACCCAGGAACCCAAGGTCTGGACCTGGGCACAGTGACTGGGTGTCAGGAACCTGCCGCTTTGACTCTGCTGATAGGAATGCCGTGTCCTCTTTCTGAGACATCTGATGAGGGTTTCTGTAAAGACACACAAGGAAGCCGGGCTTGAGCTTGCTTAAGAATTCTGACATCTGCCTGACCAGGCGGTGGCGCAGTGGATAGAGCATTGGACTGGGATGCGGAAGACCCAGGTTCGAGACCCTGAGGTCACCAGCTTGAGCGCGGGCTCATCTGGTTTGAGCAAAAGCTCACCAGCTTGAGCCCAAGGTCACTGGCTCGAGAAAGGGGTCACTCGGTCTGCTGAAGGCCCGCGGTCAAGGCACATATGAGAAAGCAATCAATGAACAACTAAGGTGTTGCAACGCGCAACAAAAAACTAATGATTGATGCTTCTCATCTCTCTGTTCCTGTCTTTCCCTGTCTATCCCTCTCTCTGACTCTCTCTCTGTCTCAAAAAAAAAAAAAAAATTCTGACATCTCCTGGAACTGCTTAGAATGAGCCGTAAATATAAAGGGCGGGGTGGCTGATCAGACTCCTCCCTCCTGAGAGCAAAGGGAAAATCAAGGGTTGCATGCAAATGGCCTCTGAGAAGTCACCTTCCTCAGAGAGGGAAGATGGCAATGGAATTTTACAAGGAATCTCGTCTAATCAACACTGTCCTCCAGTTCACTCAAAGGGTAATTGCTTTTCTGCCTGACCCACATTTTGCTCAATTGGCGCTGAGGGAAAGAGGCGACAAGAGCTCGCATGAATCATTTTCTAAAAATAACTTGGCCTCTTTTATCTTTTATTGGTTAAAACTTACGTATTCCCATTCCTTTTGGCAAAGCTCTTCGAGGTCATTTGGATTCACCGAAGCCCCTTGCGTGGGGAAACCTCTTCTCACCTCCCCTTTTCGGTTCCCAGGAGACAAGGTCGAGTGGTCATTCCAACGAATTAACAGATATCCAGAGAGGAGAAGTGGTTTGGGCAGGGCACTCTGCGAGGGATATGCAGGAACACTCCTAAGTCTCATCCTTCTGCTGCTTAGAGCCTCAACTGATTGGGACTTGGAGTGCCTGCTCGTCCTTTATGTAACCTCTTCCACGTTAGAGATACGTTGGGCTGAGCAAGTTTTATACACCAAGCAATAGCAATCTAGAAGAAGGACAGAGGTATACAAAAAAAATACATTGTGGAGTCCAGCACACATGGCCTCCCATCCTGGCTCTGTCGCTCTAGCAGTTGCTGAGTCACTTTTACAATTTCTGTGATTCCCCAGCCCTCCATGTTCTTGTGTGTAAAATGGCAGTAATAGTTTGCTGGACTGTTGTGTGGACTAAATAAAAGGCTCTATGGAAAAGCCTTCATGTAATCCCTAGCAGAGTGCGTCCAACAGCGACAGGTGCTGCAGCTAGGATTGTTTCTAAGACTCCAAGGGCTTCGAAGGTAATGAAGTTCGGTGCCTGTAATTGCACAAGGCGGTTACTGTCCTTCCCAAGCTGTCAGTCAGCAAACTGTGCACTTAGACCCTGTGTCAGAAGGGCAATAAAGCATACTTTAGATAGACTCAAGAATCCTTACAAGTAGATGCTCAGCAAAAGACTGAGTATCGGTTCTGGCCAGTTGGCTCAGCAGTAGAGCGTTGGCCTGGCATGTGGAAGTCCAGGGTTCGATTCCTGGCCAGGGCACACAGAAGTGCCCATCTGCTTCTCCAACCTTCTCCCTCTTCTTTCTCTCTATCTCTCTCTTCCTCTCCCACAGCTGAGGCTCCACTGGAGCAAAGTTAACCTAGGCACTGAGCTACTCTCTGCCTAGAACTCACCGTCTGCTACACTCCCTTGCTGGGCCTAGATTTTCCTGGAGACAACCTAGAGATAAAATACTCACGCTCTCCAAGTCAGAGGAGGAATGAGTTGTTCTCTGAAGTTATTTGAATTTCTGAGTGAAAAGGCACTATTGGATTGGGTCAAAGGTATTAGCAGCGAGGACTACGCTACGCTAAGGAACATGAGTATAGGCTCGTCCCCCACGACTCAGTGCCTCTCTTTACTCTGTTCCTTTTGGTGGGTCATCCCATAGCTAGCTTATAGATTTCTTGGGAATAGTTTTTTTCTTTAAACTATTTTTAACAACCCAGAGGAAAACCTTCCTGGTTGGTTTGTAAAAGTGATTGGGGGGGGGTGGAGCTGAGGGAAGGGAAAGGAGTGGAGAGGTGATCAGGGACAAAGGAGACCTAGAGGGGAAGATGTCGGAGCGGGGAAAGAAATGGGAGTTCTTAGCAGAAGGAATGTCAGAAATCTGGTGGGATGCTCGAGTTCTGTGCGTGATCGCTTCCATTCTCAGAAAAAAAAATTATGCTTTTTACTGGCTCCTTTCATTAAAGAGTTCCAGAAGTCAAGCCCCCTTTATAACATGTTCTGCTGTGTTACCTTGACACCAGTGTGTCATAGCTCACAAGCCTACCTCGCTCCTGGTCCAGGGCTCGGGCGGCTAGAAAGGACAGTGTCACTGGAAGATGAGGCCTCATGGCTCAATAGAAACTACCCCCCCTTCTGCATATGAGGCTCTGGCCTCAGGAGTTTCCTTAGGTGGCCTCTTTTAACTTGTATAGTCCAGGTATTATTTTGCAGATGAGACGACTGCAGCCAAAGTTAAAAACCTGCAAGTGGAACCAGAAGGTAGAGCAGTTTCGGGAGCATAGGAAAACCTGTTAGAGAGTCTCCTCCTTAGTGTCCCCTGAGAAACAAATGGGATAGGAAATATTTTCCTGACTATTGAGGTCTCCTGGTGTTAATAACCATTTAAATAAGTAAAATGAATGTGTTCCAAAGTATCCTCATACCTATGCCTGTGAGGTTTATATCTACCAGGAGAGGAGACCAAACAAGGAATAAATCAGCGAAGCAGAATGGCCTGTAGTCAACGCTGGGAACTTTTTCTGAGCTCCACCCCCCGAAAATGTGGTCTTCATCTGTCCGCTGATGCAAGCTGACATATACACGGATGACTATAAAAGATAATTTTTTTCAAATTCTTTGTTAAAAATGCAGGTGTAAAGCAAGCCTCCTTTTTTTTTTTTTTTTTTTAAGAGAGAGAGAAAGGGATGGATAAGGACAGATGGGCAGGAAGGGAAAGAGATGAGAAGCATCAGTTCTTTGTTGCAGCACCTTAGTTGTTCATTGATTGCTTTCTCATATGTGCCTTGACCAGGGGGATACAGCCGAGCCAGTGGCCCCTTGCTCAAGCCAGTGATCTTGGGCTCAAGCCAGCAACCAGGGGATCATGTCTGTGATCTCATGCTCAAGCCAGTGACCCCACACACAAGCTAGTGAGCCCACACTCAAGCTGGCAATCTCGAGGATTTGAACCTGGGTCCTCTGCGTCCCAAGCTGATGCTCTATCCACTGCACCACCGCCTGGTCAGGCTAAAGCAAGCTCCTTGAAAGCAGGGAACCATGTCTTGCTTAAGCAGCTGAGTTCTATAGAAAGGGAATCTCTCCCAAAGCCTTTCTTACAGGACAGTCTCTCCATCTGGTGCATCTCTAACCCCCATGTATAAAATTAACTTTTCACGAGCTGGGTTTCAAGGGTCTGTTATGGTGCCTACCCCAGCAATGGAGCAGGGGAAACTAGGTCCAACCCGATTTGTACAGCCATTTACTGCAGAGCATATGGGCTTTCCAATAAACTTCTAAAAACCCTGTGTCAATCCCAAAACGAAGCAAAGAAATGCCTAAAGGAAGGTCTGGAACCGTCCAGTAGCACCAAGCACACACCCACCCACCTTACTCTAAAAAAGAAAGCAGAAGAAATGCTTGCTGATCTGAATCCAAATCTACTCACAGCCTGCAGCCCCCAGGGGTGCCTATAAATATCAACATCTGGATGTGGGCATTGTTAAAGCAGAACACAGAGATCTGCCCTGGAGGCACTGGGGGGATGGAATGGGTCAGATGTGGGCCTCACTCTCCCCTCTCTTTTTCAGACATTACAGGTGATCTACCCCTACACCCCACAGAATGATGATGAGCTGGAGCTGGTCCCTGGGGACTTCATCTTCATGTCCCCCATAGAGCAGACGAACACCAGTGAGGGCTGGCTCTATGGCACGTCCTTAACCACCGGCTGTGCTGGACTCCTGCCGGAGAACTACATCGCCAAGGCTGATGAGTGTAGCACCTGGGTATTTAACTGGTAAGCTGACTCAAAGTTCTCTGTCTGCTGTTTTTTGAGAAACATTGCCGACTTTCAGGAGGTGGTGGGGACATGGACTTAGTTCTACACATATGGGACAGCAGTTACTGTAAACAGAGCCACGGGGAGAAAGCTCTGTTGGTTCCAGACTTCCAGAAAAGGGATGACTTGGGGCCTGCAAGAAATGAGCAGTGGATCTCTCTGAGTCAGTCTCTGCCTGCCCCATGCGATGTAACCAGCTGTCTGAGTTCCAGAGCAGAGACTAAACTGAGGCTGCGTGGGGGTCCAGTTTCTCTGGCTGAAGTGTGGGTCATCCTCATGCTGTGTCTTCACGGCTTTTAAGTTTCTATCCCCTGTGTGTTGGGTCATTGTTTAGAGTGGTCCAACTCCCCAGAGTAGCTGGGAAAATTCCCACTACACCAGCCAGGCCAGCAATGGAAGAGTTTGCAAGTGTCAGGAGCTGTAAACACTTCTCATTGAATAGGTGACTCTGTGCACATCCTCAGACTGGGCACGTGAATGCCCAAGTGACAGAGTGTCTCTAAGGAAATGAGCAACTGCCAGAACCTAAGAAGGACACGTGTCCCCCTGTTTTCTTTAGAGTGATAACTTTCACTCATTCTTCATTAAACCAAACCGTTGCCTTGTTCAGAGTGGTCTGCATCTTGTGGCTAGCTTTATCCCAATAAATAAAATAAAAAACAAAAGGCACTTTTTCTTAATCAGAGAAGTTTGAAGCCAGCCCTTCCCTGACACACTCAGGCATCTTGTCAGGGGGTGTGTGCTGGCTTCTTCTTCCTCCGTCTTATTCTTGCCATGTGCCAATGTGGCTTGGAGCCGGAAGCTCTGAAAACCAGCTGCATGGTGTCCAACACTGTTATTGTCACCACAAAAGAGAAGCAGAGAGGGGCGATTTCAATGAGTGTTTTGCCTAGAAGGCGAGAAGGAGAGAAGTTCCCCTACCCTGGCTAGCAGCAAGCAGACAAACCACAACCCCAAAGATGGGAGAGAACATTTTCTTCCTTAATCGCCCAGAAGCTCCTGCTCCCTTCCAGCTCAGCCCCCCCCCCCCCCCCCCCCCCGCACCAAACGACCTTCCAGCATCATGTAGCATAAATTGGAAGGTCAAAGCTGCCTCCTGTTCCCCAAACATTTGCTTTTTCAGAAATGTTTCTAAGAAAATAAAGAAGTTAGGTTTCCAACGTTACCCTTTTCTCCCTATGAAAACAAGTGAAGTGTAATATATGTGAATACACAGAGATCTAAAAGATTCTTTGTCTGACTATGCATAGCCCTTAGATTGCTTTCATAAAAGCAGGGCTACACGTGGGAGAAGAGTATGTGAGAAGCCCCGCTGACCCGTTTCGGATCCCTGCATCAAAGCCCACTCTTGGCCAGTTAGAGCTCAGGTTGAAACGTGGGTGAACCTCAGAGACTTCAGACCATGATCACAGAGCAGTTTGTGTGTCATTTCCGTTTATTTTGAGAGATTACCAGTAATGTTGTTTTTCTGGGAATCATGTCTGAAATTAAACTATCAGTTTCTATAGTCAACCCTGCTGAGAATGGAGAAACACCAACATGAGTTGTTAGGACATTGTAATTAAGGATTTGAGTTTTTATTCCAAGAGTCTTCTGTTCCAATCTGAACTCTCCCACTCACCCACTGAGTGACCTTGGCCAAGTTACCTTACCTCTCTGAGCCTCTGTTTGCTAATCGAGAAAATGTAGATGATAATGAATTGCAGCAAACTCACGGGTCTTACAAAGGCTGAAATGAAGAAGTTGGCTTTACAGGGATCAGTATCATGTACATAACAGCACTGACTCTAAAACAGTCATTAGCTTTATGATTTTTGTTTTTTTCCTAATTCGTGTTTTCTAGTCCGCTTACATGCTCATCAAATCAAATGCCTCTTCCACAAAAGTGATCCTATAGAAGGACTGTACTTTTCCTACTTAATCCCAGAGGAGGAAATGACTCAGGGAGGCAGATCTTCTCCCACGTCTGACCAGGGAGAGACAGGAGGAGGTACAGCCTCGGGCACTCGAGGGTGACCTGGCTGACCCGATGGGAGGTTGCAGAAGGGACTTACGCAACAAGCAAAGATTTGGGGCCTGTGACCCTTCACAACTCTTCTTACTCTGCCCTCAGTTCTCTGAGCCCATCCTCAGGAAATACTGTCCCTCTGCCCTTTCTTAGAGCATCTTGCCCAGTTCTGAGGATCCCTAGATATTTGTCAGTTGGTGGAGCCCCATTGTGTCTTCTGAATCAGGGTGGGCAGGTTGGTCCTCTGGGCTTATACCCAGGCCTGATGTGTCCTAGGGAGGTGGCCTCGTCCCTGGTACTTGAGAAGATGTTCTGAGTGTCAGGTTCAGCTTCTCTATGCCGCTCTCAACAGACAGCACCTGACTATTGTCCTGCTGGAACTGATGGCTCCAGACTGTCTCAGAGTGAGTCAGGTCCTTTGATTACAGTGACAGTTGGAGGTTGGCATTCTCCTTGCCAACGGAGCTGAAGGAGGTAGGGAAGAAATCCTATCAATGTCTTCACAGCTATAATAAATAAAGAAATTAAGGGCTGGTACATTCTATCAGTGTCTTCACAGCTATAATAAATGAAGAAATTAAGGGGCCGGTACAAGCACGATGTCGGGACAGTTCCATCCAGACATTTCAGGCCCTGAAGCTTCGATGAATCAGAGAGTGAAACTGAATTTTCTTTAACTGTGTGATGTTTGGGAGGGTCTCAGTTTAAAATACAAGAGAACAAGCTGGTCTATTAAGACTGTGTGAATGGCACAGGATTTCCTTGGCCTACAGTTGCTTGAATTTTACCAAAATAAGTCTCATCACACTTACTGGTGCAGCTCTGTTAAACTGTGAGTCCCTGGATCCCACCCCAGACCTGCTGAACCATAAACTACGAGGAATGGGGCACAGGCATGCGTATTTTTTCAACCTCCCCTGGCAATTCCAAATTGCACAGTGGCTGAAACCTCACTTGTCTTGGGTTTGAGGCTCCTGTGACTTCCTGTAGAATTAGGATGGGTCTATTTACAGTTAAACAAAGGGACACCTTGGAGAGCAAAAGGGTTGCTAAAATTATTAAAAATCAAACTTTTTTTGAGAGGGTTGTTTATTTGTTTTTTTATTAAGTGAGAAAAGGGGAGCCAGAGAGACAGACTCTTACATGCCCGGAATCTACCCAGCAAGAGCCCTATGGGGTGATGCTCTGCCCATCTGGGTCATTGTTCCATTGATTGGCAACCAAGTCTTTTTTTAGCCTCTGAAGTGGAGGCCATGGAGCTATCCTCAGTGCACCCATGGACAACTTGCTCTAACCAATCAAGCCATGGCTGCACGAGGGGAACAGAGAGAGAGAGAGAGAGAAGGGCGAGGGGAAGGGTGGAGAAGCAGGTGATTGCTTCTCTTTTGTGCCCTGACCGGAATCGAACCCAGCACATCCACATGCTGGGCTGACACTCTACCACTGAGCCAACTGGCCAGGGCCCAAACCATTTTTTTAAAGAATTTTTACTAACAACCAGTTAGCTTTATTATATTGGTGACTATAAAATGTTCTGATTTGACTTTGGGTGATGGGTGCACAACACCATCGACAGTTCAAATGCTACAGAGATATTCACCAGAAACTTATATATTCTTATTGCTCAATGTCATCCCATCAAATTTAGTTTCCTTTAAAAAATATGTTCTTTTTAAAATTAAAATTTTAAGCATAATAGTGTGTTAAAAAAATAAGCAATCCAGAAAAGATATTCAACTGCACAGGTTGCTGGGTCAACAGATATGAACCAGGACTGTTCTGGGCAAACTGGGACCTATGACTGCCCTACTTCTAAAGAAGCCAGAAATCAAATCGAAATGTTTGCTTTTGCTACTGCCCAGTGATGCAGAAGGAGACGCTCACAGGATTTGACCAACGGCCACATTGAAATTGTAATGTTTCTTAGGAAAAGCTCTTTGGAGGTCTTAGCTAATCAAAATAATGTGGACAGGGTGGGATGTGCTGCCTCCCTTTCTCGCGAGACCCCTGTGGGGGTTCTGTAGTTACAGTGTTACACCCAGAAATGAGAGATCTTGGCTCACGGCTCCGCCTATCATATCTAGTGAGAACGGTCTTCTCAGAAATAATTCTGTTTGCAGTGGTCTTATTCGGGGCGTTATTGGGATGGAATGGGGTTTGGAGACCAAAGAAGGTGAAAGAGGGGATAATGGCCATGTGGTTCCCTAGACCAGAAGGAGCCACAGGCAGAGTGGTGGAGACAGTCAAAATGCTCCCTCTCATCTGGGAGTTTGGATGGCAGTCACCATGCAAACCATTAAAGGCAACAGAATTTATTTCTTTTGAGCCAGCAGAATAGCTGGAAACAATGGTTCAATATTGATACTTCATTATTCTTTAACATGACTTTGATGCCAACCATGCCTGTGGCATCTTAATAAGCACAAAACCACAGGCCCTGTCCTTGCCCTGAAGGAAGAATTCATCTACTGCAAGTAGAGAACTCCATCTACCCCTAATTTATTAACTGCAAGGCTTCAGCATAAAAGAAAATGCCCCTCCTAAGGATGGGGCCTACCTGCTCAGCTTTCCCAACCATCGCCCTGCCCAGGGAGCTTTTCCTGCCAGTGCCCACACTTCTGTTAGTCCAAGGATGAAGGGCTAATGACTTCTGGCCAAAGCACTTAACATCTTCCTTCATCTTCCTCTGCAGTTCTTACTCAATATTAAATCCGTCATCTTCCAACACTCTCTCGTTTGGTGATGGCATATCGGAGAGGCGGCTGTATGAGGACCAGGGCCAGGGGGAGATGACTCCTCTGAATTACATCTGCCAGCCCACACAGGTAAGGCTGACAGCCAGGCTCACATCCTCCATTGTAATCTAGATTCATTGAGCACCTGTTTACGATGGATGAGGCCACTAATGTGTACCAAAACTCAAACCTAGGAAGAGTCGTTTGGGTGGTCCTGACAATCACTACCAGCATCTGGGTCTAGGCTGGTGAGGAAGGATCTTCTGCAGAGAGGAAAGCATGTTATCTGTACAGTAGAATAGTTGTATCTATTTCATAGGCCGTTGGGAAGATGAAAGGAAATAGGGTAGGGGGATGGGTGAAAAAGATGAAGAGTAATAAGAGGTACACGTTTCAGTTACAAAATAAAGGTATGAAAATGTAATATAATATAAAGTACAGAGAATATAGTGAGTAATATCACTTTATATAGTAACAGACGGTTACTTGATATATCATGGTGATCACACCATAAGGTATATAAATGTTAAATCACTATGTTGTACACCTGAAGCTAAAATAGTATTGCATCTCAACTACACTTTAATGAAAAATATTAAAAGAAATAATAAAAATAAGGCTTTTAGCATAGAACCTGGTGCACAGTGAGTGTTCAGTGTATGTTAGTGCTTGATATATGCCAGAAAGTTTGCAGGATACAGAATCGGGGGGGGGGGGGTAGTGTGTACAACACAAAGGCAAGTTGAAAGTTCAGTTGAACCTCAACAAATAATAAGTTAGATCGCTTTGGCTAAAGCCCAGGGCCTGAATTAGGTAATGTGACAGTAAGAGAAGCGATGGGGATGACCAGGCCACCATTTCACATATTAACTTTGTCAGGGCAACTGGGATAATTTCAGTGCTGGCCATTGTGAAGGTGGCAGCACTCAGGAACCTGGGAATAGCTGACTCTATCAGAAAGAAGGTGCATAGAAACATCTATAATGATCAACCTGGCAGTGATAGAAACCAGTCATATAGACATGCTTTTTTCTTCACCTAACCAGAGGTACAATTATCGTCCTGGAACCATTTCTGGGAACACCAACATGTATGTGGTTGGACAACAGTGCCTAAACTATGATTGGAATAGACAAAGCAGAACCTCATTATTGGAAGGACCGTGTGGTCTAACCACCTCCTGTTCAAGATAAGGCAGACATACTCGTGATAACAAAAGTCCTCACTCCCTGAAGAAGTTGATGAAGCATCTCTTTCAGGGGGGATGCTCTCCCTCTAGATGGCTTTCTCTACATGCTAGCTAGTTTTCCTTCTGAGCTGTAACTCAAGTGGTGTTCATGTAGTAGTATTAGTATTTCTACTAGCAACAGCAGTAGCGAAGAAAATACCATTTTCATAACCCTTCTTATTGTGCAAAGCACCTGCAGTTAGCCTCACGTAGGCCTCAAAACAACTTGTGAAGTCTGTAGGATGAGTCCCACCTCTCATAGGCCAAGTCATCCGTTAATAGAACATGCTCTCCCAGCTCAGCTCACCAGGCACCTGGCTCCAGGGCATGTTTACTTTCTCGTGGTTTCCCGACTAATATTCTTTCTTTATCTGCAGCCTCTGAGGGTCAACAGCAAGGCTAGCCCCCAAAAGAGATGCCTCTTTGTGTGTCGGCATGGTGAGAGGATGGATGTAGTGTTTGGGAAGTACTGGCTGGCCCAGTGTTTTGATGCCAAAGGTGAGTAGCTGGATGGCCTGTTCAGCATTGGTATACCTAACATGGCCTCTAGAGGGCACAGTCAAGCCACACTTACGGAATTATTTATGGTTAGATGGGCTGTAGAAAAACCTATAATATGTTACATTGATAAGGCCTTTCTTGATTTATTTTTTTATTTTTTATTTTTGAGTGCTAGGAAAGAGGTAAATGTGCTTGTCTCCATTCTAAAACCTGGGACACCAGGGACCAAAAGCAAATGTTTTGCCCACGGTCACATGGCAAAGTCAGAGCCAGGGACAAGTACCCTTGGCTGATTTCATGGCCAGAGTTCCCACCTCTAATGCACTCTGACTCATGTGGGTTCCGTTTTCATTTGAGTGGTATGTTTAAGACAGGGAGGCTTGGTATGAGAGAAGCCCCTGCTTTAGAGTGGCTGGTTGCTATTTTCACTTAAAAAGCAATCTCTTGTCACTTTTGTCTGAAGAATAGAAGGGTGGATTCCAAGACATTCTAACAAAAGGAAAATGACAGCCTTGATATTTCTAGTGAGCTCAAGATAGTCTCTTTGGCCAAAAAGGAATAGAAGTACAGAGACTGTCAGGATCAGCAAGGTAAATCCTAAGGAACAAGAAACTCACATAACCATTGTGTGACTTTTTTCCTAGGCCGCTACATACGCACCAACCTGAACATGCCTTATAGCTTACCTCAGCGAAGCGGTGGTTTTCGGGATTATGAGAAAGACGCTCCGATTACTGTGTTCGGATGTATGCAAGCAAGACTAGTGGGTAAGTGTCTTAGAGCAATTACACAGACATTCCTGACCACCTCTTCAGAATTCTGTTTCCAGCAGGTGTGCCAGGGCACTTCCTAGGGGATCCTCTAACTTTTCTAGCAGTAAATTTCCTCAAAGGATTTCTTATGTAACCATGAAGTTTAGGACACTGTGCTTGACACAAGGTTGGTTTACCAAAGTGAACAAAGTGTGATTCTTATTGAGGGTGTACAGCCACAGTGATGGGGCAAGGTCAGGTTTGGCGTGGCAGAGAGGTCAGCCTCTAACACAAGGGTGAGGAGCAAGGAACCTTGGGATGGTTGAATGTACGGAGGCCAATTGGTCCTTTGAGGACACTCAGTTCTTTGCAGAAAACTTGCCATACAGATTCAATGGCCTTTTCCTATTCAGTTACCTAAAATGTATTGATTGATTACTTCCTTTGTGCAAGGTACTGTGCTAGGTGTTGGCAATCCAAGCATGAGTCCCCACCCTCAGGAAAACAAACTTATAAGCACAAACTTAAATAGTTTACAATGTGGTTTTCAAAAATAAAACCATGCACAGAATTATGGGTGCATAGGGGTATCCAAGATGGCAGCAGAGTAGGTAGAAGTCACACTCACCTCCTCCCAGGTCCAAACTGTAATTACAACTAAATTATAAAACAATCAATCTGAATAGCCAACTAAAGACTAGCTGAAGAGAAATCCTATAAGCAAGGATTTACAGAAGAAGCCACACTGAGATTGGTAGAAAGGTGGAGATATGAAAGGGGCTGGACCTGCACCCATGTGCAGCACCAATGCTGTTTGAACGTGTATCGATCTGATGAACACCACTTCACTTAACTGTTGACTCACTGAGAATCTAATTCATGCAACTCGTGTACCACCAGCGGCCCTTTTAGTGTCTGAACCTAACAGGCAGCCAGCAGACAAAAGCAGGTGGAGGTAAATCTTAGGGTGCCTTGTGCTTTTTCCTGACCTACTCCCAGGCTCAATACAAGTCAAAGCTGATGTTGGTGCACAAGTTGGTCCCTCCCATGCCCACTGAGACCTAGCAGAAGCAGTCACAAACTGTGGATCGCTTTGTAGGGCCAAACAGAAAGCCCAGAGCCAGTCATAGGCAGTGTCTGAAATTGACCTGTGCTGGAGCCCCTCCTAAGAGCCCCAAGAGCAACCCACCCCTGGTGGACTCCATACCATATCAAAGCACAATCTAATCAGCTCCACAAGTGGCACACCCGAATGGAGGTCTGAGCAAGCACTAGACCCTGCCGACACAAATTCCACTTTGTAGGGTCAACGTCCACACAGCAGTTAGTACAGTGTGGTTGGGATTGGTTCTCACAGTCTGCCAGCCTGTGGAACAACCCCACCCACAGACGGGCCAAAAATAATTGAGACTCAACTATAACAAGAAGGCTTACATAACCCACACAAGGGGCAATCCTGGGGCACCTAGCTCAGGTGATCAGGGAGACTGTGTCACTGAGCCCCACAAGATATCAATTACCATGACCAGGACACATAGCAGATCTACCTAATACACAGAAAGAAATAAAGAAAGGCACTCAAAATGCGGAGGCAAAGGAACATGACCCGAATGAAAGAACAGGAGAAATCCTCAGAAAAAGAAATAAATGAACCTTCATGCTTTGTTGGTGGGAATGTAGATTGGTGTGGCCATTGTGGGAAAATGTATGGAGGGTCTTCAAAAAACTAAAAATGGAACTGCCTTATGACCTGGAAATACCACTTCTAGGCATATATCCAAAGAAACTCAAAAACACTAATTCAAAAGAATATAAGCACCCGTGTGTTCATTGCAGCATTATTTACAATAACCAAGATAAGGAAGCAACCCAAGTGGCCATCAACAGGTGAGCAGATAAAGAAGAAGTGATACATATATACAATGAAATATGACTTGGCCATATAAAATAATGAAGTCTTAACCACTTGTGACAACATGGATGGACCTAGAGGGTGTTATACTAACTGAACTAAATCAGTCAGAAAAAGACAAACACCATATGATTTCACCCATATGTGAAATCTGAAGAACAGAATAAGTGAATAAAGTAGAAACAGACTCATAGACACAGAGAACAGACTGATCATAGCCAGAGGGGAAGTGGGTTGGGGGACTGGGTGAAAAAGGTGAAGGGATTAAGAAATACAAATTAGCATTTACAAAAGTCTTGAGGATGTAAAGTACAGCATAGGGAGTACAGTCAATAATATTGTAATAAGTGTGTATGGTACCAAGTAGGTGCAGGGAATATCAGAGGAACCACTTTGTAAAGCACATGGTT
Organism: Saccopteryx leptura; assembly: GCF_036850995.1. Lineage (NCBI taxonomy): Eukaryota > Metazoa > Chordata > Mammalia > Chiroptera > Emballonuridae > Saccopteryx > Saccopteryx leptura. The sequence goes on along the minus strand of NC_089504.1, from coordinate 378,979,789 downwards.
GTCTAACCACTATGCATACACCTGAAATTAATACAAAATAGTATTGAATGTAAACTGTAATTGAAGAAACAATTTTAGAACACTATGTGGATTTCACCCTTCTAACTCAAAGAAAAAAGATTATGGGAGCACCAAAAAAACAAACAAAACCAAAAGAACAAGACACATAAGAGGAGAGGAGAGGTACGCTGAGACCTGAAGTCCAAGTCAGCTGGGTAAAGAAGGCAGGAGGGAGAGGAGGGCGTTCTCAGTGGGGAGAACAAATAACATCATAGATGGGGCGAACAGCATCAAGAGTGTGGAGGAAACCAGTCGACCTGTTTCTAGAGCAGAGACTGTGAGCAGGGCAATCGACAAGGCAGGCAAGTTCACAGAAGACCTTGACCGCTGTATTAATGTGTTTGGACTTTATCGGGAGAGAAAAGGAGTGGAGTCCACGAGGAAAGTGTTGAAGTAACAGGTGTTGAGATTTATTTACCTCTGGTGTCCAAGAATAGGACAAGTCAAAATTTTGTTTCACATAGGATAAAATTAAAATAACCTAATTTTCACAGTATAAACCCTCCAGTTTTTATCACAACCTTGACATCAGAGCACTATCTTGTTTCTGAGTCTCTCCTAGATGGATGTTTCGCTGCTTGTTAGCACCAAAGAAAAAGAAAGAAAAAGACAAAAAGGAGTCTTTCGTTTGGCTTCTTTTCTTAGAAATAAATCTCTTTCTATCAAGGGATTTGTTGGAAACAAAAAAGGCTGAGACTGCAGGCTAGCTATATGTGATCCATCACTGCAAAAAGAGAGGTTTGCGGGGTCTACTGGCATCCTCTCCCACACTGAGGGTCAAGCTGAGGCTAAGCGTATCAGATTGATTCTCCTTTGCTCTTCTTTGCAGGTGAAGCCTTATTAGAAAGTAACACCATTGTCGACCACGTCTACTGTTCCCCGTCCCTGCGCTGTGTTCAGACTGCATATAACATCTTGAAAGGTAGGACTTGACAAAGGTCAACAATTCCATCCCCCTGTCTCCAGGCAGCCCTACACTTAAATTATCTTCAACTCGTGAGACATGAGCCAAGTGAAAGCTTCAACTATAGAATTTTTAGCAATGATTCTTTTGGAACGTGTCTCTACAGAAGTCCCCAAACCATACTCTAACAGCATAAATGTAATAATGAAAGGCAGCACACAAATTTTTTTTTTCCTTGAACATTTTTTTCTTGGATGAATTCTACAATTCATGTAAAAAGTTGTCTGGGAATAATTTAGAGCCTACAGAGCATGAAATGGTGAAGTCACTTCCTCCCTCTTGTTTACAGTAGCAATGGTGTTCCCAGGTGTCTGCAAATCTTAATCATCCTGGTTTCTTTATGACTTTAAAAGCACCATTGCTATAAAGATACTCAACTTATTTTTTTTTTATTAGAGAGAGAGTGAGGGAGGGAAGGACAGACAGGAACAGAAAGACAGGAAGGGAGAGAAATGAGAAGGATCAACTCATAGTTGCAGCACCTTAGTTGTTCATTGATTGCTTTCTCATATGTGCTTTGACCAGCTGAGCCAGAAACCCTTTGCTCAAGCCAGTGACCTTGGGCTTCAAACCAAAAACCTTGGGCTTCAAGCCAGTGTTCAAGTCAGTGACCTTGGCCTCAAGCCAGCAACCTTTGGACTCAAGCCAGCAACTACAGGACCATGTCTATGAACCCACACTCAAGCTGGTGAGCCTGCGCTCAAGCTGGATGAGCCCACATTCAAGCCAATGACTTGAGGTTTTCGAAACTGGGTCATCCACATCCCAGGTCAACGCTCCATCCACTGCCTGGTCTGGCAAGATATTCAATGTTCACCCTAAAATCTGTAGATGCTTATAGCTCTCGGGATCACCATTCTCATTCCACTGAAAAGAAAACTAGAAGAAATATTAGACTGTTTACTTATATCAAACAAATGAATGAGCCAGGCATAGCCGAGCCAACAAAGAATTTACACTATATTTGAGACTGCTATTCATTAACCTTAAGTAAACCAGAATGCATTTATGTATTAAAATAGATTATGAATTAAATATGCATAGAAAAACTGGGCTTAAGACAATACAAAGAGAATTAAACAGGGACATTTTCTGCTCCGAGGGTCATTACACTGCACTAAAGCACAGAACTTGTGCTCTGGCACTTGTAGATATTCAATGTTGGTTATTCTGATAGAGAAAATGAATAATTTACATGATAATCAAACACAATGTAAACTATTGTAGACGACTGGACACCAAGAGACACTGACATTTCTTCATAAGTAAATCAGTCTTGGCACTTACTTTAGAAAAAGGAGCCTGACCTGTGGTGGCGCAGTGGATAAAGCGTCGACCTGGAAATGCTGAGGTCACTGGTTCGAAACCCTGGGCTTGCCTGGTCAAGGCACATATGGGAGTTGATGCTTCCGGCTCCTATCCCCCTTCTCTCTCTCTCTCTCTCTCTCTCTCTCCTCTCTCTTGGCCTCTCTCTCTCCTTTCTAAAAATGAATAAATAATAAAAAAGAAAAAAAATTAAAAAAAATTGTTTAAAAAAAAAAAAAGAAAGAAAAAGGAATTATGGCAGTGCGAGGACTGTGTACATTTTGGGGGTAGTGGCTTGTGTTTTTTCCCCTTAAACCAGGTACCATTTAAAAAGCCAGCATACATCTTCCCCGGGTGGCGTGGCCAGAGTAACTCGTATATTTGTAACACACAGAAATTTAACTCCTTGGGCCAAACTCATGCTTCCACTTTCTTTTCTCATCCCGTTCAAAAGAGGGTAGAAGACTTACTATTGTAGAATTTTGATACCAATTTGGCCTCTCATTTACTTTTTCACTAAAAACCTAGTGACATTTCCTTCATCTTTAACTTATCTTCCCTCTAAGGTTTACAACAAGAAAATCACTTGAAGATCCGCGTAGAGCCTGGCTTATTTGAGTGGACAAAATGGGTTGCTGGGAACACATTACCTGCGTGGATTCCGCCATCAGAGTTAGCTGCAGCCAACCTGAGCGTTGATACAACCTACAGGTAACCCTCTGACACTGCTGTTTCCTGAGACCAATGGAGAAGAATTTGACTACAACCAGGCTGGGCTACTTAAGGAAATGAAGGACCAGATACAGCCCACAGACAATGATCCACATTGCTGGAAGTCAAGTGTAGGACTGGAAATACCCAAACTGAATAAAGATCAGAATTCCCTTGTATTTAGCTGAGTTTAGGTTAGAGCCCCACACACGCATTGCATTATCCTGCCTTTGTTATATCTCTTTCAGGGAATAATAAAACCACTTGGCATACCAGGAGTAGCCACCAACAAATGATAATGCACTTTCAGAAGCTTCTTGGGAGGGAAAGGAAATATCAGTGTCTCACCTTAAACTGTCACTTTTAGTTTTTCAAAGCATTCTTAATTCTTTTCATCTTCATTTATTATTGCCATAACCCCAGAATGTAGACAAGCCACTTTTATATATAAGAGAATACAAGTGGCTTTGCCCAAAGTTGTATGGTTCATGGACACATTATCACGATAGTATCAACTACTAACTTTTATTGCTCATTTTCTGCCTGTGAAGAACTGTTTAATCTCTTTCACAGTCTTCTCATTCCTAGTCCTTTGCTTTTCCCCATTGGAACAGACTGTGCTGGGATTATAAAGAAGTGGACCACTTTGTAAAGTGTATGATCGTCTAACCACTATGCTGTACACCTGAAGCCTATACAAAGCAATATTGAATGTAAACTGTAATTGAAAACTAAAATTTAATTTTTAAAAATTGGCAGAAGGGCTGAATAGGTATTTCTTCAAAGAAGGCTTACCAAGGGCCCACAAGTACATGACAAGATACTTAACATTGTGGATCAGTGACATGCAAATCAAAATCACAGTATCACCTCACACCTGTCACAATGGTTATCATCAAAAGGCAAAAATGCTCACATGTTGGCAAGAATGTGAAAAAGAGGGCACCTTTTTACATTATTCTTGGGATTGTACTAGTGTTTTCTCCATGGAAAACAGAACAGAGGATTTCTCAGAAAATTAAAAATAGAGCTTCCTTATGATCCAGCAACCCCTCTCTGAGTGCATAACCAAAGGAAATGAAAATAGGATCTAAAGAGGTATCTGCACATATCACTTATGTGGAATCTACAAAAGTCAAACTCAGAGAAACAGACAATAGTTTACATATGGCTGTGGTTACCAGGGACTGGGAGAAAATGGGAGATGTTGGTCAAAGGTACAAACTCCCACTTATAAGATACATAAGTTCTGGAGATCTAATGACAGCATGGTGATTATAGTTAATAATAGTATACTATATATATTATATATTATAATATATATATATATTTAAAGTTGCTAAGAGAATAGACCTTAAATGTTCTCACCACAAAATAAGAGATGATAATTATGTTACATGATGAATTTGTTAGCTAAGGGTTATGGTGATAATCATTTTGCAATATATGTGTATCATATCAACATGTCATATACCCTAACCTTACACAATGTTACATGTTAATTATATCCTAATAAAGCTAGAAACAAAAATTTTAAAATAATAAAACTACCCTTATGGGTTATTGTTTGTAAGGCTACTGAGGAGAAGCTTTGGAAATCCCTTGTGCTCTAAATAGATAATGTGATCTAACCTCCACTTTGCTTCCGACTGGTTATGTGACCAAAGACTGATAGTAGAATTAGTTAAACTGCTTATGAATCATCTTGCAAGTGAAACCTACACTGAATGTTTCATTTCCAATGGGTCACTCTGACACTATACCCGCACAGACTTTATTTCTGTACATTCCGTACATTTCGACCCCACTTCTACGTAGTGGAAATCTCAACCTTCCCATTTTCTAGGGAAGTGGATAAACGAAATTACAGGAACTTTAGAAGGGTCGAAATAGAAGTTAAGAGTAGTATCAGCCTGACCAGGCGGTGGCACAGTGGATAGAGCATCAGACTGGGATGCGGAGGACCCAGGTTCGAGACCTGGAGGTTGCCAGCTTGAGTGCAGGCTCATCTGGTTTGAGCAAAGCTCACCAGCTTGGACCCAAGGTTGCTGGCTTGAGCAAGGGGTTACTCGGTCTGCTGAAGGCCCACGGTCAAGGCACATATGAGAAAGCAATCAATGAACAACTAAGGTGTCGCAACGAAAAACTGATGATTGATGCTTCTCATCTCTCTCCATTCCTGTCTGTCTGTCCCTATCTATCCCTCTCTCTGACTCTCTGTCTCTGTAAAAAAAAAAAAGAAAAAAAAAGAGTAGTATCAATTGCTTTGTCTTAGGATCTAAATGTTTTATTGCTTTTGTTCCTTTCTCTATTACAGACCTCACATTCCCGTCAGCAAATTAATGGTTTCAGAATCCTATGATAATTATATCAGCAGAAGTTTTCAAGTAACAAAAGAAATAATAAGTGAATGTAAAAGTCAAGGTAAATGGTATTATTTTGGACTCCATATTTAAATATATGACTATTTCTTTATCATGGTTAATAGGCTGTTCAGGATGTTTCAACTTGCTATGCCAGACTTACTTAATAAATAAAACAATATTTCCAGACTCTCTTGTAGATACTTTCATGTTAAATTCGTAAAATTCTCCTGAATACCTATAATGGCAGGTATTCCATGAGGATATACCAGGCTTAATTTCAATATAAAGGAACTTAGATGTTTGTGTTAAGAGCTGTTTATCTTGCACTCTGTGAAGGAGTTACAATTTCTAGAAGTTCTTTAGCATAACATTGTTTTTTCTATAATTTGATCCAGGAACATGAACACCCACACACAAATACAGCCACAGCTAACACACATACCATCACAGCTACCACCAAAGAAGTCTTCTATAAGATTCAAGTGTTTGCTATTGAATTTTATAAACATTGAACTCAGATACTTAATATGTAAAACTGTTCACAATAAAATCTTTAGTAAAATAAAAAGCAGCTTACAAAAGCGTATATACATTCCCATTGCTTTTTTTTAAGGTAAAATATGTATCTTCATAGAGCAAAGACTGGAATTACATACACTGAATTGTTAAAGTGGATATCCCGCCTGACCAGGCGGTGGTGCAGTGGATAGAGCGTCGGACTGGGATGCGAAAGACCCAGGTTCAAAACCCCGAGGTCACCAGCTTGAGCGTGGGCTCATCTGGTTTGAGCAAAGCTCTCACCAGCTTGGACCCAAGGTCGCTGGTTCGAGCAAGGGGTTAATCAGTCTGCTGAAGGCCCGTGGTTAAGGCAGATATGAGAAAGCAATCAATGAACAACTAAGGGGTCGCAATGAAAAACTGATGATTGATGCTTCTCATCTCTCTCCGTTCCCGTCTGTCTGTCCCTATCTATCCCTCATTCTGACTCTCTCTCTGTCTCTATTAAAAAAAAAAAAAGTAGTGGATATCCCTGGTCAACAGTATTATGGATGATTCCCATTTAGTTATCACTCATAAAACCACTCACTTCATTACCACTTCTGTAATCCAACTATAAAGATATGCAGCATGTTCTATCAACTGGGAAGTCTCAAGTGTTCATTGGTCCACAATGACAACATTGAAAACTATATTAAAGGTATCAGAGAGCACTGTAGGCAGAGAAGAGTTTTGTGTCTTGATTGCGGTAGTGTTTACAAAAAGTTATGCATGTCATAGACTTGATTAAACCTGGGGAAACTTAAATAAGCTATATGGATTGTACCAGCATCCATTTCTTGATTTTGATCGTATACCATTTAGGCAAGATGTTATCATTGGAAGAGGCTGAGTAAAAGTCACATGGGACCTCCCGTGTGTGTATGTATGTATGTGTGTATATGTGTGTAATATACACTCTATATAAATACCCACACAATATTTAAATATGTTAGTGTGTGTGTATAATATGATATACAGACATATATAATATACAGTTGTGTATACATACTATCTGTAAAATTGACCCATGAATAATGGGTTAAGGGCGCCAACTTCCATGAAGCTGGAAATCCATATATTATATAACCTCTGGCTCCCCGAAAGCTTTACTACTAGCCTACTGTTGACTATAAGCCTTCCTTAACAGTCAATTAAAACATATATTGCATTATTTATGTATTATATACAGTGAAGTAAGCTAGAAAAAAGAAACATTAAGAAAATCATAAGGAAGAGAAAATAGATTTATATTATTTAATGAAAAAATTTGCATTTAAGGGAGTCCACTCAGTTCCAATGCATGTTGTTCAAAGATCAACAGTAATTTTATGTATACACATAGACTATTTGTAACCTCCTATGAATCTATAATTATTTTAAGATTAAAGGGTTTTTTAATGATATGAGGCTGCTTTAACAATACAAAGCATTTTCAAAATGTTTAGCCCCATAGTCTTTTTCCTGAGAATGTCTGCCCCTCCCCAGAACACTTGGCTTCCAGTATTTACAAAGTTTACATTGACTTTATAGAAATGGTCATCCCAGTTCTTGCTTTTTTCCCCTCAGGAAATAACATCTTGATTGTGGCCCATGCATCCTCCCTTGAAGCGTGTACCTGCCAACTCCAGGGCCTGTCACCTCAGAACTCTAAGGACTTTGTACAAATGGTTCGAAAGGTAATTCACTTGCATTTCAGGGGCCGGTGGTGCCCAGTCATTTCAGAACAGTTCAATGACTGGCTGATAGCTGAATTCTTTGGAGCACATTCTCGGAGCTGGGAAAATGCATTTACTGATTCACTTGACCGAGCTGGATCGAGTGGTCCTCAGTGTAAGGCGCTTTACTAGGCCTTGTGTAAGAGAAAAAGACATGTTTGACCTAGTTCTAGTTTCTAAGAGCTAAAATTTAAGCAGTGGCTAAAACGTGATAAGCAAATTGCCCAGCTTTCCCTGAGGAACCACGGATTGCAAGAAGAAGAGCGAGGGGCCAATACAGACTCGACAGCTCAGCTGGAGGACAGGTCTTGGCTGGGCGGCCACAGGAAGCCGTGGTTTAAAATGTCAGGCCAAAAGGCAAACCCAGAAACAGGGCAGTGAGGCAGAAAACCCGTGGGGCTGACCCACACATCTGGTTTCTTCCTTCTCCTGCCTGTGAAATAGGTTTGTCTGTCAGCCACCTTCCCACACACTTCCCTCCACGCTGACTTATGTTTCCTTTATGTGCCCCTAGAGAACCTGGTTTAAACTCTATTGCAATTATTTTCTCACTTTAAAAATTTTTTTATTTTAAAGCAAGAGGAAGAGATAGAGAGAGATAGAAATACCACTCTGTTCCGGTATGTGTCCTGATGGGGCTTGAACCCACAACCTTTGCATATCTGGACAACACTAAACAACCGAGCTCTCCAGCTGACTTTTTTTTTTTTTTTTTTTTTGTATTTTTCTGAAGCTGGAAACGGGGAGAGACAGTCAGACAGACTCCTGCATGCGCTCGACCAGGATCCACCTGGCACGCCCACCAGGGGGCGATGCTCTGCCCCTCCGGGGCGTGGCTCTGTTGCGACCAGAGCCACTCCAGCGCCTGGGGCAGAGGCCATGGAGCCATCCCCAGCGCCCGGGCCATCTTTACTCCAATGGAGCCTCGCTGCAGGAGGGGAAGAGAGAGACAGAGAGGAAGGAGAGGGGGAGGGGTGGAGAAGCAGATGGGCGCTTCTCCTGTGTGCCCTGGCCGGGAATCGAACCCGGGACTTCTGCACGCCAGGCCGACGCTCTACCACTGAGCCAACCGGCAGGGCTCCAGCTAACTTTTTAAAAGCTGACTTATGCGTCTGTTCTTCCTGTTACTGTGTAGGCTGTTGGAAGGCAGAGATTTTTATCTTGTTTCTAAATGCCGCTACGGACACATACACACAAATAAGCTTTCAAATGCCATGAATGCTGAAGTCAGGAAGAGCATGGTGTCAACATTGAATGTTACAGATACACATGAAAATAAATAAATAAGGCTGGCTGAGATAAATAAACAACTTTTCAAAAACTGAATAGTCTTTCCCATTGTCTACATATGATTTGGGAAACGTATGAGCTGCAGTTTTAGTTTGAGTTGCGATTAGGAAATTAAGAATTAACTTGCAGCACCATAGCTTTAGATATTGTCTCATTTTCTCCTACATTAAGAAGAGGCAAGCTATCAACAATCAATTACACAAGAGGAGATCACCAATTTTTTTAAAGATTTTATTTATTCATTTTAAATAGAAGAGAGAGAGAGAGAAAAAAAAGGGAGGAGCAGGAAGCATCCTGCTCCCATATGTGCCTTGACTGGTCAAGACCAGGGTTCGAACTGGCAACCTCAGCATTCTAGGTTGACACTTTATCCACTGCACCACCACAGGCCAGGCAGGAGATCACCATTTAATAATGAATCCTTCTGATGAATCTTCTTGCAATGTAAATACTCTTCCCTTTAACTTATCATGTTGTTTTTTATGGATTTAGGGGGAGGGATGCATGTCTACAAAGCCTCTGTTAATTTCTAGGACTGTTCCTTATCCTCTAGATAAAAGTTGGAGCATTAAACTTCTGTTTTCTATTTTCTGTTTCTTTACTACTCTTATGTCAGATTCCATACTTGGGGTTTTGTTCTTGTGAAGAACTGGGAGAAACTGGAATATGGCAGCTGACAGACCCACCCATTCTTCCTCTTACCCATGGACCAACTGGGGGCTTCAACTGGAGAGAGACTTTGCTACAAGAATGAACCACACCAACGAAGAAGAAAAAGAAGGCTTTAGGAAGCCTTTGGGAGAAGTGTCTTTTCTGTGTTTTAGTAACAGTGAAAATGTCTGCATTCCGTTAGAAGCAGACAGCTCAGAATACTTTAGCATACTTCCTTTCATGCTTTAAAATTCTCGTGATGAGACTGTGCATCAGAAAAAAGGAAACTTGATTCAGGGATAAAAATCATTCTCTCTGGACTCTTACCTAGTTAACAAGGCTTTCGAGAATTGTCTTCCTAAGTCAAGGCACCTGCTACGGCAAAGGATGCACTCTTCCTTTCATCAATGTATGGCCAAGGATCTTGAGTCCTCCCAAAGGAAGGTGCTAGCCCACCCTGAGGAAAGATGTGGGAGGAAGGAGTGCATCCAGAATCCAGCTGGAGGGACACTGAGCTGCCGCTTTGGTGATGGGTTTTTCTATTTAACTTCATGTTCCCGTTGGGCAAAGCCAAGCTGAAGGATTATTTTCAGGTTATCAGAAAACATGTCCTGTAGAGAGCTGTTCTTGGAAGACCCTTCAAATTCTGCTCTCCATATGACCGCCAATGCTGCCGGCTCTGGACGCCTGCCCTGAGACTCGAACATTTACTCTGGTACTGCCACATTTTCTGTAGAGCAGCTGGCTACAGCTTTTTGCAACAGCCCCTTTCCCTTGCCTCTATCTGTGAAATGGGGAGATGAAGCACTTTTGCTCTCCAAAGCACTTTTGGATACTCAGGAGGAAAATAAGATAAATGTGTGAAGTATTCAATTGTAGGAGCAAAGAACTTGCAAGATATAGAGTGACTCTGGATTGACCCGTGTTGCAACTGAAAAAGGCACCGCATTTTCTGGTCACCATGGTTGCTTGTCCTCGGCCCTAGAGTCTGGACTATAGCAACTAGTTAGGGAAGTTGACATTTTGAAGGGATGTATGTTACGTACATTATGTGAGTCAGCAAAAAGCTCATTCTTGTGCAATATGGACATCTACAAACCATACCAAGGGTCAGGTTGTTGTCCACTTACATACAGTACATGTCAATCATAACAAGACATCCACAAATGCATCAGTTATACCAGGGATGTATATAACAAAGTCAGGGAACTAATTTAAATGATGACAGTCACGATTGCACTGCTACTTGTGCTGTCATTTGTTTGTTTTTCTATGATAATTTTAAATATGTAGGTAGGGCTACTTAAGGAAGGTTGAGAGGACCACTTCCTGTGGGTTCCCTTCACACCTGCTTCCCAAGTTTAGAGGGAGTTTATTTAAAAGAAAAATAAATGACAATCAAGCCAAATTATCAATGTCTATTTAATTGTGTTGACTAGCTGAGTGCTGACGGCACCAGACAGTGGTCTAGTATGGTGTAGTTCACTGTGTAGAACACGTGTGTGAAATGGAATCCCAGCTACTTAAAGGGAACTTTAATAATTGTAAAAACCAATCAATATATATTGTAGCATTGAATAAGCTTCAGAACCAAAAATGCATAAAACATGGTATATGAAAATAGGTCTGTCTATGCTTCTATTTGACATGGGAATTCAATGCTCCCTGGAAGGAAGAGGGAGTGAAAGGATGCTGGTTATATGTGTTAATCAGCAAAAGGATTAGAGTTGGGGTTATTAAACGTCACTTAATGAAACATGTCATGATTTTTCCATTTTAAGAAGCAAGTCTTGATTTCTTCTAGCATTACATACACACTATCCAACTCTGCTGACATCACTGACTAATAGAAGTGTTTTAACATTAAGATTGGTGAAATAGTCTCGTTGAAGAGAAACATCACATTAACAGTTAATGCAATGTTGCTGCCACTCATTCTTTTATCTGTTAAGGCAGTGAATCTACTGTTTAATCAGATTTATAATGTATATTAGATTCTGCACAAATTTTCATGGACTTGCAATGCTCAGAATAATGCTTGAATACCTCACATGCAATTTCCTTGAAAATATTAGCAGTGTGTTCTGGGCTGTGTCTATACTTACACAGAACAAAGTTCAGAATGGGTTTTCCTCTCCCTCCCTCTGGTTTGTCTTGGTCCTATGATGACCTGAGAGGTCAGCTTGGCTGGGCTACAATCCATTGTCCTTAGTCCAATACAGACAGAGCCTTGGGCTATTGTCAATGTAGAGCAAAAGGAGGTAGTGATCTGAAATCAGTTTCTGAATAATTTAAGTGGGAAACCCTGTGTAAACAGAGTTTATTCATCTGTTTTAATTATCCAGATCATTTTTTCAAAATGGCCTAAATAGCTGAATTTGCATTAAACTCTTTTTTCGCATTTACCTATTTAAACAACTAAACTTGAACTCCAAATGAGAAATTCTTCCGCAATCATGTCGAGTCTATGTGTAAGAAAAGAAACATGATTTCATATTCATCCAAAAAGTCTAGGTTGATGTTACAACCTGAATTCAGGCTGGTTAACTTTTATCTATGCTTATTAAGAACAAATGTTGATTGAAGGGGTGTTGTTACAGGGAAGAAAAAGGAAAGGAGAAGGAAATGCCAGAAAACAAAAGCCAAATGGTTTCTTGTGGAGAGGAAGTTTTTTTTTTAATATAGAAAGTTATCCAAGACAAACTGAGATGAAATTCACTGAAGGATTTAATCTGTGATAGAAAGTCTGACATATTTTGCTGCTTGTACCAGTGTACCATACCAATCCTCTAACACCCCAGTATTATTCATAGATAGCACTTTGGTTTCTGCGATTATAAAATGCCACATCTATTCCTCGGTGGACAAGAATAATTGGCACATTTTAATGCAGGAGCTGAGAGTTCCGTGTTCCCAGGCTCTCGTCTCCATCACTGTGTCGGTAGCTTGGAGCTTATTGCTTCACTGCAGTTTGAAGTTCAGAACAGTGTTTTCCATTCCATTTAGATTCATAGAATCTGAATGGCTGATTAAATGGCCATCTGATGGCTGGAAAAAGGAGGTTATTTTTCAACCTGTAAGTGAGGGGCTTCCAGAAGTTTCTACTTTTTATTTGAATTATACTTTAACCAAAGAATTATTTTAAAAATAACCCTATATTTTAAAGATGATTTTGCAAAAATAAATAAATAAAATTAAAAAAAAACAATAACAAAACTATTTTCCGGAGTGATGTCGGTTTGGTAAATCACTGTTACTTAATTTTCTTGCATTTTAGGCTGACATGCTCATTTTTCTGTCAGTGGTCTTTGATATGCATACTGATTGTCCTCCCATTGTCTTTAGCGTTACTAGAATGTATCTGATCTACTCAACTAGCTGTGTTTGTATTAAACAAAGCCTCTTATTTCAACCACCTAGTGTTATTGGGACTAATTGAAGACCTACAGCGAGAGAAGTTTCTATCTCATTGCCTTTGAGAAAGGCATCCCTGTGTGGTCAAGGGGGAGCATTCCTTTGTACCCTAGGCACTCTGCTACTCAGCGTTTAATTTGAAGGCAGGACTGAATTGCTCTTTTGAATTTACTTGAAGTAATGTGTGTGTGCTAGAATGCAGATGAACCTCCTTTAATTTTTGCAGGCATTGTCACAACTGTACTGTGTCTGCAGGAACTTCTCAGATAATGAGGCACAGGGTTATTTGCATTTAAATTATAGTCCTTGCCCAGGTGTGAGAACTAGGAGGTGCTAGGTGCCTAGCCAGGAGGAATGAAATTGAAGAGGCCTGCAAAGGAGCGATTTAGCATCTATTTAGGTTAATGTTCACTATACAAAGGTGAAGGGGGGGGGGTGTTTCCTTAGGTGACGGGCAGATGCTTTTCACCTTTAAACACAGGATGAAGATGAGATTTGTTTCTCTTTTATACTTCAACACATTGAATTTTCCTAGGAAAATGACTAGCTATGACGGAAAAAAATTGCCTCTAGCATACAGAGGAAGTAACTTGATTTTTAAATACATATACTATTATGTTCAGTGTATGTATGAAAATTAAAGTGATGAGTTAGTCAAACTTAATATACAATTAGCTCTTGCAAATGTTTTACATGGTATCACTTGGCTGCCATTACTCCCACAAAAATTGAAACTTTGCAGCTGTTTGACTATTCTGATGCAGATGGGAAATATGTACTGGTTCTTCCTCTGACTGCCACTCGAGATGAGAACACCATACAAAGCATTTTGGCAATGCATAGATCATTCTAAACTTTCTGTTTTGGAGGGTTTTTTGGTTCCTTTCTCATTTATAAGGCTATTGTATCATTTTTTCTATGTTATTCAGGTATATTGATTTGAAGGAAGGGGTCTGGGTCAGAAAGAAACCACACTAATTGTATTGTCAATTTACTTGTAAACTACCTACTGCACGCGTGCTTTCCTGGCTGTGCACTCTCCCACATGCAGCTCTGGCCCTACTGTAGTGAGTTCATTCCATCCCATGAGCATCTCCATCTAAGTGGTTCACAGCTGGTTTAATAAAGAGAAACAGTGCCCTCAGTCAATCCAGAGCCATCGCATTAAGTCTGAGTGATCTCTATTCCTGTCACGTTTTCAGGTGTCACTGTGGTCACTGTTTTGTAAATGTCCATGAAAACTGTGATTCTCCTCTCTGAGGGCCAGAGGGACACTTGCTGCTGATGGAAATGGGAGGATGCTCAGACAGCCTTGAGGGTCCCTGGTCCCTTCTAGGCAAGCATCCCTCTGAGTCATCAGACCCAAGAGGTGAAAAGCCACCTAGGAATGGAGAGCTAGTTTCAAACTGCTTCCCCGGACTATGGACTCATCAGAGGCCCCTTAGTTCAGCCACCTCAGTCCAAGAGGGACTCCCCAGCTATACTAAACAGTGTGCCTTCCCCTTGGGAGTGGTCTGGCAGGCACACCTTCCCCTTACCCAGTTTGGACATTCATTTGTCCAGTGACTGGTTCCCGGCAGACGGCACAAGGATCACGTCGCAGGGGAGCTCTGCCTGACTGCCCTTTCTTGCTCTTGCTTGTTTTCTTCCCTTTTTAAAATGGAAGAGATTTTCCTTTTCCCTTCGATTGAAGGGCTGCCGCTACGAATTCTGCCTTTTTCTGTTTCTGCACTTATCTTCCTGCCTCTTCGCAACCTCTCTGTTGACATAAATCTTGTTGGCTATTTCACTGTGTTTCTCACTCCTCTCAAAGGCATCTGCACTCCCGGCCCTGCTTTTGAGCACAGCCTCCCAGCTAGGGGAGGAGAGCCTGGTCCTGGTTTCTGCGGGGCGGTGAGAGGTGCCTCCCGCTCAGGTGAGCTTATGCTGGGGCTTGACAGTCCTGGCGATGATGGGCCTGAGTCAGTAGCAGTCTCTGTGGTGAACAGGGAGCCAGGTGTGGAAGGGCAAAGCCTTGCCGGCATGTAAGGTGAAGGAGCCAGAGCTCTGGGGTTAAAATTTCTGGCACCAGCGGCTTCAGCGGCTCTCTGGGTCTGGTGGAACGCTTCCTTGCCTTCACTATCAATACTGTAGAGGCCTGACCTCTAAGCCAAGTGTCTATGTAGGGAAACTGATTGGGGTAGCCTAGATCTCTAGTGACTACCTGCCATACCTTCTGTACAACAAACAGACTTATCTAAGCTTCTTCCTGGTGGCCATCCTATCCCAAAAGTGGGCTATTCTAGTTCACACAAGGTCCTCAATTTCCCTGGGGACATAGTAACTCCGTAGTCCCCTGAGAATCCTTTCTTAAAGTTCTTGACCATTGTGGCTAAAGAAGTAGGTTTCCCGCCCTGGCCGGTTGGCTCAGTGGTAGAGCGTCGGCCTGGCGTGCAGAAGTCCCAGGTTCGATTCCCAGCCAGGGAACATAGGAGAGGCGCCCATCTGCTTCTCCACCCCTCCCCCTCTCCTTCGTCTCTGTTTCTCTCCTCCTCTCCCGCAGCCGAGGCTCCACTGGAGCAAAAGGTGGCCCGGGCGCTGGGGATGGCTCCATGGCCTCTGCCCCAGGCGCTAGAGTGGCTCTGGTCGCAACAGAGCGACGCCCTGGATGGGCAGAGCATCGCCCCCTGGTGGGCATGCCGGGTGGATCCTGGTCGGGTGCATGCGGGAGTCTGTCTGACTGCCTCCCCGTTTCCAGCCTCAGAAAAATACAAAAAAAAAAAAAAAAAAAAAAAAGAAGTGAGTTTCCCCTGTGAACCTCATGCTTCTCATGACAGACAACAATTACGCCACATGAAGGAATTGGAGAAGGGTAGGGGCAATTTGGAGGGGACGCCACTCAGTTTAGTCGGTCACTGGCTGCTCCCCTCACGGGAATGTCAGCCTTCTTGGCTTATGGTAGGCTGATCTAAACCATCAGCACGCAATTCTGCTTCTTAGCCATCCAAGGTGCCCTACAGAACCGTGGTTCGGGACCGAACACTCGCTTCGGCCATGTGGGAGAGAGTCAGAATCCTCTCCTGATGTCCGTCTTGTTCACTTCGCACTCACTCTATTTCTCATAACCTCCCACACACCAGTGGAGGGTGACGAGTCACCACTCCTAACCCAAACCCATGGGCCCGTTCTCCACAAACTGTGGAGGGTGATGAGTCACCACTACTAATCTGAACCCATGGGGCCCGTTCTCCACAAACTGTGGAGGGTGACAGAATCACTACTCCCATGGGAACCACTCCCCACACCTGCAGAGGGTGACGAGTCACCACTCCTAACCCAAGTCACCACTCCTAACTCCTAACTCCCCACACCTGTGGAAAGTACACAGTTGCCACTCCTAACTTATGGAGGGCGATCAGTGGCTCCCCAG
The DNA here is from genome assembly GCF_036850995.1 of Saccopteryx leptura. Lineage (NCBI taxonomy): Eukaryota > Metazoa > Chordata > Mammalia > Chiroptera > Emballonuridae > Saccopteryx > Saccopteryx leptura. The sequence goes on along the minus strand of NC_089504.1, from coordinate 378,963,364 downwards.
AGGGTGATCAGGCCTCCCTTCTGCCCAGTGGGGCAGGACCCCAGCTAGCTTCCCTTGCTCAGTTTTCCTTACCATGGCTCTGATGTGCCCTTGTTTCCTCGTTCCTTCATTGTCTGGTTCATGCTGGGACTGCTTAAAGCCAGTAGCCATGGCCACCACCACAGCCACCTGGCCAATGCAGGTTCGCATTGGATTCAGACAGACAGTAATGAAACAACGGAGCCACAAACTGGTGGGCCATTATCTTTAATCCTAGCTTGCTCTCGGTGGGCAAGTAAAAACACACACTGGGCTCCAAAACCCACTCATTCATTGCTCACAAAGCTACTGACTTATCTGTGTTTCCTAGTGTAAGGTTGGTGGATAATGGGGGATGGTCACTTGGGGAACTCAGACCCGCGAACTTTGGCTAGGACAGCCCACAACCAAGCGCACCAAAAGAGGCTTCACAGGAACTGTTTGGAAAAAAGCGATCATCTGCCAGTCAGTGGGATTTCACCACGTCATGTTAGCTCAACTTCCCTAGAGGGACCCTTTAAATATCTCCCATGCAGTTTAATCCGTGCAACTTCCCTGGCCTCCATCTTACCTCGGGGCCAGGGAACCTTGCCGGGCTGGATACGCGCTCTGTACTCAATAAAGCCTTATTGTTATTCCACACTTGGTGGCTCTGAGCCCCGTTCCTTCCTTCCCGGGGAAAAATACCTTACATTTTGGTGCCGAAAACCCGGAAGGAGTTAGAAGTCTGCAAGGACCACTCCTTTCCCCTCTCCTCCGAGAAAGAACCAGGATCTTTGACCTTCCACCCACTTCGGCGCACGGTGCTGTAAGTCCCCTGCCTCCAGCCTTCCTCTCAGTTCTTTCCTCCGAGACTCCCTGTCCAAAACTGTAGCTACGTCAGGGAACTCTTTTCCGTTCCGAGTGAGCGTGTGCTTGTGGAGACCTCCCCAAGCACATCCACTTTACCTTTTCCGTCCGTGGCCAGACCTTGAGTTTTTAGGACGCTAATACTCAATACTGACCACTCCGAGGACTGAGGGCAGCTGCGGGGGCACAGGAATCTCCCTCCTTAAAGAAGAAGAAACTGTTCTTCTTCTCCGCTGTGGCCAGGCCACAGAACCCACTGAATTAGCCTCCTGAAGGGACTTTTGGTGTTAACACCCTCACCAATTTAACTATCGCCAAAAAAGCTGGGAACTGATTGGAGATCTCTTACACACACAGCTTCTAATTATTCGCACACCCGTCCTTAATCTCTGTGCTGCCTGATCCACTGCGCAGGTCTTTTTCTGGCCAGAGAAACCTCACTTAAAACCTCCAGTCCTAATCTTTCCTTCTCCGCGGACTCCCAAACTCTCTCTCCCTCCTGTCTGACCCCCAGGGGCACCCCTCTCTCGGGACTTTTCTCTGGTCCCTCTGCAGACCTCTTTTGTGCTCGGGTCTCTTCCCTCTGAGAGCCTCCACCCCTCCCTTCGCAAAAACCTGTTTCTTATTCACCACTACCATCTCTTTCTCCTCCCCTGCTGGCCAGGGGACCCTCCCTTCACTGTGTTCCTAAGTTCCTCCTCCGTCAGGCCTTTCTCAGCCTGGCATTGGCTCTTACACCGGTTTTCAGTATGTCCAACCCCAATTTTCTTGCAGGAAGTTCCTGCCCTGTCCCGCCTTTGGCTCCAGTGTTTCCTGTGGGATCTGGGTGCCGGGCTCCCCACAAGCCCCCCTCCTCTTATTCCCAATCCCCCAAACCCCTATCCGGAACCTGTGAACACGGCATTTTAAGTTTTTAACGGTCCCAACTAGTAGAAACAGGCCAAGGCTGTTCGCCAGGCCCCCATGCAGCAGAAAGTAAGGCTCCAAACCCAAACTCTTATAGCAACCCTGAGACCAGCAGAGCCACCAGCAGCTTGCTTTAAGTGTGGCAAGCAGGACCACCGGTCCTGGCAGGGCCCCTGCCAGTGGCTGCCCACTGAACCCTGCCCTGACTGCAAGCAGCCCAGTCACTGGTGGAGTGATTGCCCCTTTGGGCAACAGGCTTTTCCTCAGCGTCTCTATGTGGAGGACAAGCCTCCCAAATGGAAGGCCAATCCAGCCAGGTGGGCGCATTGCTCAAACTCCTAGGACACGGCCTGGACTCGGAGAACCCAGTCTATGCTGCAACAAGTGGGTAAGTCCATCTCATTTCTTGTGGACATGGGGGCTACCTTCTCTGTTTTGCCATCACACTCTGGACCTCTAGTTCCCTCACAGGTCTCGGTTATGGGAATGGATGGGGTCCCTTACTTTCCACTTTTACACCACTCCTCACATGCAGTTCTGCCTCAAGCTTGCCTCCTTACAGGACCACTGGCAGTCGGAACCACTGGACTCCATCCATCTCCAGCTCATCAAAAAGGCTGGACCCTGCAAATCTCCCTATTACTCCTCTTTTTTTTTTTAATCCTTACAGGACCACATCCGCGAAGTTTCTCAACTCAAGGCCACACAGATGTTCCCCCTGACGCCCCTCAAAGCCACCATCTTCCGATCTCCCCCTCCCTACAATGCCCCTATTCAGCAGGAAGTAGCCAGATGAATAAACGGTGCCCCTTTTCTCTTTAACACAAAAGGTCAGAATGTAAGGTCGGTGGATGATGGGGGATGGTCACTTTGGGAACTCAGACCTGTGAACTTTGGCTAGGACCGCCCACAACCAAGTGCGCCAAAAGAGGCTTCACAGGAACTGTTTGGAAAAAAGCGATCGTCTGCCAGCCAGTGGGATTTCACCACGTCATGTTAGCTCGACTTCCCTAGAGGGACCTGTAAAGCCAGTAGTCAGGGCTAGGGCCACTATCACAGCAGCCACCTGGCCCATGCAGGTTCGCATTGGATTCGGACAGTCGGTAAAGAAACAATGGAGCCAAGAACTGACGGGCTGTCATCTTTAATTCTAGCTTGCACCCGGCAGGCAAGTAAAAACACACACTGGGCTCCAAAACCCACTCACATTCAGTGCTCACAAAGCCACTGAATTATCCGAGTTTCCTAGAATCAAAGGTTTCTAGCTCACCAGCCTTATTCTCCTCAGTTCCCCATCTCCTTCCTTATCCCAGATACAAACTGCACAAACTGGCATCTCACTCAGCACTCCGCCATCTTGGCTGCTTCTCCTGGCCACATGGCCTCATTCTGCTCCCTGCTCTGCTCCCTCTGCTCTCTCATGCTAATCATCCCAGGAACCAAGAGAGCAAGCTCTCATTCTGCCCCCATTTTATAGTGTAGATTCCAAACCTTTAATCCAATATACAAAATAGGGAAGTCTCTAATACAAAGACACTTCTCTGAGGCATGATTGGATTGTACCGCCCCACATCAAAACGGGTGGGAAAGGCTTAATCTCAAAACCAAGCACCAGGCTACAAGGATTCTACCTGCCCACAGAGACACACATTAATATCACCTGGGCAACAGCCTCACGTGGGCAGCACCATTTTTAACAAAGTGAGCATAATACATTTTATCTGCCCAACAGGACCCTTTAAATATCTCCCACGCAGTTTAATCCGTGCAACTTCCCTGGCCTCCATCTTACCTCGGGGCTAGGGAACCTTGCCGGGCGGGATACGCGCTCTGTACTCAATAAAGCCTTATTGTTATTCCACACTTGGTGGCTCTGAGCCCAGTTCCTTCCTTCTCGGTGGGGAAAAATACCTTACACCGAGAATCAAAGGTGTCTACCTCACCAGACTTATTCACCTCTGTTCCCCATCTCCTTTTCTCTGCACAAACTGGCTTCTCACTCAGCACTCTGCCATCTTGGCTGCTTCTCCTGGCCTCCTCCACATGGCTTTCTCTGCTCTCCTTTCTTTGCTCTCTCCGCTAATGCTAATCTCAGGAAGTGAGAGAGAGCAAGCTCCCGGTCTGCCCCATTTTATAGTGTAGAAATCCAAACCTTTAATACAATATACAAACAAGGAAGTCTCTGATACAAAGTCACTTAGCTGAGGCATAATGGGATTCCTCATAAGAGTGCACCACCCCCTATCATGCAATAGTCAAGGGTGTGGGGAAAAGCTTAGTCTTAAAACTAAGCCTCAGGCTATAACGACCCAGCCCGCTTACAACCTGTCACCCACACACAATGCAAACTATAAGCGAGCAAACATATATGTATATTATATCTACAAACTTATTTGACCAACAACTGGCAAAGTGGAGCCCCTCCTCCGTCTTACAGAGGCGTCCACATGGGGAAATCCCAGAATATGCTCAGCAGGCGCATCTGCAGGGCAGTTCCGGGAGGGGCCAATGTTGTAAAGCACCTAAATCCACAAATCCGCGGGTGTTTGTAGAGGCACGTAGACCAAATAAGTTTTTGAAAAGTTTTATTAAAGGAGGAAATTTATTTAATATGCCAGCCTGTAAAGCCAGTATCCACGGCCACCATCACAGCCGCCTGGCCCATACAGGTTGTCATTGGATTCGGACAGACGGTAATGAAACAACAGAGCCACGAACTGGTAGGCCATTATCTTTAATCCTAGCTTGCACCCGGCAGGCAAGTATAAACACACACTGGGCTCCAAAACCCACTCATTCAGTGCTCACAAAGCTACTGACTAATCCAAGTTTCCTAGAATCAAAGGTTTCTAGCTCACCAGACTTATTCACCTCTATTGGGCAGATAAAATGTATTATGCTCACTTTGTTAAAATGGTGCTGTCCACGTGAGGCCCTCGCCCAGGTGATATTGTGTGTTGAGAATCCTTGTAGCCTGGGGCTTGGTTTTGGGATTAAGCCTTTCCCACCCTTTTTGATGTGGGGTGGTACAATCCAATCATGCCTCAGAGAAGTGACTTTGTATTAGGGACTTCCCTACTTTGTATATTGGATTAGAGGTTGTGAAGCTACAATATAAAGTTGGGGCAGAACGGGAGTTGGCTCTTGGTTCCTGAGATTAGCATTAGAGAGCAGAGAGCAGAGAAATGCCACGTGGAGCAGGCGAGGGGAAGCAGCCAAGATGGCGGAGTGTTGATTGAGAGGCCAGTTTGTGCAGTTTGACACTGGAGAAGGAAGGAGATGGGGAACAGAGGTGAATAAGTCTGGTGAGCTAGAAACCTTTGATTCTAGGAAACTCGGATAAGTCAGTAGCTTTGTGAGCACTGAATGTGAGTGGGTTTTGGAGCCCAGTGTGTGTTTTTACTTGCCCGCCGGGTGCAAGCTAGAATTAAAGGCTATGGCCTACCAGTTTGTGGCTCCGTTGTTCCTTTACCGACTGTCCGAATCCAATGCGAACCTGCATGTGAATGGCCACGATGGCAGTTCCTGGCCTTACAACCTCTGTTCCCCATCTCCTTCTCTTTACACTAACTCTGCACTAACTGGCTTCTCTTTCAGAACTCCACCATCTGGCTGCCTCTCCTCTCCTCCACATGGCCTTACTCTGCTCTCCAACCTGCTCTCTGCTCTAATGCTAATCTCAGGAACTGAGAGAGAGAGCAAGCTCCCAGTCTGCCCCACTTTATAGTGTAGAAATCCAAACCTTTAATCCAATATACAAATAGGGAAGTCTCTAATACAAAGTCACTTATCTGGGGCATGATGGGATTGCACCACCCCACATCAAAAAGGGTGGGAAAGTCTTAGTCCTAAAACCAAGCCCCAGGCTACCAGGATTCTGCCTGCCCACAGTCTGCCCCCAACACACATTAATATTACCTGGGCTATGGGCTTCCACGTGGGCAGCGCCATCTTTAACAAAGTGAGCATAATATATTTTATCTGCCCAACACGGCCGCATATGGCTGACACAGAGCGACAGACCCAAATTGTGCAGCCCCTAAAAACAGTTCAGGGGCTGTTTATATACTCCTAATTATACATGGGAGGGGAGAAAACCTGACATCATGGCATAAGTTTATACCTTTTGTTTAGAGATACATACATTAACTACATGCTTTCAGGAGGGCAGGGGTGGTTTCCATGGGAACAAAGGCCTGCAAATGATCCATCAGCCCAAGAAAAGATTTAATTCTTTTCTCCCTCCACCTGGCTAGTCATTGACCATTTCCCCATAGATATGGGAGAAGGTCAGGGAATCCAAGTTTCCTTCCTCTTTCTGCATTTACAACACAATGCCATCTTGGTCTTATGCTAATCACACAAGCATAGAAATCACACTTACAAAATCTTTCTGCACGCCTAGCCCAAATTAATAAAATGTTCTTTAAATTTCCTAAAATATTAATATTAATTCTGTCGCTTTTGGCACTTTACAACACCCAAGAGGTGCCTGAAGTCTGCCAATTGCGGGAGTCTTTTTTCCTTGGTTCCTGGCTATAAAGCCAGTTGCCGCAGCCACCATCACAGCCACCTGGCCCATGCAGGTTTGCATTGGATTCGGACAGTCAGTAAAGAAACAACAGAGCCAAAAACTGGTGGGCCATCATCTTTAATCCTAGCTTGCACCCGGTGGGCAAGTAAAAACACACACTGGGCTCCAAAACCCATTCATTCAGTGCTCCCAAAACCACTCACTTATCTGAGTTTCCTAGAATCAAAGGTTTCTAACCTCACCAGTCTCATTCACCTCTGTTCCCCATCTCCTCTGTGCCCAAACTGGCTTCTCACTCAGCACTCCACCATCTTGGCTGCTTCTCCTCTCTCTCCATGTAGCCTTTCTCTGCTCTCCTCTCTAATGCTAATCTCAGGAACCGAGAGAGCAAGCTCTTGGTCTGCCCCACATTATAGTGCAGAAATTAAACCCCCTTTAATCCAATATACAAAATAGGGAAGTCTTTGATACAAAGTCCACCCCACATCAAAAAGGGTGGGAAAGGCTTAGTCCTAAACCAACCCCAGGCTACAAGGATCCTGCCTGCCCACAGCCCGCCCCCAACACACATTAATACAAGCACGCCCATCCCAAGCAATGACCTGGGCTTCCACGTGAGCAACGCCATCTTTAACAAAGTGAGCATAATATATTTTATTTACCTAACACTGGCCAATGCATCATATATTGCAGAAATCAAAGGAGGACAAAAATGCCCAAACAACTTGATGAAAGAAGTAGGATTTATTTAGCCGGAAGAGCAGCATGACCCCAAAAGTGGCGAGCCAAACATGTGCTGCTCCCCAAAGTTAGATTTCTTACATGTTACATACCTTTTACACACACAGGTTTACATGCAAGGGGCTCATGATCTCTTTGTCTAGGTACACGTCAATCACAGGACTCCAGGATGGGAGAGTGAGCTTAACTGAGATCAGAGAATAAGCATTGGAATTTGTTTAAGAAAAGAGGAAGGGCCCTGGCCGATTGGCTCAGTGGTAGAGCGTCGGCCTGGAGTGCAGAGGTCCCGGGTTCGATTCCTGGCCAGGGCACACAGGAGAAGCGCCCATCTGCTTCTCCCCCCTCCCCCTTTCCTTCCTCTCTGTCTCTCTCTTCCCCTCCCGCAGCGAGGCTCTATTGGAGCAAAGATGGCCCGGGCGCTGGGGATGGCTCCTTGGCCTCTGCCCCAGGCGCTAGAGTGGCTCTGGTCACAACAGAGCGACGCCACGGAGGGGCAGAGCATCGCCCCCTGGTGGGCAGAGCTTCGCCCCTGGTGGGCGTGCCGGGTGGATCCCGGTTGGGCGCATGCGGGAGTCTGTCTGACTGTCTCTCCCCGTTTCCAGCTTCAGAAAAATACAAAAAAAAAAAAAAAGAGGAAGGAGTATTCAGATAAGCTCTATCCAGTGGCCCCAAGCACCCTTTAAGCAGTTAATTGCCTGTGGGCTCCCTTCCCTCTACATTCCTCCTTGCCTCTTCCCCTTCAGTGGAGAAGTAGGGGGTCTGACTGCTCCTTCCTTCTCTCTTCAAAACTCTCTGGTGCAAAAACCTCTCCATTAGCAAAATAATGGCCCTTCCCAAGCAGGAAGGTAATTTGCAATTTCACTGACCACATTTACCTGGCGCTGCCCAGCCCCCATTGCAAACTATAAGTGAGCAAACATAAAAATCGTATTTTACAAATTTATTTGGGTAACATTCTACCCCTTTTGCTCGCTTTGCAATTCACACCATAGGCATTTCTGTGCAGGGAATGAGGTACAGTATACAAACAAACTATAGTAACAGTACAAGTCAGACAATTTTAACAATCACAAAGTGTTGGGCAGATAAAATGTATTATGCTCACTTTGTTAAAGTGGTGCTGCCCACGTGGAGGCCGTTGCCCAGGTGATATTAATGTGTGTCTCTGTGGGCAGGCAGAATCCCTGTAGCCTGGGGCTTGGTTTTGGGATTAAGCCTTTCCCACCCGTTTTGATGTGGGGTGGTACAATCCAATCATGCCTCAGAGAAGTGACTTTGTATTAGAGACTTCCCTATTTTGTATATTGGATTAAAGGTTGTGAAGCTACACTATAAAATGGGGGCAGAACGAGAGTTGGCCCTCTTGGTTCCTGAGATTATCATTAGAGGAGAGAGCAGAGCAGAGAGCAGAAGGAGGCCATGTGGAGTAGGCCAGGAGAAGCAGCCAAGATGGTGGAGTGCTGGAGTGAGATGCCAGTTTGTGCAGTTTGTATCTGGGATAAGGAAGGAGATGGGGAACTGAGGAGAATAAGGCTGGTGAGCTAGAAACCTTTGATTCTAGGAAACTCGGATAAATCAGTAGCTTTGTGAGCACTGAATGTGAGTGGGTTTTGGAGCCCAGTGTGTGTTTTTACTTGCCTGCCAGGTGCAAGCTAGAATTAAAGACTATGGCCCACCAGTTTGTGGCTCCGTTGTTTCTTTACCAACTGTCCGAATCCAATGCGAACCTGCATGGGCCAGGCTGCTTTGATGGTGGCCCTCTCTCCAGCTGCTGGCTTTACACAAAGGTGCCCTTTACAAAGTCTCTCTGAGCACTTTGCCTAAAATGTAAAATGTCCTTGAAGCTTCTCTCCAAGAAGCTTCCTGGTTCAGGAGGGCTTCTGTTGGGCAGATAAAATGTATTATGCTCACTTTGTTAAAGATGGAGGCCGTCGCCCAGGTGATATTAATGTGTGTTTAGAATTCTTGTAGCCTGGGGCTTGGTTTTGGGATTAAGCCTTTCCCACCCTTTTTGATGTGGGGTGGTACAATCCAATCATGCCTCAGAGAAGTGACTCTACTGGAGACTTCCCTATTTTGTATATTGGATTAGAGGTTGTGAAGCTACAGTATAAAATGGGGGCAGAACGGAGTTTGGGCGCTTGGTTCCTGAGATTAGCAAGAGAGAGCAGAGGAGAGCAGAGAAAGGCCACGTGGAGGAGGCCAGGAGAAGCAGCCAAGATGGCGGAGTGCTGAGTGAGATGCCAGTTTGTGTAGAGTTTGTATCTGGGATAAGGAAGGAGATGGGGAACAGAGGAGAATAAGTCTGGTGAGCTAGAAACCTTTGATTCTAGGAAACTCGGATAAGTCAGTGGCTTTGTGAGCACTGAATGTGACTGGGTTTTGGAGCCCAGTGTGTATTTTTACTTGCCCGCCGTGTGCAAGGTAGGATTAAAGGCTATGGCCCACCAGTTTTTGGCTCCATGGTTTCTTTACCGACTGTCCGAATCCAATGCGAACCTGCATGGGCCGGGCTGCTGTGATAGTGGCCCTGGCCTTGGCTACTGGCTTTACAGCTTCCTTCCTTAAAACCAGGAAATGAATGCTGGTTTTCATTGTCATTACCAGCTCTTACTTTGGCAGGGTTTACTTCCTGTTGAAACATAACAGCAAATGCTCACATCTGACAAAAGACCAAGCTATGTTAGCCTTATGGCTGTGTTGTAAGGTACCAAAAGCTGCAAATTAATATTGATATTCTAGGAAGAAAAGGTCAGGCTTTCCTGTCCTTTTCTTGGAAAATGAAGGAAAAAGAATGCAAAAGTCTCCTGATTTACAAGGATGAATAGGATCATTTGGTTTTAAGTTCTCTGAAAGGATTAAGGTTAACTGAGAAACTTCTTCTCTTTCAATAGGAGGTAAAATTTACATACCATCTTGCATTGATTGTAGTTCCTCCCTTTCCTGGAATCTTGAGAGTAAAATACCTCTAGGCTAGTGAAGGAAGAGGAATCCTGAAAGATTTGTAAATGTCTTTGATTGTGTTTCCTTGAAAGTCTTAATATTTCTGTGTATCTCCTAGACCCATGATGGCGAACCTTTTTATAAAAACTGCCCACTTTTGCAGTGCTCCTCAACCTGGTACCTGCCGCCCACTAGTGGACGTTCCAGCTTTCATGGTAAGCGGTAGTGGAGCAACCAAATGGCACCATGATTGGCCCACCATGAAAACTGGAACACCCACTAATGGGCGGGAAGGACCAAGTTGACCAGCACTGCAAAAGTGGACGGTTTTTATAAAAAGGTTCGCCATCCCGGCCCTAGACAAATGTTATAATCTTGTTAATGATTGTGCCATGATGTCATACTCTCCCTCGCCCGCGTGTGATGAAAGGTATATAAGCAGCCCCTGAACTATTTTTGGGACTGCACAATTTGGGCCTGCAGATGCCCCGTGTCAGCCATATGTGGCTGGCGTATTAAAATTTCCTCCTTTAATATCTCTACGTGGACTCAATGAAGTGAGGTATGGTGCCTTTCAGAATCTGGGGTACTGTAAAGCCAGGAGCCACAGCCACCCGGCTCATGCAGGTTCACACTGGATTCGGACAGTCGGCAAAGAAACAGTGGAGCCAAAAACTGATGGGCCATAGTCTTTAATCCTAGCTTGCACCCGGCGGGCAAGTAAAAAATACACACTGGGCTCCAAAACCCAGTCACATTCAGTGCTCACAAAGCCACTGACTTATCCGAGTTTCCTAGAATCAAAGGTTTCTAGCTCACCAGACTTATTCTCCTCTGTTCCCCATCTCCGTCCTTATCCCAAATACAAACTCTACACAAACTGGCATCTCACTCAGCACTTCACCATCTTGGCTGCTTCTCCTGGCCTCCTCCACGTGGCCTTTCTCTGCTCTCCTCTGCTCTCTCTTCTAATGATAATCTCAGGAACCAAGCGCCAAGTCCCGTTCTGCCCCCATTTTATAGTGTAGCTTCACAACCTTTAATCCAATATACAAAATAGGGTAGTCTCTAATACAAAGTCACTTCTCTGAGGCATGATTGGATTGTACCGCCCTACAGCAAAAAGGGTGGGAAAGGCTTAATCCCAAAACCAAGCCCCAGGTTACTATGATCTCCAACACACATTAATATCACCTGGGCGATGGCCTCTTTAACAAAGTGAGCATAATACATTTTATCTGCCCAACAATCCACCCCTATGCTCACTTTACTACCCACAATTTACATCACCAGCATTCTTGTGCAAGGAAATTAGAACATTACACAGATTACAACAGCAAAAATCATACAGTTTCAACAATTTCAAAGGTACATTTCACCAGTCTCTGAGCACTTAGCCCAAAGCGCAAAATGTCCTCGGTCTTCTTTCTAGCCATGGGAAAAGCTTCCCGGGGCAGGGGAGTGCTTCCAGCAAAGCCACCCCTCACCCCCATCAGGGTATTTTACATTGTCCAAAATCCGTAATCCGTAAGTCCATCCAACAATGCCAATGCCCACTCCAGTCGTAGTCCAGGAAATCAGTCCGTGCACATGGGGCGTCAGCCACCCCCCTCATCCCTGCCATCCTGGCAGGTCTTACACTGTCCCAAAGAGGGCCACATGGCAATGGCAGTCAGCATTTCCATCTCTGCTCCGGAAAGCATGTCCAGCCCTATGTCCCCAAATCGCAGACCTACCAGGGCCGTAGTAGGTGCTCCTTCCAGCTGGGCTCTCATCTTATGGAGACTGCGGATTGCAACTCCAGCCTGATTCTCCTCATCCTCCAAAGTGGGACTGAAAACACCAGCTCTGGCTGCCGGGCTCGAGCCTCCGTCCACTGCCGCCTTCTGCTCTGCAGACCTTGCAGCTCCGGACTTGGCTTCAGCCTCAGCCTCAGCCCCGGCCTCCTGCCGCTGCTGGCTCTCCGCAACATCCAGGGCAAGCTGCAACTCACGAACCTCTGAATCCTCCTCCAGTGTTTGCTCCATTTCCAGGCGAATCTCGAACACCTGGTCGGCCTCCTCCTCCAGCATTTCCTCCAGCTCCAGGGTCAGCATCGGTTTCTCCTGCGTTTGCTCCAACTCCTTCTGCTGCTCGGTTTGCAGGTCCCAGGCAGCCTCTTTCACAGAGCTCTCGGTTTCCTCACGCATGGCTGTAAAAGTCAGCCAGCCTACAATCCCCAAAAGGACAGCCATGGGGAACCCTAACACTAGCCAGTCCTCTACTCCACCGCTCAAAGGCTCCTTGCCAATCTGTATAGAATCCTGCCGACTACGCCAAATGTAAAGCCAGCAGGCAGGGCCAGGGCCACTATCACAGCAGCCCGGCCCATGCAGGTTCGCATTGGATTCGGACAGTCGGTAAAGAAACCATGGAGCCAAAAACTGGTGGGCCATAGTCTTTAATCTAGCTTGCACCCGGCGGGCAAGTAAAAATACACACTGGGCTCCAAAACCCAGTCACATTCAGTGCTCACAAAGCCACTGACTTATCCGAGTTTCCTAGAATCAAAGGTTTCTAGCTCACCAGCCTTATTTCCCTCAGTTCCCCATCTTCTTCCTTATCCCAGATACAAACTCTGTACAAACTGGCATCTCACTCAGCACTCCGCCATCTTGGCTGCTTCTCCTGGCCTCCTCCACGTGGCCGCCTTCCGCTGCTGGCTCTACTTTCTCTGCTCTCTCATGCTAATCTCAGGAACCAAGCACCAAACTCCCGCTCCGTTCCCATTTTATAGTGTAGAAATCCAAACCCTTAATCCAATATACATAAGAGGGAAGTCTCTAATACAAAGTCACTTCTCTGAGGCATGATAGGATTGTACCACCCCCTACACCAAAAAAGGGTAGGAAAGGCTTAATCCCAAAACCAAGCCCCAGGCTACAAGGATTCTGCCTCCCTTTAGCCCACCCCAACACACATTAATATCACCTGGGCAACGGCCTCTTTAACAAAGTGAGCATAATACATTTTATCTGCCCAACAGGTACTTTATAACAGCTGGTTCTCAGCTACTCTCTGCTTGACAGATTCCCAAACTCATTTTGCCCTTTTTCTGATGTATGTAAAGGCTGCCTGCAAATATCAGAAAAAATGAATCAGTGTGTTTTGGATTTGTTTAAGCTAAAAATCAACAAAATGTCTTTTTTTTTTTAAGTTGAGGACCAAAAATACCCTTCCTTCTGAAGCAAGATAATACAAAACACTTCATTTTGCCAGAAATAAACATGTAAAACCCAGATGGCTTGCTCCTGGCCCTGAAAAGATACCAAGGTTACTTAGCTTACCTGTTGCCATTGTATTGATGGGACACTCTTCAAAGTCCATGTATCACTGGAGAAGAGCATGTTCCAGAGAAGAAGTCAGATGAAGCTGGGTTATGACCTTGGCTTAGCTACTTACCAGATTCCTTAAATTCATTTCACCTGCAATATGGGCGCATGATGATTATTTTTACAGCATAGTTATAACTATCAAATGGGACAGTGAATATAAAAGAGCTAATAACTGCAGGCTAGTAAATAAATAATCATTTTTGTTATGGCCTGGATCAGGGGTCCCCAAACTTTTTACACAGGGGGCCAGTTCACTGTCCCTCAGACTGTTGGAGGGCCATAATATAAAAAAAAACTATTAAAAAATCCCTATGCACACTGCACATATCTTATTTTAAAGTAAAAAAACAAAACGGGAACAAATACAATATTTAAAATAAAGAACAAGTAAATTTAAATCAACAAACTGACCAGTATTTCAATGGGAACTATGCTCCTCTCACTGACCACCAATGAAAGAGGTGCCCCTTCCAGAAGTGCAGTGGGGGCCGGATAAATGGCCTCAGGGGGCTGCATGCGGCCCGCAATTTGGGGACCCCTGGCCTAGATGATATTACACATATAGTGAGTTTCTTGTCTATGCGAACTATCAAGGGCAAAGGATGAAAATGGCCTAAGTCACCCTGACCAGGCAGTGGTGCAGTGGATACAGTTTCAGCCTGGTATGCAGAGAACCCAGTTGTGAAACCCCAAGGTCTCTGGCTTGAGTGTGAGATCACCAACTTGAGCACAGGGTCATTGGCTTGAGCATGGGATCAGAACATGACCGCATGGTAGGTGGCTTGAGCCCAAAGGTCACTGGCTTAGGCCCAAGGTGGCTGGCTTGAGCAAGGGGTCACTGGCTCGACTGGAGCCCCCCTTCCCCAGGTCAAAGCACATATGAGAAAGCAATCAATGAACAACTAAAGTGTCACACTGAAGAGAGATGCTTCTCATCTCTCTCCCTTTCTGTCTGTATCTTTTTGTCCCTCTCTCTGTGTCTCTCTTGCAAGAAGGAAGGAAGGAAGGAAGGAAAGATGAAAGAAAGGAAGGAAGGAAGGAAGGAAGGAAGGAAGGAAGGAAGGAAGGAAGGAAGGAAGGAAGGAAGGAAGAAAGAAAGAAAGAAAGAAGAAAGAAAGAAAAAAAAGAAAGAAAGAAAGAAAGAAAGAAAGAAAGAAAGAAAGAAAGAAAGAAAGAAAGAAAGAGAAAGAAAGAAAGAAACGTAAATGTAAAGCCAGTAGCCAGGACCACCATCACAGCCTCCTGGCCCATGCAGGTTCCACCCCTATGCTCACTTTACTACTCACAATCAACATCACCGGCATCCCTGTACAAGGAAATTAGGCACATTACACAAATTATAACACCATGACAAATCATACAATAACAAAGGTACATTTCACCAGTCTCTGAGCACTTTGCCAAAAGCGAAAAATGTCCTCAGCCTTCTTTCTAGCCATGGAAAAGCTTCCCAGGGCAGGGGAGTGCTTCCAGCAAAGCCGCTCCCAACCCCCATCAGGGTATTTTACATTGTCCAAAATCCATAGGTCCATCCAACAAAGGAGCCAGTGCCCATTCCAGTCGTAGTCCAGGAAATCAGTCCACACACATGGGGTGTCAGCTACCCCTTCATTCCTGCCATCCTGGCAGGTCTTAACACTGTCCCAAAGAGGAACACATAGCAATGGCAGTCAGCATTTCCATCTCTGCTCTGGAGAGCATGATGGCATTCACCTCTATGTCCCCAAATCGCAGACCTACCAGGGACATAGCAAGTACTCCTTGCTGCTGGGCTCTCATCTTCTGGAGACTGTGGATCGCAACTCCAGCCAGATTTTCCTCATCTTCCAAAGAGGAACTGAAAACACCAGCTCCTGCTGCAGGGCTCGAGCCCAGGGCTACAGCAGCAGCCTTCTGCTCCACAGACCTTGCAGCTCGGGACCCGGCCTCAGCCTCAGCCTCAGCCTCAGCCCCGGCCTCCTGCCGCTGCTGGCTCTCCACAACGTCCAGGGCAAGCTGCAACTCACGAACCTGTGATTCCTTCTCCAGTGTCTGCTCCATTTCCAAACGAATCTTGTGAACCTGGTTGGCCTCCTCCGGTGCTTCCTTCAGCTCCAGGGTCGGCATCTCTTTCTCCCACGTTTGCTCCAGCTCCTTCCACTGCTCGGTTTGCAAGTTCCAGGCAGCCTTTTCCACGGAGCTCTCAGTTTCCTCTCGCATGGCTGTAAAAGTCAGCCAGCCTATGTTCCCCAAAAGGACAGCCATGGGGAATCATAACAGCAGCCAGTCCTCTACTCCATTGGTCCCCAAACTTTTTTGGGCCACGGACTGGTTTAATGTCAGAAAATATTTTCATGGACCGGCCTTTAGGGTGGAATGGATAAATGCACAAAATAAAATTATGTGACTGGTGTAAAAACTGTGGTATTTTAAAATATAATTGTCGAACTTACGAGACCAGCGTCAAGAGTGAGTCTTAGATGGATGTAACAGAGGGAATCTGGTCATTTAAAAAAATAAAACATCATTCAGACTTAAATATAAATAAAACGGAAATAAGTAAGTTATTTATTCTTTCTCTGTGGACTGGTATTATAGAGCCAGTAGCCAGGGCCGCCATCACAGCCGCCTGGCCCATGCAGGTTCGCACTGGATTCAGACAGTCGGCAAAGAAACAGTGGAGCCAAAAGCTGGTGGGCCATCATCTTTAATCCTAGCTTGCACCCGGCAGGCAAGTAAAAACACACACTGGGCTCCAAAACCCACTCAGTGCTCACAAAGCTACTGACTTATCCAAGTTTCCTAGAATCAAAAGTTTCTAGCTCACCAGACTTATTCACCTCTGTTCCCCATCTCCTTCCTTGTCCCTGCACAAACTCTGCACAAACTGGCTTCTCACTCAACACTCCGCCACCTTGGCTACTTCTCCTGGCCTCCTCCACGTGGCCTTTCTTTGCTCTCTGCTCTCTGCTGTCTCCTCTAATGCTAATCTCAGGAACTAAGAGAGCAAGCTCCTGTTCTGCCCCCATTTTATAGTGTAGATTCATAACCTTTAATCCAATATACAAAATAGGGAAGTTTCTAATACAAAGTCACTTATCTGGGGCATGATGGGATTGTACCACCCCACATCAAAATGGGTGGGAAAGGCTTAATCCTAAAACCAAGCCCCAGGCTACAAGGATCCTGCCTGCCCACAGCCCACAGAGACACATTAATATTACCTGGGCAGCGCCATCTTTAACAAAGTGAGCATAATACATTTCATCTGCCCAGTAGGTACCAAATGGCCCACGGACCGGTACCGGTCCGCAGCCTGGGAGTTGGGGACCACTGCTCTACTCCACTGCTCAAAGGTGGTGGTGGCTCCTTGACGATCTGTATTGAATCCTGACACAGACTACACTAAATGTATGGCCAGTGTCTGTGGCCACCATCACAGTCGCCCAACCCATGCAGGTCCACATTGGATTCGGACAGTCAGTAAAGAAACAACAGAACCACGAACTAGTGGGCCATCATCTTTAATCCTAGCTTGCACCCGGTGGGCAAGTAAAAGCACACACTGGGCTCCAAAACCCACTCATTCAGTGCTCACAAAGCTACTGACTTATCCAAGTTTCCTAGAATCAAAGGTTTCTAGCTCACCAGACTTATTCACCTCTGTTCCCCATCTCCTTCCTTCTCCCTGCACAAACTCTGCACAAACTGGCTTCTCACTCAGCACTCTATCATCTTGGCTGCCTCTCCTGGCCTTCTCCACATGGCCTTTCTCTGCTCTCCTTTCTTTTTTTTTAATTTTTAAAATTTTTTTTAATTTTTATTTTTTACAGGGACAGAGAGAGTCAGACAGAGGGATAGATAGGGAAAGACAGACAGGAACGGAGAGAGATGAGAAGCATCAATGATCAGTTTTTCTTTGAGACACTGTAGTTGTTCATTGATTGCTTTCTCACATGTGCCATGACCGTGGGCCTTCAGCAGACCGAGTAACCCCTTGCTTGAGCCAGTGGCCTTGGGTCCAAGCTGGTGAGCTTTTTGCTCAAGCCAGATGAGCCCACGCTCCAGCTGGCAACCCCGGGGTCTCGAACCTGGATCGTCCTCATCCCAGTCCGACGCTCTATCCACTGCGCCACCGCCTGGTCAGGCCTCTGCTCTCCTTTCTAATGCTAATCTCAGGAACCCAGAGAGCAAGCTCCTGGTCTGCCCCACTTTATAGTGCAGAAATCAAAACCTTTAATCCAATATACAGAATAGGGACGTCTCTAATACAAAGTCACTTATCTGAGGCATAATGGGATTGCACCACCCCACATCAAAAAGGGTGGGAAAGGTTTAGTCCTAAAACCAAACCCCAGGCTACAAGGATCCTGCCTGCCCAAAGCTCGCCCCCAACACACATTAATATCACCTGGGCGATAGGCTTTCATGTGGGCAGCGCCATCTTTAACAAAGTGAGCATAATATATTTTATCTGCCCAACACTCACTTTTATTGTTAAAAATGACTGTCCAGATATGGATCTGTGAAACTACTAATTACCTTCCTGCTTGGGAAGGGCCATTATTATGCTAATATTGCTGGAGGAGGGGTTTTTGCACCAAAAAGTTTTAAAAAGAAAGAAGAAGGAGGAAGACAGAAGGCATATTTTTGCAGAGAAGGCAGCCAAGATAGCAGGATGCTGAAGGAGAAGCCAGTTTGTGCAGAAAGTAAAAAGGAGAAGGTGTGCAGATGGGGAACAGAGGTGAGGGCTCTTGTGAGCTCTGTTGAGACTGGTGGGGGGGCCTTCGATTCTAGAAAAACCGGAAAAGATTCTCCTGGTTGTGGAACCGGAGAACATGCGAGTGGGTTTTGATGCCCTGTGTGTTTTTCCTTGCCAGCCAGTTGTGAGGCTAGAATAAAGGCATGGCTCATCAGTTTTTGGCTCAGCAGTTTCTTTACTGTCTGTCCGAATCTAATGTGGACCTGTCTGGTGGTGGCGGCAGCCGTGGTTACTAGCCTTGCAAATTCTTTATAGTCTTAAAAACACATTCTCATTTGATTCTCATCACAATTTTACAAGGTTAGGAAAGCAAGTATTATTAATTCATTGTGTGAAACTAAGGTACTGAGGTTGTGGACTCATTCATCATTCTACAGTATTGATTGAATACTGTGTTCCTAGCCTAGGGTGGCAGGCTGGAGCTATAGCAGCAATACACTGTTCTCAGGTAGTGGAGAGATGGATATCGGACACATAAATAGACAAAATACATAATGATGTTAACCTAGGCAGGTAGCTAGATAATGATAGGGAAAGAGAGAAAAGGGAGTTGGACATTAAATTTTATAAAACTTGGAAAATTTGCTTCAGTAAGAAGTTTCGCTATTCTGCTTAGTTAAATTTGCTAGAAGGCTAAAGCATGCATAGGCTAATTAGTCCATATTGCCTTCAGAGTCCACTGTGCCTCACTCAGCCTTCCAGTTTGGAAGGAATCTTCCCAGGGCATTGCCGTCAGATGCAGGGATGGGGAGGTTCTTCTGTGCTTCCACTTGAAGACAAGTGCAAAGGAAGCCAGAATGGTGACCTTAGAGGCTTGTCAATCTAGCCTAAAAGCAGGATCTGATTGGTTAGTGGGAGGAACCAACACTAACTCATGAAATTTTAAGTTAACTGATTGCTTGGCTTAAAGAAAAGCTAGTCCTTCCCAGCCTGAAAAAATAAACACAGGTTAGCAAATCTCTCTCTCTCTCTCTCTCTCTCTCTCTCTCTCTCTCTCTCTCTCTCTCTCTCCCTGCTTACAAACAACCCTGCCCTGCTTGTTCATTCATGGGGTCTCCAAGCAGCAGCAATGCTGCCTGGGCTGGCAGCCAGACAGTCTCCCAAGTACAGGCTTTGAGCAGCACCTGGACTGAGTTTTGATATGGGCTAAACCATAGTGCAGAATATCTGGACTTTGGTCTTTTATGCTGGACTTAATGAAGACAAGACGGGACTTTTTTCTTGGTGAGACAGAAATGAGACCTTGAATACCTGTAAACAACTTTCTATTTCAACCCCAAATAAATCTTACTGCAATATCCTAAGTGTAAGGCCAGGAGCCATGGCTGTCACTATCAAAGCAGCCGCCTGGCCCATGCAGGTTCGCATTGGATTCGGACAGTCGGCAAAGAAACAACGGAGCCAAGAACTAATGGGCTGTCATCTTTAATCCTAGCTTGCACCCGGCGGGCAAGTAAAACATACACTGGGCTCCAAAACCCACTCACATTCAGTGCTCACAAAGCTACTGATTTATCCGAGTTTCCTAGAATCAAAGGTTTCTAGCTCACCAGCCTTATTCTCCTCAGTTCCCCATCTCCTTCCTTATCCCAGATACAAACTGCACAAACTGGCATCTCACTCAGCACTCCACCATCTTGGCTGCTTCTCCTGGCCACATGGCCTCTTTCTGCTCTCTGCTCTGCTCCCTCCTCTAATGATAATCTCAGGAACCAAGAGAACAAACTCCCGCTCCGTCCCCATTTTATAGTGTAGAAATCCAAACCCTTAATCCAATATACAAAATAGGGAAGTCTCTAATACAAAGTCACTTTCTGAGGCATGATTGGATTGTACCACCCCACATCAAAAAGGGTAGGAAAGGCTTAATCCCAAAACCAAGCCCTAGGCTACAAGGATTCTGCCTGCCTTTAGCCCACCCCAACACACATTAATATCACCTGGGCGACGGCCTCCTCATGTTATCTTTAACAAAGTGAGCATAATACATTTTATCTGCCCAACACTAAGCTTTTCCAAAGGGCAGGTTATTTGAAATTCCTTTCTCTCAACACTGCAACTGAACCACATCTGAACTGACGTCAGAATCTATGTCAATCACAGCTGCTGAGCAATGCTTCTTAAGAAAAATAAACCATGTTATATGATAGAGAGCAAGTTTAGGAGTGTTACAGGGGGTGCTACTTTAAATATAATGGTCAAGTATGGTGTCCCAGAGAAGGTGGCACTTAAACTGATGGTTTAGGCTGACAGAAGCTGGTCATGGTGAAGAACTAAATGCGAGGGTTCCAGGAAGATAAAAGGTGCAGAAACCCCCAAGTGGAAAGGAGTTAGCTGGGTCAGAACAGAAGAAGTCTAGGAACAAATGCCTAGTAAGGATACAGAAAGTGGGGAAAATGAGGTTAGAGAAGTGGGCAGACCCAAAACACAGGGTCGGTCCGTACACCACGGATCAGCAACCTGTTGCGCACAAGCAGAATCTAGCCCACAGCCTGGCTTTGTACCTCCCACCAACTAAGAACGTGTTTTGGCCCTGGCTGGTTGGTTCAGTGGTAGAGCATTGACCTGGCGTGCAGGAGTCCCGGGTTCGATTCCCAGCCAGAGCACACAGGAGAAGCACCCATCTGCTTCTCCACCCCTCCCCCTCTCCTTCCTCTCTGTCTCTCTCTTCCCCTCCCACAGCCAAGGCTCCATTGGAGCAAGGTTGGCCCTGGCACTGAGGATGGCTCTGTGGCCTCTGCCTCAGGCACTAGAATGGGTCTGGTTGCAACAGAGCAACGCCCCAGATGGGCAGAGCATAGCCCCCTGGTGGGCATGCTGGGTGGATCCCGGTCAGGCGCATGAGGGAGTCTGTCTGACTGCCTCCCCATTTCCAACTTCAGAAAAATACAAAAAATATATATAAATAAAAAATAAAAGAACATGTTTTTACAGTCCGTGTTTGTATGGCCCACAATTATAATGGCTGAAAAACATTAAAAGAATATCATTTCACCACACGGGATAATCATATGCCATCCAAATTCCAGTGTCTATAAATAAAATTTTATTAGTGCATAGCCTCACTCATTCATTTACATATTGCCTGGGGCTACTTCCAGGATACATTGGCAGAATTTAGTAGTTGAAGCCAACCCTGAAATATTTACTACTTGGGTCTTTACAGAAAACTTTTGCTGACCTCTGTTGAAGACCAAAATGAAGCATTTAGATTTTGTTCTAAGGCCAAAGAGTGTGGCACAGAAACTAATTTACCCAGTATAACTAATGAATAGATTGGTGGTGTCCAGTGGCTGGTAAAGTGACAGCCTGCACTTTGCTAAGTATAAACTTCTTTACTCTCCTCAACAACCTTATTTAGTAGATACAATTATTATTCCCAATTTGCCGTAGTGCAAGCTGAGTCTTGAAAGGATTCAATCATTCACCCAAAGTCACATAACCAGAAAGTGTTAGAGCTGAATTTGAGCCATGTCAGTCTGGTTCTAGGACAGGGGTCAGGAACCTTTTTGGCTGAGAGAGCCATGAACAACACAAATTTTAAAATGTAATTCCATGAGAGCCATACAACGACCCATGTATGTTATGCATTATTCAATAAAAATTTGGTGTTGTCCTGGAGGAGAGCTGTGATCGGCTCTAGCCACCCGCAACGATGAACATGAGCGGTAGGAAATGAATGGATTGTAATACATGAGAATGTTTTATATTTTTAATGTTATTATTTTTTTTATTAAAGATTTGTCTGGCCTGACCAGGTGGTGGCGCAGTGGATAGAGCATTGCACTGGGATGCGGAAGGACCCAGGTTCGAGACCCTGAGGTCGCCAGCTTGAGCGCGGGCTCATCTGGTTTGAGCAAAGCTCACCAGCTTGGACCCAAGGTCGCTGGCTCGAGTAAGGGGTCACTCGGTCTGCTGAAGGCCCACGGTCAAGGCATATATGAGAAAGCAATCAATGAACAACTAAGGTCTCTCAACGAAAAACTGATGGTTGATGCTTCTCATCTCTCTCCGTTCCTGTCTGTCTGTCCCTATCTGTCCTTCTGTCTGACTCTCTCTCTCTGTCCCTGTAAAACAAAACAAAATAAAACAAAAACAACAACAAAACGATTTGTCTGCTAGCCAGATGCAGCCATCAAAAGAGCCACATCTGGCTCGTGAGCCATAGGTTCCCGACCCCTGTTCTAGGAGCTGGGTGAATAGTTTACAATTTCCGTTAAAAATGTTAAAGAAAATACTGAAGAACCCTGAGACACCTGGGGGATACGTGGGTTCTTCAGGACCAGTTTGGAACCACTGCTCTCATTTGTGGCCGAAGATGCTGAGGGAAGTCCCTGGTCCTGGGAAGGATCTGTGAGCTGACACCTGAAGCTGGTGCCCGCTGTCCTGTGGTACATGCCCCCAAACCACAATTTTCTTCTGAAATCAGCTCTTATTTGGGTTCTTTCTGTTTTAATTGAGATTAACTTCTAGGTGGAAACCTTAAAAACGAAAGCTTACTGTTTCTCTCCTTTTCTGGGTTCATCTAACCCACCCCGGTTCCTGTGGGGATGAGATGTAGCTCCAGACATTGCAGGTTTGCAGATGAATGAAGGATCATGGAGGATCTATGTGCCGCTGTGCAGGGCACTTTGGTACTACAGCATATTTAATTGCTGCCTCCCAGTCACCTTGGGCTGGAATTATTTTTCCCATTTTACAGATGAGGAAACTGATACCAAGAGGCAAATAGTTTGCTCAGGGCTACATGGCTGCTAGTGACAGGGCCCCAGTGACAAGTCTAGGTCTATTGGTCTCTGACCCCTATACTCATCCCACTGAAGCTTTGCTGAACCAGGAGGCCTTTTCCTCAATCAATAACTAATTACAAAGGCTGCTGTTAGCCTAGAAACTCCACTCCACTTTATGTAATCTACCATAGTCCCCAAAGAATCCCAGCGCTGGGTGTGAACTGCCATTCGAATCATCTGCTGGGAACTGCAGGCGAGGCCCCCTCTTGCCCGGGTCTTGGGAAAGGCCACAGATTCTTCACGAAAGCCATGAAAGGGCAAGAAGAAAGTTTAGGTCTCTCTCATAATTGCAACAACAACCCAGTGACTTCGACACATGGGAAATCCCCTATCTTTTGTGACCCCTAAAACAGTCACTTACTTAATAAACGTCTTTTTAAATTTTCTTTCTTTTTTCTTTTTTGCTCCTGACAATCTACATTGACCAAGGCGATCATGGGAAATAGGATGCCTGTTTATTTCTCTAAAATCTGTTCCCGCACCACCACTCCATCAACTCCATCAAATGTTCCTTCCTGTTAGCACTAAACCATGGGATAAGAATTTCAGGAAGTGGGGATCAAAATGACAAATTAGCTGTCATCATCACAAGGTCTTCCGCATACCAGGTGGCCAGTAGACATTTCTCCATTAGGAATGGGTCAAAGGTCACTTCTTGACCACTCTGTTCCCACCTCATCTTTTCCTTCCACCCTGCTAGTCTGCCTGCGAAGGTTGTACCCTCTGTGGGCTGCAGGCTGAAGTGTGGGTGAGGGGAGTTCGGAAGGCCCGTGAAAGCCACAAGTGCATGTCATTCACAAGCCTGCCTTGTAGCATTTCTCCAAAGACCATTTTTAATCTCTAGGTCTTATAAGCTTTCTTGACATTTATCAAGCTCTGTGACCAGTTGACTATCACACCCGTGGGTGAAAAAGATATACTTACCATTGCCCAGTGAAATGTCAAGTCAGACTTTCTTTAATGCTCAGGAAGAATGATAAGTCAGGCATCTTTTAGGTTTCAGAGGAAAAAGAGCTGTGTTTATATCTCAAGTGGAAAGTTCATTCACTCATTCACTCACTCACTCATATTTCAAAGGTTATTGTGGGTCAGAGTCCCTGGGTCAGATGCTGAGGTGGGACTCGTGTGCAGGAGTTTATAGGCGAGTGCTCTAAGGGACGATACTTGTGAAGGAAGAAAGGTCAGACAGACAGACGGAGAGAGGAACTGCATTAAAATGCAGACTCAATAAAGGTGTCGGTGATCTGGATCTCGCGAGAGCTCTGGCGCTGGAACCTTTCCCTCCAGAGCTGCTCCACTTTATGACCAGGGGGAAGGACCTTAGAGCTCCATCCTGAGTGCCCCCTGGAGGAGGTATGACCTTGGGTGAGATGGTTCCTCTCCAGTGAACGCAATTCTCAGTGACATGTCTCCTCTTTCCAGCCACTAGGGGATCAAGAGAGAATCTGGGCAACACATCAGAATGGGTACCCCAAGTACCAGCTAAGGACCAGCATTTGACTTCACTACTCCTGCTGCCCTTAAACACTTTCTCTTAATTAGGAGATAACCGCGCAAAGCAAATGTGGGAACATACCAATTTTCCTTGAAAGTTTTCCTACAGTTGATTCAACTTAATAAAGAAGTATTAGAAACAATAGTATGGTGAGCAACCTAGAAGTCCATCTGTAGGGGAACAGGTAAACAAACTGTGATGTATTCGTAGACTGAGCTACTACCTAGGAATAAGAAAGAGTGAACTCTCTGCATGTGCTACGTCACAGGTGAACCTTAAAATAATTATGCTGAGTGAAAGAAGCCAGGCAAAAGAAAATAATACTGTATGATTGCATTTATAGAAAATTCTACAAAACTAAAAGCTAATCTATAGTTACAGAAAGCGGATCCATGGCTGTTCTAAGGGATGGGGGGAGGGACAGAGGGAGGATTCAAACTGTCAAGGGAGAATTTCGGGGAGTGATAGATATGTTTACTATTTTGATTGTGCTGATGATTTGGGAGGTATATGCATATGTCAAAATTTATCAAGTTGTACACTTCAGATATGTACAGTTATTATGTCAATTATATGTCAATAAGCTATTTTAAAAACTATATTATGAAAGGGTCTGTGCCCAGCCTCGGAACACTAAGGTGAATAGGAAACAAACAGAGCTGTCAGAGAGCTCAGAGTCTAGCAAGGGAGACAGATGTGCATTCAACTAAATATGATGCAAATCAAGGTAAAAACTAGGATGATAGCAAGAAAGGAACAATTATGGGGCAAAGAAGAGTAGAGAATTTTTTTCCTGGGAGAGTTGAGGATATTCACAACTAACTCATTCGGTGTCTACTATGCGCCAGGCACTAAAGTACATTAACATCTTTAATTCTCACAATAGCCATATGGGTGGATACTGTCATTACACCTATTTCACAGGTGAGGATACTAAGGCTGTGGTCCCAGAATCCATGTTCTTAATCACTAGTTACTACTTTGCTCTGAGAAGGGTCACATCTGATCTGGGTTTGGAGGATGAATAGATCCTCCCAGAAAGAGGCCATTTTTGGCAGAGAGGACAGAATGAATTATGACACAGTATGCCTTCAACTATGCTTAAAATATAACAAGAGTTTTTCCATGGGTACATATATTGGGGAGTGATGAAAAAGGCAGCTGAGGCCCTGGCCAGTTTGCTTAGTGGATAGAGCATCAGCCCAGCATGCAGATGTCTGGGGTTAAATCCTGATCAGGACACACGTGAGAAGCCACCATCTGCTTCACTCCTCCTCCCTCTTTCCCTTCACTTTCTCTTCTCCTCTCACAGCCACTGGCTTGATTGGGTGGAGTGTCAACCCTGGACACTGAGGATGGCTTGGTTGTTCAAGCATGTCAGCCTCAGGCGCTGAAGATAGCTCAGTTGATTCGAGCATCGGCTCCAGATTGGGTTGCCAGATGGATCCCAGTCAGGGTGTTTGCAGTAGTCTGTCCCTTTATCTCCCCTCTTCTCACTATGGAAGGAAGGAAGGAAGGGAGGGAGGGTGGGAAGGAGGTAAAAGAAAGACAGTAAAACATGGTTTCAAGTGTCCCATTCAATGTAACACCCTCAACCCCCTGCATCGTGCCCCCGTGCCCCATGCAGTCTCCTTCTATTCCCATCTCACCCCCTTTGCCCCTCTTCCTACCTCCATCCCCCTTTCCCTCTGGGACTTGCTGCCCTGTTGTCTGTATCTGTGTGTTACCTACATAGGGACATTTTAATATCTCTCCCACACCTTCTCTCCCCAAAGGCCTTACAACTAGTTGACTTACCAGTACTACCCACGTGTGGTAGAATGATTTGTGCCACCAACACATCACTCACATCTCTCCACAATCGAGATGACACGTGTAGGCCACGAAATGTTCCACCAGAAGGTGTTCTGGGGGCAGCTAACTGAGAAGGGAGCTTCCAGAGTTGAGGGAGTTGAGACACATAAGGTCACAGAGCTGATAGGGGGAATTCAAGGGTTAAAATTTAGTAGCTTTTAGTTATAATCAATAGACCTAATGATTATACAAGTAAAAAGCTTTGTTCCAGGAGCTGGATATATGAACAGGCTGCATATACACAAGGCTGCAAGCAATCCACCTTTGTGCCCCAGGCCCAGATCTGCAAGCAAGAGGGTATTTAAGCCCCTGACCCCAAGGACAGAATGCTCACTGACAAGGGCACAGATGAAGAACTACTCATGAAACAGAAGCAGGGTCACAAGAAACAGAAGGACAGCTGTTAGAGGGAAGAGGGATGAGGGGACAGGATCAAAGAAAGGGAAGGGATTAGCTAAATTATATGTATGTAACACAGAGATACAGACAACAGGGCATCAAGTCCCAGAGGGAAAGGGGGTGGAGGCAAAGGGTAGGGGGGCAAAGGGGGTGAGATGGGAATGGAAAGAGACTTTGCATGGGGCATAGGGGGCACAGTGTGGGGGTTGAGCATGTTACATTGAGTGGGACACTTGAAACCATGTTAACACAATACATTAACAATTTTTAAAAAAGATTGAAAAAATAAAAGAATTACTGATCATGGACAACAAAGTGGTGTTTGCCAGGAAGAGGGGGGTGTAGAGGAGGGTATGGGGGCATAAAGGGTGATGAACAAAGACTTGGGGAGGGAGTGAATACAACATATGATGAACAGAGATATATTGTAGAATTAGTCACCTGAAACCTGTATAATTATGTTAACCAGTGTCACCTTAATAAGTTCAAGAAAGAAAAAGAAAGAAAAAAGAAAGAAAGAAAGAAAGAAAGAAAGAAAGAAAGAAAGAAAGAAAGAAAGAGAAAGAGAAAGAAAGAAAGAAGAAAGAAAGAAAGAAGAAAGAAAGAAAGAAAGGAAGAAAGGAAGGAAGGAAGAAAGAAAGAAAGAAAGAAAGAAAGAAAGAAAGAAAGAAAGAAAGAAAGAAAGAAAGAAAGAAAGAAAGAAAAGAAAATACACCTCTATTGTGTTGTATAAGCCTAAATAAATTACTGGCCAGCAGATGAAGAAACTCTAGAAAAATCTCTGGACTGCAACTTTTATCTAATCAACTTTTCCCTAAATTCCAAACCCCTTACCTACCCCTTTCTCCCCTTATAAAGAAGAAGAAGAAGAGGAGGAAGGGGGGGGGGGGGAGGAAGAGAAGTTGGTTTGAGTTGAGATATTAAGAGAATTTTTAGAGCACAAAACCCCCATCTTCTCAGATGGCTGGCCACCTGAATAAAGCACCCATAAAGATGTAATTCTTATCTCTGTTCATTTAGCTGAGTGGTGACAGGCAGCACGACGCCAATATTTCCGGTTTCAGATCTACAGCATCTCCCCCCTTCAAAAGAAACCACTCTGCTCCATTTATTTCAGAATCTAGAGGAAGTTGACAAGGTGTGACAACAGCACAGCACAGTATGTGGTGGAGAGTTTGCAGCTTGCTGGTTTGGTTCCCCTTACAAGGTAAGGACTTAGAGCTAAGGTTTTTTGATGTTCAGTAGACCTAATGTTTTGCCAAATCTACCTGTCAATCAACGGCATTCTCAGAGGACCTACTACAGGAGACAACCCAGGTAAATTTACTGATACGTTCCAAGTCACACTAAAATGACTGAGGGATGTTACTGTTTTTCTTTAATCTCTTGTTCAATTAATAAAGGGGTCATTGTAGTGTTTGTCTCTGTGGGATCTATGTTGTGGCAAAATGTAACAATAAGCTTAGTGGATTAATTATTTAAGAATATGCCAATTGAGCCCTGGCCAGATAGCTCTATTGGTTAGAGCACCAGCCCAAAGCTCAGAGGTTGCCAGTTCGATCCCTGGTCTGGGCACATACAGGAACAGATCAATGTTTCTCTCTCTCTCTCTCTCTCTCTCTCTCCTTCTTCTTTAAAAAAAAAAAAAAGAATATACCAATTGAAAGAGCATCAGTTTGGGGCAGGGGTCCCCAAACTTTTTACACAGGGTCCAGTTCACTGTCCCTCAGACCGTTGGAGGGCCGCCACATACAGTGCTCCTCTCACTGACCACCAATGAAAGAGGTGCCCCTTCCAGAAGTGCGGAGGGGGCGGCTAAATGGCCTCAGGGGGCCGCATGCAGCCCGCAGGCCGTAGTTTGGGGCGCCTGGTTTGGGGTTTAAAAATGTCCTTGTATAAGCCTTAGCTAAAGAATGTAATTTCTCTGAAACTCAGTTTCTGCATCTTGAAATGAAGATAATAACAATGTTTGACCCACCAAACTCCCTGGATTGTTATAAGAATCAAATTTCAATTGTGAGAGCGCATTAAAAATGTTGAAGGGCTGTACAATTCAATGAGTTCTGAGATAATTATAAGTCCAGTGAAGCTTTGTGCTTATTTCTTAAGGATCAGTTATGCTTTTACATTTTATTGTAATTTTCAAATTTTATTTTTGGTTTTTAATTCTCATGTAACATTATGAAAATTAAAAAAAAGACTCATTTACCTTTTGAGCACAGGTGAAATGATTCCTACCCAAAAGCGGGGGCAAAGGTGTAGATGTCCCTGAGTATCCAATTGCAATTTGCAGAGGAAACCACATATAAATGCACTGCTTGCTTATTGTGTGTGTTTGCTTGTTGTCAAATATTGAACCTGGAGTTACACTCCAGGTAATGCACCTATCCTTCTAAATCTGTGCTCACCAACCACAGTACTTCAATTGTTTTCTTTTATACACATCAACTTGTGCCTTCTTTATTGATCCCTGCACCTTAAGGCAGTGGTCCCCAACCTTTTCTGGGCCATGGACCAGTTCAATGTCAGAAAATATTTTCACTGACCGGCTTTTCAGGTGGGATGGATAAATGTATCACGTGGCCAAGACAAGCATCAAGAGTGAGTCTTAGACGGATGTAACAGAGGGAATCTGGTCATTTTTAAAAAATAAAACATCGTTCAGACTTAAA
This sequence comes from Saccopteryx leptura, assembly GCF_036850995.1. Taxonomy (NCBI): domain Eukaryota; kingdom Metazoa; phylum Chordata; class Mammalia; order Chiroptera; family Emballonuridae; genus Saccopteryx; species Saccopteryx leptura. The sequence continues at coordinate 378,934,048 of NC_089504.1, read as the reverse complement.
TATAAATAAAATAGAAATAATGTAAGTTATTTATTCTTTCTCTGCGGACTGGTACCAAATGGCCCACGGACAGGTACCGGTCCATGGCCTGGGGGTTGGGGACCACTGCTCTAAGGCACTTGATAAGTATTCAATTTTGTTAATAAATAATATTAGTTTCTTTAATAAGTGGCTTAAAGAATTGCTACTACATTCAGAAACAAAATACATTTAGATAACTAAAATTATTATTATTATTATTATTATTATTATTATTTTACAGAAACAGAGAGTCAGAGAGAGGGATAGATAGGGTCAGGCAGACAGGAACAGAGAGAGATAAGAAGCATCAATCATCAGTTTTTCGTTGCGACACCTTAGTTGTTCATTGATTGCTTTCTCATATGTGCTTTGACCATGGGCCTTCAGCAGACCAAGTAACCCCTTGCTCAAGCCAGCGACCTTGGGTCCAAGCTGGTGAGCTTTGCTCAAACAGGATGAGCCCATGCTCAAGCTGGTGACCTCAGGGTCTTGAACCTGGGTCCTCCGCATCCCAGTCCAATGTTCTATCCACTGCACCACTGCCTGGTCACACTAAAATTATTTTAATTACTTCAAAACTTAAAGTCTATAATTGACCTTAACATTTTTTTAAGAGTAAATTTTAACTGTTTCATCAAAATAGCTCACAAAAATAAATTTTTAAATAAAAACAACCATAAACATGATTTATGGTAAACCTAAGACAGACCTTTTAGAAATATACTTAAATACTATTTCTAAGGGAAAGAGAGAAATAATGCACATTGTGTAATGCACATTGCAGAGTACTTTTTAATTACCTTTAATTCTAGCAAAGATTCTGATGTAGGTATTAATAGCCCTAATTGACATAGGAGAAAATTTGAGGTTAAAAGGAGTTAGAAAACCTGTCAAACTTTTCACAACTAGTAAATAACAACATAAATATCAGCTGACAAAGCACATAGTAGAAATATTATTTCATGAATTAATGTGTGTATGTCTATTGGGTTGTGACAAAAAATGTGTCATAATGTGGATCAAAGGTTTGAAAGCAAAAAAAAAAAAAAAAAAAAAAAAAGGTTTGAAAGCCATTGATTTGCACAATTTGGAAGATTCATTTTTGAAAAATCCCAATGTGAAAACTCATCCATAGGGCATGCTGAAGGCATCTAGTCTCACTGCTATTTGAGTACTGATTGCCCTTTCTGACCTACTCTTGCTCAGGCCTGTCAGAGTCCTAAATAAGAAAAGAGCTAACCATATTGCTTTCTTGGTAAAAAGGCAGCCAATCATCAGTTTGAGGACCACTATAAATTAGCAGCTGTTTTCAGCTAACTGAATTATGAGAAGATCACTCTACCTTCTACTGTGCAACTTCTAAGATTGCCAAAAATCTATAGACCAGAAAAGTCCTATAATCTTGTAATCTAAACTCTTTTCAAGGTTACCATTGGCATAAATAGCTACTAGGATGGATAAAACATAGTCAGAATGAAGAATTTTTCTAAATTAATCCCATTGGCCTATATTGTTGGTGATGAAAATATGATAATTTGTACCCTTTATTCTGGTTATTTAGTGGAGGGTAGATATAGGAAACAAAAAGAATAGTTGCAAATTGAGTATGGTCCTGTTGATTCTTCTTTTGGCAAAGAAAATGTCACACGTTTATTGACACATATTTGAAATTATTTAAGGTTATACTAGAAATAATTTAATTTTGACAAAGTCAGATTCACTTTCATAATTGTAATTTTCTTATTAATTCTATCTAAAAAATTATTATTCCTTTTTGCAATGTTCTAATGGAAGCACATGTTGTCTGCTGTCTCATAATAATCATGCAAATAGTGCTCTGACTTGAGAATCAACTCATTATATGTCTCTAGTTTTAACTTAGCTCTAGTCTTAATTATTCAATATAATAATTACTAAGTGATTGTATTATTACTGAATATATACATTATGTATTTACTCACTTTTAGCCATTAATTCAACTAATACTATAAATATTACTTTGTGCTTGGCCCCGATAATATAAAATGAATAAATGGCGAACAATTTTTCCAAGGAGAGTTTGTAATCTATCCACAGAGACATACTTATAACCAAATAATTATAAAGTGCTGTGCTGAGTGGTATAATAGAAGTTCACTCAAAGCCCTTGGGGATCTGGAGGAGAAAGTAGGTAGGTCATTGTGGGGAGGATGGAACCCACAGACTGGTTGGACAGGTTTGACAAAAGTGGTGTGGTTTGAGTTGAGTTTTGAAGGAGATAAGAAAGGCCTTCTAGGCCAAGAGAACAGCATGGATCAAAGCATAATATCTTCATGAGCCTGGAATTTTCTGAAAACAACAAATGGCTATTTTCATAGAGCATGTGAAAAGGAGTATCAGCAGATGGTACTGGAGGAGAAGACAAGAATCAAGTTATCTCGAATTTTGGCCAGTTCTCACAAGCACTGGGAGACTTACCAACTAGTCTAATAAAGGAAGATATATAATAAAATTTATGTTATTAAAATGTAATTCTAGCAGCAAATGAGGATGATAAATTAGAGGGAGCAGAGACCAGAAAGCAGAGACCAATGGTCCAAGAAAGAAACAATGGATGCCTCAACTAAGGCAGTAATATTAGCAAAAAAAAAAAAGAAAAAGAATAAATTGATAAAAGAGATGTTCTGCAGAGAGAGAGAGAGAGAGAGAGAGAGAGAGAGAGCGCCTCTCAAGTGTCTGCTGTGCAGCGGTTGGTGAGGCATTAATGAATACATGGAAACACTAGAACGGAACAGGTGGGAGACCTGTGTTAGCTGTGAGTGGAACCTAGGGAGCAGTAGAAATAATGAGCTCCAAGCGGGCATGTCCAGGTGAGGGCCTCTGAAAGACAGGCTGTTCTGGAGCTTTTAAATTTATATATGCAAATTTAAGTTGCTAAAGAAAGAAAAAGAAGAAATACTTTATTCTTCTTCAGTATGCTATGATGACCTACAGTAGAGGAGATCACACATTGTGACTCACAAAACCTTGGGAAAAACCAAGGAATCTTTAGCTGCATAGGTTTTTCTTAGTACTTTGGTACAAGGCTGTGACTGCTGCTTGCCCTTCTGCTTCAGGCTTGGTCACCTGTGCTTCGGTGTGAAGCCATTCCACTGTTAGGACGAGTAGTTAGTGGGGTTGGGGTGGAGATGGGGAAGGTCACAGGTTCCATTTCCATACATAAACCAGTCACAATCAATAACCCTCATAGACTCAATGAGCAACCCCATAACACATGCTATGCACGGATGGATGAATCTGGTCATGGGAACAACAACCAAGCCCAGAAATCAATAGTCCACTCAGTGAACATGACCCACCAATGGTAAATGTTGTCACAATGAGAGACAGGACAGTCATTTACTGCCCAGCTCCTCATGCTCAGCATTTCGGAGCCACGTAGAGCTAATCTGCAGGCTGGCACTCTGAAGGTCAGGTAGGGAAAACTAAGAAGTAGGCACACAACCTCAGGAACCATAGAAGAAAGAGTGGATAAAGATATAACGTGTGTAAAGCCTGAAGGGAGGAAGTGGTGAGCAGAGAGATACCCCACACTTGATCCTTCTCATGAAAAAGGTAAAAATTTGACTCCAAACTTAGATGAAAAACAATTTAAAAGATGAGTTCCAGTTTAGTTTTCGATGTCAATGAGAGGATCAAAGGGAATTTTGACTTAGAAGACGTGCCATCAAAACTTAGGTACAGCTATCCTCTTCCATCTTTGAACATGACCTAGACACATGGAGCAGCATTTTCAAGCACTACAGCTGACACAGTGTGGGTCTGCGCCTTCTCACCCGGGGCCACTCTTCCTTCCTACAATGATTTCCTGTCTCTAAATCAAACATGGGGTTGACATGATAACTCTGAAAGATAAATAGGCCTGTACAGCCTAAAGTAAGACTTGGAGCAAAGAGTAAAGAAAACAACTAATTTTCTCTGCCTCAAATATAACCCTTTTTACTTCAACTCAGGCATCTATAATCATAGCTAGTCTGTTCAGTAGCCTGATATTGAATTCTCAACAGCAAAAGCAAACACTAATCTTAGGAGATATAATTCTTTAGCAGGTGCTAAAAAGCCATACTCCATTTCGTTACCATTTTTGAAGACATTGGAAGAATTAAATGACAATTTAATTCATAAGCATGTATTCCAAGAAAAAGACAATGATACATACATCTTTACCTTTGTTTATTGAATTTATCAGGGTGACACTGGTTAACCTAATTATACAGGTTTCTGGTGCACAATTCTGTAACACATCTCTGTACACCATGTTGTGTGTTCACATCCCCAAGTCAAGTCTGTCCATCACCATTTATTCCCTCGGTACTCTCCTCCATCCCAGCCCCTATAGTCATCACACTGTTGTCCGTGTCCATGAGGTTTGTTTGGTCCTTCTTTGCTCTATATTTCTTTAAAATGAGAGACATTTATTTATAAACAGGTTGCAGCGAAATTTGTCATTCCCATCTCCTTACATGCAGCCTTCCTGCCTAAACAATCATTTTACCAAAGGGAAGAACATTGGCAAAATTTCTGAATATCAACTTCTGCCCTAAGGGATGAAATCAGGGCATGTTGATGACTACTAGCTTTTACTGTATCATTGTAGTGATTCAATGTAGTAACTGCCCTCTTGTCTCTCAGTATTCTTATTAACAGGAGAGCAAAGATATGTGTCCACTGCCTGCATTATTGTGCCATCATGAAAGCTAGCATTAAACCATTATTTTTCAAGCTCACACTGTGAACTTGAATCATTTCTGTAAGGAATGAATTTTAGAGGAATAGAAAACATATTCACTGCCATCTAGAAACTCGTCTCTTGGTGGGAAGCAAGATAAAGCACAAGAACCAGAAAGCAAAGCAAGAATCATAAGGAAATGGTGATGGAAACAATAGAAGTTAGTTCTAGATTCAAATTCTTGGTTCAGAGTTGTTTAACCTTAGAAAATAAGTCTGTTGTCATTTCAGAGCCTCTCTACTAATACTCAAGTATGGATTGATTTTATAAATTTAGAATATTTCCAAATGACCCAACCTAAACAGAATTGTGGCCTTATGCCTCAATGCTTATTTTAAAACAATCTATTATTAATCTTTTATTGTTTATTATAGTATAAGCTAATTATATGGGTATTTTTTTTCATTAAGACTCAGGCAAACTGCTTTCCCAGGAGAGTCAGAATAAATACAATACAAAAATTTGGGGGTATTATTGTCAGAAGCTAGACTGACATGAACGACCCCAGGGATGGAGCAAACCAAAAGGTCTGCACCAAATTAATTCCCAGAGCTCTCCAAAGTACTTTTCCTAATACTTAAAATTTATCACAAGCAAATCACGTCCTTCCTGTTTTGTTTTGTTTTGTTTTTTAATTTTAAAACAATGCAGTCAAACTCATTATATTTGTTTTTCATAATTTCTAATCCTATAGTATTTTTATGTTTATGGAAGTATTCTATACCCTCATTGAGTAGAATTATCACCCTCAAAATTTTTTTCTTTTAATTTTAAAACTTGAAGAAATAACAGACAGCAATAAATGCACACATTTCTTTTTCTAACATTATCCTTTTGGGGAGGATAAGCTTACAGCTGATTGAAACCAATTGTTTCCATTCTCTGGGGATTGTGATTTGGGGAAATTAGACTCTCGCAGGGGCCTGGAGAAAGTGCTTATGTGGAACACGAAATTGGAAGAGAAGTGAGAACATCCTCCCTCTGGTGGAGAAGCTCCTCCCCTTGACGAGCGGCACTCACAAGAGCACCTGGGTTACAACATTCTATCTTAGAAACCTACGCTGGCTTGTACGTGAAGGCACGAGTCATCCGGCTTATAAACCGAGGCCCGAGAGGCTGAATTTCCTGGGGTCTGATCCTATACTATAGATAGTCCAACCAAGTTACCTGGGCATGGACTCTGTGGCGCACAGACCGGCTGGGACAGATCCCAGCTCCAAGACCTGTGTGACCTTGAACCTCTCTTCCCTCAGCTGTAGAATGGGTCAGATAATTCTTCCTTATAGGGTTAGTTTGAAAGTTAAATTCAAAATAAGTAACCAGACCTGACACTGTTCTGGGCATATGACAGTGCAAGTGTCCAAGATGTTCTCCAGCTGTCCCCTTTCCCTGTGGAGCCCCCGCCCTCACGCAGACCTCCTTCAGGAGACATCTTCGCACTTTCATGCAGGGTGCCCACTCTTTCCTGTGCATTTTTATTTTGTATTGACTTATGTATTGTTTGTATAATAAATGATCGAAGAAATAAACAAGGTTGGGTTGGGACAGAGACCCTGCCTCAGCACAGGAGTGGGGTGGCTCGGGCCATGCTGACCGTCCCATTCCCTTCCTCTGCAGAGGCCTTTCTGACTAACCACACAGAAACCATCACCGTGGAGGAAGGTCAGACGGTCACCCTACAGTGTGTCGTCTCTGAGGCGGAGAATACCTCCCTGCAGTGGCTGGCCCCGTCAGGGTTCACCATTTTTCTAAACGAGCATCCTGGTAAGTGAAAGAAAACTAAATTGTCACCAAACCTGAGGGATTTTCCAGACAAACAATTTGGTAGGACAGAAAGCCAGCATGAGTCACCCAGACAGTGGGCTCAGCCCATGCTACTGCTGCACATGAATCATACCCAGAGGCCTGCTGTTTTACACCTGGCCACTTTTTTTGACAGGAAATCTGAAATGGAAAACCCACCTGAAGGCTTGGTAAAGGGGGCTAAAGTTACAAAGCACATTTTCCTGCCACCACCTCGCCCCCACGTCACAGTTTGAATCTTGGTGACCATGAAACAAGCAGCAGCACAATGACAGACAGGTGGCCAAGGGACTTGGGACCCCTTGTGCTCATTCAGCTCGCACCATCACCCCACATCTGGAGCCAGCTGCCTCATTTTGCACCTGAGCAATCTCAAGTCACAAATCTCAAGTCAGACAGCTCCTTTTCGCTTGTCAGCCTCGACATGAAGTCAAGATCGCTAAGCAATAGGAACTGACAGGACATACTACTTTGGAAAGGAAGTTAGTCATGCCTCTCATCAAAAACACGCTTTAAGGGAGTGAGGGGTTGTTTTCAGCTTTAATTGAGATATTATTGACATATAACCTATTAGTTTAAGTTACACAACATGATGTTTTGATATATGTATATATTCAAAATGTTGACCACAATGTAGGAAACATTCATCACCTTACATAGTTACATTTTTTCCCCTGTCAAGATTCTTAAAAGTCTATTGAATTCATCTTTTTGAGTAGGATTTTATCAAACCTCCCTTTTCATAATGAGATCATTTTATATCTCAGAGAGTAGAGAGGCCAGGGATACTGGTAAGCATCTTATAGTGCCCAGAACAACACCCACAACAAAGGGTTATGGACTCAAATGCCAATCAATAGTGCTGAGGTTGAGAATTCCTGCATTCTATTCATGTAACACCAGGACACGCAACCCTGGCTCCAGACGAGAAACACCCTTCCTTGATCAGCCATCCAAGGCGTAACTAGTTTAAGCTTGTTCATATTGTAAATCTTAAGAGGAAAGGAAAAAAGGAAAGAATGAAAGAAGGAAGGAAGGAAAGAAGGAAGGAAGGAAGGAAGGAAGGAAGGAAGGAAGGAAGGAAGGAAGGAAGGAAGGAAGGAAGGAAGGAAGGAAGGGAGAGAGGAAGACAAAACTACTCATTTCAGGAGCCTCTGATTAGCTAAGGGACCTCTGACTTGAGACAATCTTCCCATGTCAATATAGAATCAAGAGGAATACTTGTTATTGGCTGGATTTCTCTGGAGCTTGCCCTTTATTTTTATCCCCCATTGGTTGAACAACCTAGAAAGACTAAGTCATAATCTTTGGGGAACTTCAAATAATAATGAATTTTTTTAAATTAAAAACCAAAAGCCCCCAGCTGGAGCAATGAATATCAATGCACTTATTTTTCATTTCTCACAGTCATTCTGACAGGACAACATCAAATGAATCAGTTTGCAAAAAGGTAAATAATAGTGGGGCATTTTTCACAACATAAAGAAAAAAAATTGAAAATTCTTCTGCAACCTGAACCCTCCAACCAACAGTGTTCTTCATTTCCTACAAACACAAATAAAGGAAATTGTTTATTTCACAGTTACCATATCAAAATATTTTATTTTCTAAACCGACTTCAAGCTATTGTGAGGCATCCAGCAGGTAGTATTAGGATTTGTAAGTCAACTCTATCAAAGATGTGATATTTGTTCCTTTAAGGTGTGAAAATCAAACGCTATTCTGTGAATAATCAATTCACTGCGAGTCTGTATTCATCTGAAACCTTTCCTCATAATGGCTCTTTCCCACCTCCCTGTGCAGCTTTAAAAAATATGAAATACCAGCTTCTTCACCACTCCCCCAATCAGCTTTCCATCAGCATGCCTAACGTAACCACACAAGACGAAGGCGTGTACAAGTGTTTACATTATGGCGAAGACTCCGTGAGAACAAAGGAAGTGAAAGTGATTGTGCTGGGTAAGTGCCTCAAAGCCAGCAAACCCCGTCCTGCAGCAATGTGCTTAGGAACATTGGCTCTCATTTTTAAACTTCATGTTTTCATTGAAAAATGTTACTTCCAGCACCTCTGCCACCTTTGATTGACAGAAAACAAAAAGGAGCATTTTGAGTTGCAAGCCCCCCAGATGAAAACGGGAATACGTAAAAATTTTGCCTTTGGCATCAACTAAATGTTCTCTCTGAGGAACTAAAGAAAGAGAATATTTGATGACCTGTGACTATGTGCCAGGCACTGAGCTAGGCTCTAGGGAACCAGAGATAATTGAATCCCTATCTCTGCCCACAAGAAGTTTGCACACTAGTTTAGGAGAGCAAGACATGTATATAAATAAAGTAAAACATTATGAGAGCATAGCCACAGACAGGATGAATTCAGACGCAATTGCACTGGAAAACCAGCTCACTTCCTCAGCCAAAACAATTTCCTCTCTTCTGTTGGGGGTGGGGGAGTGGGGAGGAGACACAGATAGGAAATGACAGCCTCCTGATTCCCCTGGACTTGCTCAGTTCCGTAGGCGCTCAGTTTCATTCAGCTCAAGTTTTACAATCTTTACATTTTGGCTTATTGTGGCAGAACAGCTCAACTAAAAACGTGATTCCACATGCCACGCAAACAAATTTCTTAAACTTGTCTTATTAAATTAGTATAGTGTGTGGTGCCTTCCATAAAGTAAAACTACGATGACAAAGTGTTAGGAAAGGAGTGGCTCCTGGGGGGTTTTGAGAACCAATGTGACTCAGTTCGAGGGCTGTTTTTCCCCTACTTTATTGGCCGCCCCCAACAGCACTCTGGCTCAGGCTGGTTGTGTGCCCTTCAAGGCAATCATAACACCCAGGCATCCTTCCGTCACAGCTCTTTTAATCAACAGCTTAGGGGCCGAGTCTCTCACCAACTATTAGTTCCTTAAAGGATACTATGAGATCCTTAAATAAGGATCTTCTCCATATTTGTATCGCTGTCATTGAACACATCGAGTGCCTACTTGAGCTGGCTTTCCAATGTCTCGATGGCAGGTGGATGGACACAAAAATGTGGAAGAGCAAAGGTCTGGACCAAAGTCTGAGGTAGAATGAAAAGTAGCAGGATGTCTAACTAAAAAGTATTTCCACCACGAGAGTAGGAAGAAAAGGGATCAAAGAACCCTTTATGACACATGGCTCTTTGATGTTAAGAGAGGGCAGAAGTAACTTACCTTGAACTGAGTCATGGGCTCAGGAAAGTTTGGAGCTGAAACAACCAACTCGTAAACCAGTTTCTTCATGTCACAAACAAGGAAATTGACAAACCAAGAAATTGGGCGAATAAAGCAAGTTCTTACAACTAGTTTGTAACAGAGGTGGAGCTAGAATTCGGATGGGTATTCCTCACTTGGTACTCAACCAATCAAAGACAGTCATATATCAAATGTAAAATTGTTCTTGTAACATAGTTTGGGAATTTGGGGATACTAATCACTATAGCCAAAGTAGTTTTACAGGTATATAAAGCCCTTTAACTATATTCTGGGAAAGGACAAGTACAAAGAAAATATGACCATGAGGTAGATACCCGACAAAGACCCCTGCAGATTATTAGGCTTTATGATTTGCTGAGATCAGCTAGTTAAGCACGGAAAAATTAATTTTGTTCTAGCAACTCCTTTGAAGTCAACCCTGGAAGTTTCAGTCGTCAGAATGCAAAATGGAGAAGAACATGTTATGCTTAAATGCTCCACCATGAGAAGCAAGCCCCCGCCACAGATAACCTGGCTGTTAGCGAATGACTTAGAGCTCTATGGTAAGTGAAGAAATACTTCCTTCCTCCTTTGTTTTCCTTCCTAAATTTCCAAGGGATTTTGTTTTTAATGTTCTGGCACCCTCTGGTGGTGCCAGAGAACACCATTCTGTAATTCATCAGTTCTTTTCCAAACTACGTGTCTTTATAACCAATCAATAATACTTCTTAATCTTGAAAGGGTAATCACAGATTACGTGATTACACATTTTGCTTAAAACAAGGTAGAAATAAAAAATGTGATGTTTATTATGGTGCCTTATAATTGGATATAATTTAATAAAATAAAGATAAAATAGAGCTTATTCCACCTGAGCATAATCTTTCCAGTAGGCATGAATTGAAAATACATTTAACACAATAAATGATCTTCCTTATGTAGTATATACAGTGTCATGCCATCAATGACAGATAAAAATATGGTAACAAAGAATCTAAACTCTGACTCTTTTGATTGAAGAAGATAAACTAATTACCATCTTAAAAAACTATGTATAGTTTGTTGCTATTTTAACAAGTATTGTGTTTGATTTTACATAATCATAGATTCTTAGAGCTGGAAGGAACCCTTTATGGTTGAGGACACCAAGGGTCAAGTGGAATTCTAGAGAAAAGAGACCTAAAACCCATATCTGACTCTCAGTTCAGTGCCACATCTATCTACAACACTAAAGATTTCTCCTTTAATTTGCCTTATTTATTAAATAAGTGTAGCCTTGTGTCCTTGTGTTTCACAACCATGTCAAGCTATCCTTCTTAGATGCCATTACAAGCTTTGAAGCTTTGTTTTTGTTGTTGTTTTTTCAGTAGTGAAGCCTTTATAGAAACCTATTCACTCTGTTAATTTGCTTCCTTCTGTAGGTAGGGCTGAGCACATCAAGGCAACTGTCTTTGGCTATAATGAAGTTAAAAGTCTAATAGGTTGGCCAAGATGTCAAGACCCTTGGTTTCTTTTTTTTTATAATTTTATTTTTTTAATGGGGCGACATCAATAAATCAGGATACATATATTCAAAGATCAACAAGTCAGGTTATCTTGTCTTTCAATTATGTTGCATACCCATCACCCAAAGTCAGATTGTCCTCTGTCATCTTCTATCTAGTTTTCTTTGTGCCCCTCCCCCTCCCCCTTTCCCTCTTCCTTTCCCCCCTCCCCCCGTAACCACCACACTCTTATCAATGTCTCTTAGTTTCACTTTTATGTCCCACCTACGTATGGAATAATGCAGTTCCTGTTTTTTTCTGATTTACTTATTTCACTTCGTATAATGTTATCAAGATCCCACCATTTTGCTGTAAATGATCCGATGTCATCATTTCTTATGGTTGAGTAGTATTCCATAGTGTATATGTGCCACATCTTCTTTATCCAGTCATCTATTGACGGACTTTTTGGTTGTTTCCATGTCCTGGCCACTGTGAACAATGCTGCAATGAACATGGGGCTGCATGTGTCTTTACGTATCAATGTTTCTGAGTTTTTGGGGTATATACCCAGTAGAGGGATTGCTGGGTCATAAGGTAGTTCTATTTGCAGTTTTTTGAGGAACCACCATACTTTCTTCCATAATGGTTGTACTACTTTACATTCCCACCAACAGTGTATGAGGGTTCCTTTTTCTCCACAGCCTCTCCAACATTTGCTATTACCTGTCTTGTTAATAATAGCTAATCTAACAGGTGTGAGGTGGTATCTCATTGCAGTTTTGATTTGCATTTCTCTAATAACTAAAGAAGATGAGCATCTTTTCATATATCTGTTGGCCATTTGTACTTCCTCCTGGGAGAAATGTCTGTTCATGTCCTCTTCCCATTTTTTTATTGGATTGTTTGTTTGTTTGTTGTTGAGTTTTATGAGTTCTTTGTATATTTTGGATATTAGGCCCTTATCTGAGCTGTTGTTTGAAAATATCATTTCCCATTTAGTTGGCTTTCTGTTTATTTTGTTATCAGTTTCTCTTGCCGAGCAAAAACTTCCTAGTCTGATGTAGTCCCATTCATTAATTTTTGCCTTCACTTCTCTTGCCATTGGAGTCAAATTCATAAAATGCTCTTTAAAACCCAGGTCCATGAGTTTAGTACCTATAAGACCCTTGGTTTCTGAAAGAAGCAAATCCATCCAATAACATTAAATAGCCACTACCTCATGCATTCATTGCCTTAAATTGCCCTACAGGTGAAACCTATCATAAATTTGACACTGATGGGAAGAAATGTAATAGCAGCAGCACCCTCCGAGTCCATGAATACAGCAAGAACTCAACAGTGGACTGCATAATCCGACACAAAGGCCTCCACGGAAGAAAACTGGTAGCATCCTTCCGGTTTGAAGATTTGGGTAAGAAGAACTAATGATGTCTAGAATCGTTTTTAATTTACCTCAGTCTTATGCTATCAAACAAAATTAAATACAGGAGGGGAAAGTCTTTCAGAGCGAGATTACCATCAACAGAGCTCTCCTTAACAGCAAATTCTTTTAATGATTGAAATTTGTCCTGCTGATCAACAGGGTTGCAACTGTTCCAATGTTCAGAAAAACCCCAGTTGCACAGAAAGCCTAGGACAGTGACATAAGCAAATAGTGTGGTGCTTGTTTTTTGCTAGTGACAGCTGGCGTAATATCACCTTACCTCACCTCACTGTGGTCATGTTTTTGGAGAGATCATATGAAGCACGCTGCATCTTTACATTTGACCCAACAGCAGATAGTATTAACTGAAATACATCTACGCTTGTCTATACCCTTTTAAGTTTTTATAGAGCACTTGTTCAGTGACATTAAGCCAAGATTTTTTTTTAGATATATTTTGTTAAAACTGTTTCAAAGATTTTAGTTTCACCCTGTTGATATTTGGAGCAAGACACAAAGTGATGATAAAAAATAAACGAAACATCAAATGTTAAATGTGAAGAGGAGTCGCTTCTATTTTCAGGATATCTAGTTTCTCATTCCTTCACCATCGAGAAAGAAATAATTTTTAAGCTATATAAAACTTTTTGAGCCAAGAGGCATCCTATAAGTTGTAGCGTGAATTATACCTGTAATTAATAGGAATCTGACGTGCATTATTTTATAAGGTATTTCTCAGTGTAAAGAAAGATTCCTGAAGTACAAGGATTCATTCACACTTGTGAAGGAGAAACCAGTTAGATGGCAACGCATTTGTTGAAATAATTCTTTATCAAATGAAATGACTGCTCATGAAAAACGTTCATTAGTGAGAACCTCACTGTGGGAAAACTGCCTTTGCTGCCCCGTGGTGCTGCTGCTGTGGTTAAACGTCCCCTCTCCCCACCACATGCTTTCCACCAGTCACTTTCTAATCAAACCAAAAGCCGTTCTTGAGGCAGCTGCATTTAGAAGACCCGAGGACCCACAGACTGGGCTGTGCTGTCCTCTGACACAAAATTTCCTGCTTTGTTATGACTCAGGCCCTCCCCAGCCTCCACCCCCATCAGTAGAAGGAGCAGGGGGCAAGCACAGAGAAATATGGAGGATCAGCACAGAGAATATGAGACTTTATTTATCAAATGCTTCTGAAAGAAATCCACTTTCTTGAATAGGAGAGCCAACAGTATTGAAACTGTCTGGGAGGTCTGAAGATATGAAGATATGTGGAGAACAGAACAGCAGAGATAGAATAGACTAGCTGCAAAGTGGTTTATTTCATCATTTAAGTATTCCAAATGAGTTATCTTGGTTTCCTATTATTTATTTAAAGATGGGGTAAAAACAAAATATTGCACAACTGTGGAACTAAATTTTTAATATTATTTAATATTTATTAATTTTAATTTAAACAGTCATTGTAGCTAGTGGAGATATAGTAGATAGTGAAGGGATATAACATTCTGACCAACTAGAAAGTTAAATCGTGATGCACTGGTATCCACCTAATGAAAACAAGTGTCCAAATGAATCTATCTAATAGCTTCTTGTCAATTGAGAGGATAAATCAAAGTAAATACAAACTCTAGTTTGTATAGAATATATATATTCTATTATATATATATTTATGTATAAAACAGGTTTTATATAGACATACATATAACAAAATATATATTATAAATGTATTTTATATATATGCATATATGGTTTCATATATATCTATATACGTACATTATTATATGTCCAACAAGATATATAATATGTACATATCTATAACCTGTTTCATACATAAATATACAATTAGGTAAATTTATATAGTATGCATTATTCTAGAGGGTTTTAATCATGATTAAATTTTACTCTACATGTCCCCAATATTTCTCATATTATGCTCTTCTTGTCATTTGCTTCTAGTACTTCTATTTGGCTCACTTTCAAATATTTTCCTCTTTCACTGACAATAACTCTCCTCTTTCTTCAATTTTCTCTGGCATCTTTGTAGTCACAGCTTTGCTTTTAGCCTATGGTCTATGTTACTATTTCTCTAATGTTTCCTTAGTGATTCTTCTTCTTCCTCTCACAGCTCCTGCATGTAATGTTTAAGACAATAACATTTTATAGCACAGAAATTCTTTGACTAAATAAAAAACTGAGAAATACTCATAGATTTGATAAAGGCATTACCCACCTGTGATATCTCAATGCCGGTATTTGCAAATTAACAGGCACCTTTTTTATCTGCTCTTTGGTCCCAGGCCTATTCATAGACTGATTAAATCTATGCAAAGATTGGACCTCTGGAAACATTTCTAAATATATTTTATATTGTAAAATAAGATTTAGGCTTAGTAAATAGCAAGCATTATGCTAAATATGTTGAATGAATGAAGTCATTAATTTTCACAAAAAAACTCCAAGAGGTAAATGCTGTTAGTATCTTCATAATACAGGTATCAAAAAACTGAGCATTTGGGAGATTAAGTATCTTGTTCAAACTCACTGAGCAGTAGGCATGTAAGAGTGTTGGAATTCCACCCTGTCTGAGCCTGATTCCAAAGCCACCTAACAAATAACTAGTTAGATATGTGAATGGACAGACAGGGAGACAGAGAGATCGACGACAGGCAGAGACAGTGAATGAATACCCTCTGCCTAAGACTGCGGAATGCCCTGCTCCACAGAGGTCCAGCATGCTGTACTTCTGAGCAGGCAGTTCAGCAGATGGCCATCAGCGGGATACAGCTCCACAAACCAGCTCGGAGAGCGATAGATAGAACACAGAGTGCTGAGGTTTCTGCAAAACCTCCGCAAGCAGGTAGCAGCCAGATACCTTCTCCAACCTGTCGTACCGAGCACAATGTGGGCAAAACTGTTCTCTGTGGTTGTAAAATTTTGTTTTTCCCCTTTCCTAGTTACTGATCAAAAGACAGCGTCAGATGCCCCGGACGAGAGCTCTTCATGGTCTCAAGACCCTCAGCCGTCTACTCCCACTCGTACTGGTAAGTGTCGAAATCGTTCAGATTTGTTTCTTTAAATTATGCCTTTTGGGGAGGTCAGTTTTCCAATTCTAATTTTTAGGAACATTTTTTTTTAAATTTGTAACAAGACCATGAAGGACTCCCTCCAGCTTTGTAGTGACCTGGAGAAGTGCCATAGTTAACCCTCTGGGTTCGGAAGAAACTAACACCTTATAATCTCTCTCTCCCCCTTTCTCTCAGTTACTTGGCTCTCAAGAACTCAGATAGATTTTGACGACAGCATTGAACTATAAATGCAAAAGAATTGAGAAAACCTAGATTATAATTCCAGTGTTTTAGACAGTGACTCCACTAGATGGTTAACTCTGGACAATGATCGTATAATTTATATTTGTATTTCACGTAGCACAGTATCTGGCCCCAGCCGGTACTCAGAAAATGCAGTATCAATGAATGAAGGATGAAAGCATGCAGCTGTCCTGGTGCTCTGAGTGCCTCACCCAGAAGGGCATAAACTCCTAAATGTCCTCGTTCTGTTTCAGATAGTGTTTCTATAACAATTTAATTTGGTGGGATAAGTGCTTTCACATTATTATATATTATGTTCATAGTTCTGAGTACCAGATCACATTCAAAAATTTTTTTTATCTTGAATAATATTTAAAAATAAATGTTGGGGGTTTTAAAAAACCGATAAATGCAATTTGTACCATATAGTTTTTTAAAGAACAATGGAAATTGAAAATAGTATGAACTGGAACAGCCACTTTACTTGCTTCAATAATCTAATATTTTTACAAATGTTTAGAATCTAGTTGTCTTTAAATTGGTTTACAACACTGCTAAATAACTCAGTTTTCTGCTCTGCTTTTTCACATATAACATAAGATTTAAAAAGTATGGTTTCTAAAATTTCTTTCACCTTTCCATTCCTATAGTTTTATTACTGTTAATAATATCCATTTTCAGTAGAAGAATGGGTGGTTTCATTTCCCTTGTGTAATGGGCTAAAAAGCAAGAAACTGTAACAGGAAAAAATAAAAAAAAACAAAACAGAAAATAAGGATAAACACAAAATCAGAAAAGATTTTTATAATTTTTATCGTTTGTCTTACCTAGAAAAAGCATCATAGTACTCTCCACTTCTAGGGTGGGGAGGAGTTCGGGAGAGGATCATAGGTTTGAATGACAACTGGACCTACTTTTCAACATAAAAGTCATTGCTTTGTCCATTTCAGGCTGTAGGTTTCCTAAAAAAGCTCGCCATGCGAGCTTCACTGTTTGGTTGTTCTCTTGTCTCATCCTGAGTCCTGTCTCACTCATAGCCCTGATTCTGTAAGGAAGTAAAAAATAACGGTTGTAAGTTGGGGTCCTGAGTTTCAATATTGGCTCTACCACTGATTTGCTGCAGGACTTGAGACAATTTACTTCTCTAAAACTCAGTTTGCTCAGAGCTGTGCTGAGAAATAACACACCATATGGACACACGGTATGTGCATATTATGTGTGTATATCATGTGTTTCTGTTGCTTTAGTTGCAGTAATAGAAACTTTTAGTACATCAGAGACTAACAAAGAAGAGGAGGAACAAACTACTCAAGACCCTGACTTGACCATTGGTAAGTGTCCCCTACCGCATTTAGACTAAACACTGACATTTTAATCTTTTAATCAGGAAGTCCAATAGTTTTTTTCAGTCCTCATTTTTCTCAACCTTTCTATTGGTTAATCATCCCCTTGGTCCTTGACTTAGTTGCCTCCCTGGCTTCCATGACATACTCAGCCTGGTCCTGTACTTTTTGCTAACCACTGTGTGTGTGTGTGTGTGTGTGTGTGTGTGTGTGTGTGAGAGAGAGAGAGAGAGAGAGAGAGAGAGAGAGAGAGAGAGAGAAAGAGAGAGAAAGAGATAGACAGAGAGAGGGACAGATAGGGACAGACAGAAAGGGAGAGAGATGAGAAGCATCAATTCTTCATTGCGGCACCTTAGTTGTTCATTGTTTGCTTTCTCAAATGTGCCTTGACTGGGGGGCTACAGTAGACTGAGTGACCCCTTGCTCAAGCCAGGGACCTTAGGCTCAAGCTGGTGAGCCTGGCTCAAACTAGATAAGCCCGTGCTCAAGCTGGCAACCTCGGAATTTCAAACCTAGGTTCTCCCCATCCCAGTCCAATGCTCTATCCACTGCTCCACCGCCTGGTCAGGCACTAACCACTCTTTTTCTATGTCCCTTAGCTAACTTCCCTTCCTCCTCTTCTTTCTATGTAGATTTGCTTCTGATTATACTTCCCTATCCTTGATTTTTTCCTTAATTCTTAAAGAGTTTACCCATTTTCAAGACTGTACTTGTTGCCACCAGGCAGGAGATTTCATACCTTTATTTCCAGATCCTTCTCCTGAGCACTAGTCCTTGTTTTATTCTATTTCCTACATATCCTTAGCTGAATTGTCCAACATTTCCTCAAATTCAACATTGCTAACAACTGAACAGCATCTTTTCTTACAAAGCCAGTTTGTCTAAAGTATCACATGATCCTAAACCTTGGTGTCATCCTTCACGACCGTCTGTGCATATGTATGTGTGTATGCGTGCATGTGTGTGTGCGTGCGCACATACACACACGTGAAATCAGTCAGTTTCCAAGGACTTTCAGGTATTGTGTCTACTCTCAGCGCCACCACCCTGATCCAGAACCTCAATCATCTCCTGCATGCAGTGTTATAACTTCAGTTTCTCCTTTCGTAACCTGCATTGAGCACTTTCCTATCCAAACATCCCTTTACCCTCTTTACACCGGTGTTCAGGAAGCCGCTGTCACTTCCCCTAGTCAACCATGCAGGGCATGAGCCTTAACCGGCTCCGGTAAGATGCACTCTACCACTCCCTCTGCAGTCTGTCTCGGTAAAGTCCTGACAAGAATCTTTTTTCTGAAAACATCACCTCGTTCTGAATGCCTTGCCCAGTTTATCCTAACTGTCCCTGAGCAAAGAAAAGCATTTTCACTCCTCTCCTTACCCTCTTGTCAAGGTCAATATCTTCCCTGAAAACTTTCCTGACCAACTCAGGGACCACTTCTGCCTCTCAGTCCCTGAACACATCATATTAACATATGTGGACCTAAAATTTGGCACGGAGAGCTTACTTCTGTTTGTTTTCATTAATTTATTTGTTTACATATATAGAAAACTATCTCCAATAATATAGATCGTGTCTTATGCAACTCTGAGCATGTTCCACACATAGTGTATACTCCTTAATTGAGTGTTGGTTGAGATGAGGAGACCAGGACACTAGAGGACATAGAATCATAATTCTGGGTTTAGAAAGACCTTTCAGGGCTCATCTAGTTTATTTCCAAATGCATTCGTGTAGGACCACATTCAACCTAGCCAAGATGAATAATTATTTTGTTTGCATAGTTTTTCAAACTTCTTAACAACCTCTCTTGCTAAACTACACATTAATAAAAAACAAACAAAAAAAAAAACCCTTAGAAAACAACTTATTCCTTACAACTAATTTGATCCCCTGACTATAATTGAAGTCAATATTCTCAAGTTTTCACCAGAAATAAAAATTAAATAGTTCAGTATCTATATAACTTAGAAACCCTTTGCAAATTATCCCACTAAATTGTTTGTATTCTTGTTTTCAGAGAATAAATAGTATGAATCTCTTGATCTTCAGGGTAAAGCTCCTCCTCGTCTCTTCATCTGAGCTGTCTATTAGTCTGCATTATATTTTGGAAGAATTGTGTACAAATTCAAAAAACCTCAGTGAACAAAAAACCTTCAAACTATCTAGAATCCTTTCATATTTCTTATAGGCACAAACCCTCGTTATGAAGGACTGACGGGAAAGAAAAGTGGTACATTGCTGCTCACACTGGTGTCCTTCCTCATTTTCATACTCTTCATCATCGTCCAGCTCTTCATAATGAAGCTTCGGAAAGCACACGTGGTATGGAAAAAAGGTGAGTAGGCCGAGAACCTGATGGAGGCTACCAGACGCTGAAACCATTGGCTAGCCAAAAGGGAAATTCTGTTACAGTTTTTCTTTTAGATGATGCACAAACCTACTTGATAAGTGTTGTCATCTAAATAAGCAACTATTTGCTTTACCATGATAAAGGGAGGTGGATTTCCAGGAATTATAGTGAAAAAGTACAAAACCAGGGACAACTAGAGCAGCTCTAGGAATTGGAATTATATTATAGAAGCTTCTATTCACAAAAGGATATAAAATAGAGAACTCATCCATCCATCCATTCATCCATCCATCCATTCATCCATCCATCCATCCATCCATCCATCCATCCATCCATCCATCCATCCATCCATCCATCCATCCATCCCTCCCTCCATCCAGCCAATAAGCATTCACTGAGCACCTATTATGTGCCATGCACTGTTCCAGGAACCAGATACACATCTGTCAATAAGACAGACCAGGGCCCTACTCTCAGAGTTCTTATTCTATATAGTCAAAGGTTGACTATAATAGACTGTTTTAGTCCATTTTTACTTGGAAAGAATGCACTCAACTTCCCTCAACCATAATATGTTAGTAATTTTTTCCTAAGCATGCTGATTAAAAGGTTATTATTGGAAACAAAAAATTTCTATAACTAGCTTAGAAAATACCTTTTAAAATACGTAGACTCAACATTTATCAGAGCTTTAGAAGGGACCTTAGTAGTTACCCAGAATAACCCACCTACCTAATTGACTCCATAAATTTGTATAAGGATTAAATTCCCTCTTTAGTTCTGAGCTGTTAAGTAGCTCTGTGCTTCGCAACAGTAGCCATGACATGGCTATTGAGCACTTGAAATGTGGCTAGTCCCTCTTGAAAGGTGCTGTAAGAATAATATATGCTGCAGACTCAGTACACACACACACACACAGGTATACAATATATCTAATAATAACACTGGGGAACAAAATTTTTGTTGCATTTATAAAAACACTTGTTCTTACCTAATTTGAGTGTGCTGATCTCAAATCTGACATTAATTTTTCTCTGTAAGCTACAGAATTTTTGCAATTCAAGATTTTAGGTTTTTATCTTATTGTAAAATTTTCAACATTTAGTTTAACATAATGAAGTAGAATGTCTTCTTGGGCATCATCTTTGTGAAAATATAATAATTTATATAAAGCAGTAAATACACTAATACATAAAAGATATGATTGCATCAGAATTTATCTACAATTTCAAAATAGAACATATTAAAACACTTAGTTTAATCATAAAATTTGTACAAAACTTATTTAAATTCTATTCAGGCAAAAATTTGCATTTGTAGCTTTTGCGTTTGTGTACTTGTTGAGGACAATCTCGTTTGATGCTCCAGCAGTAGTCTGCTCATCACTAACAGCTCCAAGATTTTCGGGACACTTATCAAGGTGACTGTTCAGGAAGTGAATCTTAATGCTCATGTTACATCCAATGTCATGGAAAGCCAACAGCATCCTTTGAACCAGAAATGTATAGTTTTCTGCTTTTTTGTTGCCAAGGAAGTTCTTTGTAACTGCCACAAAAGACTGACATGATGCTTTCTCTTCCTTATTCATCTTCCTGGCAAATTTTTCATCATGTATGAGGGTTTGAATTTGAGGTCCATCAAATACACCTGCTTTTATCTTCTCAAAAGACAAGGCAGGAAAAGCAGAAATAATATGTTGAAAGCATTCACTTTCTCTATTCAAAGCCTGAACAAACTGCTTCATTAAGCCAAGTTTGATGTATGTGAAGTGGGGAAAAAATGATCCTGTCTCGATTAACTACAGGTTCATTCACAATGTTTTGCATCCCTATTTCTAGAGCTTCATGTTTCAGCCACTCCTTCTGTGTCTAGTGTTTCTCCCGAGCTCAGCTGTCTCACAAACACAGAAAGCAAGGATAGTTTGTGAAACCTCTCTGTTGTCCTAGCATGAAATTTAGCATTTTTAGATGCACACAAATGATCCAGTTATGCTCCTCATACTTCAGAAAGTCGAGGACAATTTTTATGTCATTCTTACTAAGTCATTCAATTCGGGTTGGCTAAACTGCTGAGGGGTTAATGACTGCTTGGCATCAGAAGAAGACCCTTCAGATTCTCAACCATTTCCTCATGCATCTTATCAAAATATACTTATCACTTTCTTCGTCCTTAGAAGAAATAAAACCATTTAAAACTGGAACCAGGAGTGTCTCAGAGTGTGGGATAGGTCATATTGCTGAAGGAATATTAGAATATGTGATTATATGCTGTTTTTTCTTGCCAATGCCCTTTGTATGGATCAAATAGAAAGAACAGTCACTGCTGTGGTCCTTAGGTTCACACCAAACCATGGGAATACCAAAAGGCATTCCTTTGCATTTTCCTTTTGTCCAGTCACAAAGCATTTCCTCACAATTATGACACACAATATGAGGAGCCCAATTCTTGTCTTGATCGCCAAGGAGAACTTGAAAATAGGCAATATATGCACGTGTTATAAATGATGAAATATTGCACCTTTGATGTTGAAGTGTGTAACAGCCACATATATAACAGAAGGTGTCAGGACTATTACATTTACGCCTACTCGAAGAAGCCATGATTCAATCTTAAAATAAAATAAGAGGGTGTTTTTATCAGATAATAATTTTTTACATTTAAAAACAACTACAATTATGTAAAAGTGATGTTTGTAAAACATTAATTGCCTGTGGTTATGTTCAATCCAAGAGTCGTTGCCCTTTAACTCCAATTTAAAAACCAACGCATGCCATTAACTGTAACAAAAAGAAATTAAAATTGCATAAAAACTAGAGCATGCACCAAAAAACGAATTTCAGATTTGGAATCAGCAATGCAGAAATAGATAGAAACAGTTCTAAAACCTCATGCAGCAGAAAATGAAAAAAAAAATTGTTCCCCAGTGTAATGTACTGGATCTACTAGTTAAATGAAATCTATTACTAACTTAATTTCACCTCCTTCATTTTCCTCTTTGAGCATGGCTACTAGAAAATTTAAAATTACGTGTATGACTTGCATTTCAGTGCTATTGGACAGCACTGATTTAGCCACATATGGCTCCAACACCTCCAGTGACAGACTCTTCATTATGTCTCAAAGCAAGATACTATATCTTTAAATAGCTCTGACGCTCTTAGAAGTACCGCTTTGCTGAGTTTAAGATCAGTCTCTCTAGATACTCAGATGAACTAACGTTCTCATGATAAATAAACTTAGAAGCTGGGTCTGTCTTTTCAGTGTATCTGCACAATAGGAGGTACCATAGTATTGTTTCAAAATCTCCCATTAATGCTTCATCCCCAGAGTTCTTTAAGGGCTATTGAAATCGTTCCTTGCCAAATGACAATACTTGATTCTAATCTGTTTTCATTTGCCTTCTGCAAGTCTTATACTGCCTAGTAGATGCCTATAGGACTTGTAGTAAAAAGTAAAAAAATGATTTGTTGAATGAATGAGGACATGAGGTATGGGAGGGGAAAGATAAAACTGCTGTTGTATAACAACAGAGCTATCGTATTCCTCAAACATACCTTTCTACACAGAGATGATGTCTGTGGCATCTGAGATTAATAACTTAGTTTTCTTTTCTTTAGAAAATGAAATTTCAGAACACACTCTTGAAAGTTACAGATCCAGGTCCAATAATGAAGAAACGTCATCCCAAGGGAAGAATGGCCAAAGTAAGTCAACCATGTGACCTGAGATTCGAAAAATGAGGTTTGTTAATCTGTTGTCTTTAAGGGGGATGGTAAAAACCAAACTTTGATTTTTTTAGCCCTGTAAAGTTAACTGCCTAAATCATCTTGTAGAACTTAAGCAAGTGCATCTCAAACAATGAAAGGTAACAGTTAAGTTCATGTAGCTGATGACTTTGTGAAGCCATCCCTGAGTCCTCGCTGACACACACAGGCACAGCTCTGGACTGCATGTCCCCTCCCATGCTCTCAAGAATCCTATATACATTTTACGTATGAAGTACTTCTGTAGCATGTTGTCCTTATTAGTGTATTGAGTTAGCTACGACAATACTCTTTCAGGTGGTGAACAGTTGGATTTACTCTGTGTGTATCCCTAGATCCTAGCATGGAAGTTGGCCCAAATGGAGTGTTTGATAAATATGTATTGAATAAATGAATACAAGACTTAATTAACTCAAGCAGAAATGTATCAGATATTTTGTATGTCTTCATTGCAATCCCTCAAGCAAAATATGTAAAGAAAAACTTTTAAAAAGAGCCTAAAATTAAAGGAAGAGAGGAAGAAAGAGAAAATTCTTGACAAAGATCCAGTAATCAGATGTAGATGTAAAACAAGAATTGTAATGCCTTTCAATCATTCTGTTTCCTCCATGTAAGGTAACTTATTCTACCTGCCAAGAGTCGCAAGAAATGCAAGGAGCTTTGCAGCTAGTTTCTATCGATTTTATTGAGGCTTTTGTAGGAAGTGTCTTTTACAATTCTGCCTTTTCTTGTTTTGACCTAGTTGGGCATGAAATGGAAAGAAACAGCTGTACTAGCGGGAGAGGGTCACAAGGGAGTAGACTGTGTGAGAACTGAGGGTGAGAGGAGAGAATGTGTATCAGCTACACAAAACTTTGTTGTATTGCATCCCACGTTTCTATAACATCAATCTCCTCAAACGTACTGGCAAGTAGAAGAATGATGCCACTTTAATGTGTAAGTTGTGTTGTTTCCTATGCCGATTTTCCTAGGCAAAGGAAAACCAAAACAGGAGAATTACATCCTTTAGCAGGAAAAGAAAAGCCCTCAGCTCAGCTGCTGAACCAGCAGATGCCCTTGATCTTCAACTGTAAGAAAATGTTAAGTGAGCACCAGTCCTGAGGACTCCCTCCCCAAAAAGGTCCATCCCCAGGAGCTGCCACAGCTAGTGGAGGCTCACTGTCTCCTGGGCTCTGCTCTCCACGTCCACCCCCCTCCCCTCAGTGCCCTCAGATCTAGTATTTCAACTACATTGGTTTTGCTCACTTCCATGTCCATCCCCCTCCCCTCAGTGCCCTCAGATCCAGTATTTCAACTACATTGGTTTTGCTCACTTAAAAGATACCCTCTGGAGATGCTCCGTCTCTGTGTATAGAGTTGCATGGGCTCTGAGTGGTCTGCCCTAATACTATTTTATACTATTTTTCCTATAAGTGGTGTTACTGATAGTATGAAACTTTGCTGAAGATAATATATTTTTCGCCAGCAACATCTGCTATTTTATAACAGAAATGTCTATATATTTTATTTCAAGTTTATGAGTATTTTTTTCTTTAACAAACATTTTAAAAGTTAAACTTATAACAATGCATTCAGGTCATTTCTATGCATCTGCGAATTTCAGATTCAATTTTTAAAACGTTAATATATAAACCTAAAAGTACCATGTGCAGTGTTTCCAATAAGGGGTGCTATGATGTTCAAAATAAGTTTTCATCTTTGACATGTTGTTTTTTTTTTTTATTCCAGATTCCCGTTCTAAGCGCTGCATTGACTACATCACACAGTTGTACTCAGAAGCAAAAACAAAAAGGAAGAAAAATGCACAACATTCAAATTTGAAAGAAGAGCTTGCCCATATACCAGAGAGCATTGTGTAGTGCAATAGGAAATATGGTTTCAGGACAACCCCACTGTCACCTCGGTGGACAGCTCATGGGAAGGAGTATGATACTATGACAGAAAAAAAATACTTGGAGTGCAATGCAAGATGGTGCCCCCACCATGGAAATCAGCCCTGGATTCAGAGCTGCAAAACGAGGACTAAACCATGGACATAAAGCTTTGTAGTTTAAAAAACAAATAACTTATTATGCCTGACACTACTTCAGAGCAGGAAGATGCCACTAAGCCTTGGGATCTGGGTCAACATGCCCAACTCACGCGATACTATGAAGGGGACATCAGTTTTTAGATGGACCTAGTAGAACTACATAAAAAAAAATTTTTTTTCTTAGTCTTTCCTTCTGGTCTCCCAATAAAAAAGTTTGAGATGAAAAAGATCAAAAGTTCTCTAGTCCTAGGAGCTTACTGTCAAGATGGACTTTCAGATGTAACCAACAGGTACAGTGTCAGGGAGAAGTGACACGTAACTAAAAATGAGCCAGATGACAAGGAAATCCCTGAGGCAAGTGAGTTCAAGGTACGCCCGAAGGTTCGAGTTCTTTAGACTGGTTTGCTGAATCACGAAAGCTGACCTGGTGACAGGTTTATTTTTGTTTGTTTTTTAATGATACTTTAATACAAAAACATGTATGAAAGAAAAATAATAAGTTCAGTTGACTGATTATTAACCTAATGGATGCTTAAAACACATTCTAAACAGAGCTGAATATTTGTCTGTTTTTCTAGTGGTTGTATTCTAAGTTCTGTTTCCTACTTTCACCTTCATATGTACAAGTGACATAGCTTTTTGTTCCTGATCATTTCTTTAAGGTATGTAGATTAAAATCTGACATTTATTTATGACATTTCTCATTGCTTAGATCTGAATAAACTAATTTTAAAATAATATATCATCCCTCCCCACCTCAACCTACCCCACACACTTATGTTATGAGTTTGTTATTTGTTACAGGGTCAGATCTAGTCTTGCTAATTTTTTCTCTTGATTACTTTTTTTAATAATCACAAAATTACTAAAAGATGTAAGAGAACAAAGCACTTTTCTCTCTGAAACCATTTGAGAGTAAATTGACATGACGCTCCATCACTCCCCAATATGTGAGTATTTCCTACAAATAAGAAGCTCTCTTCTAAAACCACAATGCTACCATCAAAACCAGGACATCAACAGTGATGTATTTCTACTAGCAGTTCTCAGACTATCGATATATTTCTACTGATAGGTCTCAGCCTTCATTCACATTTCTCCAATTGTCCCAGAGGATCCAGTTCAGAATTACAGGTTTCATTTTAGTCTTATAGTTTTTGGGACAGTCCCTCAATGTCGCCTTCATTTTTATGACATGGACATTTCTAAAGATTACAGACTAGTTATTCTGTAGCTTGCCCCTCAGTCTGGCATTGTCTGATGTTTCCTTATGATTATATTCAGGTTATGCAATTTTGACAGGACTACTGAAGAAGCGATGTTTTATCACATTGCATTTATTTATTCCATTCTAGATGATGTTTACTTTAATCAGTTGATTAAAGTGGTGTCTTCCAGACTTCACATAAATGTTACTCTTTTCTCCTTTCTAAAAGAGTATTTTGTAAGGAGATGCTTTAAAACTATGTAGATATCCTATTTCTCATTAAACTTTTAAATTACTCATTTATTGTCTGTATGGAGTCATGGTTTCCTTTTATTCAATGGATTACAATCTGTTAATATCAGATTAATCCAGGGGTAGTCAACCTTTTTATACCTACCACCCACTTTTGTATTTCTGTTAGTAGTAAAATTTTCTAACCACCCACTGGTTCCACAATAATGGTGATTTATAAAGTAGGGAAGTAACTTTACTTTATAAAATTTATAAAGCAGAGTTACAGAAAGTTAAAGCATATAATAATAATTACCAAGTACTTTATGTCAGATTTTCTCTGAGTTTGGCAGAATAAATTTTTATAAAACAACTTACTATAGTTAAATCTATCTTTTTATTTATACTTTGGTTGCTCCACTACTGCCCACCATGAAAGCCGGAACGCCCACTAGTGGGCGGTAGGGACCAGGTTGACTACCACTGGATTAATCTGTTGCTAATTTGATCAAATTGTGGAAAAAGGCTTTTGTGTCCTTCTTGTCCTCAATTTTTTTAGCACTTTCTTGCTTTCTACTACAAAACATTCCAGGCTTGTCTTAAATTTTCCCTGCCTCAGCACTGTAATCAGCCATCGCTCCAAGGATCCTTGGTTCTATTAACTGGAAAAATGGTATTTAAAAGCCAAAACCCGGCCCTGGCCGGTTGGCTCAGCGGTAGAGCGTCGGCCTAGCGTGCGGAGGACCCGGGTTCGATTCCCGGCCAGGGCACACAGGAGAAGCGCCCATTTGCTTCTCCACCCCTCCGCCGCGCCTTCCTCTCTGTCTCTCTCTTCCCCTCCCGCAGCCGAGGCTCCACTGGAGCAAAAATGGCCCGGGCGCTGGGGATGGCTCTGTGGCCTCTGCCCCAGGCGCTAGAGTGGCTCTGGTCGCAACATGGTGGCGCCCAGGATGGGCAGAGCATCGCCCCCTGGTAGGCAGAGCATCGCCCCATGGTGGGCGTGCCGGGTGGATCCCGGTCGGGCGCATGCGGGAGTCTGTCTGACTGTCTCTCCCTGTTTCCAGCTTCAGAAAAATGCAAAAAAAAAAAAATGCAAAAAAAAATAAAATAAAATAAAAAATAAATAAATAAAAGCCAAAACCCGAAGGGCTAGGTACACTAGTTGCTTCGAGGGTATCACTGTTTCAAGCCATCTCAGTGGACTTTGAAATCTGCCTTTTTCAAAAGCTTCCTGAGTGGTTCCAGCAAGTTGGGGTGTCCCAATGTAGCACAAACTCAAAATTTTAAATCATAGCTGAAGTAGAAATATCATTAAAGCTGAATTAGAAACAAATGCTTTTTCATACAAATAGTTTATCTTGGCTCACACTTTATACTTTCCTAAGATCTCAAACAAGCAGCATCTCGCTTCTGCATACCCTGTACCTCTCTCTAAGTGGCCCCAGGCCCAGCACTTGCCGCAGCTGACCATGGTTGACAGCTTGGACTCTCCTGGACAACTCCAAACCCAGCACAAGAAGCAGGCAGCAGCAGACACTTTGTAGCTCATGCCAGGTGGCCCCAAGCAGGGCACAGGCAGCAGCTGACCTTGGCCTGCACCTCCCAGGAGTCCCCAGAGTCAGCACATCCAGTGGACAGATTCAGACCACATCAAAACACAACCCAATGGCCTCCACAGTGACACAATCAAGGGGCAGATTCAGTGAGCATCAGGACCCCAGGAAGTAAGTCCTGCTCTGGGGGGGCAAGCCCTTGCATAACTGATCATCCATGGTGGTTGGGTGTTCTTGTAGTGGATCAGCCGAGGATAAATCTTTCCTACTGATGCACCAACCACAATCATGGCTCTACAAGAGGAAAGTGTATACAGCCCAAGGAGGGGGGTAGAACTCCAGTGCCCATCTTGGATGATTAGGAAGACTGTGCCACTGAACCCAATAGGCCCCTACTACCAAGGTGACTCTCCCAAGACCAGGAGACCTGGCAGCTCTACCTAATACATAGAAACAAACACAGGGAGGCTGCCAAAATGAGGAGACAAAAAACAACAACAAAACAACAAAAACAAAAAACACCCTAAGTGAAAGAACAAAACAAAACTTCAGAAGAGGAACTAAACAAAATGGACACAAGCAGGCTACTAGACGCAGATTTCAAAACACTGGTTATAAGGATGCTCAATGAACTTAGGGAAAGAGTAGTTGAACTTAGAACTTCAACAGCATAGAAACGAACAAGACATAAAATAGAACCAGTCAGAAATGATGGATACACTAACTGAAATGAATAATTTACAAGGAGTCAACAGAAGAGTAGATGAAGCCAAGAATCAAATCAGTGATTTGGAATATATGGGGGGGGGGGAGGGGGGGACAGTCTATCAGAATAGACCCCCCCCCAAAATGAAGATAGTATAAGGTGCCTAAGGGACAACTTCAAGCATGCCAACATTCACCTCATGGGAGCACCAAAAGGAGAAATGAGAGAACAAGAAATGAAAAACCTATTAAAAAAATAATAACAGAAAACCTCCCTAACCTGGAGAAGGAAATAGACACACAAGTCCAGGAAGCACAGAGCGTCCCAAACAAAATGAATCCAAAGATGCCCACACTGAGACACATCATATTAAAATAGCAAAGATTAAAAAGACAAAGAGATTATCTTAAAAGCAATAAGAGAAAAGCAGTTTGTTATCTACAAAGGATCCTCCATAAGACTGTCAGCTGATTTCTCAACAAAAACTTTGCAGGCCAGAAGGGACTGAAAAGAAATATTCAGAGTGATGAAAAGCAACAACCTACAAGCAAGATTACTCTAACCAGCAGAATCAAAGGACATATAAAGAGATTCCTAGACAAGAAAAATAAGAGTTCATCACCACCAAACCAGTATTACCTGAAATCTTAAAATGTCTTCTTTAAGGAAAAGAAGGAAAAAAAAAGATAAAAAATAAAAAGGCAATAAATGCCTATCTATCAACAAGTGAATCTAAAAACAAAATAAACGAACAGCCAGAACAGAAACAAACTCATAAATGCAGAGAACATTTTCATGGGTGCCAGATGGGAGGATTGGGGGATGGATGCTGCTGCTGAAGGGATTAAAAAGTACAAACTGGTTGTCACAGAATAGTCACAGGGATGTAAGGTACAGCACAGGAAATATAGTCAATAATATTCTAATAACCACATATGGTGTCAGGTGGGTATGAGATTTATCAGGATGATCACTTAGTAAGTTATACGATGTCTAATCACTGGGGTGTACACCTGAAACTAACATAATATTGTATGACCACTATAATTGAAAAACGAAAAAAAATTATTGGAATGCTTTTAAAAAGAGAGACACTCAGATTGAAAGCATCGTGTTACATAGATAAGAGTGCA
Source organism: Saccopteryx leptura (assembly GCF_036850995.1). NCBI lineage: Eukaryota > Metazoa > Chordata > Mammalia > Chiroptera > Emballonuridae > Saccopteryx > Saccopteryx leptura. The sequence continues at coordinate 378,903,704 of NC_089504.1, read as the reverse complement.
GTGGTCACCAGGGGGGAGGGAAGGGAGAAAAGCGGTGGGGTGGAGCAGGGAGAGGGGCAGAAAGAGAAACAAATATGGGGTGACGGAGGATGATTTGACTTTGGGTGATGGGTATACAGCATAATCGACTATACAGATGATGCGGAGATGTTTCTCTAAATCTGTGTACTCTGGTTGACCAATGTCACCTTGTTAAATATAATTGTCTAAATAAAATAAAATAAATTAAGTAAGTAAATAAATAAATAAGAAAGCACCCTGTTTCCCTCATGCTGCTGTCATCACTAACCGCAAGTGATGCCTTGAACTGTCACTGTCATTTTCTTCCCAAGAGAAAATCTGAGCTAACGTGGTGAGGGTGCCACAGAAAAGAGACAAAATGACACAGAATCCTAAATGATTTCATTAAGTGGCTAAGTGCTGAATATTTCAGAACTTCTTGTTAAGTAAAATAAAGAGCCCCCTGTTGTTGTTTAAACTAGGTGAATTGGATTTTAAATTATTCTCAGCTCCTAGACTATAAAACAGTTGTTTGTATATGTTCCCCCAAACACAATTTGGGAAACACTAGTCTAGAGCAATTGTTTCGTATTGTAGATGAGGGAATTGAAGACCAAGGAAGTTTCATAAAACATCAAAGACCACACAACTAATTAGGAAGACAGTTGGGATTAGAACCTCGGTCTCCTGACTCCTAAAGAGACCAAAGCGGGATCCTGCCTCTTCCCTTTCATGTAACTCAAATCTCCAAGAGAGCATTTAATGCTTATTTCTTCTTACACATTGGAAAATGGAGCTTAAGAGCAATGAAGAAATCTCTATTTAATGATCCTTTTTAATCTTACCTTTGGGGGACTAAGTCTAAAGGATGCTTATATTACCTTCTCTGTCAAATTACTCCAAAAAAACAAAAACAAAACCCAAAACAAAATGTTCTTATGCGGAGCATCAGCTGTACCATCTATCATTAGGTAAACTTAACAGAGCAAAGTTAATCTACCCAACAAACTGAGCACACATCAAGTAGTGAGGCTCCCTGCCGATGGGGAAGATGGCTTGAACTGCTGATCTTTGGCAGTCCGCTAATTTAAACCAACAAAATAATCTCTTGTTACTTCTCCTGTTTGAAGTCATGGTAATTTGCTATATTTACGATAGGGCTTTGATCTGGATACAATGTAGTTCTATTTTTACAATGGTACACCTTCTATGAGAGAAGCCCTCTGCCTTCCTGTAATGCATTCACGGGCAAATCTGCCATTACCAATCCCTACTCTAGACCTGTTGAAATATGTTAATCTTTTTCCTACCTTTTCTGCTCCAAGGCTTATTTTCAGATAGAGGCAAACCAAAATAAAACAGCAAAAACATCTTCTATTCTCCCCAAATGCCTCACTAAAATGGCCCAAAGCTCCTTAGGGAAATGGCTGATTCCAGGTTGGGACAAGAAATGTATAATATGAGCCTGGAACATTTTTTATACTAGAAAGGAAGGAAGCTTTTTTTTTTATAAATAAATTTTTATTTTAATGGGGTGACATCAATAAATCAGGGTACATACATTCAAAGAAAACATTTCCAGGTTATCTTGTCATTTAGTTCTGTTGCATACCCATCACCTGAAGAGAGATCATCCTCTGCCACCCTCTATCCAGTTCTCTCTGTACCCCTCCCCCTCCCCCTCTCCCTCCTTCCCTCCCCCCACATCCATAGCCACCACACTCCTGTCCATACCTCTTAGTCTTGCTTTTATGTCCCACCAATGTATGGAATCCTGCAGTTCCTGTTTTTTTCTTATTCGCTTATTTCCCCCCGCACAATGCTACCAAGACTCCACCATTCCTCTATAAGTGATCCGATGTCACCATTTCTCCTAGCTGAATAATATACCATGGTGTATATGTGCCCCATCTTCTTCATCCAGTCCTCTATTTTTTTTTTACAGTGATTAAAAGCCTTTAAGCAAACTCTTGGCCAATACAGCAAGAATCCATAAAAGAGTAGTGTCCTTAACATGTTCCCCAAGTCCAAGTTGGCCCCATCACCATGCCAAATCCCTGAAAAATGCAACCCAACCACAGTTCAGACTGTTAGGAGCTGTCACAGGGAGCAGGAGTCCAGGAAAGTTCCCCACAGGAAAAGTCCGCATGGCACTGGAATTGTTGTCACCATTCTATACTTTGCAGCTCATGTCCAAGTCCCAATGACCACTGCTTCTAGCTGGTAATGATTCAGGTAGACTGGAAAAAGCCATTTGCAGCATGCGTGGATATGGAGCTTCTGTTCTCCTCTGCCTGGAGAGTTGAGACCAGGTTGCTTTTCCCTGGAGCTCTGCGACTGTGGCCTGGTAAAGAAAACCTTGGGATACACTAAGCTGGGTGGCAAAGGTAAATTCATAATACAAGTTGGCAAAAGGAGGAAAGAGAGCTCTAAATTAGGAGTAGGTCCCAGCCTGAAATATGAGTGGGGCATTGAAGTAGGAGGGATAAAGGAAACACTATATATTAAGCAAAGCAGCAGAAAATAGGACTATCAACACCCACAACAGAGATCTTTGAGGGAAGAATAAAAAACCTGACTATTCAGGCAAAACATAGTTAAGTGGCCCTTGTGCGAATGAGATCAGTTTACCTGCTTCTTGGAAGAAATACCCTAGGCTCGTCCACAGTGTCGTAGATGGGGCCGATGGCCCTGGGCACCTTCAGCCTTCAGTGGCAAACCCCAGCTTTCTGGGCAAGGTTAGGTCATAGGTGGCTGGAGCAGGGCTGGAAGAGACTGAACCCTCCCTTAGAGGAGCGAGGGGGAAGCCCTAGAAAGGAAGGAAGCTTAAGGACAGATCATTTAGAGATTGCTCAGATGCCACCTCTTTAATCTGAAATTTGAAATATGTCATTAAAGTCACTGTAAAATAAAAGTCCCCATAAACACATGAAAACATCGTTAGTGACTAGGGAAATCTGAGCCAAAAGTACAATGAAATAGAACTTCACACCCACACGGGTGGCTATTATAAAAAAGGCAGACACCATTCAGGGGTTAAAGTGTAAGGGCATTGTGGGTTTTCTTCAACATTTACTGAGCATCTATTAGGTGTCATGCACATTGTTGGCCCTTGCTCTCTGGCAGCTTCTAGTATAGTAAGGTGGTAGAATAGAACTGTTAACAGAACATAAAGCCATACTTGTATATGGATAAAGACAGAAGCATGCACTTGGGTACCTTGGGGCCACAGACCAAGGGCCAATTGTCTAGCACAGTGTTTGTGAACCCAGCACTATTGATACTTTGAACTGCATAATCTTGCTGTGATTGTGGAGGCTGCCCGGTGCACTGTAGGATGTTTAGCAGCATCTCTGGCTTTTGCCCACTAGATGCCAGTAGCACTCCCTTAAATTATGAGACAGAAAATGTCTCTAAATGTTGCCAAGTGTACCCTAGTGGATAGAACAGCCCGAAGGTTGAGAACTACCCTAGTCCACGCAGAGGCATCCGGACAGTGTTGGGAGGTGGTCCAAAAATTCTTTTGGAAGATGAAACTGAGCTAGGTCGTGTAGTTTGAGTAGAAGCTTGTCAGACCAGGAGGGAAAGGGATAGAGGAAAGGGCTTTGCAAGCAAAGTACAAGCAACAGATTAGGAAAGAGAAAGAAGATGAGGAGTTGAGGGGATAGATGGAGGAGGGCTAGGAAGGATTAAAATCAGTTCAGTACTATTAACCTATTTATTTTGTACTTGTTTTTCTCATTCTTCTTGCTGTTTTGGTTAGTTCAGGGTCAGATTGACAGCTTAATTCTGAATAGATTATACAGAAGTACTTTGCAGACTCTGAGAAATGTTATTCATATATAAACTATCATTATTATTATCATCGCAATAGATTAAAACAATACACTTCGTCTTTATTTTGTCTTTATGCACTCTTCGATGCTTAAGAATTCTGAAGAAGAGCCTGACCAGGCGGTGGTGCAGTGGATAGAGCGTCGAACTGGGATGCTGAGGACCCAGGTTCAAGACCCCAAGGTGGCCAGCTTGAGCGCGGGCTCACCTGGTTTGAGCAAAAGCTCACCAGCTTGGACCCAAGGTCACTGGCTCGAGCAAAGGGTTACTTGGTCTGCTGAAGGCCCGCGGTCAAGGCACATATGAGAAAGCAATCAATGAACAACTAAGGTGTCGCAATGCACAACGAAAAACTAATGATTGATGCTTCTTATCTCTCCATTCCTGTCTGTCTGTCCCTGTCTATCCTTCTCTCTGACTCTCTCTCTGTTTCTGGAAGAAAAAAAAAAAATCTGAAGAAGAATCACTGCTCTGCCTATAAAATCATCATCTCTCAGCTTTAATTACACACTCAAGTAATGTATAGGTACTCTGTTGTGATGCCCAGGAAACCTCTGCAAACCTCATTTCGCCTGGGCCAACTGGCTCCTTGTGAATCTCTGCCAGTAGGGGGCACTAGAGGGAGATTACAAAGCTGGAAAAGGGAAAAGGGACTACATCTTCTAGTCTTCTCTTCCTCAGAGTCATCCTGACCATGTTTCTTCACCCCCACAGTTCATCCTCATTTTCCAATTACCCCCAGAACCTGCTTCATCATAACTTTTCAGAGACCACCACCCCTTTGCTTGGGATTTCCTTCTCCTTAGAGGTCTGGGTTCCAGCTCTGGCCCTCCTTCTGCCAAGCCTCTAAACGCTAGTAACTCCACATTCCCCCTGTGTTCCTCCAGAAATAGGGGTGGTAGTTGCTTCTTCTGGTTACTACTCCCATGCTACCTATGTTCCCTTCTCAACTTTTCAGTTAATAAATCTTCATATTAAATTATTCCAGATTAACTAACTGGTGTGACTTCTGTCTCCTGCTTGGACTCTTGTCATTTGCGTTGATTATTTCAGTCTTTGGTCATTCCAAATAAGAAAAATCCGGACAGCCGTTGCAGAAGAGGGTGCAGGAATATCAGGGTATTCTGTATGCTGTATGCGACTAGTCTCTGCAGGTAGCTACTGGATTGACAGACTCCTGAACCATATAGGAAGCACTCAGAAAAACAGTGCGAAGTCTTTTCTGGGTAAGGCAGGAAGCACTTGAAGAGAGTGAAGGATTGACCAGCAGATGAGGTGACAAGTGTGAATGGCTCAGCACTGATTCTGTAACATTCTGGAAGATGCTGTGAGAAATAAATCCTTCTACTTGGGGTTTGTTTGCATGTTTGCGGTTGCTCTGATGTTAATCTGTAGAATATGTTGGGCCGAATAACAACAATGTTTTCAACTATTTTGCTGTTTTGCACTCTTAAGGCAAAACAGTAAAAAGACAACAAGAAAACATTCACTCTAATAAAAACCAGAATAAAATTGAGTAGTAAGGATATTTTCCAATTTTCTGTACTCCCTCTCATTTATTAGGCAATTGGTATTAAAGCATTCTTGCCTTGTTAAAGACAATTATTCAAATCCATTTGTGGTTTCAATGTGAATATAATTCCCAACACTTCCCTTTCTTACTCTTCTTTGAAACCCTTTCTATAGTGAAATATTTTACACAAACATAAATGTATAGTTTAATGAAATATTCTAAAAATAAACATTTGCATAACCAGCATTAAAAATCAGGAAATAAAATCTCAAAAACATTCTCCCCCAGGACCCTGACCCTGCCTGCCAGAACTGACCGTGATCCTAACTTTATGAGAATCATTGCTTTGCTTTTTTCCCCACAGTTTTCTCTGCTAAGAATGCATCCATGGACATAATACAGTTTAATTTTGCATATTTAAAATCTTTACATATAAAATCATACAATATGTATTGAGGGCTTATGCAATATTTTTAAAGATGCTTGTGTCATTATAATGTAGTGGTGCTTCATTCATCTTCATTAGTGTATAGCAGTGGTAGTCAACCTGGTCCCTACCGCCCACTAGGGGGCGTTCCAGCTTTCATGGTGGGTGGTAGCGGAGCAACCAAAGTATAAATAAAAAGATAGATTTGACTATAGTAAGTTGTTTTATAAAGATTTATTCTGCCAAACTTAGTGAAAATCCAACATAAAGTACTTGGTAAGTAATTATTATTATATGCTTTAACTGCTGTAACTCTGCTTTATACATTTTATAAAGTAAAGTTACTTCCCTACTTTATAAATCACCATTACTGTGGAACCGGTGGGCAGTTAGAAAATTTTACTACCAACAGAGATACAAAAGTGGGCGGTAGGTATAAAAAAGTTGACTACCCCTGGAGTATAGTATGCCAGTATACGGAATACCACAATTTAACGAATCATTCTATTGTTATTTCCAGTTTGCGTGCACATAAGCACACACTTTTTTTTTGTATTTTTCTGAAGCTGGAAACGGGGAGAGACAGTCAGACAGACTCCCACATGCGCCGGACCGGGATCCACCCGGCATGCCCACCAGGGGGCGACGCTCTGCCCACCAGGAGGCGATGCTCTGCCCCTCCGGGGGGTCGCTCTGTTACGACCAGAGCCACTCTAGCGCCTGGGGCAGAGGCCAAGGAGCCATCCCCAGCGCCCGGGCCATCTTTGCTCCAATGGAGCCTCAGCTGCGGGAGGGGAAGAGAGAGACAGAGAGGAAGGAGAGGGGGAGGGGTGGAGAAGCAGATGGGCGCTTCTCCTGTGTGCCCTGGCCGAAATCGAACCCGGGACTTCTGCATGCCAGGCCGATGCTCTACCACTGAGCCAACCGGCCAGGGCCTAAGCACACACTTTTATTAAGGCAAACATCTAAAAGTGAAATTACTGAATTGTAGGGTCCACATATCCTAGCTAATGTCAAGCGGTTTTCCCAGGTGGGTGGACCATCTCACACCCCCATCTGCTGCATGGGGGTCCTATGTCCTACATCTTCTCCAACTCTGGGCACCGTTAGATATCTTATGCCCATCTGGTGAGTATGGAGTCATATCCACTGTGGTTTTAATTTGTCCTCTTCTGATTATTAATAAATTAAGCACCTTTTAAATCAACAACAGAATTTATTAGCCATTTAGATTTCTTTTGTGAAACTGCTGTTCAGGTCATTTGCCCATTCTTTAATTAGATTCTTTTCTCTTGATTTGTAGGAGTTATTCACGTATTCTTGGCAGTATTTGTGGCAAATAATGTCCTCCCACTTGGTGGCCTGCATTTCCTTGCTTTCCAACTTTGGAAAGTCAGGGTGGCCCGAGAGCCGCCTCGCCCAGCGCTCCGCGGGTCTGGATCTGCCCCTGACGCCGTCAGCACAACCGTCCCACCTTCTCGCCCGAGCAGCAGGTGTCACCCGACGTGGAGGCCACCGCAGCCGCCCCTCCCTCACGGTGCGGCCCTGCCCATGGCGGCCCGAGCCCGGGCCACGCGGGGCCTCGGTCTCCAGGGCAGCGCTGGCGACGCGGCGGACGGGCCGGAACCAGGGGCGGCGCACGGCGGGCCGGCGCGGCTGCGGCGACGCGGGAAGATGCGGGGCCGCGGGGCCGCGGGGGCTGAGGACCGCCCGGCAGGTGACTGGCGGTTGCACCCGGAACGGGGTAGGCGGCGCGCCTGGGGCGGGGGCGGAGGTTGGGGGTGGGGAGGCAGGGAGCTCTGGGACGGGAGGTGGGGACAGTAGGAAGCCTCGAGAGGGAACTGGATCCGGACCGGGGAGAACCCAAAGGAGCCTGCCCCGACAGCATTCAGGACCCGGGCCCGGGGACCCGTGGGCGGGGTGCCGGCGGGCCGGACCTGGAAGGGCTTTGGTGCCCAGACTCCCAAAGCTGCGCGGTCCTCGGCCGATTAAGACCAGTCCAGGGCACCGACCCCGGACCCGTGACACTTACTGGGCCTTAAACCGCCCCTTGCTGCCCAGTCTTGTCCATCAGAGAAAAGGCAGAGGGAGAAAACAAACCCCAACGCTCCTGCGGGCAGCTTCTGGCCTGCTCCTAAACGGACCGATTTTTTCTCCACCATCCACCTTGGGGAGCGCAAGCTGGTTCCCTGTCACCCACCGCAGGTCATTCATTCCTCCCAGGACTAGTGGACAGACCCAAGGTTAGTTCCCTAGGGAATTGGCCGTTTCTTAGTGCCTAGGTGTCCCTGTGGGTCTCGTTTACTCACAGATACCAGTGGAAAACTGTTGTGCCACCAGGGAGCCACCTTCGTGACATTTGAAAATGCCCACTTTCTCATTTAGTGAAGCTATCGGCTTCAACTTGTTGAGGCCCATGCTTTTATACAGTCAGCGTCCACGGAAGACCCAGCTGTTGTGGTATCTGGCGTTGCCGTCTTCGTGCCCTCCCAAACCTCATTAATCTGTTAGCAAAAAAAAGTATTATCGTCTATGGACATTTGTTATTGTAACTCCAGGAGACGCTGACCTGTCTCGTTTAAGAAAAGAAGTTGAAGAGACTAAATAATTTCGTGAAAGCATTTCCAAATTGAAATAGAATGATTAAGTTTTTTCTTGAAGACCTCAAGTACAGTAACTTGAAGTCTTAATAGTAAAACGGGTGTTTTAAACTTTGTTACTTGATAGATTTGCTGGTTCGTAAAAATAGACTAAAAAGCAAGAGTTAGTCAGCTTACCAAGATTAACAGAATACAATAGAATGATATAGATGTACTTTTAAAATCAGAGGCTTTGTATAGCAACCCAGTCTTGTCTGTACAGTTAGACAATAATATTTAAATATGAATGTTACCTTTTGTCTGTTTGGTTTGTTAGGTGCTTTCCTCCAAGGAATTGGTAATGTTCCTTAGGAACGTTAGCAACAAAGTCACCGTCAGCAACGCTAGGAGTAAGAATAAGGTCATGTTGTTTAATTAAAATTAGGACCTAAAGAAATAAATAAAATTAAGATCTGCCACAATAAATAAATAAAAAACAAGAGCAAGCACTTAAAAGAAATTCTACTATAATCTCTGATGCTAGAGGTTCCTGTTATCTGACCTACAGAAAAAAGATGCCATAAAGGCAGAGAGGAGACAGAGCAAAGAGAAATGCTACATTGAGATGAAAGGAAGTGCAATCCAAACATCATCTCCTTTCAATCTAATATGAACTCAAAGTACCCTTTCCATAACCCGTCTCACGGGTCTGTATAACAGCCTTTTGAGACAGGGAAGGCTCACTTGGAATGACACTCTTCAGCGAGTTAGAAGAGATCCCAGCTGTTATTCAGGCCAATCTCCCAGCACTCGCCAGGACAGCGTGCATCCCTTTCAGGTAGGGGACATCCTGTCTCTGTTATGAATGCTCACTAGCAGAATTCACATGGCTGCCAAATCTTCCGCTGAACAGTTTTAATCATATATATATATCAATATATATATCAATACACACACATATACATACATACGTATATATACTGTGCTGAGGTTGATCTCCATGTAATAACCCCCTAAATAACATATTCTTATCTAGTAGCAACCTGGATATCAAAAAATCTTCCCAATGATGAAGCCAGCTCATGTAGGTCTAGGAGCAAAACAGCTTCCCTCTTTACACTTCTGACTATGGAAACCACACTCTTGCCCTCTCTACCGCCTATCCACAAGGTAGACCATGAACCTGTTTTACTCTATCCATGAATACAACTGAACAATGGCATATTTGGATCAGTGCCCTGAGTATTTGAAATAAGGCCATCAAAGTCCCTTTCATAATTACCACTTGGCTTGTCCAGGCTTGTCTGTCACAGGCCCTTGGAAGTGCAAGCATTTGACTTCCTCCATGAAGCTGCCCCTGATTACTCAGGCTGGTTAGAAGAGCTTCATCAGATGTGTTCCTGTAGTAGGAAAAGCACGATAATTTTTCCAATAGGCCTTTCTCACACACACAAAAGGGTGCACACCAAAGCCTGCAGATAATATAACAAAGTCTTGTCTTAATTTAAATTTTTGATTAACATTGGAATTAAAAGAGATTTCCATAGTCACAGAGTAACATAAATATAATTTCTTTAGGTGATGCTTTGTGAACAACTTTAAATATTCACCAACTGCTCCTATCAAGAATATCCGTGTTCATTTTTGTATTTGTTTTCAAGATGAGTCATAGTAAATTAATTCCCAAGCTGTCTATTCATTCTCCTGTTCATCATGCCAACCTAAAGGGTCAGTCCACAGAATCCCCTTTTAAGAAAGAAGACTTACATCAGATGTCAAAAGACTCCCTGGAAGCTGATTCAGAAAGCCTCACTGAAGAGATTAATCCCTCGTCTGACCTTGAAGACCGAATCCAGGACAACAGTATGGAGCCTGACAGCTTAGAGGAGGAAAGCTTGAGCGAGACAGAGGAGGAAGCAAGCAGAAAAGCAGCTTGGGTGGCCGGCAAGGACAACCTCTGTACCCAGGACAGTGGCACGAATAACAGGTAAAGAAACAGCGTGTGTGAGATAACAGATGTTTCTGAAATGTATTGTTAAATACTGGTACCTTCCCAAGTGAGAGTAAGGACAGGCTCTCCTAATGAGCACCTTGTAATGTGTGTGATACAGGTCCCCACGCATCTAAGGACAGCTTGAAGCCAGGCTTTATGGCCACATTCATTTTTTTTTTTTTTTACACAGAGACAGAGTCAGAGAGAGGGATAGACAGGGATAGACAGACCGGAACGGAGAGATGAGAAGCATCAATCATTAGTTTTTCGTTGCGCGTTGTGACTTCTTAGTTGTTCATTGATTGCTTTCTCATATGTGCCTTGACCGCGGGCCTTCAGCAGACTGAGTAACCCCTTGCTGGAGCCAGCGACCCTGAGTCCAAGCTGGTGAGCTCTTTGCTCAAGCCAGATGAGCCCACGCTCAAGCTGGCGACCTCGGGGTCTCAAACCTGGGTCCTTCCACATCCCAGTCCAATGCTCTATCCACTGCGCCACCACCTGGTCAGGCCACATTCATTTTTTTTTAATTAAAAAGTATGCAGAACACAAGGAGAGGTATTTATAAAGGCATTTGCTTTCCTTGGGCTGTTTATTTCCTGTCCGTAGTTCAAGTGTCTCCACGGCTGTGACTCCCTGTTGGGGAAATCCTAGAAAGGCTGGTAGAGAAAAGTGCTATAACTTGGAGTCAGGTGGTCTTGCTTGGGTCCAGGCACTGCTGTTTAGTGTACAATTTAGAATAAGTCACTTAACTCCTTTGCATCTCACTTTTTCTCACCAGTTCAATAAACCAGCCTGCCTATCTCCCAAGATTGCTATAAATATCAGTAAGGTACATTCTGACAATAGAATCCTGCCTGAGCTAGTAGAAGTCTACCTTCCAAGACTTATATATCTAACTATGTAAAGATTCCATTTCTAATTACCAGTATTGCTGAGGCATTAACTTTTTTCTATGAGCTACCAAAACTATAAGAAAAATAAAATTGTGCAATATTACCCAGTTTTCCTTTTTATTAATTTTAATGGGGTGACATTGATAGATCAGGGTACATATGTTCAGAGAAAACATCTCCAGATTATTTTGACATTTGATTATGTTGCATATCCCTCACCCAAAGTCAAATTGTCTTCCATCACCTTCTATCTGGTTTTCTTTGTGACCCTCCACCCGTTACCATCACATTCTTGTCCATGTCTCTGAGTCTCATTTTTATGTCCCATTTATGTATAGTTCTTAGTTTTTTTCTGATTTACTTATTTCACTCAGTATAATGTTATCAAGGTCCATCCATGTTGTTGTAAATGATCCGATGTCATCATTTCTTATGGCTGAGTAGTATTCCATAGTATATATGCACCAAAGCTTTTTAATCCACTTGTTCACTGACAGACACTTGGGCTGTTTCCAGATCTTGGCTATTGTGAACAATGCTGCCATAAACATGGGGGTGCATTTCTCCTTTTGGAACAGTGCTATGGTGTTCTTGGGGTATATTCCTAAAAGTGGGATAGCTGGATCAAAAAGCAGTTCGATTTTTAACTTTTTGAGGAATCTCCATACTGTTTTCCACAGTGGCTGCACCAGTCTGCATTCCCACCAGCAGTGCAGGAGGGTTCCCTTTTTTCCACATTCTCGCCAGCACTTATTCTGTGTTGTTTTGTTGATGAGCGCCATTCTGACTGGTGTGAGGTGATATCTCATTGTGGTTTTAATTTGCATTTCATTAATGATTAGTGATGTTGAGCATTTTTTCATATGCCTATTGGCCATCTGTATGTCCTCTTTGGAGAAGTGTCTATTCATCTCTTTTGCCCATTTTTGATTGGATTGTTTATCTTCCTGGTGTTGAGTTTTACAAGTTCTTTATAAATTTTGGTTATTAACCCCTTATCAGACGTATTGTCGAATATGTTTGCCCATTGTGTAGTTTGTCTTTTTATTCTGTTCTTATTGTCATTAGCTGTGCAAAAACTTTTTAGTTTGATATAATCCCATTTGTTTATCCTGTCTTTTATTTCACTTGCCCGTGGAGATAAGTCGGTAAATATATTGCTGCGAGAGATATCGGAGAGCTTACTGCCTATGTTTTCTTCTAAGATGCTTATGGTTTCACGACTTACATTTAAGTCTTTTATCAATATTACCCAGTTTTAATGAAAATATAAATGGTAGGACAGAGTATAGAAGTTATTAAATGCTATTGATCAGCAAGAGATGTTAGTGTGGTGGTGAAGTCCATAGAGTCTGAAACAGACCATCGGGTTCAAATTATCTCTCTTACCAGTTGTAAGACCTTGGCCAAGTCCACTTAATCTCTCTGTGCTTCAGTTTCCTCATCATTAACAATGAGATAATAATAAAGGTTACCTACAGAGTTATTGTGATGTTAAATTAAATTAACATATACAAAATATGTAAAGTACTGAGAACAGGGTCTGGCTGTTTATAAGTTAATATGTGCTAGATTTTTTTTTTAGTTAGAAGTAAAATATATTGAAAAAAGTTTATTGGAAGTCCTAGAACTTGGGCAGGTGGGATTCTGGGGGCAAGGTAGATTCTGGGAAAAAAAGAATGGAATTAGAGTGACGTGTATTGCAGATAAAGGAGCCCTGCTTTATGGCAGAGGATCTGTCCTCAGTGTAGGAAAAGTGGTCTGAGTAGGGACCTGATTATAGGGGCTTTCATGTAGTGAAACAAGCTCATACCATTGACAGGGCATTGACCAAACTCTAATAACTTATCCAGGATTACAATCACAGCGAGGACTCCTTTGGAAGACAGAATGTGAGCCTGGTCCTGAGTCTTTTTCTTCCTTTCTTCTTTCCATCGTTTCTTCACTGAGAATAGTGAGTTGAGTTAAGCTCATATGCTTTATAGGGGATCTCAAATTCAGTCCAAGTGATGTCAGTAAGGTGTAGCCATAATGCTGAGGGCCAAAGTGGGGCTCAGGAAAACTCCAGGCAGCCAGCCACCCCTGACACCTAGGTTGGATTTTCCAGGAGGGGAGAATGCGGGCTCTTGGGGAGGGAGGGCAGTGAGAGAAAGCTGGGTTTAAGGAACATTATTCTGGAAGCTGGTTCAGTTTAAATTAGAAGATAAACACACAGGGGACAGAGAAACTACTAGATGGTAAAATTCCAATGATGATAACAACTATAACAATATCTCTTTTTATAGGTCCGTCTGCAATTTCACTTAGTTTTTCCCTGTAATCCTGGGAAAGGGTACAGTTACCCATCCCCATTTTATACATAAGAAAAAGAAGCTAACAAAGATTAAGTAACTTGTCTAATGTCATAGTGCTGTGAGGCCATATTTGTTATGTTACTATTGATGCTGTCTTTTTAAATTTTGACAAAATTCTAATCTACAGGACAGGGAAAATACTTATAACTCTACTACCATATTTGTTTCAGATATATATGTTTTAAAGACATAAAACTTTATAGTTTTCTTGTTCCTCTTCTGCAGTCCATTGCCCTCTTTTTCTCCTTGGAGAAAACCAGTATCTACTCCTTCTTAGCAGTCTTCTACTCAATTCTGCAACAGCTAATTCATAATTAGTAGAGAGATCTAGATCTAGATGGATATAGGTATAGTATAGATACAGATAGAGCTATATAGATATAAAATGGAAGAATTGACAGGGCTTGGTGACAGATTAGATATGAACAAGGGAAGCCAAAGACTAATTTAAAGTTCTAATAACAATAACTAGCATTTACAGAGTGCTTATCATAAACTCATCACTGTGTTAAATACTACATGCATTATCTCAATCCTATGGCAGCTCTGGTAGGTGGACAGTAATGATCCTATTTTAAAGGTTATACAATATATACCCATTTATTATATATAGTGAGGGTAGAGCAGAAAAGTCAGGCAGTCTGACTGCTTGCAACCATGTTTTTCTTATAGCTCTAATCTGATGGAGTTATAGTCTCCTTGGTAATAAATAGCAGCAGTTTTATTTATAGAAATGGGACATCAGAAAGGAAAGATCTTTTGCGATGGATAGGTATTCTTGTCTGTACTTTAAGATGAAGAAACCAAGGCAAGGATCCATTAAGTAACCTAATTTCCCCAGAGTTTAGCTTTTCTTCTTTGAGTTGATGCTCAGGGACTCGACTTCCACCTTGTTCTTTACCCAAGGACAATGTAACTACACTCAATATATTTCAAAATAAAGAATAATACTTACAAAAATAAAAACTATGGGTAGAGCCTTGGCCTTCTGATTCAGAGGTCTTTAAAGGCTCTTTTCCTTAGATTGATTTGCCTGGGAAATATTTAATGATAGATGATAATCACCAGGGTTGGAATGGGTTAAACATTGAACATTAGGAAGACAGTTCACTACAAAGGAACACAGAACTAAAGCATTAGGCCAAATAATGCCTCAAAAATATTCTTCGTGTGAGTGTCGATTATTAACTCCTTTCTCTGTCTCACTTAAGTCTTGGAAAGCTTGCCTGGGTGTATTATTGCTTGGATCTGGTAGGTTATGAGCCATCAAGTGGACAAATTGATATCAGAGTCTCAAAGTAAGGTTTAAGTACGCTTTCATTTCTGTAAGGTAGAAGGCATTCTGGGAGTGGTGGTTCAAAAAATTAGTCAAAATCTTGCCTTAAAACCAGGAAAAATCTTTTATTCTTCTTGCTTTTATAGACAACATGTTTAAAAGCTGCCTGCCAAATCACTCAAGCCCTACTCTTGTGTTTTGATGTTACTAGAACCACCTCAAAGCAATTACTCCTTGGATCTCACCAAAGTCAAGCCATAGTTCAATGTCTATGGATTAGAGAAAACATTTTTCTTAATGGAAATTGAAGCTGCATTGACTGTAGTGAATGGATCAAGAGTGGCAAGAGGATCTTCACATGATAATCCTTAAACCCCACTCCAGAACTAGCCTTATTGACCCTCGGCGCTCATGAAGAAAGAGATCAATGTAATTCCTGAAGCATTAGAAATAACCTCTTCAGTCTTGGGGCCTTCTGAAACCTTATATGTTAAAAAAACAAAACAAAACAAAAACAGAGAGCTGCAGTACAATACCTAGTATATGTGTTTATATCTGTGTATAGTCTTGTTTACAAGAATGTTCAAATATAATTAGCTACTATTTGTAGAACTATTTGCTTTATAGATATACATGGTCTCATTAACCTTATAAGAGCCTCTTAGAGAGGCATTATTATCCCCATTTTTCAGATAAGGAACTGAGGCTTTGAGAGTTGTATATTACTAAGAGGCAGAGTCTGAGCCTCTAATTATAAGTAACTAGATAGATGATCAAAGGCTGATCTAATAAAAGATTCAATTTTACTTTTTAACAAATATCAAAGATATAACTATTTGAATATGAACTAAACTGAGGCCAGAGTACAGATGCATGTAAAATTATAAATTTTATTAAAGTCATATAAACATTTAAAGGAATCTGTGCCCTCAGAATAAACATTAGTTGTATTTTACTCAGGGCAGCAGGGTCTTGGTAGCCTATATTCCTCACGCCTCTCCTGGGAAACAGACACGTTTTATTCATTGAGGTCTGCAGATGTCTTCCTCTTATCACCTGGGAACTATAGCCATCACAGTAGATCCCATATTCTCTCTAATGAACCACCTTGTGCCATAGATCACTGGGCAGAGGATGGAGATGATGAAGAATTATAAATTAAATTGAATATTCAGAATTGCTTGAAAGAAAGGGGTTCAGTAAAATAATCTGCATTTTTATTTTGCGGTGATATATATTTTTTTCCTGTAAAATGCTTCCATATATATGGTTTCAGATTAACAGTACAAGAATCAGGTGAATTATTGAATGATGCTTTCCAGGACTTAAGTAGCAGTACTGAATAACCAAAATGGATAGTGCGTATGGAGCAAACCTCAGCATTTCCATCACCCATCAAATTTCCCAGACTGTTCTGTACAACACGTTGGAAATTTATAGTTAAGCAGAGAGGATAGACAACTCTCTCCCATAAGTGTAAAAAAAATTTTTTTGTTCTTATTGGGGGTATAAAGACACCACTTGAGGCTAGGTCTAATATTCTAGTATTATTAAGAACATCTGAGAGTTTCCAGGAGTCAACTTTCATTTCTTTTGGTTTCTAGCAACATTCATCCATGTTGATTCTATTGTCTTTATTAGATCGTTGGCCAACCTCTTCAAATATATTATACTACATATCTTATTCTCAGGGCTTCACACAGTACTGGGATAGCCACGAGCATTTTAGTTATTTATTTTTGGATCACATGGGAATAGTTATATCAGAGACGTGACTTTTTGTGATAGGTATTAGTCATTTGTGTTTTATGTTCATTCATTTGCTCACAGATTCTGCTGTAGTTAAACCCTGGTGCACTGCTCAGAGCAGGCATGCTGCCATAATAACAGATGAGCAGTCAGAGAAGAAATTACAGAGTATGCGAGGGCATGAATTGTGTCTATTAAATGCAGAGTCCCCGCCAGAAACGCCACAGCCACAGTGACTTCTGGGGTTTATTGCCCTCAGAGAACAACCAGTTCCTTTCTAGCTTATTTCAAAACAGGGAGGCATTACTATGTTAAATTAAGTAAATAAATAGTGAGTTTGAAATCCTACCAAGTGTAATTTAAAATTATATCACCTGCAAGCCCATGAGGTCATCATAAGAAGTTTATTACCAAATTCCTAAAGGGAGAGTTTAATTCATGGCCTTTACTGTTTATTTCCATTCTGTGACAAGTTTGAAAACATAGCAAGCTTTGATAACTATAACTTTTAACGTATTGAATTGAAAACAAATGCTTTTCCCAATACTTACTATAGATTGCCAAGTTTCACATGACAGTTCCAACCCAGCTACTAATATCGTGTATTTTTAGGGGCTCTTAAAGTTCAATCTATTCCCCTTATTGTACAAATGAGGATCCCAGGGCCTAGAGTGGTTTAAGACTCACTCAAGTTCGCTCAGCTTAGTCAGTGGCAAAATCTGACTAGGACCCATGGGTCAAAACCTGCCCATTGCTTTTCCCATGACATCACAGCTACGTTGAAATTCCAATGCTGCTAATATCTGGCACTTAAAATACAAAATAATTCTACCTATAGAAAGTACAACACCTGGAAGTTTTCTAAATCTGGGCCCCTGACTCTTCATCCTTATTTCTAGTGAATGAAAAGAACAATAGAGCCTCTCTAGTCCGGCAGGAGCACTGTACCCTCTCCCTCAATGGAAGGAGTTATGGTTTTAAATACCACGTCATACAGCATTTCCTTTGTGAAGATGCAGACTTTATTTTACATAAGATCATCTTAATGGATGTGAGGTACTAAAATTTTATGTTGTAATCACATCTTTAGATCATTTATTTTCATGTAACTCAGATTTTCCTTGAATCATGACTGTTACTAACAAATTTAATATCTTGGTGGCACAAATATCTGGTTATTGTGCAGCCCCAAATTTGCTGTAAAAAAGAAAAAAAGAAAAGAAAGGACTTTAGTTGGAATTGTCCAAATTATATAATTGCTGTAAATAAAATTTACTAGGTAACAATCCAGCCCCTTCGGTTTAGTGTACTTCCGTAGACAGTCTTTGGCCTGCAGTTTATTAAATCATCTTTTTTTATTATTATTAAATGAAATACCTGAGGGATCATTTTGTTTCATACACTTGCAAAAGTGATGTTTTAATCCTTTGGGGTCTTTTTTCATTTTATTTACTTAAAAGCTGTTACTATAAAGATAAGACGAGCAAAGAATTCAGAAATCCTTGGAAACAATTGTCAATTTTATAGTTCTTAAAGAGGCATTAAAAACTTTACACTTAAATAAAAATTAACTTTGCTGTTCATATGCATGAAAGATTTAATGGCATATAAATTGGCAATAATTGTTCTGTTTAAAAGAATTAAATTAAACCTAAATAAGAACATGTGCAATTTCAATTTAACTGGCTACTTAAAATAAAGTAGCAAATAAATAATTGCTAACTGATTAATAGCAATGCTTTTATTCACCTCCTCAACAGGCAAAATGGCCAGTTATTGAATATTTTATTATGTGTGCAAAGGATGTTAATTGTGCTAGAAACATGCTCTAATTTTAGTAATTTTTTGATTGAATACTATACTGAATATGAGGCTCTTCATTAAATGGGGATTTGATTTTATTTTGTTTGAAGTTGTCCCAGTCAGTAATCAAATATGGTCCATTAAAGCCAGCAAATATCCTGGCATATGCTTATGAGACCACCCTCCCCTTCCTCTCTGCATCCATTTCTAACCTGGCATCTGTTGTCTGAACAATAACAAGAGTTCCGTACTCATTGTCTGTGTGACGTTTCTGTCAAATGGGGAGGAGAGGGGTACATGTTTTGTGTGCAGATGGTTACTGATGAAGGAGCACTTCCCACTCATTTTGTTCCTGTGTGTTGACCTGTACCACAAAACACAACTGAGCTTCTTAGCGCACAAGCTCAGGACAATGAGGTCCTTCAGTATCATGTTCTGTTTCAACCATTAGATTTGTTTCTGTAAAGTATCACAGCTTTCCATGCTCATAATTTGGCAAAACATAACCTCCCATTTGTTTCAATGTACAATTTTTCCATCTATAAAGGGAAGGGAGGGTGTATTTTAAGATAGTCATTACAGGTGCAAATGGTGCAGTGTAATTAATGCTTTTGCAAGAGCCACATTTTCGGATTCCATCTTGTATGTATATGTTATTAGGTTGTCTCTTCAAACAGTTGGTTCAGAAACATTTTTCTTAGCCAAAGCCATATTCATTTGGTCTAATTTGTTTCAAAACCCTTTATATTTTCTAGGTTCCACTTAAAACATCAATCTTTCCTGTAGTGTGTGATATTGCTTCTGTGCACGTTTAAGAATGGAAATTTGTGGAGGTTAGACATTACAGCTGTTTCTGAAGGTCTGGAGTACTTTAAGTCCCCCAGTTTTATCTTCCTCATCATTTGTTGGCAGTTCTAAAAACATTTCATCATGCGGAAACACTGACGTTTCTTAATCTCATTTCCTAAATGGCAGTTCAGACACATTCTCTATGATGCCTAAGTCGTAATAAAATAAAATAATAATGGTTTTTTTAAGATGTGTTAATTTTTTCAGGCCCCTTAGTGCATCACGAGACAACTTGTAACCTTAAAATAACTTAAGCTCTGGGGAGGGAAGGGCCCCTTGGGGTGCATCAGCGGGAAGCACAATACGCAACAATGTGATGTCCTGGAGACTGATGTAACACGCGGCAAGCCAAGATAGGGAAAGAGCTCACTGACATGCTTTCATAGCTTGCCCTTATTAGGAGGACCTTACCATTTATCAAAGACATACTTCCAAGCATACACACATACACATGGTTACACACACACACACACACACACACACACACACACACACACATATATACTGCTCACAAAAATTAGGGGATATTTTATAGCTTCATATTTATTTTTGAAATATCCCCTAGTTTTTGTGAGCAATATATTTGATTAATCCTCTCAATCACACTATGAGGTAAGTACTATTATTATCTGTACTATTTTATTAATAAGAAAGCTAAGGCATAGGGAAGTTAAATAATTTGCCTATGCTTACACAGTGATTGGTAGCATCAGGCATTGAGTGCAGTTGGATTCCAGAACCCTTACCCTTAGACACTCTGCTATACTATTTCTCAGAACCAAAATACTCCATCTCATTATTCAGAAAAGAAAAGCACCATGAAGATTTCACATGTCTGAGGAAGGTCTAAAATTGTGACTATAGACATCATGCCATTATCAACTGGTGCTTGATAATGAAATATGATGCATGAAATATGGTGACCAATCTGAGTACTAGTTCTTTTACAGATAGAAGTCAGGAATTCATTTTCTTCAATTATTGAAGACTATATTTTTTAATAGTAGACATCCCTAGGTTATTGAATCTTTTGTGAGTTTATCATAGAATTCTATAGGCTTGGAATGCACTTTGCAATATCTTCTAGCAACTGAATCTGGAAATAAGAAGTTAACATATTTTCAATGACAAACAGGGTTCTGTCCTACTATTTTAAATAGGCGGTGAGTCCACCACTGTATTTCTCCAGCTTAGTAAGTACTCAGTAAATATCTGTAGACTTAATGAGTGAGCAAATGGATGAGGAAAGCGAAGTTCTGTTGAGTCAAGCAAATCAATAAGGAATGTTGAACTCTTTCTTTTCAATATATCATGGGTATGGTGAAATGGCACTTCATTTAAAAATATTGTATATATATTTTTGTTTTACTTCAAGACATAACTGAGGTACTCAGTAACCCTTTCTCCACCTAAACAACCACAGGTAAGCCTTACAGCTGAGTGAGAGGAGAGCCCTGAAATCATTCAGTAATGTGCTCCAATGCAAGAAGCTTTTCCACAGGTTTCGGTTCTAATTTACTACTGTTACTTCTAAAAATTAATATCTAGTGTTAATCTGTGTTGACTAAGGGTGCTTTTAGAGGCTCGGTTATTTATTTAAGACATACTTATTGGCTGTGCTGTCTACAGCAGAGGACAGAGGACTAGGGCAGGGAAGGAAGGACAACCCCCAGCCCCTGGTGCCAACAACCTTAACCCAGTGAGAAGGCAGGGCTCTCATAGTGAAAAGGGAAATAAGCACAAATACAGAACATTAATTCAGGTATAATGTCCCATTTTGATTCTTAAGCAGTTTTGAGAAATAAACAGAATAAATATTATTTATCCCTACTTACAGGTGAGAGGAACTGGCTCAGAGAGGGAGTGACCTGCCACCTGATGCACAGATAGGTGGTGACAGACCCAGAACTTAAACCCAGGTCTGTTCAGCCCCAGTCCAGATGTGCCCTGCTGGACCACTGCCTGCTCTAATGCGTGCCCAGTGACCCTTAGAACAGGGGAAGGGCAAGGCCGAAAAAAATACTGTGAGTTCACATGATGGGACATCACACAGGGGAAGCCTCACCAAAGCCCCAGAGACAGTTGATGTCGTGGTGCATAGGGCGTGGTGAGCTGCACACTTTAATGTCCGGTTTTCTGATAGATGGGAACCATGTTTGTTCAGGCATTTTGCTATAGGAGAATATTATTTCTCTTCCTTTGATGGCAAAGGAAGAGCAGCCTATTCCAAAAAGTTTTCCATCTTACTATGTGAACTAGAAAACTCAAAATGGCCATTTAGCAAGACACGGGAGTTTTGGGTTTTGGCTCTAGTTTTTGCTTTACATCAAATCAAAGAAATCTCGGTCCACATTATGTAGAGTAAATTAGCATTAGGGGAACCACTGGTTTGTTTGCCCAGCATGGAATTCTGTCCTTTGTAAACAGGAATGTCAAATAGAGTAAAAAACCTTGCTGATTTACATTTCCTTTTTGATTAGAAGATTGCATCTACCGAACTCAAGGAAGGAAAATCTCCCGTTTAGCTTTTGAAGATCAAAGGGGCCATTAAGTATGCTATAGTACCAGCATTTTAGTTTGTTTGTTTTTTGGTTGAAACTAGGAGGTGCTCTATGTTACATCCCAGGAGACAGACCACAGCAAACCCAAAGTGAATTTTGTAAGTTTTATTGCAAACCTGCGCAGGGACTGCAGGCAACCCACGCAAGGGAGCACTGCAGCCCCAAGCTTCTAAAATGGCTCCTTTTTTTTTTAATTTTAATTTTATTTTATTTATTCATTTTAGAGAGGAGAGAGAGGGGGCAAGAGAGAGAGAGAGAGAGAGAGAGAGAGAGAAAGAGAGAGGAGAGAGAGACAGGGGGGAGGAGCTGGAAGCATCAACTCCCATATGTGCCTTGACCAGGCAAGCCCAGGGTTTCGAACCGGCGACCTTAGCATTTCCAGGTCGATGCTTTATCCACTGCGCCACCACAGGTCAGGCATAAAATGGCTCCTTTTTATAGGGTGGCTATCTAGGCTGAGCAAGCATTATACAGAAACAGATGTGGCAGTTAGCTATTCGCTAGGGAGGTCGCGCACAGCATAGCAACGGGGGGGGGGGGGTATAGCTCAGTGGAGAGTTTCAAACATAAACTTCTGATAAGGGTCTCTGACTCATCCTGTTTTTCTAAGAGTTAGACTCTGGCAGCCACAGCACACTTCCTTGAACCTAACATTTCCCCCATCTCTTTTGGGCATAAATCAAACCCTTGATTCTTCATCAGTGGGGAGAATGGTATAAGGCTGGGGCTCATGAGAATTTTCTACTTTAGCTGTAGCTATAAGCTAATTAGATCAGGGGTCCTCCCTAGTATGTGTTGGCACACTGATAGTGTGCCCTTAGTACTACAAGCTTTACAGACTAATTTCTTTCTGCCTTGCATTTTTCTTCTCTGTACTAACTTCTTACAACTTGCACAAACCTTCTGCAACTTACATAAACCTTCAACTTTTATGAACTTTCTTTACTATTCATATATAACCAGCTTTCACAACAACTTACTTTTTCCTTTTCTTTTCAAAAGTACCTCTACACCTTTTATTATTTTATTTTATTTATTAAAACTATACAGTTCCTTTCCAACTAATCAGAATTCTTAATTCCTAAAAACCTTAACCTTCAGCGAGGACTAAGTTAGCAATAAGTAATCCTCTTTTAAAGATTGCTTTTTGGAGGTGTCCTTTTCCTAAGTAGCCTATTGGACACATGACCAATATTCATAGGTTATTCTATAGTGGTAGCTATGAGCACATATATAATTTTCATTTACCTTGTAACTTCTCTCTCAGCCAAGGGACCTACACCCCCTTTCTGTATGACTCATAGCAGT
Organism: Saccopteryx leptura; assembly: GCF_036850995.1. Lineage (NCBI taxonomy): Eukaryota > Metazoa > Chordata > Mammalia > Chiroptera > Emballonuridae > Saccopteryx > Saccopteryx leptura. Next base: position 378,880,565 of record NC_089504.1, on the reverse strand, counting down.
ACATGCATCAAACCTTAAGATGACTTACTTGGCTTTCCTTTACCTTAGTTTCCCTCCCTCCCCAAAGTCTAATTAAAAGGAGGTCCTTAGTGAGTTCCTCTAGGCATTAGCCATGCATGGACCAGTTAACTTCTGGTTTGTGGCTGAAGCAGGGCATGCTGTCCTTCTCAGGGTTAGCTTACAAGGGTTGGTGGGGTCAGTCTTCGCTGTTCACAAAGGTCTCTGCTGGGACTGCAAGCTTCAGCGGGCTGCGGTGGCCCCAGGCGGGTATGCCTTCTACCTTGGCAGCAGTGGGAGTGGTCAGGATCATGGTGTGTGGACCCGTCCACGTGGGAGTCAGTCCTTGGGTGGTGTACTGCTAGAAGTGCCTTTTGGACAGTCTTTGAACAGTTTGCTGAGTAACCTATAAAACCTGCAAGTACTTAGGGAAAGGTTGTTACATTTCTACATTTTGCAGTTAGAGTTTAAGTCCTAGTGACCACTGCTTCTAGCTGGAATTAGCAGCAGGTCCCAGCCTATAATAGGCATGGGGCATTGAGATAAGAGAAATAAAGGAGATACTAAACATTAAATAAACCAATAAAATCAGACTGTCAATACCCACAGTAGAGATCTTTGAGGGATAAATAAAACTTAAATATTCAAGCAAGGCATAGTAGATGGCCCTTGTGTTTACAAGAAATGAGATTAGCTTATCTGCTACTTGGAAGAAATACCTTAGGCTCATGAACGATGTCCTTGGGCCTTCAGTGGCAATTCCCAGCATGCTAGGCAAGGTCACGTCACAGGTAGCTGGAGCAGGGCTAGAAGAGATTGAACCCTCCCTCCATGGAGCAAGGGGGCAGCTTACCTTCTCATGCCCCTCTTTCCACAGCACAGATGTGTCAACTGGTGGGGCCGGGAAGCCTGTCAGGCTTCAGTTCAATGACCTTTCTTTCCACTCTGGAGCAGGGCCTTGATGAAATGCTATGAAGCGCCTTAGGATGCTGGAACCAAAAGTTGGTATTTCCTGACTTCTTTTGGGCCTTATTTGCCTTTTCTGTCACTTCCTTGGTCATTATAGACCTTAAAAGCCATGCTCAGAAGATCTCACTGAGGGGCTTGACTAAGAGAACAAAATTGGGAATCCTGTATTTAAAGAAGCCTATTAGACCGAGGAAAGAAAAGATTTGATCTGTGGTGGTAGGTGGTAAATCAGGTGGAGGTTCAGGATTATGTCTCTAGAGTTCTCTTTTCTACCTATATGTTAAGAATTCTTCTATTAAGCCAATCAGTAGTAATATTTGTTATTCTGGGTTTTGTGACCTAACATTGAACAATTAACAATTACTGAATTATTATATATCCCCTAATATTTAAACTAAAATTTTAACATCACAGGCTATGAAATAGCAAATGAAAAAGAGAATTAACAAAAGACTGTTGAAATAACATATACATTTCTAACATAGAAAATGTTTTTTTGTGTTTTTTTTTTACAACAACAGATCCTTGGTACAAAAAGGAAGTCTTTGTATTTGACAGACTATACAATTCCATATGCTTTACTATTAGTACAAATTTAGTACGATTTACAATAAGAGATTATAAACTACTATTCCTAATGAACTACTGATTTTCAGAGAAAAATAAGGAATCGTCAAAATGTAGTTACTATTTCGTGGCTTCCCAGCTGGCAAAGAGATGCTAACCCTCTTTTTGACCTATAGAGCTTTACAACATTAAGTCATTATAAGGGTCAGGGTAGTAAACTAAAAAAAAACACACAATTTTATAAACTTATTTTCTTAACAGTGGGGTATTCTAGTTTACATAAGGTCCTCAATTTTCTCAGGGACATAGTAACCCTATAATTCCCTAAATCTTCTCCTCGGGTCTGGCTCCAGATAGGAGGTGGGGATTCCCTGGAGCCAAAGCAGAGGAGGGCAGGGGCTGTAGCAAGGTGATGATAACCTCTAACTTACAGCGCTGTTATCTTTTGCCTCACTAAGCAGTGGCACAGCCCCTTAGCTAAGAAAGATTCCCAGTGCCCAAGGGGGAGGGGCAAGTGCCTGAAACTGTGAGGGGAGCCTGCCACTTCTTTTTTTTTTTTTCCTTTTCTCTGCCACTTCTCCTGCAGCCAGCTGCAGCCTGGCTGCCTTTTCTTTCTCTACCTCTGCTGCTATACTGGGCTGCATACTGACCATGCCACCTGCCTGCAGGTGGGTGCTGGTGATAGTACACTAAACTCTCTGTTTTCTATGGGTCTAGCAATCCTTGGTTTGGCCAGTCTGCTCTTAAGTTGGCCATTCTAGTTCACAAAGAGTCCGCAACGTGGCGGAATCAATAGGAGTCCCATAGTCTCGTGCCCTGCGAGAGAAATCAGAAAAGTTATCGAGCAAGCACTGAAGAGGCATTAGGGCAGCAGATTGCCCCTGACCCATGGCCCTTGACCCTCGAAGGAATCCTGTGAGGAAGCAATGGGCAAAGCAGACAAACAAACCAAATATGCACACAAAACAAACAAAACTTCTAAACCAAAACCAAAGGGAGAAGGCAGCGTCCTGCATTCCCTGACCGATCGGGTAGGGAGAAATCAGGTGGCGTCTCGCCTGCTCCACTATACCCTTTTCTAACCAGAGCTCTGTTTCCAAATATTCAAAGAGGAAGCTTCCTTACCAAACAGTCTTGAGACTCCAAATGTTTTGAACCAGCCAAATTCAGTTTCCAAATGGCAACTGCCGGAGGCTGGCCAGCTACCAACGTCTGCTGCAGCCCACTCCGTGAGGAGGGGTCTTACAGGGTCTATCTCGCTGGGGCCTCCATGTGTTACATCCCAGGAGACAGACCACAGCAGACACAAAGTGAATTTTATAAGTTTTATTGCAAACCTGCGCAGGGACTGCAGGCAACCCACGCAAGGGAGCACTGCAACCCCAAGCTTCTAAAATGGCTCTTTTTTATAGGATGGCTATCTAGGCTGAGCAAGCATTATACAGAAACAGATGTGGCAGTTAGCTATTCGCTAGGGAGGTCGCACACAGCATAGCAACAGGGGGGGTTATAGCTCAGTGGAGAATTTCAAACATAAACTTCTGATAAGGGTCTCTGACTCATCCTGTTTTTCTAAGAGTTAGACTCTGGCAGCCACAGCACACTTCCTTGAACCTAACACTCTACAAATTGAGATTGCTGTGGGGAAAAGAGAGGACTTTATTTGAGGTCATATGCATGGGTTATGGACCTCCCTCAAGTTCACTTCCCTCAGCCAGGACCTTCTATAGAAACTTTTATTCAGATAGGGCTGTCTTACACGCTGAGTTTTCCCTGCATAGACCTGACAACCAACAGTATGAACTAAGGGCTTTTCTGTGAGCCACCTCTGATTCTAAACCATGGGGATGTTTCTGTAGTACATTTGATAAAAATCTACAAACACAACATGAATTGAGAAGTAAAGTCATTGAGAATGAGGATGAACCTATATAGGAATTCAGTTGGAATAAATCTTGCTTTTTCCCTGAAAAAGAGCAGATTGAGACAGATATTCAGGTACAATCACATTCCCTTCCTAGATAAAGAGCCAGGTGTGTATATGACCAACTAAAGTGTAAAATCAACTTTGTCTTCGCCGCTGAAATACGTATTTATGGTAGGAATAGGTAATGGCATTTCTTGAACCACAGTCAACAACTGGTTTAACATTAGAGACATTGGTTTTTCAGTTGTTTTCTGGCATTTAGAAAATAACCGTCTCCTGTTCTTATTTCATATTTTAATAAACTTGAATAATTGAGACCCTTTTACCTTTATGTAGAGTGCACAGGCCTAACTTAAGCCTGAGATATGTATATGTCTTTTTAACATGTCTGTCATAAAAGGAAAATACTAGGAGAAAGATTGAGACGGCTTTTGAGTAAAAAGATCAACTAACCATAATGAGTATATATCTATCTTGATTACATCACTGATGTTTCTTTTCTGCTTTGCGCAGCCAACAGCTACACGAAGACAAATACTCAGATCTCCGCTATGATCCAAACTGGAAGAGTAAGAGAGAGGAAGGGCAGTTGTTGACTGCGGAAGCGCCGGAATCTATAGACAGTTCTACAGAAAATCTGACTTTGGACCCACTCTACCCTTCCCAGCAGATGTCAGTGGACCTCTCAGGGGGGAAAGGCGAACAGCAAAAGAGCCCACAGAGCGAAGCCTCCTTACTTGGTAGTGAATTTTTAAGCCCAGACTATGAGCGTGGTGCCCATCCCAGCAAGCCACTTTCAGAGTTGAGCAGCGGTGACCTGGCAGAGCAGGCCAGCGACCCCTCTCAGCACTTGAAGAGTTCAAGTTCACATAACGAGGTTTTCTTGCCAAGGTCACGTGGCCCTCGGCGCAGGAAGTCCAAACAATATTTTGTGGAAAAAAACAAGCTGACTTTGGGATTACCTACCCCTAAAACAGACTCTTATCTTCAACTTCACAGTAAAAAAAGGGAGGAGACTCACACAGAACAGGTACGTAGCAGCTACTTTAAAATGTCATCAGAAGTACTAACCTGGAATTTGCCTTTTATTTTTTGAATGGCTAGACACCACGTCTTTGAGATAGTGATGTCATTGTAAACACCTGGCTGAGTGAACCAAATGCCCTAGGCCCTTGCCCCTCTTTGAAGAATGAAAGGAATTAGTCCACAGATTCCTAAGAGCAAAATAAAAGTCACGAATGGTTTATGGCGCTGTAATTCAGTTATTATCTCTAAAATGTTTTCATTCAAGGAACCAAAGAACTTCTTTAAACTGCATCCTCCAGTAGATAAAACAGAGGACCAAAGGTTTGATCCCCTGTGCCAGTGCCTCTGTCGGTGCCATAACATGAGGTTCCAACCCTGTTAAATGCTCCCAACACATTGGAGGTGACAAGACACATTCAGTAACAGCAACTCACATACAGAAGTGATTCTCAATCGGATTCTGTATACTTACTGGGTGGTAGTGGGAGGGAGGTAGATACAACGTGGAATATATATATATATTTTTAACCCAGGCACTTTTATTAAACCCCCATTGATAATCACTGCACCGTCCTTTATTATCCTATCCTGATGAAACCTTAGTCTCTCCATCTGTAAAATTATAATAATAAGAAATGTCCTCTTTCTCATATGACCATTTTGAAGGTAAATCGTATCCCATGGGAGCCAGTGAACTTAGTCCTGTTTCATGGGTACATAAAACGATCATATCAACCCACTTCCTAATGAATATGTCTGTGGACGCAAGTAAAAAGTGTGACTGAATCAGTGTATCCACCACCTTTATTGGGGGAACAGCTTGACATTCATCATCTATTGCAGGGTCAGTTTCAAATATGAAGGAGAGGTTATTATATTAAATGGGATTCCCTTAGACCTACTCCAATACAAAATTGGTATCATTTAAAGTAATCTAACCTATTTTTTTTTTTCTTTCGGAAGCTAGAAATGGGGAGAGACAGTCAGACAGACTCCCACATGCGCCCGACCGGGATCCACCCGGCACGCCCACCAGGGGGCGACGCTCTGCCCACCAGGGGGCGATGCTCTGCCCCTCCAGGGTGTCGCTCTGCCACGACCAGAGCCACTCTAGCGCCTGGGGCAGAGGCCAAGGAGCCATCCCAGCGCCCGGGCCATCTTTGCTCCAATGGAGCCTTGGCTGCGGAAGGGGAAGAGAGAGACAGAGAGGAAGGAGAGGGGGAGGGGTGGAGAAGCAGATGGGCGCTTCTCCTGTGTGCCCTGGCCGGGAATCGAACCTGGGACTTCCGCACGCCAGGCCGACGCTCTACCACTGAGCCAACCGGCCAGGGCCTAAAGTAATCTAACCTATTTTAACCTCTATCTTATGATGGAACAAGAGAGATAGAACAAACATTTGTAATTATTTTCTTGATTCAGAAACTCCTTTTATGGAGAGCACCTTACCAGTTAGTTGCTAGAAGACATGCTGCTCAATTTATGATTTGCTTAATAAAGCCAATTAGATCTTCAAATTTAAAAGAAAAAGAAACTCCTTTCATAGCCTTAGAGGATTATGTCAGATTCTTGCCTTTGTAAATAATAATAAAACAGAGGAGTGAGTGTAGTATATTTAGCTGAATTAAATACTTAGCTGAATTCAAGCAGAGTGTCAATATTTTGACCTGATGTTAGATGGTTAATGTATTTTTTGTTTTTTAAAACTTATGTGAAATTTGGAATTTTGATTGCTTATTTAAAACGATAAATTTGATAGCCCAATATATATGGAAAAAATTACTTCCCCGCAAACTAAGGTATATTTTGTTATTTTTAAATCCGTTCTTAAAAGAAGTCAGTAGACAAGGAGAGGCAATAAGTCAAAGCAAAATAAATAGTTATATTTCTAATAATAAAAGGGGGAAAATGTTTCTTATAAGCTCTTTAATTGATGATATCTTAATTGCTAAATTTTTAGTAATTATAATTTAATTTACTATACACTACTAGCTTGAATTGGTTGTCAGTGATTCGAACCATAATTTTCATCAAGACAAGGAGAAGACTTTAAAGCATTTTAAGCTTGCTCAGGTTTAAGCTCATGAATTATTTTTTGGCCCTTTACCTTGTCCATTGCTTCCTCCAGGTTTCATTTCTAACATATATTATATTTTCTTCATCTTTGTTCCTATTCTTTTTTAAAGGAAAAAATTAGTTTAATTTAACAGTGATGAAATGATTGGTGTAACTTTTTTTAATTACATTATAGCCAGTAGCATAGAACATACAGGGTGGACAAAGTAGGTCTATGGTTGTAATACAAATAAGTAATGCAATAATTAATAAATAATAATATAAGAATCAACTCAAATGTACTTACATACTCAGAACTGTAAACCTACTAACACTCCTGTATTAGTTTCAAATAATTACTTATTTATGAAATGTGTAGCCTTTTCTGTATTATATAATTCTCTTATGGGCAGGAACGATGCCTTGGATTTATTTATTTTTATTTTTTTATTTTTTATTTTTTTTTATTTTTCTTTTCTGAAGCTGGAAACGGGGAGAGACAGTCAGACAGACTCCCGCATGCGCCCGACCGGGATCTACCCGGCACGCCCACCAGGAGCAACGCTCTGCCCACCAGGGGGCGATGCTCTGCCCCTCCGGGGCATCGCTCTGCCGCGACCAGAGCCACTCTAGCGCCTGGGGCAGAGGCCAAGGAGCCATCCCCAGCGCCCGGGCCATCTTTGCTCCAATGGAACCTTGGCTGCGGGAGGGGAAGAGAGAGACAGAGAGGAAGGAGGGAGGGGGTGGAGAAGCAAATGGGTGCTTCCCCTGGCCGGGAATCAAACCCGGGTCCCCCGCACGCCAGGCCGACGCTCTACTGCTGAGCCAACCGGCCAGGGCCTGGATTTATTTTTAATTGTCATAGTAACTATCCTAACATACTGCAGGATTCAGGAAATATATATGAATTGAAAAATGCATCTTTCCCGTTATATCCAAACTTTATTCTTTTTAGGATGACTTGACATTTATGTTGGCAAAATGGTATTTCTAGAGCAGTGGTATAAAATCCCAGCTGGATATTAGAATCCCCTGAGAAACTAAATTTTTTTTAAAAAGTGATTCTCGGCTTCATCCAGACCAGTTTTCATCTCTGAGTGAGATCTTGAGCATCGAGAAGGATTATTGGATACAGGAAAGAGGTTCTCATTGGACTTCACATTGGAATTACCCGGAAAAGTTAAAAAATACTGACTTATTGACCTGAAGCCCTGAAATTCTGGTTTAATTTATTTGGGGTGCCCTTTGAGCATGGGGAGTTTTCAGCGCGCCCCAGTGATTCTGACAGCTGGCCAGGACTGACTCACTGATTTAGAGCATAGTTCTTTTTTTTTTTTTTTTAATAATTTTATTTTTTTAATGGGGCGACATCAATAAATCAGGATACATATATTCAAAGAACATGTCCAGGTTATCTTGTTGTTCAATTATGTTGCATACCCATCACCCAAAGTCAAATTGTCCTCTGTCACCTTCTATCTAGTTTTCTTTGTGCTCCTCCCCCTCCCCCTTTCCCTCTCCCTCTCCCCCCTCCCCCTGTAACCACCACACTCTTATCAATGTCTTAGAGCATAGTTCTTAATCATCAGCGTGCATAAGAGCCAGCACAAGCGCTTGTTGAAACAGATTACTAGACCAAACCCAAGGAGTTCGGACTTTGTAAATGTAGGGTTGGGCCCAAGAATTTTAATTTTCTGCATGGTTTCAGATGATGCCACTATGCTATCAGGCTCACACTTTTGTTTCTCAAACTTGAAGATGCTTATGAACTACTTCCTTGTTAAAATACAGACTTTGTGGATATCCAGTAGGTCTGGGGGTGAGACAAGAGTGTGCATTTTAAAAAGATATTAACAAAATTTTCAGCATATTGATATACTAATTTATTCTCCTACCAGATTGACTGTGTTGTTTTGCCTATAGGCTCATCAAACTTGAGGAATTTTGTTGGTTTAATTATAGGTGAGCCTGACCAGGTGGATAGAGCAGTGGATAGAGCGCAGTGGATAGAGCATCGGACTGGGATGCCAAGGACCCAGGTTCGAGACCCCAAGGTCGCCAGCTTGAGCGCGGGCTCATCTGGTTTGAGCAAAGCTCACCAGCTTGGACCCAAGGTCGCTAGGTTGAGTAGGGGTTACCAAGGCTGCTGGTCCACAGCCCACACTTTGAGTAGCCAGGGACTAGAGTATAAAGGACATATAACCTAAAGCCAAAGTGGGGTACGTCAGTACCCACAAAGTATTGGTGATTTCAATGGCTGTCATACAAGATAAATTCTAAATGGATCAAATATTTAATTGTTAAAAGTTACACCATAAAACTATTAAAAACAGGAAAATTTCCCTTTAATCTTGAAATTATTTAAAATTTAGAATCTATAGAAGATTAATACATTTGAACGACACAAATATCAAACACTGCCACAAGAAGAATCATATGAAAGTCAGAATATAAAGAACAAACTAAGGAAAACATTTCTAATTTATATCACAGACCATACCCTAATATCTCAAATAGCTAAGGAGCTCTTAGCAATCAATGAAAGACTAATGTTCTAATATAAAAATATGTAAAAGATATAAAAAAGTTCACAGATAATTAATACATATGACTATTAAGCATATGAATAGATATTCAACCTCAGTTATTATAAGAGAAATGCAAATTAATACCATTGGGATTCCATTTTTCACATATATATATTTTTTTTTACAGAGACAGAGATAGATAGGGACAGACAGACAGGAATGGAGAGAGATGAGAAGCATCAATCGTCAGTTTTTCGTTGCAACACCTTAGTTGTTTATTGATTGCTTTCTCATATGCGCCTTGACTGTGGGCCTTCAGCAGACTGAGTAACCCCTTGCTCAAGCTAGCGACGTTGGGTCCAAGCTGGTGAGCTTTGCTCAAACCAGATGAGCCTGTGCTCAAGCTGGCGACCTCGGGGTCTTGAACCTGGGTCCTTGGCATCCCAGTCTGATGCTCTATCCACTATGCTCTATCCACTGCTCTATCCACCTGGTCAGGCTCACCTATAATTAAACCAACAAAATTCCTCAAGTTTGATGAGCCTATAGGCAAAACAACACAGTCAATCTGGTAGGAGAATAAATTAGTATATCAATATGCTGAAAATTTTGTTAATATCTTTTTAAAATACAGATACACACATTCCTTGAGAAAATAAAGTAATGGCTAAGCTTTGGAAACAGGTGGTTTGACACTAATACCTGCTAGCTGTCTGACCTCTGGTGCTTCAGTTTTCTCATCTTTAAAAGGGAGATAATAATTGCTCTTCCCTCATAAGATTATTAAGAAGGTTGAATAAATGAGTTAATATATTTAGAATGTGTAGATCAAAGCCTAGCTCAGAGCAAGCACTATATAAACGTTAGCCATTATTACTTCTGTTTGACTCAACACATTCCACTCCTAGGAATTTAGCTTAGTTACATGTGTACAGTTTTGAAATAACTCCTGTATAAGATCATTTATTTCATCCTTAATATAATAACAAAAGATTGGAAACCACCCAAATGTCTATTATTTGGGGTACTTGCAATCATAGAGTACAGTTATTGCTGTTTTAAAAATGAGGATGATCTTTCTGAATTGTTATGAAGAACTTATGAGGAATTACTATTAAGAGAGAAATGAAAGCTGTAGAATATAAAAAGTTGGAGGGAAATAAAAATATATGTCGTATAGGCTTGGTATACATAAGAGCTTTGGAAGGATACACAGATGGTTAATTGTACAGGGTGGAGAACAGGTGGGGACAGGTGGGAGCCTCGCTGTGCATTTGTACCTTTTCATAGCTCTTAGTTGTGAAGCATGCCTATGTATTTGCAGTACACAATATTTTGTAGGAACCCTTGTAACATCACACCCTGATTGCTCAGTCACCAAAATTGCAATTTTTGTTTGTAAAGAATGGCTCAGTGTAGAACCATTGATTTTTAAATTCAATTGTTCCACAATTGTTTGACCATTTTTCATAGATACGTCAATCATACATTAAAATGCAGTGGAAAAGTCACTTTTGAATACATTACAAGATCTAAGTCAACATGATGTGTGAAGCAAAGAACTGGATGTAAAAACTAACACACACTAGAGGGCACCTAAGTATCATAATTGGACAAAAACTTTGCTGGTGAATATACAGTGCTTACTTTTTTATTCATGATTAGTTCAGTAGCCAGAAGTGTTTGTCTGAAACTCATTAGAATTTGAGTCTATTTTATGATCTACCATTAAAGGAAATTGAATCTTGAAAAATGAGCTACCTTTCTATCTTAATTTTAATGTGACTTTGAAGACTGAAGACAATGAAATTTAGTATGGGCTCAGAAAAGAGTGGTAAGTGCTTTATAAATATCACTCTTCTCTTTCCTTGTAATTTCTTGGAAAGAAATTACAGCTACTTTGCAAATGTGGATATAGAAAGGTTATTTAATCACCTAGAGTCTTCAAGACAACAGAAAGCCATGTATAGAATTCATTTCCCATTTTAGGAATCAGCACGGCTCTGTGGCTGTTGCTGAGACAGCAGGTCAGTCAGTCTACACACATTTATTGAGCAACAACTATGCACTAGGTACACTCATCAGAGCTAGGGATGTAACAGGAAACAAAACCTACAGAGCCCCTGTCTTGAAAGAGCTTACTTTCTAGTCATGTGATGCAGGTAAAAAACATGGTAACGTGTAGCAAAATAATCCTAGGTACTCAAGGGAGACTGAATAAACTTTACTTAATACAGTAATGAGGAGCATGTAACTGGGATATTTAGGGGTTTGGGAAAGAGTTGTCAAGGAGATATGTCTTGAGTTGACACGTTAATGGATCAGAGAAAGAGAAAATTATGCAGGCAGAGTTCTGGAGGAAGAGCTTTGGTTTGCAGCAGTCTTGGTAACAGCATTCTCTCAATGGGGCAACATAGTGTTATGGGGGAAAATAAAACCAAACAAAACACTGGTTTGGGAGTCAGTCATGAATTAGATCCTGGCTCTTCAGTGTCCTAGGAGGTAGCTCTTACTAGATATTTGAACAAGTGACTCTTTAAACCTTACCTGCTTCATCTATTCTATGGGGTCAAGTTCTGCCTTGGAGGGTTATTGGAAGAATTTATACAAGGTTCCTGGTGCATGGCAGACAAAAGGGAAAGCTATTATACCCCTGGGCATACCTTAAGCTGTGGGAAAGTACAGGAATCCACTCTGGGTATAGACCCTTCTAAACAGATTTTTTTTTTCAGGCTATAGTGCCTCAACATGAAAGGGATGTTGACTTCTGGTAGAATAAGGATGAAGTGTAGCCAAAAGGATAGCACCTATATGCTCTGGTTGCCCATTTTACGGTGAGACTCCCAAAAGACTCTGGGGGAAAAAATAAGACTGCGTGCAAAGGGCACACACTTAGTCAGTCCTCACACTTGCCATGCTGTCTCTGACTCAAAGCCTCAGAGAGGTACACAAGGCCCTTCCTGACCTGGCCCCTTCCTGCTGATTCAGCCTCATCCTTTGTCGCCCCCATTCCTGGTATCCTCTAAGCCTCGTCATGCTGATGGACCACTCTGCCCTGTCTTGTTTTCTTGGGAAAACCTCATCTTCCTTTTAAGGTTCCATTCCAAGGCCTCTGCCTTTATGAAGATTCTGAGTACCCCCCTCCCACTGCCTTCCTGATACCTAAAAATGCACCATAGAACCCAGACACAAACACCGCCACCTGCACCGTGTGGTTAATGTGCCTGTCTTTACATGACTCTGAGCTCCGTAAGGTCATGGGCCGACATCTCTGACTTCCCAGAGCCTGGCATATAGGAAGTACTATCTATTTTTGACAAAAGGGTGTCATTTTTAGATATCTTTTTCTTTGGTCCAGAATTTTATTGTTTTAAAAATGAAAAAATAAAAATTAACTGGAGCTTGTGCTATTGACTTAAATACTGGAATTTGTCATCAAAAGACCTGATTTGAGGCTTATTATTATTGAAGCCATTTATTACCGTTAGTAAATCACAACATCTTGCTGGGCCTTATTTTTCCCCATTAAAGTGAGGTTGCAAATATTTGCTTCTACCTCAGACCGAGGATTATTGGGATGGCCAAACCAGTTACTATATGCGAAAGCTTTTCATAATCATACAGCCCTATGGAAAAGTCATATTTATTATTGAACACTTGCATTAAATTTAATTTCCTACTGGTTAAGATCAATATCTAAATGATATATTGCTCTTCTTTTCTATAGTTTTGAATTTAGCAAAACTATTAGTTGTCTATAAAATTAAGCTTTCTTTTATTTAAATTATGACTTTCTAATTAGATTAGAAACACAGAATTATTTTTTTATAGAATTCTTCTAGTTTGCTGGTGTTTTTGAATCCCCACCCTCTTCTATTACACTTGCAAAAATTGTCCTACAGAGTGAGTACTCTATGTATGTTTATTGATTCTTAGATTTTTTTATGTTGCCCCGTGCAACAGCAGCAAGAGCACTTACTTACGACAACGTGATTTAAATTGGACTTGATGGAATTTTCAATACAAGACGTTTTGAAGGCATCTTTCTTGTACGCGCTATTCAGCACTTAGCTGCCTAACTACCGATTCGTATGATCTATAAAGTGTTACTTCATTAATTCGACATTACTGACGAAGGATCTGTGAAAAGGAAACTTTCCATGTAACTAAAGCATGCCCTTTCAAAAATTAGAACACCAATATAATTAGTCATTTCCAATGACGGCTTTAACACTGTGCCTGGTGTACCTGGTAATGTTGCACTGTTTTATGGAGGCCAAATTGCGCTGTTCTATAATCAAGTCTGGAGCAGCGGTAATGGGAATGGTTCTTTGCCTCCTTATTAAATGCCCCAGAGTGCTAGGGGTCGGGGGTTATGTTTGATGCTGTCAGTGAACTTGCTCTTAGGAGCCTCTGGCCAGGTGGGAAGCAGACATGTAAACAGTCAGTGCCAAGTGACAACTGCTATACTGGGGATGTGTGAGGTCGCAAATGAACCTAGAAGGAAAAGTGCCAGCCTCTGCCAGGGGAAGTCAGAGAGGTCTTCACAGAAGAGGCAATCACTGAACTGATTCTTTGAAAAGAAGCAGAAGGTAACAGGTGTAGGTGGGCAGCACAGGCACTGAAGGCAAGGGGAGCACACACAATGGTAGGAGGCATTAGGGGTACTGTGTAAGTAGAAGCCCACTGGCACAGTGGGAACCTCTGTGGTCCTAGCTATGAACCGGTAGTCCATTAATCAAATAAAATGTTTAAAGCAGAAGAATGGCAACTATATAACTTGAAATACACAACACATGTGAGTTTGCCAGGTGTTCACTGAGGAGCCAGGGCCTGTTCTGTGGGTGCACATCCTATGGACTGGAATGTCGCATTGTCTTTCTTCAGTCAGTTTGACAGCATCTATGATTTCCACTCCTGATTTCTTAGAAGGAAGGTGAAAACATTAAAAGCCTTTAGAAACAATCAAGATCATAATCTTTACAGATTTTTATGACTGTTTCCACTAATCTTTTACAGTTTTTTCCTCTACACGTTATTTTGCCATTTGCTTTTATTGGGTCCTTCTAAATTATTTAACTTAGTGTTCATGAAAAGAACAGCTCTGTTCACACTCAGATTTTTCCATGTGCTCTAATCTTTAAATGGATTCCATAATTTTACACATTCAATAGGAGTAAACAGGTTTGGGAATAAATGTTAAAGACTCTTGGTAAATATACAACTTAACTAGTGGAAACAGAGTACAAAGACATATTTGTGAGTAGCTGACCAGCCGTAAGTACTTAGCTGTGGGCATTATTTAGGACATCTTACAGGGGGACTGGACATTACTGCTTAAGCCAGTAAATTACTTAAAGAGAAGGCAGATAGTGTTGTGCTGTATGTAACTATACTGTTAGGGAATGTGGGTATTTAAGCTAGAGAAATTGGCAGGTGCCTTCATAGGCCCTTGTATGTCATTTAAAATCAGAGACTGTCAGAATGTGATCCCCAAACCAGCAGTGGCAGCATCACCTGGGAACTCATTAAAATTGCAAATTCTTGGGCCCATTCAGATCTCCTGAATCAGAAACTCTAAAGTAAGGCCTTTCAATCTGTGTTTAAAAACAAAAAGGGCTTCCCTTATGATCAGAAGCAAGACAAGGATATCCACTTTCACCACTTTTATTCAACATAGTACTGGAAGTCTTACCAACAACAATCAGGGAAGAAGAAGAAATAAAAGACATTCAAATTTGAAGGGAAGAAATAAAACTTCCATTATTTGCAGATGGCATGTTACTGTATATAGGGAACCATATAAACAACACCAAAAACTATTGGAAATAAAATTGGTGCATTTTTGTACACCAATAATGAACTATCAGAGAAGGAAACTGAGAAAACCCATTTATAATTGCATTTAAAAAATACACAGGGCCCTGGCCGGTTGGCTCAGCGGTAGAGCGTCGGCCTGGCTTGCGGGGGACCCGGGTTCGATTCCCGGCCAGGGCACATAGGAGAAGCGCCCATTTGCTTCTCCACCCCCCCCCTCCTTCCTCTCTGTCTCTCTCTTCCCCTCCCGCAGCCAAGGCTCCATTGGAGCAAAGATGGCCCGGGTGCTGGGGATGGCTCCTTGGCCTCTGCCCCAGGCGCTAGAGTGGCTCTGGTCGCAGCAGAGCGATGCCCCGGAGGGGCAGAGCATCGCCCCCTGGCGGGCAGAGCATCACCCCTGGTGGGCATGCCGGGTGGATCCCGGTCGGGCGCATGCGGGAGTCTGTCTGACTGTCTGTCCCTGTTTCCAGCTTCAGAAAAATAGAAAAAAAAAAAAAATACACAGGAATAAATCTAATCAAGGAGTTAAAAGACCTATACTCAGAAAATTATAAGACACTGAAGAAAGAAATTGAAGCAGATGCAAATAAATGGAAGCATTTACTGTGTTCATGAATAGGAACAATTAACGTCATTAAAATGTCCATACTACTCAAAGCAATCTATAGATTCAATGTAATTTTTATCAAATTACCAATGGCATATTTCACAGAACTAGAACAAAAACTCCAAAATCTTATATAGAACCACAAAAGACCCTGAATAGCCACAGATTTCTTGAGAAAGAACAAAGTTGGAAGTATGATGGTGCCTGATATCAAGCTATTCTACAAGGCTATGGTATTAGAATAGCATAGTATTAGCTTTAAAAACAGACATATAGTTTAATGAAACAGAATGAAGAACCAAGAAATAAACCCATGCCTATATGGTCAATTGGTATTTGATAAAGGAGGCAAGAACATATAATGAGGAAAGATAGTTTATTCAATAAATTGTGTTGGTAAAATTGGGCAGGTATATGCAAAAAATAAAACTAGACCACCTTCTTACGCCAATACAAGAGTAAATTCAAAATGAATTAACAACTTAAATGTAAAAGTTGAAACCTTAAAACTCCTAGAAGAATATGTACATAGTGATGCATAGTTCGAATTAGTGTTTTGGGCTTTTTCAGATATAAATCCAAAAGTAGAATCTCTGACATTTCTTTTAGCAGTATTGTTTCTGATATATCTTCTTGGGCAAAAGAAACAAAAGAAAAGATAAACAAATGGAACTCAAACTAAAAAGTTTTTGCACAGCCAAGGAAACCATATAAATAAAAGAAAAAGACAACCTACTGACTGGGAAAACATATTCACCAATAATATATTCTTTTAAAAATTATTATTATTTTATTTTAGTGAGAGCAGGGGAGGCAGAGAGACAGATTCCTGCATGCTCCCTGACCGGGATCCACCTGGAAAGCCCACTAGGGGGCGATGCTCTGCTCATCTGGAGCCATTGCTCCATTGCTCAGCAACAGAGCCTTTTTTTTTTTAGCGTGAGGCAGAGGCCACAGAGCTATCTATCCTCAGCACCCGAGGCCCACTTGCTCGAACCAATCAAATCATGGTTGCAGGAGAGGAAGAGAGAGAGAGAGAGAGAAGGAGAAGGGGTAGAGAAGCAGATGGTCACTTCTTCTGTGTGTCCTGACTGGGTATCAAACCTGGGACAGCCATACACTGGGCCAATGCTCTCCCACTGAGCCAACCATCCAGGGCCTCAATATATTCAATAAGGGGTTATATCCAAAATTTATAAAGAAGTCATACAACAATTTATAAAGATCTTACAAAACTCAATACCACACAAACAATCCAATTAAAAAATGGGCAAAGGACCTGAATAGACACTTCTCCAAAGAGGACATGCAGATGGCCAATAGACATGTGAAAAGATGCTCAATGTCACTGATCATCAGAGAACTTCATATTAAAACCACAATGACATCACCTCACACCTGTCAGAATGGCTATCTTCCATTCATCAATCAACCAACAAGTGTTGGTGAGGATGTGGGAAAAAGTGAACCCTCATATGCTATTGATAGGAATGCAGATTGGTACAGCCACTATGGAAAAGAGTATGGAGAGTCCTAAAAAAATTGAAAATGGAACCACCTTATGACCCAATGATTCTACTTTTGGATTTATAACTGAAGAAACCCAAAACACTAATTTGAAATATGCATCACTATGTTCACTGCAGCATTATTTACAATTGCCAAGGTATAGAAGCAACCCCAGAGCCCATCGATAGATGAGTAGATAAAGAAGATGGGGTCCATATATATAATGGAATATGACTCAGCCATGAAAAAGAATGAAATTGTATCATTTCCAACAGCATGGATGGACCTCAAGGGTATTATGCTATATGAAATAAGTCAGTCAGAGAAAGACAAATACCATATGATTTCAATTATATGTTGTACCTAAAGAATGAAGTATATGGACAAACAAAATTGAAACAAACTCATAGATACAAAGAACAAACTCAAGGTTCCCAGATGGGAGGGGGGTTGGGGAATGAGTAAAAAAGGTGAACAGATTAATGAGTACAGATTGGTAGTTACACAACAGTCAAGGGCATGTAAAGTACAGCATAGGAAATAGAGTCAATAATATTGTGATAACTATGTATGGTGCTAAGTAGCCACTGGAAATATTGGGGAAACACTTTGTAGGAGAGTATATGATTGTTTAACCAATATGCTCTACACCTGAAACTAGCACAAAGTAACACTGAATGTAAAAAAATAAAATTTAACAAGCCCTCCAAGTGATTCTGATACATGCTTAAGTTTTAGAACCATTATGATGAAGAGCTGGGCCTTTCCTCTCCATGATACAGAATCAATGAAGGATTTTAGTAATGGAGCAGTTTGAATACTGTGACCATCCAGAGGTCACACTTAGTCAGTCTTAATTGTGTTATGGAGAGTCAGGTTGCTAGCTAATCAGCCTTCATACAGGTTACACAAAACATTCCTAAAAATCTCTCACATTTTTTAAAATGGTTCATTTCTTCACTATTTGCATATACTTATTCAGAGCTTATTTTGTGTTAGGCATTGTCTTAAGATACATCACTGAAGAGAACAGACAAAAATCGCAGCTCTTGTGGTGCTAACCTTCTAATAGGAGACGGACAATAGACAAAATAGAAAAATCATTCCATTAGTATGGGATACAAATGCTAAGCAGAGACATGAAGCAGAGCAGAGTGATGAGTTCTGGGATCGGGGGAAATAACGAATTTAAATAGATCACAAAAGCAGTGAGAGAGCTCACCTACAAATATTTGAGGAAAGAACATTCTGGAAGAGGGAGCAGCAAATACAAAGGGTGGAAGAGCCAGTGGTCCTGGGGCCTAGTGAATGAAGAGAAAAAATGGAAGACAGGGTCTTAGTTTCCACCTGATTTTGTTGACAGTTGACTACCTGGCTTTAATATAAACCACAAATCTAGCTAGATAAACATAAATAAAGCGAGTTATATGTATTCTGATGTAAATGAAGAGTTCAGTGAGCAATGCACGTTGATTTTTTTTCCCCACTCAGTAGTATTTATTGAGCACGTATGTGCCAGGCATACATAGAGCCACTACGTAGCTTATGTGAGCAGCACACTGGAGCTGCACAGCCTGGCAGCCCCACACAGGGTCCACTCTTTTCCTGCCTTCATGGGATTCACAGTCTAGATAGAAGGGAAACAAACATAACCGCCAGGGTGATGCTTGTTACAAAAGGGAAAGTACAAAGTACTAAGGACAGGTGCTCAGCTGCAGCTATTTTAACCTCTGGGGTGTCAGGGAAGGCTTCCTGGAGGAAGTTATATTTCAGCCAAACCTGAAACAGTGACTGGGATTGGTCAGAATAAGCGAGATGACAAAGAAGACTCTTTGTCATCCAGGCGACGGCTGGCCTTCGCACCGCTCTGGAGGTAATGGTGCACGTGGCCCACCAGCGGAACGGAAACATACAAACGAAGCATGGAAGAAGTAGAGGCTGAAGACCAGAGGATGCAGGGCGTTAGAACTTTCTATTCTTTATTTTTACTTTTTATTTGGGGCTGAGGCTTGTACTTTTTTAAAGATTAGTGTTTTTAAGACGGTGACTGGCATAATTAGTTTTAGGGTTGTAAAACACGAGTAACTTATTCAGAAAATGAATGTAAACAGTAGTATACCCAAAGGTTTCCGCTGTCATCTAGTTATGAAATATTCTACAGGAATGGAGAAAGTGGCCAACAGCAGAACCAAAACATTCCATGCGTTGTGTCTCTAAACAGCTGAATAATTAATATCAGTGCCCAGCGAATCCAAACGGCTGTGCTAACTGCGCCCTTTGGAGCCTTGCAGAGCCGCACTGTTTGTGCTGTCCTGCCTCGGCCTCTTCTGCTGGCCAGGTATAAACGCAGGTGGCAGCAGGGCTGACGTCGGGGGCGTGAACCAACACGGCAAAACATATTCGAAATAGGGCAGAGAGTTAATAGTGCGCGTCCCACGTGAGCCGAGCTAACAAAGACGCACCCTGAGGCCAGTGAGCAGGCCCTGAAGAAACGGATTAATTAACAGAGGTGTTGGCATCATGGCAAACAAACACTACGTTTTAAAATATCAGAATCTGGCTTATTTGTATTTGAGTATGTGCTAGTTGTTAAATACCATCAAAGAATGAGAATAATAAGGAACCTCGTAAATTAACGAGACTCCTCACAACATCCAAACATAAGGTCAGTAATGAAAAACAAGATAAAGGAAAAAAAGGATCCAAGTCCCCAGTGATGGTAGACCTTAATGACAACATGCTATTTAGACATGTTGCAATATGTCTATGCAGATAAATTAACTCACATACAGCTCTTGGTAAAGCAGCAACTTTTTTTTTTTTTATGTGGTGCTGATTTCCTAAGAACCTGATGAGTTTCTTTGAGAGAGCAGTAGCAGCCCAATCTAGCTCAGCTGGGCTCAATCTGAGTTGCTTTCCTACCTACAAACCCTCACTTCAAAGCAAGGAACATAATGTACAATTTTTTAATGGCTCTAGACCCAGGCACTCAGGCTCTCTGCTCTGTGCCTTACCTCGGTGTAAACACCTAATCAAGATTGCCTGCGCTTCAACAATAGCAGCCAAATGCAATTCGAGAACCACAAGCCTTTGAAGTCCGCCCAGCAAAGGCCGGTTTTCTAGTCTGGGATAATGACATGCCATGATTGCTGTCTTTGTTGTATCTTTTCAGTAGAGAAGCAATTATGGGCCCCAATTTAACAGAATAGACATTACACAGCTTATGATGCTCAAAATGCAATTTCATTTGATCATTTTCTCAATTTGATTGGTATTAATAGAATGGTTCAAAAAAAAATGGCTGGCAGAGGTTGCGTCCCATTCCACTTTCAAAGAGATAATGTAGAAGTATGCTTTACTTGCCCAGAGACTCACGGGGGTGATTCAGACTCTAAGTTCCAACAAAACAGCCTGTGGATGGAAATGTTATACATCCTGCCTTCCCTGGGGAAGGAAGCATAAGACACTGTATTTTTAATTTGTAAATTTTTTACCGAAACTACATAATAGATCCTATCCTAGTCGATCAAACAATTTCGCCAGTGAAAATTTGAATTAACTCAACCAAGTCCCCTTTACAACAGCCAGGGAATAAAACTGCCCATTTGCAGATGGAGGAACAAGCCCAGCTCTTCTCCTGGGCTCCAGACAACTTGTCCTCCAAGAAGACATCGCCTGTTTGAGCTTTGAAAAGGGATTATTTCCATGTCTGCATAGGCAGCCTATTTAGATTGTTTTTAAACTCTTAAACTTCATTTCTCTTCCAGCACGGAGTTAATTTTTCTTTCAAGGGAGCTATGTGGCAATATGGATTGAAGCCTTTGTAACAATGAAGACAGAGTTGTAAAACCCAACACTTTTTATAGTCACCAAATGTTTCTTGAACCAGCGCTGGGAGAGAGACCAGGAGGTAGAAACATGGAAGTGGCGCCTGACTTTGAGCAGCAGCATTTATAGTGCTAAACTTTCCACGTAGCACGAGGTCAGCTGCTTCACGGTGCTGTGCAGTTTTCCATTTGCTGAGTCAAGAGTCATTCAAAGCCTGTTGGTGACTCCCATTTGTAATCAGAAAAATTCCATCACCAGATAGTACATTTGCTCCTGATAGAAGGTGTGAAAATTCAAGCATGAAAAAGTTTTATTTTCATTTGTTCCTATTTTCAGAATTACCTTTAAGTATCTAAACTTACACACACACACACATGCACACAAGTACAGTAATTGTGATAAGTAGACCCTCAGGTAGGGAAGGTTACATTCAAAATAAAGGAAACAAAATGTTGTCTTTCTTGTGCCAGAGAAATCACATTGAGTGGTAAGGAATGAGGTTATCTTCATTGTTAAATGCTTGCTTATTACTTAACATTTAATAAATACCTTGGCTTCTTTTCATATTGAAGATGAGTCTGCAAAAGTAGGAAGTAAAAGTCAGCAGCGGGCAGAGAATTTGAATGCAAACATGACAGGTTCTAAATCCCAGCCTTCCCAGAGTTACACCTTGTTGTATAAAATCCTGAATCTAAATGTTGACATTAATCTCATTAGAAAGTGGCGGGGGCGGGGTGGGGGGACACCAGCGTTTACAGGTGATAAAGCCAAAGGAGCCCAAACCAAGTAAGCCATCCCAGGAGGAATGACAAATCTCAAGGCTGTTCCTTCAAATACGAGAATGCTTATTGGAAAGACACCTTCATCTGCTTCTCACAGTTTCAGGCTGTTTTCTGAAAGAGAGATTGACTTATTCCATATTATTTCAGAGGGCAGAGGGATAGAAATAAAAGGAAGACATATTTCTGTTCTTGTAAGGAAGAGCTTTATAGCACTTAGGTTTCTCAGTGATGGAGTTATGGGTTCATCATCCATTAAACAAAAATTAAGAAATCTTAACGTTTTACTCCGAGGGATGGTTGAAAGGACCCAGTCTCCCAAAGAAAGGGAATGTTTGCACACCACCTTACTCTTTTCTCCTCTTTCATTCATATAAGATCCTTAAACCTATACTAACACTGACCAACAGATAACTTCTGCCAGGAGAAGGGTAATGTGTTTAGGCAACGAGTGGATGAACATATCCCTGATGGAAATAGAAGGACCAGAGGTTGCATAGATTACCTCCCGAATCCTTTCCAATGTTCACATTGTATAACTTTAACTTGGCTTTATAAAATGTTACCTGCTGGCTAGAATTCCACATAGGACAGAGACAATCTAATTTCTTTATCTTTATTTTAAACAAGTAACTAATGGAGGTAATGAGGGCTTTCATAATTTGGGGATCTAAATCTTCCATTGTCGCCTTCATCAGTGATTCCCAAACCTGGCTGCAGATTAGACCTAACTGGGGCAGGGGGAGTTGGCTCAAAGAATATTGATATCCCTCCCCCAGCTTCTGATATAATGGATCTGGGATGGAACGGCGTTGATATTTTTTAAAAGCTTCCTAGGTTATTCTAATATCTTACCAAAGTTGAGAACCATTGACCTACATTATTCTGATTCACTGAGTGCCAAACAAAAAATCCTACCAAAGATGATGTTCCTACTAAGTGAATTAGTCTAGCAAAACTATTATATGTACAGGATCTGGAGTCATACCTTCTGGCTCCACTGCTTACTAGCTGTTGATTCTGGGCATGTTGCTTAACCTCTCTGTTCCTCACTTTTCTCATTTCCAAAAAAGGATAATAATAGTATGTACCTCATAAGGTTGTTTGAGCATTAACTGATATACGCTAAGTACTGGGACAGCTAATGGCATATTATGAGCATTCAATGTTTATTAAATACTATTGCTATTTCTATTGTTATCATCATCTTGCAGTGTAATGTTATTTCATTATATTATTTTGTTTGGCATACTCAAACATGAATTGCACATCTGGTTCAGATAACTACTGTAAAACTGGGTCCCCTAAGTATGTATAGAACATTTAAAGTAATTAGTAGTGTGACCTCAAAGCACCAGTTCTGAGACCATGCCTGAAGGGGAAAACATCATTTATTCCCATTTTCCTTGGGAACAATGTAGGTCCTGGAAGACTAACATGAATCCTTGAAATGAACTGAAAATAAAACCCAGCCCTCTTTCTAGACACTTGAGCCCCATGGCTCTAAGACCAGCCTGAACCCAGCTAATAATGTGCTATATATGTTTTGCCCTCTTAGATCTCCTACCCAGTCAGAGTAACTGACAAGATGTCTGTTCAGAATGCCAAAGAGAATGAAAAGGTTGCCATCGATCCTGAAAACAACTGGCACCAAAGAGCCCAACAGCTAAAGGTTACTTGCTGAATTTAATTTTAAACATGTGTCAAGGGTTACTGCTGAATATAAGTAATGTTTGTGACTGACTTCTTATCACTGAAGAGTGTGTTTTTATTCCTGAGAACAATTACACACCCTCCTCTGGGTAAGACTGGCCTCTGTCCGGAAGGGCCAATTGCTTGCTCAGCCAGCAAACCCTATCCATTTTTCCAAAGGTTCTATCTTCCTAGAAGAAGATCATTATTTCACTCTCTATATATTCAGAGTTATAAACCCTTAGAGAAGAAAGGCATTGAGAAAATGCAAGGGGAAAAATGTCAGAATTCCAAAATATTGTCCAATTCTATGCTGCTCCAAGTCTGTTTCCTTTTGGAATTGGCAGTTGCATAGAACCCCTAAGTGGGGGGAGGGGTGAACACAACCCTTAAACATGATCCCCAGAGCCTCCCAGAACCCTTTTTTGCAGAATGTGAAAGCCTACTAACCAGTAATCTAGCATGATGATGTTATTTTTTGGCCATGGGTTTACTACTTTGAAACCATATTTTTTCTGGCGAAGACATGGAAACAAAGTGCCCTTTGATAGAAGATTGGACAAAGAACATGTACATACATACTACTCAGCCATAAGAAACAGTGACATAGTGACATTTACAACAACATGGATGGACCTTGAGAACATTATACTGAGCGAAATAAGTAAATCAGAAAAAACTAAAAACTCTATGGTTCCACACATAGGTGGGATACAAAATTGAGATTCACAGACATAGATAAGAGGACAGTGGTTACCAAAGGGAGGGGGGTTGGAGGTGGGGAGGGGGGAGGGGGTGGGGGAAGGGTATAAGGAGGGACAAATATAAGTTGACAGAGGTTGATTTGACTATGGGTGATGGGTATACAACATAATCGACTGTCCAAATGATGTGAAGATGTTTACCCAAAATCTATGTACCCTTGTTGATTAATGTCACCCTGTTAAATTTAGTTTTCTAAATTAAAAAAACCCATATTTTGTTTCAGGGAAGATGTATGTGAAACTGTGCCTGCTGACTGTTTTCCTGGATGAATCAGGAGAAACCAATTTCTTGAGTGAGGGTCTGAAGTCATGTGAACAGACCCTCATGGACCTGGTTTTCTCCCTGCTTAAGAAGGAACAATTCCTTTAAAATCACTAGTCTGTATAGAGCCTGTTGACATCATCAATTAAAACTATGCACAGTGGTGAAAGTAATAACAACAATACTACAGTTCATTCCAGTTTCAGAGACGATAGAAAAGAGGGACTGCCCAAACCATCCTTCCTCCCCAGTGGCCTCCAGACCACACTTATTTTAATTTTTTAAATTAACTTTTATTTTTTAATTATGGTTAATAAACAACATTCTATTACAATAGTTTCAGGTGTACAACACTGTCATTAGACATTCAAATAACTCATGAAGTGATCACCCCAATAAGTCTAGTACCCATCTGACATCATCTATAGTTATTGACTCTATTCCCTATCCTGGTCTGTTTCTCTTTGTCTTAAAAAATCTACGATTGGGTTTTTTTCCAACCAGCCCTATTTAACTATTGTGTTACCTTACTCTTTGAAACTAATAGGTGTGTCAGATGGGACAGGTATGAAAAACCAGAATCATGTGTTCTGTTGGCTAAGTCAAACTCCCTAGCAAGTCTGATGGGGTCTTCCTAGGGATCGGGAACATCTTTAGTTAGATTTTTAAATTCTGTTCTAATAAATGCAGTATAAATTGTCTCGGATTCTCCCCTTCCTGAGACTGGCTTTTCCTTAAGGGGAGCCACTAGAATATCTGGTCTTTCTAGTTCGTCCTGGATCAACCAACTTTAGTTTCTTTTTCAGTTGCTGAAGGTGAAGGCAGTGGAGAAGAAAAAGAAGAAAGGGGGAGGGGAGGAGGAAGGGAAGTTAGTCCACAGAGAGGAGCTCATGAAGTAAAGGAGATAGTGGAGTAGTTGGAAAAGGGGAAGGAGTAAGTGGTTGGCAGTGAGTAGCTTTGGAAGCCCTTTTAAATTCAGAGACAGTCTTCTAAAATGTTTTATTAACTTTCTGGAGGGAAGAGAGTTTATCTGCCCCTCATCTAGAGGCTCCTAATTTTCAATCAAAGTAAGCTTCCTATTTATTTTGTTTAATTTTAGAGCTGGCTTTTTCTAATTGTGCATGCAGAAAAATCTATTTGAATATATCAAAAGTTCCCCATTTTAGCGATCTTGAGATCATTTTCTTTTCTTTTTTTTTTTTTATAATAATTTTATTTTTTTAATGGGGTGACATCAATAAATCAGGATACATATATTCAAAGATAACAAGTCCAGGTTATCTTGTCATTCAATTATGTTGCATACCCATCACCCAAAGTCAGATTGTCCTCTGTCACCTTCTATCTAGTTTTCTTTGTGCCCCTCCCCCTCCCCCTTTCCCTCTCCCATTCCCCCCTCCCCCCCGTAACCACCACACTCTTATCAATGTCTCTTAGTTTCACTTTTATGTCCCACCTACGTATGGAATAATGCAGTTCCTGGTTTTTCTGATTTACTTATTTCGCTTCGTATCATGTTATCAAGATCCCACCATTTTGCTGTAAATGTTCCGATGTCATCATTTCTTATGGCTGAGTAGTATTCCATAGTGTATATGTGCCACATCTTCTTTATCCAGTCATCTATTGAAGGGCTTTTTGGTTGTTTCCATGTCCTGGCCACTGTGAACAATGCTACAATAAACATGGGGCTGCATGTGTCTTTACGTATCAATGTTTCTGAGTTTTTGGGGTATATACCCAGTAGAGGGATTGCTGGGTCATAAGGTAGTTCTATTTTCAGTTTTTTGAGGAACCACCATACTTTCTTCCATAATGGTTGTACTACTTTACATTCCCACCAACAGTGTATGAGGGTTCCTTTTTCTCCACAGCTTCTCCAACATTTGCTATTACCTGTCTTGCTAATAATAGCTAATCGAACAGGTGTGAGGTGGTATCTCATTGCAGTTTTGATTTGCATTTTGAGATCATTTTCAATTATATTTTTCCATTTCTTTTTTTTTCTTTTGTGGTGAATGGTGCTTGGATATTTACAAACTGGGCTTGCGGTGACTTATTGATCCCCAAATAGAGACTACTCATACAGTGTTTAAAATCTGTTTTAATCATTCTCTTTTTCTTTTTTTCTCTTTTTGTTGATTTTAATTTATTATGTTTATATAGATTCTAGTGTTGCCCCAAATGCATCCCCCCCTCCCCCATATTCCCCTCAGCATTTCCCTTTCCCCCTCCCCATAGCACCCTCCCCCCTTCCCTTCAGGTTTATCCCATCCTATCATTTCCTTTCCCTCTGTCCTCTTTTCCTCTGGTCCCTTTGATCCCTCCTCTGTCTCAATTCCGTTTCTCAGTTCACATTGTTTATTGGATTCCTCAAATGAGTGAGGTCATATGATATTTTTCTTTTTATGCCTGGCTATTTCACCTAACATAATAGTTTTCAGGTCCATCCATGTTGTCGCAAAAGGTAAGATTTCCTTCTTTTTCGTGGCCCCATAGTATTCCATTGTATATATGTACCACTGCTTTTTTTTTCAGAGACAGAGTCAGAGAGAGGATAGATAGGGACAGACAGACAGGAAGGGAGAGAGATGAGAAGTATCAATAATTAGTTTTTCGTTGTGGCACCTTAGTTGTTCATTGATTGCTTTCTCATATGTGCCTTGACCACGGGCCTTCAGCAGACCAAGTAACCCCTTGCTCGAGCCAGTCACCTTGGGTCCAAGCTGGTGAGCTTTGCTCAAAGCAAATGAACCCACGCTCAAGCTGGAGACCTCGGGGTCTCGAAACTGGGTCCTCAGCATCCCAGTCCAATGCTCTATCCACTGCGCCACCGCCTGGTCAGGCTGTACCACTGCTTTTTAATCCACTTGTCCACTGACGGACACTTGGGCTGTTTCTAGGTCTTGGCTATTATGAACAATGCTGCCATAAACATGGGGGTGCATTTCTCCTTTTGGAACAGTGCTATGGTGTTCTTGGGGTATATTCCTAAAAGTGGGATAGCTGGGTCAAAAGGCAGTTCGGCCTGATCTGTGGTGGTGCAGTGGATAAAGCGTTGACCTGGAAATGCTGAGGTCGCGGTT
Organism: Saccopteryx leptura; assembly: GCF_036850995.1. Lineage (NCBI taxonomy): Eukaryota > Metazoa > Chordata > Mammalia > Chiroptera > Emballonuridae > Saccopteryx > Saccopteryx leptura. The sequence goes on along the minus strand of NC_089504.1, from coordinate 378,853,155 downwards.
CGAAAGCCTGGGCTTGCCTGGTCAAGGCACATATGGGAGTTGATGCTTCCAGCTCCTCCCCCCTGTCTCTCTCTCTCTTTTCTCTCTCTCTCTCTGTCTCTCTCCTCTCTAAAACTGAATAAATTAAAAAAAAAGGCAGTTCGATTTTTAATTTTTTAAGGAATCTGCATACTGTTTTCCACAGTGGCTGCACCAGTCTGCATTCCCACCAGCAGTGCAGGAGGGTTCCCTTTTCTCCACATTCTCGCCAGCACTTATTCTGTGTTGTTTTGTTGATGAGCGCCATTCTGACTGGTGTGAGGTGACATCTCATTGTGGTTTTAATTTGCATTTCTCTAATGATTAGTAATGTTGAGCATTTTTTCATATACCTATTGGCCATTTGCATGTCCTCTTTGGAGAAGTGTCTATTCATTTCTTTTGCCCATTTTTGATTGGATTGTTTATCTTCCTGGTGTTGAGTTTTGCAAGTTCTTTGTAAAGTTTGGTTATTAACCCCTTATCAGACGTATTGTTGAATATGTTTTCCCATTGTGTGGTTTGTTTTTTAATTCTATTCTTATTGTCTTTAGCTGTGCAAAAGCTTTTTAGTTTGATATAGTCCCATTTGTTTATCCTTTCTTTTATTTCACTTGCCCGTGGAGATAAATCGGCAAATATATTGCTGCGAGAGATGTCGAAGAGCTTACTGCCTATGTTTTCTTCTAAGATGCTTATAGTTTCATGACTTACATTTAAGTCTTTTATCCATTTTGAGTTTATTTTTATGAATGGTGTAAGTTGGTGGTCTAGTTTCATTTTTTTGCAGGTAGCTGTCCAATTTTCCCAACACCATTTGTTGAAGAGGCTGTCTTTACTCCATTGTTTGCTCTTACGTCCTTTATCAAATATCAGTTGTCCATAAAGGTGTGGGTTTATTTCTGGGTTCTCTGTTCTGTTCCACTGATCTATATGCCTGTTCTTATGCCAATACCAAGCTGTTCTGAGTACAATGGCCTTGTAGTATAACTTGATATCAGGAAGTGTGGTACCTCCCTCTTTATTCTTCCTTTTCAAGACTGCTGAGGCTATTCGTGTTCTCTTTTGGTTCCATATAAATTTTTGGAATATGTGTTCTATATCTTTGAAGTATGTCATTGGTATTTTAATCGGTATTGCATTGAATTTATAGATTGCTTTGGGTAATATAGACATTTTAATGATGTTTATTCTTCCTAACCATGAGCATGGTATATGCTTCCACTTATTTGTATCTTCCTTGATTTCTTTTATCAATGTTTATAATTTTCCGAGTACAAGTCTTTAATCTCCTTGGTTAAATTTACTCTTAGGTACTTTATTTTTTTGGTTGCAGTAGTGAAGAAGACTGTTTCCTTAATTTCTCTTTCTGACAGTTCATTGTTGGTGTATAAAAATGCCTCTGATTTCTGAGTATTGATTTTATATCCTGCCACCTTGCTGAATTCATTTATCAGGTCCAGTACTTTTCTGACTGAGACTTTAGGGTTTTCTATATACAATATCATATCATCTGCAAATGTTTTACTTCTTCTTTTTCAATTTTGATGCCTTTTATTTCTTCTCCTTGTCTGATTGCTGTGGCTAGAACTTCCAGAACTATGTTGAACTAAAGTAGTGAAAGGGAGCACCCCTGCCTTGTTAAGAGCACCCTGGTCTTAAGGGGATTACTTTTAATTTTTGTCCATTGAGTATGATGTTGGCTGTGGGTTTGTCATAGATGGCCTTTATTATGTTGAGGTATGTTCCCTGTATTCCCACTTTGCTGAGAGTTTTGATCATAAATGGGTGCTGGATTTTATCAGATTCTTTTTCTGCATCTATTGAAATTATCATGTGGTTTTTCTCCTTCCTTTTGTTTATGTGATGAGTCACATTGATTGATTTGCGAATATTGTACCAGCTTTGCCTCCCCAGAGTAAATCCCACTTGATCACGATGTATGATTTTTTTTTCACATATTGCTGGATCCAGTTTGCTAATATTTTGTTGAGAATTTTAGCATCTAAATTCATCAGGGATATTGGCCTATAGTTTTCTTTCTTTGTGTTGTCTTTGCCTGGTTTTGGAATCAGAATTATGCTTGCTTCATAAAAGGAGCTTGGAAGTCTTCCTTCCTCTTGAATTTTTTGAAATAGCTTGAGAAGGATAGGGGTTAGTTCTTCTTTGACTATTTGGTAGAATTCACTTGTGAAGCCATTGGGCCCAGGGCTTTTGTTTGTTGGGAGTTTTTTGATAACTGTTTCGATCTCATTTGTTGTCATTGGTCTGTTTAGGTTTTCTGATTCTTCCAGATTGATTTTTAAAATATTATATGTTTCAAGGAATTTGTCCATTTCATCTAGGTTGTCTGATTTTTTGGCGTACAGTTCTTCATAGTATTTTCTTACAATACTTTATTTCTGTTGTGTCAGTTGTTATTTCTCCACTTTCATTTCTAATTTTATTTATTTGAGTCTTCTCTCTTTTTTTCTTGGTGAATCTGGTTAAAGGTTCGTCGATCTTGTTTACCTTTTCAAAGAACCAGCTTCTGGTTTCATTGATCCTCTGTATTGTTTCTTTAGTCTCTATGTCATTTATTTACACTCTGATCTTTATTATTTCTTTCCTTCTACTACCTCTAGGCTTTACTTGCTGTTCTTTTTCTAGTTCTTTTAGGTGCAGGGTTAAGTTGTTTATTTGAGATTTTTCTAGCTTCTTAAGGTATGCCTGTAATGCTCTGAACTTCCCTCTCAGTACTGCTTTTGCTGTGTCCCATAAATTTTGAGTTGTTGTGTGTTCAATATCATTCGTTTCTAGGAATTTTTTAATTTGCTCTTTAATTTCATTGTTAACCCATTTGTTATTTAATAACATGCTATTTAGTTTCCAAGTGTTTGAGTATTTTTCAGTTTTTCTGTTGTGGTTGATTTCTAGTTTTATGCCATTGTGATCAGAGAAAATGCTGGATATGATTTCAATCTCCTTAAATTTGTTGAGACTGCTTTTTTGTCCTAACATGTGATCTATCCTAGAGAATGTACCATGAGCACTTGAAAAGAATGTATATTCTGCTGCTTTAGGGTGAAAGGTTCTGAAGATATCTATTGAATCGAGTTGATCTAGTGTGTCCTTTAAGTTTGTTGTTTCTTTGTTAATTTTCTTTCTTAAGGATCTATCTAGTGATGTTAGTAGGATATTGAAATCCCGTACTATTATAGGACTGCTGTTGATCTTGCCCTTTATATCCATCAAAGTCTGCTTTATATATTTAGGTGCTCCTATATTAGGTGTGTAGATATTTATAATGGTTATATCTTCCTGTTGGATTGCTCCCTTTATCATTATGTAGTGGCCTTCTTTATCTCTTACTATAGCCTTTGTTTTAAAGTCCATTTTGTCTGATATAAGTATTGCCACCCCAGTCTTTTTTTTTCATTTCCATTTGACGAAATATTTTTTTCCATCCTTTTACCTTCAGTCTATGTGCATCTTTTGTTTTAAGATGTATCTCTTGTAGACAGCATATGTATGGGTCCTGTTTTCTTATCCACACAGCTACCCTATGTCTTTTGATTGAATCATTTAATCCATTTACATTTAAGGTTATTATTGATATCTAGTTGTTTCTTGCCATTTTATTCTTTAAAGCTGTATTCCTCTTTTGCTATATTCTTTTCCCACTTTGATCTGTTTACAACAGGCCCCTTAACATTTCTTGCAGCATTGGTTTGGTTGTAATGAATTCCTAGAGTTTTTTTGTCTGGGAAGCTTTTTATTTATCCTTCAATTTTAAATGATAGCCTTGCTGGATAAAGTAGTCTTGGTTGTAGGCTCTTGTTCTACATTACTTTGAATATATCTTGCCATTCCTTTCTGGCCTTCCTTCTCTGTTGAGAAGTTGGATGTCATCCTTATGGGGGCTCCTTTGTAGGTGATAGCCTTATTTCCTCTAGCAGCTTTTAATATTTTCTCTTTATCACTTAGCTTTGGTATTTTAATTATGATGTGTCTTGGTGTACATTTCTTTGGGCTTTTCTTTAATGGAATTCTCTGTGCTTCTTGAACTTGTGTGACTTTTCCCTGCATCAGTTTGGGGGAGTTTTCAGCTGTGATTTGATTAAACAAAGTCTCTATTCCTTGTTCCTTCTCTTCTTCTTCAGGAACCCCTATGATGTGGATGTTATTTCTCTTTATGTTGTCACAGAGCTCTCTTAGAGTTTCCTCAGACCTTTTGAGTCTATTTTCTTTTTGCTGCTCTGCTTCCATGCCTTTATTTATCTTGTCCTCTAAATTGCTAATTTGATCCTCAGCTTCATCCATCCTACTTTTAATTCCTTCCATTGTGGTCTTCATTTCTGATATTGTATTTGTCATTTCTGATTCTTTTTTATTATTTCAATGTCCTTTTTTATACTTGCTATCTCTTTATTTAGGTGTTCGTAATGACCATCTATTGTTGTTCTAAGATCTTTGAGCATCATAACAATCATTATTTTAAACTCTGCATCCGGTAATTTGGTTATATCTGACTCATTCAAAATGTCTTTTTCTGGGGATTTCTCTTGATTCATTTGGGTTGCATTTCTCTGCCTTCCCATTTTGTCTGTGTATAAGAAGGGTGTGGCCACTGGAGTACAATGGATGTTGCCTCTGTGTTTTCTAGGTCTGTCTGCAGGCCCGCCACCCCCTGTGTCGCTGCCTCTGGCGTTTATGTATGAGCATTGCCGGTGCTGGCCCACTGTGGCTGTCATTGCTGTTTCTGCCTCTCCTCCATGGGAGGGGCTGTGTTCACCATTTCTTTAACTACAGAAAGTGAAAGCTTTGTATGAATTGTACACTAATTCTCTGGGAGTATTAATGGACGGCTGTTTGTTCTGGGGTTGTATGCCTTGGAGGCAGAAGTTCCCATTTTAAATTTAATTCTCTTTTGAAAGCTGTAGAATCTGAATAAGCTTATAGAAATATTATGTTGTGGGTTACAGTGTACTGCTTGTGGGTTGACTTCTGTAGGGCCAGGGGCCACTGTCATCATGTGCATTCACATTTAGGTTCACACCGGATTCAAGCAGATGGAAAAGAGACAGTGGAGCCAAAAAGTGGTGGGCCATTCCTTTATTAAAGTTTCACACTGGCCAATGAGCAAACACACAGAGAATTCCACTTCCCCCTCACTCAGAGCTCCCAAAGCTCTTACACATTCTTCTGTTCCACAACCAGGAGAATCTTCTCTGGTTTCTCCTACAATCAAATGCTCCACCAGTCTTAGGGGAATTCACAAAACCCCTCAGCCCTAGTTCCCCATCTGTACACTTTCTCTTTCCCTGCCAACATGGTGTCTCCTTCAGCACTCTGCATTCTGTCTGCTCTCTCTGCAAAATATGGCTTCTTTCTCTTTCTTCTCTCTCTTTTCAAAACTTTCTGTCATGAAACTTCTACCTCTCCTCCAGCAAACATTAGCAAAACAATGACCCTTCCCAAGCAGGAAAGTAATTTGCAATTTCACAGACCACATATACCTGGCACTGCCCAGCCCCCAATGCAAACTATAAGCGAGCAAACATAAAAATCATATTTTACAAATGTATTTGACCAACAACTTCCTAGAGGGCTTTTACCTCCTGAGTCTCTTAAACCCTCTTATGTGCCTTAGGGTCCCTCTCTGGCTGTGGAATACAACCATGAGAACTTGAAGCACAGGATGACCTGTCCTTAATTGCCACTTCCCAGACAAGTCAGTTATTTAACTACAATGTATTGAATTACCTATGGGACCACTCTGTGCCTTGCAATTTCTCAGACAACCCACAATTCTTCTCAGTTACCTAAGGATATCCAACATTTAGGCCAGAAGGAGTAGATGTCCCTTTTCTTTGGAGCTGAACGAGTTCAGTTTCTCATTTAACTAGCAAAGAGGTTTTTTTAAATTATATTCTCAAAAAGCAATCCCAATTGAAAGATAAAAACAGACACCCCTTCCTCTAACTCACGGATTGTTCTCTAACTCACTGATTCGATCCTCAGCTTTATCCATCCTACTTTTAATTTCTTCCATTGTGGTCTTCATTTCTGATATTGTATTTGTCATTTCTGACTGATTCTTTTTTATTATTTCAATGTCCTTTTTTATACTTGCTATCTCTTTATTTAGGTGTTCATAATGACCATCTATTGTTGTTCTAAGATCTTTGAGCATCATAACAATCATTATTTTAAACTCTGCATCTGGTAATTTGGTTATATCTGACTCATTCAAAATGTCTTTTTCTGGGGATTTCTCTTGATTCAGTTGGGTTGCATTTCTCTGCCTTCCTATTTTGCTATCTGGGGAGATAATTTCAGTGCAAGCAACCCTTATCTTTTGGTGCCACCTCAAGGACTTTCTAATAACAGCTCACATAAAGTCAGGACCTGTGACCAAAAGTAGGAAAGTCTGGAATTCCAAGAGAGAGCTCACCTAAGGTCCCCCAAAAGGAAGTAGGGAGTGTGTGGGGCATAATGGGACCCTGCTGGTGGTGCCTACACAAGGTCTGGGCCCACAGGGTGGTCCTGGGTGGTTTTCTCTGGAACCCTGCTCACATCACCAAAATGGCAATGAAAGAAATTTCAAACCTAAAGAAAGGTTTAGAGTTTATTTGAGTCAAGGCTGAGGGCTAGACCCAAAAGCAAAGCTTAGCAAGTATCTGATTAGTGGTATCAATACCACTGAGGAAGACAAGAAGGGATTTGGTGCTGGGCAGAAAGTGGGAGGACATGAGGACAGGGCAGGTCTGATGTTGACTTTGGAGTTGCTTGTATCTGATCTGGGCACAGAACACAAGAGAGACATCTGACTTAGCAACATATATCTCCATCATTAGAATTCATTGGTGCATTGAACATGTCAGAAGTGCTGAAATGCCCCAAGGGATTGTAAATTGTGGGGGAATAGAGAAGGGTTAAGAACAGGAGCCTACAGAGAATGGCAGAATTTTAAGGATGAGCAGAAGGAGAAATAGAGAGCAAAAGGCAAGGTTACAGTGGCATTACCAGAGAGACAGAAAGCTGTCCAGGATAGAACAGTGTTATGAAACTGGAGATGTGGAAATTTCAAGAAAAGTCAGCAAGCAAGGTCTCCATAAGCCTTTCAAGCTGCTGCCCCAGCACTGGAGCTCAAAGAGAGTGAGTCCAAGGAAGTCTGTGTGTGGCCCCTTTAAGAGGAACTCCTGGGACTCCAGCAGCCTTCTATCTCACTCAGCCACAAACCCTGCTGGTTTTTACAGCCAGAAGTTATGGCATTGGAACCCTTTGTCGGGAATCCTGGTGTGAGGCTAGGCCTCCTCACTCTTCAGAGGAGACTTCCACACCTGAGATATCCTTCCTGATTTTTAGCAGCCACATGTGGGTGTGGGACCATCCTCTGCCACACCTCCACCCCTCCTACCAGTCTCCACTGTGGCTTTTTCTCTATATCCTCTGTTGTAGGACTTCTGTTCAGCTAGATTTCAGGCAGTTCTGAATGATGGTCATTCTGTAGTTTACTTGCAATTTTTGTATGGTCGTGGGAGGATGCAATTATCACGTTTACTTACACCACCATCTTTCTCGGGCGCCTTATTGTTAATAAACACAACAGAATGTTCTCTATGTCAAAATTCACCTTGGACCCCAGACCACAACCCTCAAGACTCCAAGGTTGATCAGGTAACTGCCAGAGACATAGAAAGTTACATGTGTGTTCACCTTAAGAGCAAGAGTGGGTTTTGTTTTAAAGTAGATGAGCTTCGTGGTTGAAATAAGAATATATTCTCCCTTCTGCATAGACCATGTGAACAGCAAAGCCACAAAAGAGAAAATCCCTGGGTGCTGCCTGCTGTTCACAGGGTTGGGGCCAACTTCTCTCAGAGGGCACAGTATGAACAAACATTAATAACTAAGCACATGTTTTACTAAGAAATTATCATCCTAGCACTAGGCATTAGGATTCCCTGATGCTAACAGTCCAGCTGAAGGACCCTGCTCCCCTGCTCCTTGGGTGCCAAGAAAACCCACTGCCTTTAAGCAGTTATTCTGAGTGCATGGAGTATAGACTGATTGTGCGTGCTGGCAACAAAGGAACCCCAGGGAGAGCCGGATGAAATAGAGGATTTCAGGGCTGATGGAGATTAAATAGCTTGAGAACGGCTTTGTATATTAACTTCAGGGGACTCAGATCTTGCCACCTAAAGAGTGACACCTGATGCCTCCATTGTAGGGTAATAAATCTTCAGTAAACCACAGATCTCAAGTAGGCTGCTGAGAAGGTGAGCGAAACCACATCAAGCCCATCAACGTCTTCCTTTCTAGGACTGAAATGGCATCTCTGGACACTTACATGTCCATGAATAGCGAATTTAACACTTGAGACAATTGGAGTTTCATGGAATGATGAGTCCTTGGTCTTGTTGACACAACACCCCATGAAGAATACTATTATAACCTGAATTGTCAGTGGCAATGATGTAACGTGACTAACACCAAGTGGTGACCTAAGACTTCAGGTCTGTTACTCTAGGAAAAGAAATTCCTGGTAGACTTTTCTTTCTTTTTTTGGTGGGACTGAGGAGAGAGAACTGAGATACCTACAGTTGGGTGGCAGCAGTAAAAGAGTTTCTGGTCACTTATTTTTCTAGCAATTAAAAGACAGAACAAATATTTAAAAGAATGACCTTAGCAGCATCAATAAATATTTATATGTCATAGCCAAGAGGGTCCTCTCTGTTCTTCATGAACAGGGATGACAGCCACTAAAAGATCCACTATGTGTCATGAGCAGACCTAGAATACTGTAAAATAACAGTTCTCTTCTGGATCCACTACAAGAAAGGATGCTCTTGAGCTGTGTACCCACATTTCTCCCATGCGGCTCAGTATGCTATATACTGCATGGAAGGAAGAACCCCCTCCCTTCCTTCCTTCCTTCCTTCCTTCCTTCCTTCCTTCCTTCCTTCCTTCCTTCCTTCCTTCCTTCCTTCCTTTTTTGAGAGAGACAAGAAGGGAAAGAGAGAGGGGAAGGGGAGAGATGAGAAGTATCTACTCATAGTTGCTTCACTTTTGTTGTTTTTTTTTAGGAAGAACCTATCTTAATTGGAATACAGAAAAGGAAGTTTGCTTTTTTGGAGCACCAAAGATAAAATTTAAAGTTCAGAGGAGCTCATTAGAATTTGACCAATCCTCTTCTAAGGAGAACATATTCTAAATTTCAAATTATAAGCCATTCTTACTAAAAAATATGATAATGAAATTTCACTCAAAATAGAATTACACTTCATATTATACAGGAATAGACATCTTAGCGATTACACCAGGAATAGACATCTTAGTGATTACACCAGAAACGTGATATAAAAGTTGAACCCATTACAATACTTCTGTCATTCTTCATAGCAAGCTAAAACAAATAGTTTAAGCGAATCCATGATTTATTCACTTTAAGCTTTTTTCTCAAATGATCCAGGTAACTTGCATATTTTGATTAACATTGTATGAATACAGACCATAGAGATTTTATATATGTGTGCTCAGAAAGGAAGAAATGTGTTGCAGTTATAAAACACACTGATGCATATGGTAATCGTACTGTTTTCAATAAGCATTTAATCATTCTTTCCAAAGGCCTCTTGACTCAGCTAGTTTTTCACAAAGTAATGAGTGCTTTATTCCTCAGAAAATATTTCTAAATTGGCTTAGCACAATATAGTTACATAGTGTATCTGTTATATCAGGAATACATTTTGTTGTTACAAGACTTTGAAAAGCATAAAGACTGTTGTGAAATTGAAATATTTCCCCCAGATGTTTGATTGCCTAAGGCTAAATTAGGGAACAGAAGCAAAACAACCCTTGTGGTTTTACAGATGTCCTATCACAGTGCAGATTCTTTTATAATCCTCTGAATAAAATCTAATTTGTTTCATCTGGCGAAGAGGTCATTTCTAGCTTCTGAACTATATAAGTAGAAAGATCTGATAATCTGAATTGTATTTCATACTTAACTTGTACTTGGTTGATAAAGCAGATCATTGATGTTCCTTCTGGTCAATATTTTAAAAATATTTATAGTAGTTAAAATGAACTTGTATATTTTGATATACATTTGCATTTTCTTTGTATATAGCTCTTTAGAGGTAAGCCTTTTCCGCCCCCCCCCAACTTTTTAATTCTTTGTTTTATAACATTTTAAGTCAAAGACATGTCCTTGATAAAAAGCACATTCAAAACTCTATCTTTCTTTCTAGAAAATTCATAATCTGAAATGGTCAGCAGGAATACTCAGCTAAATACCCTCTCCTTGCCTGAAATTAAGAAAGACTCCTCTGTAGTCTTTACCTCTTTACAGTTCCATGGTCACCTTCCTAGAAGTCTCAACTCCCAGTTTGAAAAACACTAACTTAAAATCTGTGAAGAGTACTAATATTTTAAATTTACATTAACCAAATATATCTCTTTGGAATTTCCAGGAACACTGGTCTCAATATGAAAATGCAACATCAAATAATGCACCAAGAAGTCAGTCTTCTGAAGCAATCAATGGTCAGCAACCTTCCAGAAGGCCAGCCAAGCACAAGATTAGAAAAAAGCAGAAACACAATCATGACCTGAAGTCTTTGGGGACTGAAGAGCTGGTTGTCACTCGAAGAAACCTGAACAACACTCCCAGACAGCAACAAAATCAAAACCAGCCTATGGATACTTCAATGAAGCATGAAACAGTTGTGATTATGAATGCCCCTAGTAACGAATTACAACACTCAAGTGCACTTAGGGTCCAGGACCCCAAAGTAACCTCCAGTAAATTTGCTCTACCACAGCAGACTTTTGACGAGACATTGTATGAAAACTCTTCTAGATATCACTCAGTGATAAATTTTAATAAAAAAAGAGGACACAAAGACCAGGAAGAGAAAATATTTTCATACCAGCAGCTACACATCAATTCTCTTTCCGATATGGACTGGAACTGTCTTAATGGAATTACCCAGAGACAAGTGCCCCCGAGTCACAAAGGCTTTCAGCCTAAAAAGAACGTTCATAGAGCAACTGAAAACAAGAAGCAACCCAAACAAACTTATACAGACACAAAATATAAGAACTTGGAAATATTATGGTAAGAATGCTTTTTTCTCAAGTGGTTTTCTAGAGGAGAAATGAGAGACTGCCGGAGACAGACAGGGGAAGGAGAATGGGAAGTTGGTGGCAGGAAAGTGGGGTCAGGGGGTGGTCAGGAAGCATTCACCTAGCAATGTCCTTGGCTCTGATTTCTGCCTAAAGTCGTCCACTTTTCAGGCATTTCCTCCCTATCTCCTCCACTTTTTCCACTCTGGTTAAATCCGAGCTTAGAGGGAAGGGAGAAGGAGAGAAGGACTAGAAACCCAATCAGAAAAGATGAGTATATTTTGAGGGTTACATAATGTTTGGAGGAAACATATGAGCACCACCACTGTAATGACCTATCCTAAGAAAAGAATCTAAAATACAGAAAAATATGTATGCACGGAAATGTTTCCAGAAATGACCACAATAATCCAACAATAAGGAATTGTCTAGGTAAGAGGTGATGTTTATTATCATGTAACCACTCAAAATTATGGTTATGAGGAAAGACTTCGACAAAAAGAAAACAGTAAGATACAAAATTACATCTAAGGAGTTTGCACTCTACTATATTAAAATGCATATAGGAGAAGAAAAAGGCACCCAAATGTCACTAGTGGTTATCTCTGGCAAGAAAGATTGGGATTCCTTTTAATTTCTTCTTTATACTTTCTGAACTGTTGAGGTTCCCTACAGTGTAGATGTATTACTTTTACAATCAGAAAAAAGGGAAAACTATTTTAAGTATTACTTCTGGGGACATTGCTTGATGTCATTCAATCAGATAGATGTGTTTATTACACACTTGATTTTGTGCTGAGTATAATGAATGCTAAAATGGACAGAAAATACAAAAGTAGTATGATGCATGGGTTCCTTCAAGGAGCTTACTTTCAAAGGGAGATAATCTTACATATATCAATTAATCAGGAGACATTTAAGTGCTATAACTGGAGGTATGGAACATGCATTCATAGTTAGCTTCCTAGAAAAGATAGTTGCATGTCTTTTTTATCTGACTTTAGAAGGAATGCTTCTGGCATTTTTATCATTACAAATAATATCTAATTTTTGGTACAGAGGCAGGGGAAAGAGGTAGGAAAATTCCTTTTAGCCCTATTCCTTTTGCAAAGAACTTTTTATCATGATTGGATATTTAATCTTATCAAATCTTTTTCTGCCTCAATTGAAAAAAAAATCTCATCTTTAATTCTTTAATGTGGTTAAATATATTAACATTTTCTAATATTGCACTATCTTTCATTCCTAGGATTAACCTAACTTGTCATACTGTATTTTTTTAAATAAATCGCTTGATTTGATTCATTAGCACTCTGTTATCAAAGTGATATCAGGCCTGACCTGTGGTGGTGCAGTGGATCAGGCATTGACCTGGAATGCTGAGGTCACCGGTTCAAAAAAACCCTGGGCTTGCCCTGCCAAGACACATATGGGAGCTGATATTTGCTGTTCTCCCCTTTCTTTCTTTCTCTCTCTCTTCACTAAAATGAATAAATAAATAAAAATAATTTTTAAAAAAGGTATATCAGCCTTATAAAATGAGTTGGGAAGATTCCCCCGTTTTTACATCTTCATATACAATTGGAATTATCTATTACTTGGAGATTTCATAGAATTTTCTTGTAAAACTAAATTATGAGTAGTTTTTGTTTGGCTTTGTTTTGTTGCTTTTGGGCAGATTTCAACTTTAAGCTACTTAAATTTATTGTGGTATTCATGTATTTGGATTTATTTTACCATCTTGATTTGTCCATTCTGATCACCTTTCTCTTTACACCTTTTTATATTTTCTATTGAACTGAGAGAATATTCTCTGTTACTTTTTCATGTTACATTTTCATATGATCTGGAAATACATATTATATTTCTATTCTTTTTTTAACTTATATACAGGTAGTCCCTGGGTTATGAGTGAGATATGTTCTGTAGGTTTGAAAATGTTTAAGTATTTAAATGCACAGAAAGGTAAAAGTAAATACTGTGTTATGACAAACATCTAAGTTGCATTTAATACGTAAGTATACCTGTTCCCACTTACACACAAATTCAGCTGAAGTACAGATCTACAGAGCATATCTCATTTGTAACCCGGGGAATACCTGTACTTAACTAGTTTGGTGGTAAATTAATGTTTCTATTCTCCTCAAGAACATATTCAAGATCATTGGATTGTTGTTACCCAATCACTCTTTCTGCTATACATTTTATTATCATTCAGCATCTTATCCAGAACCTTATATCTCCAAAATTATTACTTTTACTATAGTTGTATAGACTCATGATGTTTTACTTTTCACATTGTTACTTTCTACTGAATTTATTGGGAAGACATTGGTTAATGAAATTATATAGGTTTCAGGTGTACCATTCTATAATACATCATCTGTATATTGTATTTTGTGTTCAGCACCCAATTCATTTACCCCCTTTATCCTCCTCCACCTTCCCCCTTCCACTCCCCCCCAGTAATCACTATACTGTTGTCTGTGTCTATGAATTTTGTTTTTTTGTTTGTTTTGTTTTGTTTTTTTGCTTATAACTATTTCTTTAACTCTATATTGCATAAATTGCTTGCATTCATTTCAGTTAGCTTTATTACTGGAGACTTCTCCTGTTCTTTCATTTGGGGCATGTATCTTTGACTCCCCTATTTGGCTATCTCTTCGTGTTTGTTTCTACGTGTTAAGTAGATCTTCTATGACTCCCAGTCTTTTTGTGGTGGCCTTCTGTATACAGTAAGTGTCCTGTGGGACCCAGTGGTGCAGTCTCCTTGATCACCTGATCTGGGTGCTCCTTGAGGGTCGCTTCTGTGGGGTCTTGGGCCCTCCTGTGTAATAGAGTTTGATTGCTGTTGGCTAATTCATGCATGGACCTGACCCTCAGGCTGGCTGACTGTGAGGATCAGCCAGCCACAGTGTATGAGCTGCTGTGAAGGTGCTGACCATAGGAAGTGAAATTTGTTTTAACTGGGTTTGGTGCCCAATGAGATATCCCTTTGGATATGTGGCTTCTGAAGCCCACTGGATCCTGGTGTGATGTTGTCTGAAACTGGCCACTGGATGTGTTGATTCTGGGTCTCTGTGGGGGAGGAAGTCTGGTGAAGCCTAATGTCAGATGCTGTCTATGACTGGCCCTGCAACCTGTTTGGAGCTACAAAGGAATCCACATTCTGTGGCTGCTTCTGCTGGGCCTGAACGTGCATGTGAAGGACCAAGCTATGCACGAAGGCCTGTTTCCACCAGCACTAAGCCAGGAGACAGGTCAGCAAAAGACCCAAAATATCCCCCAAGATCTGCCTCTAACTGCCCCTGCCTGCCAGCTGCCGGTTAGGCTCAGGCACTGAAAGAGCCTCCGGTGGTTCTCCAGTTTCATGAGTCAGGTTCTCGGTGAGGCACCAAGCAGGGACAAGTGGTGTTCACCAGATTGATGCAGGTTTAAACCCTGTGCCAGTGCTGGATCTGAGGCTACTCAACACATGTCCCAGTGAATACCCCTTCTAACTGCCACCTGCTGGGTGCTCACACACCTTTGTGTTGGGGTGGGGTCTCAGGGAGTCATCAGGAGGAGGCCAGCAGAGTTTATCAGGCCCTGACAGACCAATGAAAGGCTCTGCTCCAGTCAGGCGTGTGAGGGAGAAATGGCCGCCATCGTGAGCCACACAGTCGGTCAGTTCCAGATTCTGCCAGGAGCCTGATCTTAGCAGGGTAGGGCCAACAGGAGTCAGGAGGATTGTGGTAGTGGATCTCCCACGAAGGGGAAGGGCCAGTCACACTTGGGTGAAGGATGAGGGAATGGCCTCTGCCCCAGAACACAAAACTCAGTTAGTTTTGGATTTTATCTAGCCAGGCGTCCCCAAACTACGGCCCGCGGGCCACATACAGCCCCCTGAGGCCATTTATCCGGCCCCCCCGCCGCACTTCTGGAAGGGGCACCTCTTTCATTGGTGGTCAGTGAGAGGAGCACTGTATGTGGCGGCCCTCCAACGGTCTGAGGGACACTGAACTGGCCCCCTGTTTAAAAAGTTTGGAGACCCCTGATAGATCTAGGCAAGGTGGTGCTGCCACCAGGAGTTGCGTGGAAACCACAGGAAGCCTGGCAAGTGGGGCTATCAGATCTCCCATTAAGGCAAGCCAGGTTCATGGGAAAGTGGGAGGGATGGCTCTTGCCTCGAAGCCACACTTCTCAGTCACGGACACCCCCTGAGTTTGTCCAGAATTCTACACCTCCGCTCCAGGCAGCTGACCCTTCAGCAGAGTTCAAGCTCCACCAGGTGAGCAACAGAGTCCAAAGGGTGAGGCTGTTACATTCCCCCTGACTGATGCTTTATGGAGGGGAGCGCTTCACTCAAGAAAGATGGTGTTTGCAGTATTGGAGAAGGACTCAGCACAGGCATCCTTTTCAAAAGGACAGCATAGGCAGCTGTCTTTTCAAGTCTTTCCCCAGAGTCACAAACCTCAGACTCTCCTCATGTGATTGCAGCCCACTCCGCCCTCCCTCTGCTACAACCCAGGGTAAGTGGCTACAAATGAGATTTTGTTCATTGGCCCTTTAAGAGGGTGCTTGTGTCTCTAATGGACTCCTGTCTTTCCCAGACAGACAGAACCCCTGCCAATTTTCACAGCCAGATGTTATGCGGGCACCTTTTCCCAGCTCTGGTGCTCTGGACTGGGGAGCCTGGCATGGGGTTGAGACCTCTCTTCTAAGGGGAACCTTTGCAGCTGAACTATCCCTACAGAATCTCAGCTGCCGCCTGTGGGGTGGGGTCAGCCCTTTTCCCATCTCTGCCCTTCCTACCAGTCTCATGTGGCTTCTTCTATAAATCCTTGGTTATGATACTTCTCTTCAGCTAGTCTTCGGTTGATTATTCGGATTGATTGTTCTATATCTTAGTAGTAATTCCAGTTTGGTTCTGGGAGGAGGTGAGTGGAGCTTCCCTTACCCCACTGGCATCTTGGTTTCCCTCCAGTGAATGGTGTTTTAGATTTAACTAATTGCTTATTAATGTTTTTGTCTCATATTCTTGTTTCTATTTTATTCTTTTCCGGAAGTAGATTCTTTAGAAATTCTTTCAGCAAGTGTGTGTGTCACTGGTAAACTTACCTGAAAATACTTTACCCTCTGTCTTAAATTTTAATTTAACCTGGTAAAGAATTAAGCTCTTTAAAAACCTTATTTTTCTATCTCCTACTTTGTGTTTCTTTTAAAAGTTGTCAATATAATCATCATTCTTTTTGTTTTTAATTTGGCTTTCTTTTGCTCATTTTAAGTTCTCTCTTTTGCTTATAGTGTTGTGAAGTTTCACTCTGATTTGTCTAGGTATGAAAATTTTAATCCTGCTTGTTATTTGTCTATGAGTCCTAAATCTGAGGATTCATCTCTTTCATAAATTCTAAAAAATTACCACTTATTTTCCCTTTGAATATTATGTCTTCCATATTTGTTCTATTTTTTTCCCCCTCTGGAAACACCAAATACATGTATATTAAATTTTCTTATTCTAGACTCTGTGTCTTTTTAACTCTGTTTCTTATTTCCCAGCTTTTATCTCTCTGTGCTTGTTTCTGAGAAATTTCCTTTGATGAGTTTTCCAGTGCAATAACTCTCTTCAGCTGTGTCCAATATGCTCTTTAATGTAACCATTGAGTTGTAAATTTTAATGAGCATAATTTTCATGTCTAGAATTTCTTTTTGGTTCTGATTAAAACCTTCCTGTTCTTTTTTCCAAATATGTTTCCACAAGTTTTGGTTGCTTCTTTCATGTCTTTAATAATTTTAAGCCTGCTTTCTTTATGAATATTATCTAATATTCTATTATCTGAACTTCTTAGGAATATGCTACTGCTTCATGTGTGTGTGCGTGATTTCGGATTGTAAACTTATGTTTAGCCATCTTGTCTGTAGACTGCCAGGCAGACTTGGCTGAGAGTATATCCCTCCAGAGAACTTTTATGTTGGTTACCATCAGTTACTACAGAGGTATTCCTCCTCCAGGATCATTTTTATGTTAATTATGTTAATTTCTTGGGGTTGGATTTCCATGATTATGTGAATAAGGTAAATCTGAACCCCAAATATTTTCCCCTTGCATCCACAGGGATTTCCCCCCAATTCATAGCCTTGACCAAGACAATACAGCTTGCCTGTTGTTTCTCAGGGTGCTGAATGAGTTTTTCACTAATCCATCTTTTTATGGAGGATGTAGCTCTTCGAGGGTTACGAACTTCATGCAGGCATCCCAGTTCTGTCCCCCTGCCCCACACGGGGTTATGATCTCACATACCCAGTGCCAGTGTTAAATGTTAAAACTCAATCTTGTAGGTCCAAAACTTCCACTAAGAAAGCCATAGATTCAGCTTATGCAAAATCTACTTTAGTTTTAGTGTTTTTTGTTTGTTTGTTTGTTTGTTTTTTAGTTTTTAGTCTTTGAAGAGTCTTACAAATTCAACTATATTTTGAAAGGGTGTTTGTTTAATCCATTTTTGTACTTTGGAGTGGGAAGTGTTTTGATTTTTCCAAACAGTGGCTTCTTTTTCTACTTTAAATACATTAAATGAGCCCTGGCCGGTTGGCTCAGTGGTAGAGCGTCGGCCTGGCGTGTGGAAGTCCCGGGTTCGATTCCCAGCCAGGGCACACAGGAGAAGCACCCATCTGCTTCTCCACCCCTCCCCCTCTCCTTCCTCTCTGTCTCTCTCTTCCCCTCCCACAGCGAAGCTCCATTGGAGCAAAGATGGCCTAGGCGCTGGGGATGGCTCCTTGGCCTCTGCCCCAGGTGCTAGAGCGGCTCTGGTCGCAACAGAGCGACGCCCCGGAGGGGCAGAGCATCGCCCCCTGGTGGGCAGAGCACTGCCCCCTGGTGGGCGTGCCGGGTAGATCCTGGTCGGGCGCATGCGGGAGTCTGTCTGTCTCTCCCCGTTTCCAGCTTCAGAAAAATACAAAAATATATATATATATATACATTAAATGAAAATTCTAAGTCAGAGCTAGACTATCCAAGAAAAAAAAAGATAGAAACATTTTAAGATAAGAAATCAATGTAATTATGAAGAGTTTAAGCTAATGGTCATCCATTTGATTTACAGAGTAATAAATATATCAAAATAATGGTTCATAAAGACATTTATGCTAGAAGTCCTAGGTATGTATCCAGGTCTTACGAACAGATCTGTGCTTCTTTCTCCCACAAAGGAAATTCCCTTCTCCCTCTGAGAGCCGAGCTGCCCCTGCATCTCCAGACTCGCGGCTGGCTCACATCATGGACCAGCACCAGCAGGCCTTACTGCAGCTGGCTGAGGTGCAGCCCAGGGAGGGGGCCGCCACCAGCGTCCCCTTTCCACCCAGACCGTCAAGAATAGACACTGAATCCCAGCTCAGTTCACTGAGCAGCCAAAGAAACCAAAGGAAAGTTAGTCGTAGCAATTCTGAAGGCTATCTGTTTCAACTGGAAAAAGGAAAAAAGCCTAGAAAAAGCAGCATGAAGGTAAGAAAAATCTTTTTACCCAATAACCTTTTAATTGTGATAATACAGGTGGACCTTGATTTCCATTCCCATTGTCACAGCCCTGGAGCAGGGATGGTCACTACTAAGCTACTGTAACAACTGGGTATTCCAGGTCCAGAAGGAAAGTCTTTACCTGAGCCTTGCTACTGCTTGTGGTTTCCCTCTTCTTCTTGCTGGGAGTCGTTGCTACCAGCGATGCCTATTTCCATCCCCTTTCTGCTTCATCTCAGAAAAGGGTCTACATTTGCAGAGAGGCAACAGTCCCCCTTTTGGCACAAGCTTCACTATCACACCCTCAGGGCAGCTGCCCACACCCCACCTCATGCCCTCGTCTGGGCTGATCCCCAGGTACATACTCACGTCCAAGAAGAAGAGGAAGCCGGGCTGAGCAGGTGAAAGCCACTGTTGCCACTGCCTTTTCCCTGCCACCCACACTGCCTGCCCACTCCTGAGAACACTGCTTGGCCCTAATCGCACCTCAGCTCCTGCTGTAAAATACTCAGGATAGCCGATGACGGAGCTCGCTCGTGAACACTTGCTAATCTTTACCGAGTCCTTTGTTCACAGTCAGATTCACCATTACCTTTGTCTGCTTAAATCTCTCCGGTTGGGTCTACATGGCTAAATAGGAGGAGTTAAGGAGAGGGGTTGGCAAAGTGAAATGTTTCTGGGAAGAAATGAAGGGGTAATGAAGGAGCCTCCTTATAGTCTTTGTATTTCCCCCCAGGAAAGACCTCACACTTGCTTCTAGTGTCACATAGCAGGGAAGAAGCCGGAGAATGCATTTTGTTTTACAGGGCAACAGGGAAAGACCTGGTAGGAAGCAATAAGCCTGTTGTTCTGAGTTGGTTCCTCAGGAACAGACACTGAAATGGAGGTCTGCAGGCACCAGGGTTATTGAGTAGTGCTTCTATTGTTGAGGAGCTAGGCGGGCAGGGCTGAGCCCAAGGAGAAGTGTCACTGTCATGCAGGTATGACAGACACCTAAGCCAAACCCATGAGGCTTGGGAAGTTGGGATGGCTCCCTAAGGCCAGCGACCCAGGCTGTTGTTACCCAACATGAACCATCCTTTGGCTATTGAATACCCATTAGGAGGGGTTGGGCATAGCAGCTCCCTTTGGCCAAGGGCAGTTTATAGGGAGGGACTCAGCTGTGAGCCCTAGCAGACAGCACTCCCCGCAGCTGAGAGAATAGGGCCTCCCTCCAGAGGAACATCCACTACGAGCAGTTTTAGGAAATCATACTCACTTGTTGAATTCCAGCAAGGTATCAGGAATCGGTAGGTGCTGGGGTATCGAGAGAACGAGCCATGACCCTCCTCTGGAAGAAGTTTACATTCACGGAACTGGGGAAGACACACATGCAAATGGCTCCAGTATAATGTTGTCATTTTAAAAGGGGACAGAGAGGCGAATGGGGAACACAGAGGAGCACAAGGAGGGACACTTCCCCACCTGGGGGTCAGGCAGAGTTTCAGGAAATCATTGTGAGCTGGGTCTTAGAGGCTGATCAAGAGTTAACAAAAGAAGAAAGATCGAAAGAACCTTTTTGATAGAGGGACTGGCCTGAGGAAGCTTGAGACAGCATGACACATCCTGGGCACTGACAGCATTTCAGCTGCTGTCACCGAAACTAGAAGGCAGAGTGTGGAGGAATGTGGAGAAGTGGGCTAGAGCCTAGATGGGTCTTGTTCATCATTTCAAAAAGGGCTTTATTCTGTAGGGCAGGGTGTGGGAGGAATGGACACACAACTAAAGAATATTGACCATGATTAGATTTGCATGCAGGCAGATGCAAAGTGTTCCAGAAAGTGAGGGGATTGTAAAGTCAGGGGATCCTCACGTGGGACCTTCAGGAGAAAAGAAAAGGGTGCCTTTGAAGAGAAGGGGGAACTGGACTAGAATAGACAGTGGGTCATATTAAAGAGAAAATCAATACTGCTTGGGCTGAGATATGACCTTGGAGGTTGATGGTCATGAGGCACGCAGCCTACCTCTGCAACCCCCACCTTGCAGGTTTATAGCCCCAGTCATCCGCTCACTCATAACACTGGAGTCCTTAGCTCAGCGCTGTCCCGTACTGCACCTGAGGGCTCCTTCAACTGCTTCCTCATATCCTCTGCTTTGCCGGAGTCCATAATTCCTGCCTGGGCTCAGGAAACCACTACTACTGGCCTGGAGCTGGGATATCCCCCAGTTTCACTATAAATAAGAAGAAATAGGTTTCTGGGATCACAAGTCATTTTTACCCCAGAGAAACATCATTGCATGATAGGTTCTGAGGTACCATTAGTACCATTTTCAAGTACCGTATTTCCCCATGTATAAGATGCACCCTTTTCCGAAAAATATGGAGTCTAAAAACTGGATGCATCTAATACAGTGGTTGTGGCATTTCAAATGCTATAGATGGAATTGAGGACGAGGCAATATATGAAGACAGTGATTCGTCATCAGACACAGATAAGGACAAGCTAATGGATGGGAGTTGTGACAGTGATGAGAAGTTGTATGAATTTTATGATGAATAAAACTTGAGTTCAATAACTTTATGTAATACATTTTTTTTTCAAATTTCAGGCCTCAAAATTAAGGTGCTTTTTATCCATGGGGAAAAACGGTACTTCATAAATAAAATAAGTTTTGTAGACCAGACTAGGAAGCCACATACCATGGCTATTATTATTTCTAAAGGGAAATGTATCCAGAGCTTGGGGACCAACACATTCTCTATGTGGGAATGGTCCATTCACTCCAGAGTTTATGTGTCACCAGGTCCTAAATCTAGCTCAAACATACTACCTCAGACGAGAACCTTCTGAGCAAAGGTTCTTGCCAACTATAGGTTATTGTTAGAAATGCAAGCTTTTATTGCAGATTAAGGTTAATTCTTAATTTTTAAAGTTGCTAGTCAGTTGGCATGAAAGAAATTATCCTAGATGATCCTAGGCTATTCAAGTGGCCCAATGTCATTAGAAGAGTCCTTAAAAGTGGAAGAGGGAGACAAAAGAGCCAGTGTCAGAGTAATGGGCACACCTCAGAGTCATCATGGGATCAGTTTCAGGCCACTGCAATAAAGCAAAGATCATAATAAAACCAGTCACATGAAATTTTTTGGTTTGCCAATGCATATAAAAATTATGTTCTCACTATACTGTACTCTATTAAGTGTGTGTTATATTTAACAAAACAATGTACATGACTTAATTAAAAATACTTTATTGCTAAAATATGTTAACTATAAAAAGAAAGAAAGAACGGAAGGGAGGGAGGGAGGGAGGGAGGGAGGGAGGGAGGGAGGGAGGAAGGAAGGAAGAAAGAAAGAAAATGCAAGCATTAAATTCAGTACTTAGTGAGCAGGGGTTAGTGGAAGCAATGGAGTCGGCCATCCCCAAGTTCTTCTCTCCTCTCCTGTCTGTTACCTGATCTCTCTGTGACTGGGGCAAGTTATTAATTCACCTAAGCCCCTATTTCCTCATATGCACAATCAGAATTGTCCTTTATTTTTGTAGATTTGGTAGGTTAATTAAATGATCTATTGAAACCTTAGTTAGCAAAGAACAGACATTAATAAGTATTAGTTTCCTTTCCCTTTCTTCCCCTCTTAATATTTCGAATTCATGTTTTTCTGAGAAAAGGCAACAGAAAGTACCCTCGTGACAGGGTACCTCACCAGGAAAATTGAAGACAATGGGAGGGTAAGCAAGAGGAAGAAAGAGAACCTCTGGTTGCTCCCTCCCAAACCCTGTTTCCAACTTGGAAAATCCCTCCCTTCCTGCCTTCTTTCAGAAATGTTACAATCCAGGCCTATCCACTTTCTCCATCCAACACCTTCAGTCTACTTCTGACAAACACACAGAAGCACTCTTGTCCTTTATGCTATTCCAGAAGCTAAAATGATTTAGAACTGAACTATTTGTATAGGACAGCAGGTAGCGGAGGCACCAGACAGAAGGAATCATTATCCAGGTCATGCCCATTTGCTAGTCGGCAAATCTTGTGGTTTCTAAGGGAATCAACTTGAATCACATTAAAACTTGGAGGATTTGTAAAGATAATAGGCCCAAGCACCATGCCTCTTCTCCTCACAGTTCTGTTGTGACTGATTTATAAATACTAGGCATTGTCCATGACATTAAATCCAGACGTCAGGCCTTAAGAGATTAACACAATGCAAGGGATGACAGTCCAAAAATATCTATCGCAACCCACCCCAAAATAACTGCTTAAGGGTTCTCTGATAGCTGACTATGTTGAGCTGAGCTACAGTGATTAACTTCTGTGTTTGTTGTCATCTGGGCATTGCTGCTTGACTGCTTCCAAGAAAAGGTTTATTGGGATTAAGTTTAGCAACTGCAGAGCAAATTTCCTTCACTTGCTGTTCCTCAGTATTTGAAGCATTGTTTTCTTGGCCTGTTTTTGGAGTAACTTTCTCACATTTACACATCTGAGGAATGTTTTGAGGGTGAAAAAAAGCTCAGCAGTGTCCCCCACAGCAGTGTACAACATGTCAGGGCTGAAACAAGTCCTCACGGACAGCCGATGTCATTTTCAGTTCTGACACGCCTTGCCCCATGTTTATAATAAAAAATAATTCTTCTGGCTTGAAAAGAAGTGTCATTAATTACTTGCAAATATCTTCCATAAGGAGAGTCTTATGCCATCTTCTGCTAAAGAGATCAATAGTGAGTATCAGTTCAGAGGGGCAGGTCGTTGCTTAGCAGTCATCGAGCCAGGGGCCGGATGTCAGCTTTGTGAATTTTATGTGAAGACTAGCAGCAAACCATCAGGGGTTCACTGAGAACATGCTTGTCTCCCCTCCGCCCCTGTGTTTGGAGACTAACAGGACTATCATTGTTGATTTTTTTTTTTTACATTGTGCTATTTTGACCTCTTAGTCTTGTAACAGTCAAAGAGAAGTAAATCAAAGTAAATTCTAGGGATTATTTTATTATGAAAGCCTTTTGAAGAGATGGAAAGTAGATTAGCGGTTGCCTAGGGCTGGATTTGTAGGGGAAAGGGGAGTGACTGCTAATGGGTGTGGGGTTTCTTTTTAGGGTGATGAAATGTTCTGAAATTGGATTGTGGTGATGTTTGCACAATTCCATGAATATACTAAATAACCACTGAATTGTACAACTTCAAATGGGTGAATTTTGTGGTATGTGAAATATCTCAATGAAGCCATTAAAAAGACTTCTGGTGGAAAGAGATCAAACAAACTTGCATGGCTGTGAACCAATCAAGATTACTTGAACCAGAGTTAAGGAAATCCAGGATTTTTCATTGCCAGTCACCCAGAACAAATTCTGTTAGAGCCATTGCTGTCCCTGAGATATGTCACTTTTGCTAGAAGTGTCTTATCCTCTAAAGGGGTGAATGTCATTTGCAGATAGTCCTTTTGGGCCACACGTTTTCCTTCCAGTTGATATGTAATGCTAGACCCTCAGCTCTGTTTTCCTCTAACAGCCAAGTCGTGTTTATTCAAGGTGACAGTGAAAACTGGGACTGGGAGGAGCAAGTGATTATCCACGCTTCATGGTGTGTTTTTTGAGTCAGTGCAGTGATCAAAGTTAAGCGGCTTCAGACTAAGGATGTGATTTCTGGACCCCGATCATGTCTTTCTCATCAGTTTTGGACAAATTGGATATACGACTTGGATACGCATGGGGTTCTCTCTTTTGTTATTGGTTTACTTTGGCAAATCGACAACAACTTAGTGATTGCAAAGCAATGGTACAGAAGGCATACGTCAGAAAAAAGAACAAATTTGCAGTTGCAAAATATAAGACATTAGAGTTTATTCACTTATTAAAAATTAGCAAAGGATTTAAAATGTGGTAATACCCAGTGTAATACAGGTTTAGGCAAAAAAGAGCATTCTCTTCTTTTTTGCCTTTTAAATACCATATAATATATATGTATGTATGTATGTGTATATTTTTAGTTTTTTAATTTTTAAATTATTGTTTACTTTCAGTATTATTTTGTATTGGTTTCAGGCATACATCCTAGTGCTTGGACAATCATATACTTTACAAAGTATTCCCCTGATATCTCCAGTACCCACCTGGCCCCATGTATAGTTATCGCAATGTTAGTGACTATATTCCTTATGCTGTATTTAATGTCCCTGTGACTACTCTGTAACTACAAATTTGGGCTTCTTAATCCCTTCACCTCTTTTACCCAACCCCTGTCCCCTCTGGCGATTACCAGTTTGGTTTCTGTCTGTGAATCTGTTTCAATTTTGTCCATTTATTTTGTTCAAAAGAGGCATTTTTATACCTTTTTAATGAAAGTGTTCATTAATAACCTTAATAAGTTTCTGAGTCTGTGTCCATAATCTTACTTCTCTTAATTCATCTCCAAAAAATCATCAGAGTGGCCCACTAACAGTGTTCATTCCTCATACATTTTAATCCTTCAACATCTAGGGGAATAGCTAAATAATTCACCTATAACTAGACAATAGAAATCGTTTTACAGATTAGTGACATAGAGCATCTTTTCAGATGTCTATGTCTTCTTTGGAGAAATGTCTTTTAATATTCTCTGCCTATTTTTCAATCAGATTGTTTCCTTTTTGTTTTTGAGTTGTATGTGGCATATACATATTGTGACATGTGTATCATGTGTGCTTATACAACGCATATGTGGTGGAATATTACACAGCAACAAAAAATGAAATCTTGCTATTTGTGACAACATGGATAGATCTAAAGGGTATTATGCTAAGTGAAATAAGTCATACAGAGAGACAAATGCAGTATAGTTTCACTTATATGTGGAATTTAACAAAAACCAACTAAACAAACTAAAAAGCCATACCCCTAGAAACAGAGACCAAAGGAATGTTTACCAGAAAGAAAGGATTGGGGGATAGGTGAAAAGGGGAAGAGGAATACAGTCAATAATGTGATAAATAGTGAGAGATGATCACTAGAATTAGTGGGGTAGGATCATAAATGTGACCCCATGGTTGTTGGCTTGAGCCCAAAGGTTACTGGCTTGAAGCCCAAGGTTGCTGGCTTGAGCCCAAGGTTGCTGGCTTGGACAAGAGGTCACTGTCTCTGATGGAGCCCCCTGGTCAAGGCACATATGAGAAAGCAATCAATGAACAAATAAGGTGCCACAATAAAGAATTGATGCTTCTCATCTCTCTCCCTTCCTGTTTGTCCCTATCTGTCCCCCCCCCCAGTCACTCTCGCTAAAAAAAAAAAAAGTCTCTGGACTGTCTGCCCAATTCTAAGGAATCTAAGAGCACATTGGATATATTGTATATCTTAGGACTTAATAATGAACAGAAACTTTCAAAATATAGAACAACACCATGCGTCGTCATGAGCACAGAGACAGACAGCCCTGTGCAGAGTTAGTACAGCACTGCTTCCTCAGTATGGAGGAGTTCCTCCCCCTTCTGCCACTCTGAGCACACCCAGCTGTGCCCTAAGAGAATTGCTGTCATCCAAACACCTCTTTGGTTTTGTTCTTCATACCCTTCCCACAAAAGGAAACCAAATAAACTCACAAACTCAAACTTAGCTGCCCCAAAGGGCATCTACTGCATGTATCAAGTCAGTTTTAGTAGCAAAAGAAGAATTTTGAAGAATATTTTAATCTATCCTATGGTCAGAAGAGTATTAGAATTTTTCCTGCCCATTATTGTGCTCATTCCATGATCAGTTAATTAAATTGCCTCATGTTACTTTGTCCCTTTAAAGATAAAAATACTAATAAGAGTTATATAAAGGCCCTGGCCGGTTGGCTCAGTGGTAGAGCGTCAGCCTGGCGTGCAGAGGTCCTGGGTTCGATTCCCGGCCAGGGCACACAGGAGAAGCGCCCATCTGCTTCTCCACCCCTCCCCCTCTCCGTCCTCTCTGTCTCTCTCTTCCCCTCCCGCAGCCGAGGCTCCATTGGAGCAAAGATGGCCCGGGCGCTGGGGATGGCTCCTTGGCCTCTGCCCCAGGCGCTAGAGTGGCTCTGGTCACGGCAAAGCGATGCCCCAGAGGGGCAGAGCATCGCCCCCTGGTGGGCAGAGCGTCGCCCCCTGGTGGGCGTGCCAGGTGGATCCCGGTCGGGCGCATGCAGGAGTCTGTCTGACTGTCTCTCCCCGTTTCTAGCTTCAGAAAAATACAAAAAAAAAAAAAAAAAAGAGTTATATAAAATTATTTTTACCTTGTAAAATATCTAAATCACACTGAATAAAGTGAGTTTCTCAGTGGGTCATACCTAGACTCCTTAACCCTTAAATATTTACTTTCTTTTGAATATTATGAAATCATTGGACAGGGAACTCTTATTTTGAAGTAATGCACTAATTCGGTTTAGTGAACAGTTTAAGACTAGACATAATAGTAATAGCAGCAGCAGCAAAGTGGTAACGTGCATGCTATACTAGAAATGTTAATAACAAAACAGCACTTTGCTCACTTGAAATTTTTTTAAAAGACTTTTATTCATTTTAGCAAGAAGATAGAGAGAGAGAGAAGTTGAGGGGCAGGGGAGCTGGAAGTATCAACTCCCATATGTGCCTGACCAGACAAGCCCAGGGTTTCAAACTGAGGACCTCGGCGTTCCAGGTCAACGTTTTATCCACTGCGCCACCACAGGGCAGGCAAAATTTTTATTTGTAATGTTCAGAATTCCTAAATTTCAATTTTTTTAATTGCGGAAGTGGCAAAGTCAAAACATGTTAGCTAACCAGCTACAAAAATACCAAAGAAGCTATTATCAATAACTACCATCAAAATGGAAGAACTGTCAGAAAAATGCACCCACCTCTTTTCATTTCCTTATGTGGTGGCTATGACAACTTTGGAGGGCATATGAGTCCTTAAAAGAAACTGTCTCTGTAAATGTATTTTTAGAGTCCCAAGCTGAAAGTTTATCAGAAAAGAGACGTGAAGCTTGGAGGCCTTGGACCTGACCTTGAGTCCATCAGAAAGAAAGTGAGCGTGATGTGCATATAGTGTTTTCAGGCTTGGATTTGCTCATCTATCTTTTAGCAAAAAATGTATAAAATGCCTGCCCCTAGACCCAAGTCCTCATTCAAATGTCTCACTCTGAATAGAGACACTTCTGAACTATCACTGGTAATAGAGACCCAGGCATTTCTCCGACTGTAAAATAAAATTACTTAGCCAATGTTGTTTGATGTATCCACCTTTCAGTTTTGAAGGCCCGAGCAGAAAAGTGGGACATGTGCACATAAAAAGAGACGTGTGTGTTATGTGGTTGTAGGTCTTTCCCAATAGAATTATCTTGGTAATTTTGAACAGTGGCTACAGAGAAGACACTTAGGGTAAGAGTTTCTCAACCCATGGAAAGTGCATCCACTTTATTCTCTTTCCCCTAGAGAAAGGAGATCTTCATTTAATGTGTTTTAACTGCAGTTGCACTCAAGGCATAAAAAGAGAGTATAGTTCAAAGGTGGAAGTAAAAATGAAAATAAATTGGGTAAATACAACAAAGAAGAGGCTGAATGTGAGTTAGCCACTGTTAAGGGAATTCTGGGTATGCTATTGCAGTGATGTTGTCCCTCAGAGAAAGGACTCTTTCTGAGAGAAATATCAACTTAACCATTTCACCGCTGTCACCTTACATGTGCGAGTCCCATCTCCCCTGTGTTGCTGATAGAATATGCCGTGCTCAATAAAATTAGTGTCACTTTAAGTCGAAAACGGAGATCTAGCAGGACCAGCGAGTCATTGTCACTTTGTTTCTCTGCATAGATGAAGAAATTAATACAGCAAAAGGAATATGCGAAACAAGTTAAGGAGTACAACATGAGGATACTATCCAGTCTGTCAAAACCACAAACAACAAAAACTGAAAATAAATCTCTCATCTCTCGGCAGAAGGTAAGACTTTCTTACCAGGGCAGTTACCTTTTCAATTAGAATTAAAAAGAGGCTCTGGCCAGTTGGCTCAGCAGTGGAGTGTTGGCCTAGTGTGTGAAGGTCCTGGTTTGATTCCCGGTCAGGGCACACAAGAGAAGTGACCATCTGCTTCTCTTCCCCTTTTCATCTCCCTTCTCTCTCTCTCTCTCTCTCTCTCTCTCTCTCCTCCCACAGTCATGGCTCAAATGGGTCAAGCAAGTTCACCCCAGCCACTGAGGATGGCTTGATGGCCTCACCTCAGGCACTAAAATAGGTCAGTTGCCGAGCAACAGAGCAATCCCCAGATGGGCAGAGCTTAGCCCCATAGAGGGCTTGCTGGTCCCGGTTGGGAGAACCTGTCTCTCTGCCTCCCCTCCTCCCATGTAATAATAAAAAAAGAATTTAAAGGAAAACTTTGTAACCTCATAACTTAATAAATTCCCCCACATGTTTTGAACATAGGGGATGTTTTAGCTACTACCATTCCTGCAGCTCCCCACCATTCACAGATATGGATGTAAAAATGATATACACACATATGATGCTATAAGGTTAGCCTTTTACTTTTCCTGAAGTTCATCACTGTCTTTATTCATCTCCATGTTTTCTTCTAAGTGTAGTGTTTCAAGTTTGTCACACATAAAAATCGAACAGTCAGGAGATATCTTAGTTAATCAGAATTTGTAGTTTCTCCCATCAGTTTCTTTCTCTACCATTAAATACATCAATGAATTTAGTGTTTTGTGCTGTTTGTGGCTGCCTATGTCAAAGAAAAGTCCTTGATTGTTTCTCTCAGATTCATTCTACGTTTTTCCTAATGGGTTGTAAATATAGTTTATAGCTTCCTCTATCCAAGAAAAGTAATTTCATAAAATACAGAATGTTCTCCCTCTCAGTCGTAGTCATCCAACTGTAAGTCATGATGTGAATGAAATATGTTCTATAGGGATACGGAGCCTTGAAGAGCAAGTTTCTGCCTCAGTCACAATAAAAGCAAGGGATCCTTTGCAAGAGGGACAAGTGACCCTTTGGAGCCTTTAAGAATTTGTACTTTATGATCTCTTTCACAGACCATCATATTTTTGATCTATTGCTTTTCTTCCTCAGACCTTGAAGACCTCAATCCACTTGAGTTTCCCTAGTGCCACTTCTTTTTCTCTCCAATTCATTATTTTTTCATGAAGAGATTCAGGCAACATACCGAAGTTACCTACACATACCGAGAAGTCTGGAGTTTTTCTGTTTTGAGGGTATCTTTTCCCTTCTAGGACCTAAATATATTCCCCATTCCTATTTTAGCCATCAAAAACCTCTTATTAAAGTATAAAATAAGAAAAATAATAATTTTTAACCTCTAATAAATACCCGCTAGATTTCTAAAAGCCTAGGAACAAGAATAGTTGGTGTGATAATGGAAGTGCTATTTTATGTTAACTACAGTGATACCTTTGGTCTAAAGCAGAAACAAGTCCTCCTTGGATAGAAAGGTCTGTTAATATCTCGTTATTGTAAGTTTGCTTTTCATAAGACTACCAGAAGCTAAATGAATCAAATGTGAGAAATCTATTTTCAAACACTTGAATAAAATTCTGTTTTATAAAGAAAACATTGAAAGGCACAACTCTGTACCATTTTTCAACTCTTTCTTTTTTTCACAACTAATTCTTTTTTTTTATAGTTCCCTTTAAAGATTTTATTTATTAATTTTAGAGAAAGCGGGGGGGGGAGGGAAAGTGGGGTAGGGGTGGGAAGCATCAACTTCTAGTTGCATCATAATTGGTTCATAGTTGCTGTAGTTGCCTCTCATATGTGCCTTGACCTTGCAAGCCCAGGGTTTCGAACCTGCGACTTCAGTGGTCCAGGTCAACACTTTATCCACTGAGCCACTACAGGTCAGGCTTCACAGCTAATTCTTTTTTTAAATTTTTTTATTAATTTTAATTTATTGTGTTTACATGGATTCAAGTGTCCCGCTGAATATAACTCCCTCACCCCCCACCCCCATGTCCCGCTTTATACCCCTCTTGCCCCCTTTGCCTCTAGGATTTGCAGTCCTGCTATCTATATCTCTGTGTTATGTATATATAATTTCACAAATCCCTTCACCTTCTCTGATCCCATCCTCTCACCCCTTTTTCCCTCTGAACTCTGTTCCTCTGGTCCCTGTGATCCTGCCTCTGCCTCTATTCTGTTCCTCAGTTCACTTTGTTTGTTAGATTCTACATATAAGTGAGATCATATGATATTTATCTTTCTCTGCCTGGCTTATTTCACTTAACATAATAGTCTACAGGTGCATTCATGCTGTCGCAAAAAGTAAGATTTCCTTCTTTTTCACGGCCGCATAGTATTCCATTGTGTATATGTACCACTGCTTTTTAATCTACTCATCTACTGATGGACACTTGGGCTGTTTCCAGATCTTAGCTATTGTAAACAATGCTATAATAAACATGGGAGTGCATATCTTCTTTTGAATCAGTGATTTGGTATTCTTCGGATATATTCCTAAAAGTGGGATAGCTGAGTCAAAAAGTAGTTCCATTTTTAATTTTTTGAGGAAACCCCATACACTTCTCCACAGTGGCTGCACAATTCTGCATTCCCACCAGCAATGCAGGAGGGTTCCCTTTTCTCCACACCCTCACCAGCACTTATTCTGTGTTGTTTTGTTAATGAGCACCATTCTGACTGGTGTGAGGTGGTATCTCATTGTGGTTTTAATTTGAATTTCTCTAATAATTAGTGATGTTGAACATTTTTTCATATGCCTATTGGCCATCTGTATGTCCTCTTTGGAGAAGTGTCTGTTCAGTTCTTTTTCCCGTTTTAATTGGATTATTTACCTTGCTGATGTTGAGTTTTAGAAGTTATTTATAAATTTTTGTAATTAACCCCGTATCGGACATATTGGCAAATATGTTCTCCCATTGTGTGAGTTGTCTTTTTATTTTGTTCATGTTGTCTTTTGCTGTACAAAAGCTTTTTTAGCTTGATATAGACCCATTTGTTCATCCTGTACTTTTTTTCACTTGCTCATGGAGATAAATCAGCAAAGACATGGCTAAGAGAGATGTCAGAGAGCTTACTGCCTATGTTTTCTTTCTTTGTAGTGTCTTTACCTGGTTTTGGAATGAAAATTATCCTTGCCTCAAAAAAAGAGTTTGGAAGTCTTCCCTCCTCTTGAATTTTTTGAAATAGCTGGAGAAGGATAGTTGTTAGTTCTTCTTTGAATATTTGGTAAAATTTGCCTGTGAAGCCATCTGGTCCAGGACTTTTGTTTGTTGGGAGTTTTTTGATAACTGTTTCAATTTCATTTGTTGTTATCGGCCTGTTTAGGTTTTCTGATTCTTCCAGGTTGAGTTTTGAAAGATTATATGTTTCAAAGAATTTATCCATTTCACCTAGGTTGTCCAGTTTTTTGGCGTATAGTTCTTCATAGTATTTTCTTACAATCCTTTGTATTTCTGCAGTGTCAGTTGTTACTTCTCCACTTTCATTTTTAATTTTATTTATTTGAGTCCTCTCTCTTTTTTCTTGGTGAGTCTAGTTAAAGGTTCATCAATCTTATTTACCTTTTCAAAGAACCAGCTCTTGGTTTCATTGATCTTTTGTATTGTTTTTTTAGCTTCTATATATTCATATATTTCCACTCTGATCTTTATTATTTCCTTCCTTCTACTTCCTCTGGGCTTTATTTGTTGTTCTTTTTCTAGTTCTTTTAAATGCAGGGTTAAGTTGTTTATTTGAGCTTTTTCTTGCTTCTTAAGGTATGCCTGTAAGTGCTATGAACTTCCCTCTCAGGACTGCTTTTGCTGTGTCCCATAGATTTTGAGTTGCTGTATGTTCATTTTCATTTGTTTCAAGGAAACTTTTTATTTCTTCTTTGATCTCATTGTTAACCCATTCATTATTTAATACCATGCTATTTAGCCTCCAAGTGTTTGAATGTTTTTCAGTTTTTCTATTGTAGTTGATTTCTAGTTTCATGCCATTGTGATCAGAGAAGATGCTTGATAAAATTTCAATCTTCTTAAATTTATTGAGACTCATTTTGTGTCCTAACATGTGGTCTATCTTAGAGAATGTACCATGAGCACTTGTAAAGAATGTATATTCTGCTTCTTTGGGATGAAAGGTTCTGAAAATATCTATTAAATCTAGTTGTTCTAGTATGTCATTTAAGGCCACTGTTTCTTTGTTAATTTTCTGTCTAGAGGATCTATCCCTTGATGTTAGTGGGGTATTAAAGTCCCCTACTATTATAATTTTTTTTTTACAGAGTCAGAGAGAGGGATAGATAGGGACAGACACACAGGAATGGAGAGAGATGAGAAGCATCAATCATCAGGTTTTTGTTGCAACACCTTAGTTGTTCATTGATTGCTTTCTCATATGTGCCTTGACCGTGGGCCTTCAGCAGACCGAGTAACCCCTTGCTCAAGCCAGCAACCTTGGGTCCAAGCTGGTGAGCTTTGCTTAAACCAGATGAGCCCGCGCTCAAGCTGGCAACCTCAGGGTCTCAAACCTGGGTCCTCCACATCCCAATCTGACGCTCTATCCACTGTGCCACTGCCTGGTCAAGCTAAAGTCTCCTACTATTATAGTATTGCTGTTGATCTTGCCCTTTATGTCCATCAAAATCTGTTTTATATATTCAGGTGCTCCTATATTAGGCACATAGATATTTACAATGGTTATATTCTCCTGTTGGAGAATCATTATGTAGTGACCTTCTTTATCCCTTACTATAGCTTTTGTTTTAAAGTCTATTTTGTCAGATATAAGTATTGCTACCCAAGCTTATTTTTATTTCCATTTGCATGAAATATTTTTTTCCATCCCTTCACTTTCAGTCTATGTGTATCTTTTGTTTTGAGGTGGGTCTCTGGTAGACAGCATATGTACAGGTCCTATTTTCTTATCCATGCAGCTCCCTATGTCTTTTGATTAGAGCACTTAATCTATTTATATTTAAGGTTATTATTGATATGTAGTCATTTGTTGCCATTTTATTTTTTAAATGTACATTTATCTTTTTCTAGATTTTTTTCCTTTGATCTGTTTACAACAGGCCCCTTAACATTTCTTGCTTTATTAGTTTGGTTATAATGAATTCCTTGGGGTGTTTTTGTTTGTTTGTTTTTCTGTCTGGGAAGCTTTTTAATTCTCCTTCAATTTTAAATGATAGCCTTGCTGGATAAAGAAGTCTTAGTTGTAGGTTCTTGTTTTGTATCTCTCTGAATACTTCTTGCCAATCCCTCTGGCCTCAAGTGTTTCTGTTGAGAAGTTGGATGTTATTCTTATGGGGGATCCTCTGTAAGTAATTAACTGCTTTTCTCTTGTAGCTTTTAGTATTCTTTCTTTGCCTCTTAACTTTGGTATTTTAATTATAACGTGTCTTGGTGTAGGCATCCTTGTGTTCCTCTTTAATGGGATTCTCAGTGCTTCTTGAACTTGTGTGACTTTTTCCTTCATCAATTTAGAGAAGTTTTCAGCTATGGTTTCTTCAAACAGGTTCTCTATCCCTTGTTCTTTCTCTTCTCCTTCAGGAACCCTTATGATGCAGATATTGTTTCTCTTCATGTTGTCACAGAGCTATCTTAGAATTTTCTCAGACTTTTTTTTTAGTATCTTTTCTTTTTGCTGCTCTGCTTTTGTTCTTTCATTTATCTTGTCCTCTAAATTGCTGATTCTGTTTTATGATCTCAATGTTCTTTTTGATGCTTGCTATCTCTTTATTTAATTGTTCATTATGTCCATCCATTTTTGCTCTAAGATCCTTGAGCATCCTGAAAATTTTTGTTTTAAACTCTGCATCTGGTAGTTTGGTTACTTTCATCTCATTCAGTTCTTTTTCTGGGGATTTCTCTTGTTGATTCATTTGGATTGCATTTCTCTGCCTTCTCATTTTATCTGTGTATAGACTCCTCCTTTGGGTATGCTGTTTGTGTAGCTAGCTGAGTCTAGGGTTGGTTTTGTCTGCCTCCAGCTTCTAGTTGTGTTGTTTCTAGATCTTTGTGGGTTGGCATCAGCTGTCATTTGTAATCTGCTGTGGGCTACTTGTCTGAAGCTACTATTCTTTTTGCTGTTTGTGTTAGTGTTTTCTGTGCCTTAGCTGGGTCAGGTGTGAAGAACCCTCCCTTAAGATACCACTCTAACAAGGGTTGTTAGGTCCTGAACTTCTGCTCTCCACATCTGGCCACTGGGTGTGCCAGCCCTGGACCTCCTTGGCTGGAACCTGGAGCAGATCAGTGGGAGTCACTGCCTATGACTGGCCCTTAGCTACCTTCTTGGAGCCACAAGTGATCCAGAGTTTGTGGCTTCCTCTGCTGGGCCCAGGTGCCATTGTAAATATCAGCTGCACTCCTACGCTGGCTTTAATCTATTCTTGGCCTGGAAAAAGTCTGCTTAAAAGTTCAAGTTCCCCTGAGTCCCACTTTCTGCTGCTTCTTACTGCTGGCTGCTTGTTGGGCTCAGCATGGTAATTCAGGGATTAGGAAGGATAGTGGGTGTGGCTTGCCCCTTAGCCTCAGTTGTCATTCTATCCAGACTTTTATTTTCAGACCTCAGCAGAGTGTGGCCACAGGAGTTCAGTAGGTGTGGCCTCTGAGATCCAGAGATGTGTTCTGCCCACCAGAACCAGCCCGCCCACCCTCTGGGGAGTACTCAGCAGTGTGAGGGGGGCGATGTAGCTCAGGCTTTACCACCCAAAACCTGTGTCCCTGATGCACCCCCTGCTTCTGAGTGACCCTTTGCCATGACTGGAGCAGGAGAGACTCCGGTGAGCAGGGTAATTGCTTTCCTTTGCTGGTGCCACTGAAAGGTGTTGCTTCTCCCAGGAAAAATGGCCACTTTATTATTGGGGAATGACTCAGCATAAGGGTGGCCTTCCTCCACAGTGTCTCTCCCTGGGCCTCCAAGTTTACAGTCTTCCCTCACAACTCCAGTCCTTTCAGCTTTCCCTGCCACCAGAGCCCAGGTAAGTGGCTGTGAAGGAGGGTTTTCTGCACGGGCCCTTTAAGACAGAGCCAGGGTCTGAGAGTTTGTCCCTTTCTCGCAAACAGTAACCCAGCTCTTTTCACATCTAAATACTGTCTGATGCCTCTTCCAGGCTCTGGGACTCTAAGCTGGCACTGCAGGCCTGGGGCTGAGGATCTACACCTCTCAGTGCCACTCTCCTCACAGTGAGGGTCCTTGCGGATCCTCCACTGCCACTTACTCCTGGGAGTGAGGCAGCCCTTTTCATGTCCCCACCCTTCCTACTAGTTTTATTGTGTCTTCTTCTGTAATCATTGATTACAGCAGGGGTCCCCAAACTTTTTACACAGGGGGACAGTTCACCGTCCCTCAGACCGTTGGAGGGCCAGACTATAAAAAAACTATGAACAAATCCCTATGCACACTGCACATATCTTATTTTAAAGTAAAAAAACAAAACGGGAACAAATACAATATTTAAAATAAAGAACAAGTAAATTTAAATCAACAAACTGACCAGTATTTCAATGAGAACTATGCTCCTCTCAATGACCACCAATGAAAGAAGTGCCCCTTCCGGAAGTGTGGCGGGGGCCAGATAAATGGCCTCAGGGGGCTGCATGCGGCCCGTGGGCTGTAGTTTGGGGACCCCTGGATTACAGAATCCTCTTCCTTTAGTCCAAAGTTGGTTTTCAAGAAGATTGTTTTTAAATTAAGTAGTAATCCAATTTGGTCTTGGCAGGTGGCCCACAGCTAATTCTTATGTGGCTAATTAATTTTGTTTAAACTGTAAGTTGCCTTGTCCTGATAGCTCAGTTGGTTGGAGTGTCATCTTGAAGCACAGAGATTGCCGGTTCAGTTCCTGGTCAAGGCACATGTGGGAATAGGTCAATGTTCCTGTCTCTCCCTCTCTCTCTTTCTCCCTTCCTCTCTCACTATCAATAAAATAAAAAAATTTTTAATAAAAAATAAACTAAATTCTCCTATGTTATTGACATTTTCCATTTAATATGCATTTCCATCCACATCTTAGTACTTTATTATAGCAATATGCTTCACTTATATTACCAATAAATGTTGCTTAAGACTAGATTTAATTTAAGGAATCCAGGGATCACTTTTCATTTTAAATACAATTTTATCTTTATGCTTTCAGGCTTTGGAATATGCTAAGACTGTCCCAAAACCCAAACCTTCAAATCTGACTGATCAAGTATCAAAGGAAAAGAAAACTCCAACCTGTGCTAGAAAGGAAGACACTTTACCTGAAATCTCGCTGCTGGAAATTCTGCAGAGCAGACACGAGAGGGAAAAGCAAGCTGTGGCTGCTTTCAAAGTCCTTCGCATTGTGTAGAGACATGAAGGAGACCAGAAGTGCCCAGACAACGGACATGGAGCAAAGAAACTCCCAACAACTTCTCTGCATGGAGGGCAGTGACCTTGAACTGCAGTCCATGTTTGCTTTGCATAGAATTTAAAATATGGAGTCCTATTACATAGTAGTGCCATATTTTACTTTCTAGGAAGAAAAAATTTTAATTATTTATTTTTTCAGAATTTAGACTTAATAAGAACTAGGGAATAAAGCCTTTTGGTTTTATATTTTGGATGTTTTGATTTCTTAAATGATCTCTACCCTTCCGTAGCATAATGAGAACCTTGAAATTACCCAGAAATAAGTTTGTCAACTTGTGTTTCTCTCTTTTAAATTCCTGAGAATAAAAACAGTATAAATACTTCAGTTTCTACTAAAATGAACTCAAATGGGACTAATCATCAGTATATTTTCAGATGCCATTAACAAAATATTTCTAAAGTCTTTAAATTTAGCAAAGCTTTGTACTATAAAATTAGAAACAATGAAGATACATCTAGCTGTGCCTACCCAAGCAGAGCAAATCCCCATGTTGTTCTAACAGAGCATGAAGACATTGGTTAGCAATCCTCCAAGTCCAGAAACACCCAACTCGGACAATTTTGAGAGCCATACTTTGTCAAAGCTACTTATTCCATACTCCTGGTCAAGATGGTGGCACAGGTAAAGGCGGTACTTGAATTTTCCCATGACCACATCAATATTGCAACTACGCTACAGAACAACCATCATCCAGAACTGTCTGAAATCTAGCTGAATGGAAGTCCTACTACTAGGGATTTTTTTAAAGCCACATCAGTGAACACACAATCCAGTGTACAGATGATGTGTTGTGAAATTGTGCAACTCAAACCTGTGTAATTCTGTTAACCAGTGTCACCCCAATAAATTCAACAAAAAGGAAAAAATTTCAAATGTTAAAAAAAAAGAAAGAAAGAAAAAGCCACATCGAAACTGGTAGGAGGGACAGAGATAGGGTATAGGCTGGTACCACACTCAGGTGTGGTGATTTAAAATTGGGAGGGATATCTTGAGTGTGGAGACACCCCCCCCGGGGGAATGAGAAGTTCCAGGTCCACACCAGGCCACCCAGCCCAGGGTCCAGTGCCAAGAAGAGAAGTCCCCATAAGTTCTGGCTATAAGACACAATGAGGATTTTGGCTGAGTAGGATGGAGGGCTGCTGGAGTCCCAGACAGTTCTTCCTAAATGGTGCAGAGCCAGGCCATCTGGTGGGCAACTACAGACCATGCCCATCATAGCCCTACCACCTCCACGAGCAACACCCTCAGGGGTGAACTCAGTGAGCACGAGGGTTCCACTGAAGCAAGTCCTACCCCTTAGGGTCCACTCCTGTACAGCAGCTCCCCTGCTATACTTGCAGCCAGTCCACACAGCCCATAGGCCTGGGGTCAGTCCTTTCCAGTGTCACCAACAACAATCAAGGCTCAACTACAACAGGACAATGCACACAGCCCACACATGGGCGCACCTGGAGTGCCCAGCTCAGGTGACTAAGGAGGTTGTGCAACTGGGTCTTATAGGACACCTACTCCACATGGCCATTCTGCCGAGTTCAGAAGACATAGCAGCTCTAACTAATACATAGAATCAAACACAGAGAAGCACACGAAATGCAGAGACAAACATGTCTCAGACGAGATCGGGCGCGTTCAGGGTGGTATGGCCGTAGACGACAAACATGTCTCAAATGAAAGACTAAGAGAAATTTCCAGAAAAAGAATTAGATGAAATGAAGGCAAGCAAACTACTAGCTACAGACTTCAAAACAACAACTGGTTATAAGGATGTTCAAGGAATATAGTGAGGACTTCTAAGAACTTAGTGAGAACTTCAACAGCATAAAAAAGAACATAGAAAACATGAGGAAAAAGATGGTGAGAAATGAAGGATACACCAACTAAAATGAAGAATAATTTACAGGGAATCAACAGTAGAGTATATGAAGCTGAGAATCAAATCAGCGATTTGGAATATAAAGAAGCAAAAACACCCAATCAGAACAGCATAAAGAAAAAAGAATCCAAAAAATGAAGGTAGTGTAAGGAGTCTCTGAGACAATTTCAAGTGTACCAACATTTGCATCATAGGGGTGTCAGAAGAAGAGAAGAAGCAAGAAATTGAAAACTTATTTGAAAAAATACTGACAGAAAACTTCCCTGACCTGGTCAAGGAAATAGACGTACAAGTTCAGGAAGCCCAGAGAGTCCCAAACAAGATGAACCCAAAGTTGCCACACTGAGACACATCATAATTAAAATATAAAAGGTTAAAGGCTAAGAGAGACTCTTAAAACTAGTGAGAGAAAAGCAGTTATCTACAAGGAAGTTCCCATAAGACTGTCAGTTGATTTCTCAACAGAAACTTTGCAGGACAGAAGAGAGTGGCAAGAAACACTCAAAATGATGAAAAGCAAGAACCCACACCTAAGATTCCTCTATTCAGCAAAGCTATCATTTAGAATCGAGGGACAAAGAGCTTTCCAGATAAGAAAAAGCTAAAGGAGTTCATCACCATCAAGCCAGTATTACATGAAATGTTAAAGGGTCTTCTTTAAGAAGAAAAAAAGAAGATACAAGGTATGAACAGTAAAATGACAATAAATACATATCTGTCAATGATTGAATCTAAAAAACAAAATAAATGAACAAACAGGAACAAGCAGATCAGAAACAGACTCCTCCATACAGAGAACATTTTGACAGTTGCCGGATGAGAGAGCGGTTGGGTGAATAAATGAAAAAGATGAAGGGATTCAGAAGTACAAGCTGGTAGTAATGGACCAGTCACAGGGATGTGAAGTACAGCATAGGGAATATAGTCAACAATATTCTCATAACTATATATGATGCCAGATGGGTACGAAATTTATCAGGATGATCAATTAGTAAGTTATATAATGTCTAATCATTGGGGTGTACAACTGAAATTAATATATTGTATGTCAACTGTAATTTAAAAATAAAAAATGACTTTTAAAAAAAATGCTATGTACTCCAAGTATATAAATTTGCTGGACATCTTGCCATCACAAATATCTTAAAATATTATTGTTTTTTATTTATAATTTTAATTTATTGTGTTTACATAGATTTAAGTGTCCCACTGAATATATCTCCCCCCACCCCTGTGTTCCCCTCGGCCCCCCCTTTGCCCCCTCCCCCCAACGCCTCCCCCCTTCCCTCCAGGATTTGTTGTCCTGCTCTCTATAATGCTATGTTATGTATATATAATTTCACTAAACTGAGGAAAGGAACAGAGGCAGAGGCGGGATCAAAGAGAGCAGAGGGAAAGCGGTCAGAGGGAAAGTGGAAGAGAAGATGGGATCAGAGAAGGGAAAGAGATTAGTTAAAATATTATTGAATATGTGCTTTTACACAAAAAATAATATTAGGTAAGACAAAAGCATTCTATATTTTACTATTGAATGACCCTATTAACAATTTTTTTTTTACTTTTTAAAATCTTTTTTTTTTTTTTTTTTTTTTTTATTTTTCTGAAGCTGGAAATGGGAAGAGACAGTCAGACAGACTCCCGCATGCGCCCAACCTGGATCCACCCAGTACGCCCACCAGGGGGCGACGCTCTGCCCACCAGGGGGCGATGCTCTGCCCACCAGGGGGCGATGCTCTGCTGCGACCAGAGCCACTCTAGCGCCTGGGGCAGAGGCCAAGGAGCCATCCCCAGCGCCCGGGCCATTTTTGCTCCAATGGAGTCTTGGCGGCGGGAGGGGAAGAGAGAGAAAGAGAAGAAGGAGGGGGGGTGGAGAAGCAAATGGGCGCTTCTCCTATGTGCCCTGGCCGGGAATCGAACCCGGGTCCCCTGAACGCCAGGCCGACGCTCTACCGCTGAGCCAACCGGCCAGGGCCACTTTTTAAAATCTTTTAAAATTGAATGAACATTATAAAATTACCAGGTTTTAAAACAATTCTAGATGATTGAATTTTTTTATTTGCTTGTATCACATGAGCATTGTATCCTTGGATGGCCATATCCAGAAATGGACAATTTTAACAATAATTTAGGAATCTATTTATCTATACAGGTGGCATGACATAAGGACTAACTTTGCAGATTTATCCCTATGTGGTATACATTTCACATAAGCCATGATGCCATATAAAAACTATCTGTACTTAGCCCTGGCCGGTTGGTTCAGCGGTAGAGCGTCGGCCTGGCGTGCCAGGGACCCTGTTCGATTCCCGGCCAGGGCACATAGGAGAAGCGCACATTTGCTTCTCCACCCCCCCCCCTCCTTCCTCTCTGTCTCTCTCTTCCCCTCCCGCAGCCAAGGCTCCATTGGAGCAAAGATAGCCCAGGCGCTGGGGATGGCTCCTTGGCCTCTGCCCCAGGCGCTAGAGTGGCTCTGGTCGCGGCAGAGTGACGCCCCGGAGGGGCAGAGCATCGCCCCGTGGTGGGCAGAGCGTCGCCCCCTGGTGGGCGTACCGGGTGGATCCCGGTCGGGTGCATGTGGGAGTCTGACTGTCTCTCCCCGTTTCCAGCTTCAGAAAAGAAAAAAAAAAAAAAACTATCTGTACTTAACTTTCTCTTAAAATCGGAAGCAATTAAAATTGCAAGTCTGGAAAGATAAATAGTAAACTAACAAATCATGTTTCTATGGTAGTTGGAAAATCATATCATGCATGAGGAGTTGGTTCAGAAAAGTCACAGCCCAAGTGGCTCTTAAACATATTTGCAAAAGAAGAAAAGCCTTCAGGGTACATGGTGAAGATTTTTCTAAGTAATATGACATGAAATAATTTTTTTATGCCTTAAAGTTAAGGAGACTTGACTTGCAGTGGTGAACACACACTACAATGTACAGATGATGTATTATAGAATTGTACACCTGAAACATATAATTTTGTTAATCAATGTCACCCCAATAAATTCAATATAAAAGAAAGGAAGGGAGAGAGGGAGGGAGGAAGGACACATGACTCTCAAGTCCATCAGTCCCACTGATAGTAATAGAAGAGCAGCCAGGTCTAAACGTCAATCTTTCAACACCAAGGACAGCATTGTTGCATTATTTATTTATGGGAAGAAATAGTTCTTGTTTTACTATGTGGTCAAGGAGCATATAATCGATATGAATTTCATATTT
Source organism: Saccopteryx leptura (assembly GCF_036850995.1). NCBI lineage: Eukaryota > Metazoa > Chordata > Mammalia > Chiroptera > Emballonuridae > Saccopteryx > Saccopteryx leptura. Next base: position 378,811,164 of record NC_089504.1, on the reverse strand, counting down.
AGACCTGAATGTCCATAATTAAGTTTCATATTCAGAAACATACTTTACTATGTACTTTATCATATTTTACAAGTTATTTTTAATATTTTTTAAATTTTTATTTATTTATTTTAGTGAGGAGAGAGAGAGAGAGAAAGAAAGGGGGAGGAGCAGGAAGCATCAACTCCCATTTGTGACTTGACCAGGCAAGCCCAGGGTTTTAAACTGGCAACCTCAGCATTCCAAGTTGATACTTTATCCACTGCACCACCACAGGTGTAAGAGACGTGCATAAAGCAAGTCAAATGTTGACCAGTAAAGGAGACACTATTTCATATTTTTTCCCAAAACATTTACAAACCTTCCCATAACCATTTCTCTGTTAGCCCAAGCATTGTTAACTCTCTTGGGCATTTTCACACGTATTATCAGGAACCTACACTTAGTTAAAGCAGGTTAAATAATTCTGTTAAATTGTCCAATATTTCACAGGACTTTTACTTCCGAGGCAAATCTTTACCATCCTACCTATAAAACAACATCAAAATTCTTTGTACACAGAGTGACAAAAGTCATCCAAAATGACTTTGGCTAAAGAAATAGGGCATATTTGTTGAACGTTCAGAGTTGAAAACAAAGAATAAATCAGAAAACCTTCATCTGGCCCCCAGTCATTTCACAATGATGAGATCCAGCAGACGGTCACCAAGCTGTCATGATACTAAGACAGGGAAGAGACTTGGCAAAAACAGTGAATGACAATGTTTTTCTGCTCCTTTAAAGTAAATTGTACTAATGATGATAATATTGATTTCTTACAGACCCATGTGGATCAATGATAAATTTTTATAGAATTTCTGTTTTAGATATTTAAGAAGTAAAAATAATCTTCCTATTAGAAAGCAAGTACTTTAAACTTGAGTGATATAATGACGAGGAGCCTGTATTTTACCAGATGTCATATATGCCATTGAAAGACACAGTGCCTAATCTGCCTAATCACTAAGAACAGGGGTGAATAAAGGACCTTTAAACTCCATATTATCTCTTATTATAGCCTCCTTTTCATGGAGTTGTTTCATCTTGAGTTTCCAACAAGAGCAGCCTCTTGGAGGGAGCTTTCTTACAAGTAGCTGAATTTAATGACAGCTGTCTTCATTAAATGTCAAAACCACACAGTTTTGTATAAAAAGGAGTCTATGGGGAGTTATCTAGAAACCAACTCAAGAAAAGACAATGTTGAGGAACAAATGAAAGGTAAGCCTAGCAAAAGCACCAATGCCTAATGGTTCCAATTGGGGCCTTATTATTGGCTAATGAATCATTGTCGAAACATCACAGGAAGCACGAGCGTGCCCAGTCGAGGCTATAGTGAGAAAATGACTCTCCATCCCAATAGTTATTATCTGGGAGTTGTTTGAAAACACATCCAGTAATTATAACAACACTAGACCTAATTGAGAACTTTCAGTTGATAGCAAATGGTCTACAATAGCAGACTAGATAAATTCAGAAGGGATTCTTTTTAATTACTTATTGAAAAATAGCAGAAAATGAATTAAATTTGGATGATAGTCCACAGATACCAGGGCAAGTTCAGCTAATTCTCTCTAAGATGTACTTTAAAATATCTATTACCACTATATTGAAAGTAGCATTTGAAAATACAAAGTTCTTAAGAAAAAAAAATCAAAGTTGTTCTCCTAAATACACCTTTCTAAAAAATATTTCTTTTTCTTGTCAGGGTAAGAATCTTGAGTGATAAATATTTTATCCAACTCTCAAGTAGTCATAATATTACTATTGGATTTCTCCCTAATGCTGTGTATTTTCATAACTTCTATTCCTACATGGGTAAGAAGAACAACAAAAAGATACATGACTATTCCATTTGCTTCTTTATTTTCCAGTGAGGAAAAGATTTAAAACATCTCACAAAGTGAAATTCTTTAAATATTGTGGGTTTTGTTTATCCATGCTATTTCATTCCCCTTCTGTTCCTGATTATAAGTTGTCTACATCATCAGACAAAATTTATATACTTAAAAGCAAAATAAAAGAGAAATATGTATTTTAGTAAAATTTTTATTTAGACATTTATTTCACTTTTTAAAATATGTTGAAGTGGGACCTCAGTGTAACTAAAAATCTTATATTCAGGATTGTCCTCTCACTCCATTGTATCCAGATTAAAGACTATATTTGTCCCTCTTCTCCCTATAGCTTCTTTAAGCAAAACCACAGAGTTTTCTTACAAGTTGAAAACAAAATGCCTCAATTTCCTAAACAAGCATTTGGTCTATGAAAAGCAAGAGATTTTGGTTGGTAGACTTTTGTTCATTTCTTTATTTATTTTATTCCCCGGTCTGGAAGATTCCTATTCTTCATGTTTGGTTATTTAATTTTGGCTTAGTGAAATAACTGGAAAGTTGGGGCTTCCCCGAAATATTATAAAAATGTCACACTACAAGAGGCAAAGTGAACAGATTTTTCAGTTCTTTCTACCTTTCAATAATGGGGCTCTTTGGGCATTATGAGAGTGGAAAAAATGAATTTGATGGGCAGAGTTTATCTCCCTTACTGCCTCTCCATTGCCCTTGCATTTTCCCCTTGCAATGTAAGTAATTGATTTTCTTTCTTTCTTTCTTTCTTTCTTTCTTTCTTTCTTTCTTTCTTTCTTTCTTAGTAAGAGGAAAGGAGATAAGCAGACTCCCAAATGAGTCCCAACCAGGATCCGCCTGGCAACCCCATCTAAGGCCAATGCTTGAGTACCAAGCTATTTTTAGTGCCTGAGACTGACACGCTCAGGAGGGGAAAGAGGGAGAGAAGGGGGAGGGGGGTAAAGAAGCAGATGATCACTTCTCCAGTGTGCCCTGCCCAGGAATCAAACCCAAGACATCCATACTCCAGGTCAATGCTCTATCCACTGAACCACTGGCCAGGGTCTTTAATTAATTTTCAATAAGCTACATAAATGATTTTCTGCTATTAAATAGTCTACCAGGTTGAGGGGGTTATAATGATATGAGAATTTTGGGCAAATATATCTAGTGAAGTTTGGTAATATCTGATAGCACTTCATAAATATCCTTTACTGAGCTGACAGCTCATAGAGACCAGACTGATCTTGGGGCTGCTGAACTGGCTTCTCAGTGTACACTTTGTCACCAAGATCCCAAGCTTTTGCAAGAGATATTTAAATAGTAGATACTGCCTCACCAGGTGGTGGCACAGTGGATAGAACATCGAACTGGGATGCAGAGGACCTAGGTTCAAGACCTTGAGGTCGCCAGCTTGAGTGCGGGCTCATCTGGTTTGAGCAAAGCTCATCAGCTTAGACCCAAGGTTGCTGGCTCAAGCAAGGGGTTACTCGGTCTGCTGAAGGCCCACAGTCAAGGCACATATGAGAAAACAATCAATGAACAACTAAGGTGTTGCAACAAAAACCTGATGATTGATGCTTCTCATCTCTCTGCATTCCTGTCTGTCTGTGCCTATCTATCCCTCTCTCTGACTCTTGCTCTGTTTCTGTAGAAAAAAAAAAATTTTTTTTTAATAAATAAATAGTAGATACCATCATGGTGTAAATTTGATGGTGAAAGAAACAACCCTCAGAAATAAAAATAAAAGTACACAGGAGAAGGAAGTAGAGAACAGAATGACTGCACAGGTAATAAAACCAGTGCAGATCTCTACACTAAATAATGCCGGTCCCATGTTTCCTCCATGGCAAATGTGTCTCTCAAATCCTTGCCTTTCTTTTTTTTTCTTTTTTTTTTTTTTTGTGCCATCCAAACACCACCAAGGTCACTATCATGAAGCCTGGTTGACCTTGCCTCATGTCTCCAACCCGCCACCTGGCAATGATGCTTTTACCATGTCCTCTGCTACCATACCATGGTAACATTTTGAAGCAGTGTCAACGTCCCTAAAATTGTGGTCTCCACTTAAAATTGATAATCTATCCTGCAAACCTCAAGCACCTATTTTTAATGAAACCTTCCGATGAATATCAAAGAACAATTTAGCCATGTCTAATATTTTAATTAAATTATATTCTCAATTTAACCCATTAAACCGCCTTTGATGATCCCCATATTTAGTGTTTAGCCTCAGATGCACGAGGTAATGAATACAGGACCTTTTGATTTAATGAGAATTTCGGCTCTTTCAGCTTGCGCCTCTTTGTATACCTTTTATTTGGCGGGCTATAGAATTCAGTTAATTGAAGGAGTCTCTTACCATCACACATTAAGGAGGATAAATTAGCATCCTCATTCTGATTGGAAAATGCAAGCCAACAGTATTTCTTTGATCTGGGGATTGAGCTGAAGAAGGATAGCAGCCCTCTGAAAATGAGCTGATGGCCTTGTTATCAGGGCAAAATGCAGATGCGTCCATGTGCCACAAAACACTTAATGTCTTAATTGATCACCTTCCAATCCTCCCTGTCCTGAGTGCATTATTCTCTTTTGAAGCTCATGTTGTATGTGTGTATATGTGTATGTGTGTGTGTGTGCATGTGTGTGCATTTGTGTTTCTGTAGTTCTGTCTTTCTCTCTCTAGTTTTTCTCTGCTTTACTCAGAGAATTAGGGACTTAGGCTATATTTTATAACATAGTGAGTTTATATTTAATACAGTGTTTCTCATCATCAGGGTATTACTTGATTATATGAAGGCTTTTTTTTACATTAATCTCTTCTCTAATTCAATGTCAATACAAAGTAAGTTTTATATTGAATCTTTTTTCCATTTTAATGTTAAATATATCAAATACATTTATTTTTATTTTTTTCTGAAGTGAGAAGCAGGGAGGCAGAGAGACATACTCCTACATGTGCCCATCTGGGATACATTCAGCAAGCCCACTAGGGGGTGATGCTCTGCCTGTCTGGGCCACTGCTCTATTGCAACCAGAGACATTCTAGTGCTTGAAGCAGAGGCCATGGAGCCATCCTCAGCGCCCGAGCCAACTTTGCTCCAGTGGAGCCTTGGCTGCAGGAAGGGAAGAGAGAGACAGAGAGGAAGGAGAGAGAAAGGAGAGGTGGAAGGGTGGAGAAGCAGTTGGGCACTTCTCCTATGTGCCCTGGCTGGGACTTCCATACGCCAGGCCGATGCTCTACCACTGAGCTAACTGGCTAGGACACACATTTTTAAAATTCCCCCCTTTTAAGAGAAATAAAAGTTTTAAGTTTTGACTGACTATATTTGATATCTAATATCTAAGTACAATATCAACTTGAGAGAGAAGACAAACATTTAATAAAAATATAGAAAAAAGACTGATGAGCGATGCAGGAGGCAGTGGTTTCAACTGACTAGCCATGACGACTTCCTAGGATTCTGGGCCAGAGTTTCTTTCTGCCCATCTCATGGGCTTTCATATTGCTTATGCAATTTTCAGCCCTCTTACTTATTTGCCCCTTTCTAACTAGCAAATCAAATTACAAACTGCACTTTTCAGTGCACATTTTTTTCTATTTAACATATATCAATTTATTCCCCTTTATAGAGAAACTAGGAATATGAAATTATTCTATTCACTGTTTCTTGGGAACTTTCAGACACCAACTCTCAGTTTTTAACCTCAGTAGCACAAATGTTTTCAGGGCAAGGTTTGATTCAGGAGGCCCTTCAAAGTCACACCTCCATGTTTCTGTTTGTGCATATACATACCTCCGAACAAGCACAATGCCTGTAACAGGGAACCACACCTAAAATAGAGCGGTTATATCTCTGGCTTCTGCTTTAACAACAGACAGCACCAACAACAGGGAAATGAGGACCAAGAACAAGTGTGCTGAAACTGAGGTCATGACGTCAGGACCCTGAGATGGCTGGATCTTGTGCACTGAAGGTTTCAAAAAGATAATAAGTGTATAATTCTACCTGACTCAAAACACTCCCTTCCTGCAGCTCAGAACACTGAAGCAATGAGGCTTCCTAGGACAGCGCCTTCCTGAAGTAGCCAGAACAGGTCTGGTGACGGGAGGGACCTAGGCTTTAACTTAATCTGAACCAAGGAAAATAAAATAATATCAATTCCCTCACCTCAAAATTTTTAATAATATCTTGTAAATTTTTTCAGGATCCTCCGCAAGGATTCTTAAGGGCTAACTCCAAGTTCCAATGCTCGCAAACTGGGCCACATCACAGACTTTGAGTTCGGAAGGGCTATACTGTCCTTGGCTAGGAAGTTAGCCTTTTTTAAAAAATCTGTTCTAATGATGATGTGATTCTCCTGAACCTCCACCAATTCAGTTACATAAAAGAAGCATCGAGGTAAAACATCAACACCTCCCTCCCTTACAGTACAAGCCAGAGCAAAACAACACAAAATCTAAATAATGAGATTCCTGTATAAATACAGTAGACCGAACACACACACACACACACACACACACACACACGCACACACACACATTTTACTCTCTTGGCAAGCTCCTGCTAAACTCACAGCAAAGAGTATTTTTTAAGGCATAAGCATATAAAAACTGAAAGAACAGGAGAAGGGACAATAATAATAAAATTTTCAAAACTGGGAAGCAGGTAAATGAGTTGTAAAAAAAAAATGGAAGAGACCTGACCTGTGGTGGTGCAGTGGATAAAGTGTCAACCTGGAAACACTGAGGTCGCCAGTTCAAAACCCTGGGCTTGCCCAGTCAAGGCACATATGGGAGTTGATGCTTGCTGCTCCTCCCACCTTCTCTCTCTGTCTCTGTCTCTGTTTCTCTCTCTGTCTTTCTTCCCTAAAATGAATAAATAAATAAAAATAATTCAAAAAATAAACAAGAAAATTTTTAAAAAGATGAGAAAAAAAATTTTTTTTAAAAGGCTAAGGATTTAAAAAAAATGGAAGATTCCAAAAATACTTCATTCTATCCTAGCAAAAGGGACATCCATGGATCAAACTGATTTACACTAAAGAATACCCCTAAATGCTCAGGAGTTAATGGTGTCAATTATCTCTAGAAGTGAGTAAAGAAGGAGGTGAAGAGAACTAAATGAATGACAACTGCCTCTCCAACACCCCAGAGAAAGGCTGCTCTACCCTCAGCCAGGGCGGAACAGTGTGTCTGGGGAGAGACACACCGTGTTAGAAGGCACAGCACTGAACACAGTCAATGGTGAACATGCGTGTTCTAAGTACAGAGACTCCTGGGTCTCTTGGGCCACTTGGCCCCCAGAATATCAGGTCTTCGTCCCACAAACAGGAATTTGGAAAGTTCTTCTCTGGGGAATCTGACCAGCCTAAAAGAAAAGATATAAAACTTCTGACCTCAGAGGTTCTCCAACTAAAGACCTCAACCATGTTATCCTACAGTAAGGCTCACAGCCAACAAGTCCCACCATATGCTTATAAATTCCCACTAGCTTTTTTGTTTCTCATACTGAAGTATAAGCAGACAGCCAAGCACTCCCATGCATCTGGAGTTATTACATCAAATAAGATTACAAAAAAGCAGGAGGGGAAGGAAATTAAAAGAGATATTCGGAATTAGAAAGATGGTAGCAGGTTATATTGAGTGAGACACTTGAATCCATGTTAACACAGTAAATTAAAATTAATAAAAATAAAAAAAATGGTAGTAGAAATTGTAAAAACCCAAAGCATAGAAGATACCATAGAGGAATTTTCCCAGAAAGCAAAACAAAAAAGCAAAAAGACAATAAGTTTAAAAGATAAATCCAGGAGGTAAAATCCAAACAATAGAATTTTCATGAAGAAGAAAATAAACCACAGAAAAAGAGAAATAGAAATCATCAAAGGATTAATTTGAGAAATCTTTCCATAACTGAAATAATTGAGTTTTCAATTCAAAAGGGACTGTTGAATATCCAAACAGTGAGTAAAAATAGACCTTCAACCAAGGCACATAACTGTAAATTTTCAATACACTAGCTACAAACAGAGTATCCTACAAGCCTCAAAAAAGAAAAATAAATAAAGAATAAATAAAATAAGACATATAAAGAATCAAGAATTAAAATGGCTTTAGACAGCAATCGGAAGCTAAAAATCATTTGAGGATACCTTCAAACTTATTCAAAAGTATTCAAAAATGATTTCCCACTTAGAATTCTATACTTAGACAAATGCTAATAAAGCACAAGACCCGAATAAAGAAATTTTTAGACAAGGATGATCATAAAACATTTGCCTTTTGCACACCAATTAAGAAGCTACACACTGCTCTTCAATGGAATGAGAGAGTAAACCAAGTAAAAGGAAGATCAAGGAAACAATAATAAAGTGAAAGGCATCCCAGGGATAAAGGGAAGGGAGGTGCATTGACAGGAGTATCCAGAATGAAGCCGACCAGAGGTTTGGGGAGAGATTTATTCAGGAAAATGAAATGATAAGAATACACACAAATCTTGGGAGAGGGATATAGGCAAATGGTGAAGAGCTTGGAGTTAAATTAGTCACAGGTACATTAAATATTAAGAATAAAACAAGAGGCCCTGGCCGGTTGGCTCAGTGGTAGAGCGTCGGCCTGGCGTGGGGGGGACCCAGGTCCGATTCCCGGCCAGGGCACATAGGAGAAGCGCCCATTTGCTTCTCCACCCCCCCCCCTTCCTCTCTGTCTCTCTCTTCCCCTCCCGCAGCCAAGGCTCCATTGGAGCAAAGATGGCCCGGGCGCTGGGGATGGCTCCTTGGCCTCTGCCCCAGGCGCTAGAGTGGCTCTGGTCACGGCAGAGCGACACCCCGGAGGGGCAGAGCATCGCCCCCTGGTGGGCAGAGCTTTGCCCCTGGTGGGCGTGCCGGGTGGAGCCCGGTCAGGCGCATGCGGGAGTCTGTCTGACTGCCTCTCCCCGTTTCCAGCTTCAGAAAAATACAAAATAATAATAATAATAAATAAATAAAACAAGACAAGGATTAATTCCAAGAAAAACAAAGTCTTGAAGAACAAGAAAAGGGATTGTAACTGATTACCTGGTTTAGCTGAGAATTACACATACATGTCATAATAATGATTTAACAAAATTATAGTATAGAGAAAACTGAGGGAGAGGTTACACATATGGGATAAGAGCAGGAGAAAAAAAGAGAACTAAATCTTAATTTTTTTATGACATGAAGTCCTAGATAACTCCTAAAATAAAAATACCAAAAGCAGCAACTCGGTGAAATAATTGGGAAGCAGAAGTAGATACAAAATAATCAGACACTACTGAAACTAGTTGCCTATGTGAGGAGACTGTGGAAAGGGAGCCTGGGACTGCTTATTTTTTTAAAATAACTTTTGTAGAACAATGTCACTCTTTAAACAATGTGCATAGGTAAATGAGGAAACTCAAATCTTTTAAAATTAAAATTAGAGAATTTAGGAATTGAAAGGGGACAAATAGATGGAAAAATATCAGAGCAAGCATAAAGTATTAGTTTTTTGCTTTTAGCTTGTAAATTAGTTCTATTGGAAACTCAGGGTATGGAGCAACCATTCTATACCTGAGTCCCATTACTTTCTATGGTTTATTTCCCTTCCCAACTTAAGCACTGATGAAGAATAAAAGCTATTTGGCTGGCCCTCCCCGGATGGCTTGGTTGGCTGAGCATTGTCCAGAAGCATAGAGGTTGCTGGTTCAATTCCCCAGTCAGGGCACATACAGAACTATACATTCCTGTCTCTCTCCGGTATCTCCCTTTCTCTCTCTAAAATAAATAAAATAAATATTTTTAAAAACTGTTTGGCTTTACCTTCTGGCTAGGATATTGGCAAGTGTACTTAATTATTCCATTATGCGTAGCCACGGAGGCCAGGAAGAGAATACATGCTACAAATATTCAGATAATCCCCGAGGCTTATATTGGTCAATAGTTTTACACAACTCTTTCACTTATTCTTGTTGTGGAGGTATATTTTGATGTGTCCTTTTAAACTAAAAATCTTTCTTAAAAGCTTAAAAAGGACGCTTAAATTCTGGATTTTCTTGGTAGATTCCATACTGAAAACATAGACAATTCTTTATCTTTTAAGAAGGTCCCCATGGATTTGGATTCTAACTTCTCTCCCTACATAGCATTACAACTGTCAGGGGATAACAGAAACCCTGGAGCAGGTTGTGAGAGGATTCGGTAACGGGGAGTAAAAGGAGCATTCTAGATGAAGTATCCTCAGTGAAACTTTCTGACCCATATTTCATCCAGGACCCACATGTCCTCTCTTAGTCCCCACAGTAGGGCAATGACAAAGAGAAAATAAGATGAAGTTATAAGAAAAGAAGTCCTTGGAAAGAGATATTAGGACCCTTTTGTAATAATGGTGATGGAGCACAAAACTAATACCTTTTAGTTAATCATATTACAATAGTCCTATGAAGTATGATGTCAAGAACTAAACTGATATGTTCAGATCTGTATAGTAATTCATTATCTTCCTCTAGCATTTTTTATACAATATCTCACAGTAGGTACTTTTATGTCTCTTATATCACATCACCTCTCCACTCTTTATTGGTTTATAAGGCACCCTCTTCATTTTTCAGAGGCCAAGTAAGAGAAGTAATATAATCATTAGCAAAAGTAAGATTAGAATTTAAGTCTCTAAGCCAAGCCATCTAGCCAGTGGCTGTTATGCCAAATATTATAAAGAAAGTAATAAAAAAAACGCTCACAGAATTATTATAAATAAAATTATAGAGAGCCTGACCAGGCAGTGGTGCAATGGACAAAGCATCAACCTGGGATACTGAGGACCCAGGTTCAAAAACCTAAGGTCACTGGCTTGAGCACAGGCTTATCTGGCTTGAGCGTAGACTCATTAGCTTGAATGTGGGGTCCCCAGTTTGAGCGTGAAATCATAGGCATTACCCCATGGTCACTGGCTTAAAGCCCAAGGTCACTGGCTTGAGCCCAAGGTCACTGGCTTGAGCAAGGGGTCACTGGCTCAGCTGGAACCCCCACCACCATTAAGGCACATATGAGAAAGCAATCACTGAACAACTAAGGTGCCACAACAAAGAACTGATGCTTCTCATCTCTCTCCCTCACTGCCTGTCTCTGTCTCCCTCTTTTTCTCTCTCATTAAAAAAATAAAATAAAATAAAAATAAATAAATAGAGAGAGAGAGAGAGAGAGATAAATAAATCATGGAGGAAAGGTCGTCTGGTCTGCACAATGGGAATTCTAAGAGAGGAAAAACAAATTAAAAACCAGAAAAAAACAACGAAGAGAACCTGACTGGGGAGAAAGCATGAAAATCGTTTCAGATTTTTATCTCACTCTGAAATATTTATTGGAGGTTATTTCCCTGACCTCTCCATGTATTAATTCTATAACTCACCAAATTAATAGGCTGTGTGACACTGAGAAAGTCAGTCCCTCTGCCTCCCAGTGGTCTCATCTGTAATTAAAGGACATTAGGCCAAAATATTTAGAATAGAAAAATGTAGAGATTTTAAGTAGCTTAGAGATCACCTACCTCATCCTGTTGACTATATGAACCTCTTCTAAAACATCTCGCCAAGTAGTGATTCGACCTGGGCTTGAATGAAAACAGGGCCTACAGGCTCAGTACCTCCTAGGAAAGCCAATTTAAGTTTTTCAGATTGTTCTTAATCATAAGTGTTTCCATAAATTGATTGAAGATTTTACTAGATAATTTCTAGCTAATTTAAAAAAAAATTACACTCAAATACACTATGTAAAATCCTCTCCTCTCCTTTACATAATACAATTACAATAGCCCCACCATCACTTTAGCAAAACATGCATTAGGTGTAAGGTGTGATGATTAAAATTGGCTTCCAGTCTTAATTCAGCTATTGGCAAGATATTCATTATATCTGGATCTTAGTTCTTTGCTTATAAAATGAAGGGCTTGGAGTTTGTCAAATGTCTCTTCTAACATTTATCACTCCTTCCTGACTAGATCTTTGTCCTGAACTCAGTGGAATATCGCTTTGTTTTTACTTTCTAGAATGAAAGTTTTGAGATTTCTTTAATGAAGAATATACTTTTCTTTTCTTTTTTTTAATTGTGTCCCCTAACTCTTCTAAGTGTTCTGGATCTATTTATTTAAATTAGAGCATATGACCTGAAATCTTATTTTTAGTGAAATGACAAGTAACTTTAATGAGTTGGAACTTAGAGTTTCTTTCATATAAAAAGATGACTGTATATTAAGATATTAAAGGTTAGAAGGGACCACACACTATACCCAGCCCAATGTCCCCCTAAAGGAGACATCCATAATCGAGCATCCCTAATGTTTTGCCTTCCAACTTTTGTTCAAACTGTCCTAGTGAAGGGAGCTTAGTGCTCTGTAGACTTAGCCTGTTCTATTGATAAAGAACACAATGCCAGATCTATAGAAGGTATTTAAATGTTTTTCAAAAATCTGTTTTCCTGGAACCACTCATTGGTTCTGATTCTGCTCTCTTCACATGGCAAAACAGATATGCTCCTTGATGCTTAATAGCCAAGCAACCATTTGAATACAACTACTATAGCTAATCGCCCCTTCCACATGTCTCCAAAGCTGTGTTACTCCAAGCTAGAGAAATTCACATTCCTTTATTTGTTGTTGTCCACACCTTTTATATCCAGATTCCTGTACATTGGATGAATTTTAGTTTGTCAAAAGACAAGAATATAACAAATATAAAGTGTTGTAATTAATCCATTGTTTTTACACATATACTAAGCCCAATTCAAGAAGACCAGGGAGGCACTGCTTCAACTAAATGTGTTTATTGAATGATTCTCTTAGCAGAGGAAAACATTCTGTTTGCTCTTTGCCTTCATATCTCTTTATCTCTAGTTATCAAATATGTCCACACTAGCCAATTCTCTTGTCTTATAAAGCAGCATCATAGGTTCCAATTAATCATTTCTTAGTGCCACTATCTGTTTCATACTGGGCTGAATGGTGTGTTGTTTCTTTTTTATGTTCCTATGTCTTGTGAGCAGAAATATTACCCAGAGCTCCTCTATGAGGATCTATAAAGTGAAATCCATCGCAAACAACATTAAGAACAAATATGAAACCAATTATTTACTATAGTTGAGATTACCTGGAGGCTGACTCTCCCACCTTGGCTGTTTTTTTAAAGATGTTTTTGCCTCTTTTGAATCAGAACTCTAGAATTCTTTCTTTAATATATCATAACAAACATGGTTTTGTCAGGTCTTCACCACTAAGTGAAAATGAGTTGAGGCAAAAGGCTGAGTAATTCAGACAAAATACCTTTTTCATCTATGGAGGCTTTGATCAATATTGAAGGCCCAAACCAAAAAGTGCTATCATGTTATGTTAAATTGAGACTAAATTATATCTATCCTCTACTATCATCACTTATTCCCTGTGTATAGAAAAAAAAAGGAAGGAAGGAAGGAAGGAAGGAAGGAAGGAAGGAAGGAAGGAAGGAAGGAAGGAAATAAGAGAACTTTGCTAGTTAGTTGTTTGCCACCAATTTCCAGGAATACTGTCTGATGAGAAACAGTCTCATCAGATTGCAGCTCTTCCCTTCCCACCTAGTCACACCAGAAACAGCCACAACAGGAGGAACAGAATGAGGCAGAATAAGCATCTTTTTATGTTTAATGCTCATGAATCAAAAACACAGCTATTCCCTGGGCTCCAATCAGGTAGAGCTGTGCCTATGCTAACAAAGCTTCCTATCTGCCTGGCTTTTCAACAAGTCATAAACTGACCCCAGATAAGCCCATGTATCTCCTTGTGGAGACAGAAGAAAGGGATAAATTCTTGATGTTTTGGAGTATGTGTCAACCATCTAATTTATTTTTTTAATTTCCTCAAAAACATAGTCTTTCTATTCACTTTAAAAATCCTCCCCAAATCCCCTTTAGTAGCCGTTCTTCCTGGGACTGAAGCAATTTGAGTGTCTCTCCCCCCTCCACACACACACACTTTGAATAATAAAATCTACTTTCCCTTCCAGGTTACTAGGAACATTCTTATTCATAAATCACTTTCATCTTAAAACCAAGTATTTTGTCTTATTGTAAAGCATTTGCCAAAAACACCTGCTTTAAGACAGTACTGTCATTATCTGAACAAGAAGAGAAAGGAGAAATCTGAGTTTAAATTTGCTTTTAATAACGCATCTACACAATCTAAGTAAATGACAGTGGTGTTCTTATAAAGTGAGAGGCAAAATGCCAATCAATACATTGTTACTAGGGGGAAAAGTGTACTGGACAGAGAAGTAAACAAGGAAGTCAGAATATAGAGTCCTGCTTTGGCTGTTAGCTAGCCCTGGTTTCATGGGTAAATCCTACAATCTTGCCAAGGCTCAATTTCCTTAACTATGAAGGAGAAAAATAACTTCCGTTGCCTGTGACTCACAAAATTGTTGACTAATAAAGAGCACTTTGGGAAATCCAAACAGCTATGCAATGCTTATGTCTCTAACGCAATAGCTTTGCCTCCTCAATGATGCAAAATAGATAAAAGTCTCACTCTGACACTTATCTCCGCTTACGATGTTTCCCTGAACAAGCCTACTGCTAAAAATAAATAAATAAATAAAACACCCTACTCCTACATTCATGAACACATAGAACTTAGGTCTAGAAGGGCCTTTAGGATTCACCCTCTCGTTAGAAAAATGACGAACCAACAAAGATGAAATGTAATGTAAGTTCACACAGCTATGTACAGGCAGACCTCATTTTATTGTGCTTCACAGTTGCTGTGTTTTTACAAACTGAAGGCAAGACCCTCCCCCGGTAAAAAGGATCACCATTCGCCTTTTTTTTTTTTTTTTTTTTTTTTTTTTTTTTTTTTTTTTTTTGCGACACTGGTTTCATTGCAGTGGCCTGGAACGCACCGGTGGTTTCTCCCAGGTGTGCCTGTAATTATTAGCCATCATTAGAACCGAGGCGTCGGGACTCCACCTTGCCACTGGCATTCTTTTCCAGCCTGCCTGGGCTCTCTTACCTAAAGACACAACCAGAGGGAAAGGAAGATCGGAAGCTGAATTGCCTCTGGCCGGACTGCTAGATTCGCTACGCGGACTGGGTATGCAGAGTCGTCACCTAAGTCGTTAGCATAATTTCAGACTCCAAATAACACGAGAGCTCTGTCTCTTCAGCATTTCGGAGTCAAAAAACTATTAGTTGCCGTGACCTTTTCCAGTAGAGGGAACTCGGGACTATTAAACGATTAAAAACTGAAGAATGAGGGGTGGGGAGACGGGAACTGTCAAAGAAAGACCAAGAGTGAGTGTGGTTCTGAGCCGCGGAGAACGGGCAGCTGTCTGGGGCGCGGGAAGGGGCGTGCATAGGTTGGACGCGGTAACCAACGGTTCCCAGAAACTTGTGTTCGTTCCCAGTTTTGCCCGCGAGCCTTTTATTAACTAAAGAGACCGCAAACCCAGGAAGAGAGTAGAAGACCTCCCCGGGAAAGGGAGAGGGGCCACGCGCAGGGCGCTTCAGACTCCGGCCCCAGCTCCGCAGTCCGCAAACAGGCGCACCCCCGAAGGGACGGGCCTTGTTCCCCTCTGGCCTTAGTTTTGCTAAAATTCCGCATTCCCTTAAAATGCAACGAGAATGAGCATTTCCACACACGACCCGAGGCACACTCACTTAACAGGTCAGTGAGCCACGGGACACGGAAGAGTTGGGGGACAAGCGCACAACAATGTTGGGAAGCAGAAGTTGCTGGTTGGGTTTCACTCCGCGCGCGGGCGCCGCTCAGTGTGGGGCCGGGGTCGCAGTTCCCGGGAGGAGCGTCAAGCGCTCCGGTGCCGGGACCGCTAGCTCGGGAAGCGTGCCAGGGGCACGGCGGCCAGCTCTGATGGAACAGCGACGAGAAGGACGGAAGCGCCGCTTTGGGAAGGAGGGGGTAGCTCTAGTGTTTGGGTTTTAGAGGTGGGGCGAGGAGGACCCGAGTGGAGGTTGGTGGCGAGCAGCGCGCGAGTCCGTCCTGTCCTGAACGTGTTGAGGATCAGGTCGCGGCTCTCGGCCCAGACAGCCGACCCTTCTCTGCAGCCAGTCGGTCTGCGCAAGGAAGGGCAAAGGGTCCGGATGGGGAGGCCGCGGAACCCGGACAACAGAGCTGGCGACAGGTGGCTGCAAGTTGAGGGCCCAGGGCGCCTGCAGTCCCGGCGGAGAATCGCCCCCACCGAACTAGAGAGCCGACAGCCCACGTTGCGGTTCGCGCCGCTGAGGGAGCGGGAAGAGCGGCCCCAGCCCGCACGCACCCGGCTGGGACTCACGGGGGGCGGAGGGGATGGTGGCACTGGAGGTCGAGCCGCGGCCGCGCGGACACCGCGCCGGTGGCGGGGCAGCCAGGTGCGTTTTGTTTGTCTTCCAGGAGCCAATCTCCGAAGCCGGCCAGAGTCCTCAGGTCCGGGAGGGAACTGCGCACGACCCCGGTCTCCTCCCTGCCTCCCCAAGCCTAGCCGCTCAGAGCACTTGCGACTCCGAGCCGAGTTCCCCCTCGTCCCCAATGTCCACCTCGTCCTCCGGCTCGGTCAGCGCGAAGGGGCCAGCGGGCAGGCCCAGCCGAGCCTCCGCGGGCGCGGCCTCCGGGCCGCGGGGACTGCCCTCCGGGCTTTCCGACCGGTCCGGCGCTTTGGGCTCGTCTTGACTTTTTCTCAGCTGCTTTTTATGCTTCATCCGCCTATTCTGGAACCACGTTTTCACCTGATTTCAGGGAGAAAAAAATATAAAACCACATCATTCCTTCAGACCCATAGTTACTGACAATTAGGTACTGGGCGATGGCTGGGGTTTAGGAAAACAGACTGCAATCCATTGACGAATTATTCAGGAGCTGTGACCGTCTCCCCACGTGAGGCCACACCTGAACTGCTCACAAGTTGTCCTAGGCTGAACGAGAATCGAACAGTCTAAGTCTCCCAGAAGTAATTGTTCCGAAATAAAAATAAGGATCAAAATGGTTTGGCTGGTAAACACTAACCCTGTTATTAATTAGAATTACTAATATAATAAGTGCTCTTGAGTGTCTCTTTTACGTTCAACATCTGTTCCTCTGATCATGACATTTAAATACCCCGTTCAGCAAGACTCCGGGACAGGAAGATGGGGATCGAGCTTGCTGGTTCCCCTCAGAGGAAATAGGGGGCCGGGCAGGGCGCAGGCTTTCACAGCCAGATGGGTTTCCAGGTACAAAGACGATAGGAGAGGGAGGGGAGGAAGGAGTTTTGAGATTGCATTGCATCTGGAAGAAGATATTATGGTCCACTCAGGACAGGATAATAAGGAGAAGCTTAAATTATAGTATGTGTGTGTGGTGGAGGCGGTATGGCTATGAGACTTGCAGCCGTAAGAGACAAAAAAATCTCTGTGTGCTTTTGTCTCGGGAGAAGAACCCGTCTGATCTCCTATGTCTGAGGCGGGTTGCGGCCCTGACTGAAGAAGAGTAGGGGGCACTGATATGACATTTCTGAAACCGAGAGCAACGACCAGAATCTCCGGAAGGGTTTTTCTTCCCTGTCCAGAGCTCGCTGGAGAAGTTTTGCTTTGGTAAGTCTGACATGAGGTTGGAAGTGGCTAAAGATCTTTGGGGCCGTCTAGAATCTACGGGAGGTGCCATTCCCGTTCAGGAACTCTGCCTGGGCCTAGGAGGGGTCGGGAGTGGAAGGGAGAGGAGCGGGAGCGGAGAGGAAGGCCGCTCGCTGGTCGGGCCCACCTGCGTCTCGGACAGGCTGAGGGCCGTGGCCAGCTCCACCCGCTCCGGCGTGGACAGGTAGCGCTGGATCTCGAATCTCTTCTCCAGGCCAGACAGCTGCGAGTCCGAGAACACGGTGCGAGCTTTGCGGCGGCGGCAGTGCTTCCCCGGCAGCTCCGCGTGCGGAGGGTGCGGGAACAGCGCGGAGACCGGCACCCCTGCGGAGAGAAGAGCCCCGCAGTGGGCAGAGCGGCCGCGCTCCGCAGCCCCGCTCCGCTGCCCGCCCTGCTCCCGCGCCTCCCGCGGCTCCCGCGCCTCCTGGCGCCCCCGGCCTCCTCTCCCCAAGGCCTCTCGAGCCCTTCTCCCGGGAATCGCAGGACACGGGGGCCAGGGGTTGGGGGAAATCGCAGGAATACCGCTTGGAGACCTTTAGCAGGAAGTCACCTAGAAATACAAACAATAAACAGTAGGAAAAAAGGAAAAGAAAATTATAAAATAGATCCGGACGACTTTTTAAAAACGTCTTCTCGGAGAGTGAACACGCTACATGGTGAGCAGAGCTGTGTTGTAGAACTGGCCACCTGAAACCTGTATAATCATGTTAGCCAGTGTCACACCAACATATTCTATTTAAATAAGAATAAAAATGTCTTCTCGGAGAGACTGTAGAGCGTCCGCCAGCGCCCAGTCCTCGGCTGCGCCTCCGAGGTTTTCTCAGGAACGGGGGGCCCGGGAGCTGCCTCCCCTCCCCGCGCCCCCCATCCAGACCCCTGACGGCCTCCCCGCGCCCCCCCATCCAGACCCCTGACGGCCTCCCCGCGCCCCCCCCATCCAGACCCCTGACGGCCTCCCCGCGCCCCCCCATCCAGACCCCTGACGGCCTCCCCGCGCCCCCCCATCCAGACCCCTGACGGCCTCCCCGCGCCCCCCCATCCAGACCCCTGACGGCCTCCCCGCGCCCCCCCATCCAGACCCCTGACGGCCTCCCCGCGCCCCCCCATCCAGACCCCTGACGGCCTCCCCGCGCCCCCCCATCCAGACCCCTGACGGCCTCCCCGCGCCCCCCCATCCAGACCCCTGACGGCCTCCCCGCGCCCCCCCATCCAGACCCCTGACGGCCTCCCCGCGCCCCCCCATCCAGACCCCTGACGGCGCTCCGGGGTAGCTTGTGGCGAGCGGAATCCTGGGCGTCGTCTTGCCTCCCAGACTCGCTGAAACGCACCTCGCTCTGCCCGGAGCGCCCCGCTCGGCAGCCCGGGGCCTGAGGGAACAGGTGGAAACTCTCACCCGGAGATCCCGGGCGGAGGGAGGCCAGTTCCCGCCTCGCACGTTCCCCCGCCAGACTCGGGGCCGCGCTGAGCCCCCCTCTCTACTCTGCTGCTCGGTGTTTCTCCTTCTTTCCCTCCGACCTCAGGCAGAAGGACTGAGCGCCTTTTCTCCGCTGATCGGGGAAACTTCTGTTTTGTTAATTCCCCACACACACACCTTTGCGGGCTTGACTGTGTCGGGGAGGCACCCGGCAGGCAAGCTGCCGCAGACGGTCCGTGTCGGCCAATTCGGGGGGAAAACAAGCACAGAAAACAAGCAGTCGCGCTGCCACGGGCTGTGGCCACCGCTCTTCGTGGGGACCGCCGGCACGCTGCCCGGGTGCTGAAGCCGAGGCCGGGATTCGGACTTCGACGCCGGCCCTGTAACTGCCCTTCCGACCCAGCGCCCCGGTACCTGGGTTTCCCGCTCCACACACACTGTTAGCTTTTGTCGTGGGTCCCAGAGCCCACGTTCCACAGACCGTCTCGTGTCTTTCCACGGCCCTGGCTGGAACCGGGGCTGTTTTCCCCGCTGGGCTCTGCACTCGGACTCAACGAATTATTCTATTCTGGCTGGGATGAAAATGCCGGAAAAGAAAGTGTAAGCGTGACCTTTCTGGAGAGAGGCGGTAAAAGTTTGGGTTTTACCCACATCTGCCCGCACCAACTAGACTTTGCGGGTCCCTGCTCCTTCGCCGTGTCTGGCGAGTCAAACTTCCTGGGTGCCGGGCTCCAGGGCGCCAGCCACGAGGCGGAGAGAGAAGCTGAGCCCAGGGCTGTGAGTTACGTGCTAGACGTCGGGAGTAAAGAAGGTTAAAGGGGAGTCGCATCCCTCCTCCCACCTGTTCTTCCCGGGTCCTTGCTCCCTTATTCCGGCTAGCACAATATCCCGAACTCTTCCACTTCTGAGCCTCCGCGGGACGGGTGGTGAACGCTTAGCACCCGGGGAGGAGAGAGCTGGCCCCATGGAGTCCTGTCAGCTTCCGAGGTGCAGAGTGCAGCTCTGTTTCACGGGGTGAAGTGGGCAGGGGTCTCCCTCAGAGCAGGTGGGGACAGAGAGCTGGCACTGAGAGCGGGACCAAAGTGGCCAGAAAGACCACGAGGAAGGAGGCCGAGCACTGTCCACCAAGAAGATTGTCAAAACCTCCAGCCACACGTCTCCTCCATTGCAACGCGTGCAGAGTGGCCAGGAGTTACCCTCGCCGGCTGGCACGCCTCGGGGGAGCTCTGCGTGTTCTCAGCTGTGTCCCCCACCTGCTGCTGCTACTGAGGGGAAGGGGGCCGACCAGCCAGGCTGCACCAGCTGCACCAGCCCTGGCTCTTCCCAGGCTCCACCACAGGGTGAGGGTCTGTGCTGTAAGACCTGTCCTCTCATCCCCATACCTCGGAGCCCCTGTTACTTACCCGAAGTGGTGAGGAAATAAGGGTGGTGGTGATCCCCCTTATGCAGGGGGTGATGGGGGTGAGGAGCCAGGAGGGTGGGTGTGGGCATGAGGGGGTAGCCATAGTCCAGCAGAGGCACCCGGGAGGCCAGAGAGCTGGCAAAGTGCTCGGGGGCCACCTCCCGCAGCGGCTTGGGCTTATGCAGCAGGATGTCCTCAATGAAGAAGGACGTGGGCCTCTGCGAAGATGCCGGGTGCAGAGGGGAGGTGAAGTTGAGGTTCATCTTGAGCCGAGCGCCTGGCCCAGGGCGAGGGCCGAGGAGGAAGAGGAGGAAGTGGGCAGCGTCTCAGTCACACTGGTCACAGCCGACCAGCACCCTGCGGGCTCGGACGCCCGCGGCTCTCTCCTCGGCCTGGGCTACCCCGGGCGCTGGGCGAGGCGAGGAGACTCGCTCCCGGGTGGGTTGGGTCTAAGAGGAGGAGAACTGGCAGTTTGAAGAGGGGAGCCGGGAGAGCCAATGGCAAGGCCGCCAGCGGCGGAGGGGAGGGCGCGGTGGGCGCGGGGCGGGGCGGGGAGCTGTCCGCGGTGCTGAGTTAGACCGGCCGGACCGGGAGAGCGGAGAGGACCGGGTTCTTGCTCCTTCCAGGATTCACCGCCTCAATTCCTGCCCCGCCACCAACAGCTGCTTTGCTCCCAGCTATTTTTAAAGATAACTAAAAAGAAAAAGTCTCTGTCCTCAGACAAACTCCTCTTTAGAGAGAAAAAGGCATCTAAAGGGTTCAAAGCAATACGGATACGGCACTTATTTTGGCATTTGGGCCTGGGTTTTAAAATGTCAGAGAAATAATAGCAAAGGAGAAGGGGAGAAGGGTGGTGTGAGGGAAGTTATATCTACATTAGTCAGGTAATATGGTTTGTGTAAATATATCCAGAGCTACCTCTGAATGCCAGTCTCTACTTCCTCTCTAATTTTTATTATCTCCTCATTCCACTCACAGGGCTTACTATTTCTGCTATACTGCCTCTTTCAACCCAACACACACACACACACACACACACACACGCGTAATTATACTAGGATTTTGTCTCCAATTCCCTTTTCTAGCCTCTCTTTTCATTTCCCTCCCTCCCAATCTTTTTTCCTGTTTGTCTTTTTCTAATCTGTCACATTTATTTCCCTTGAGTCAATTTGCTAAAATTAAGGTGATCATCTACAGCACAGCAGGGGTAACTTTGGCTCGCATCTCCAAAAATTGCTCTAATTATTGGTGTTAAACTCAGGAAAATTAAAAGAAGCCACTTCTCTTCCATCTCCCCATTTTTAAGCTCTAATTTGTTGAAATCTAGTTGTCATCACAATTCCAATCACTACTGCTAATAGTAAAAGTGTTTTAATAGAGACTGGGTCCTCACAACCCATGCTATTAGATAATTAGAGGAGGTGTTAGAAAGCCAAGTGCTAATCCTTGGGCACATGGGTAGAATTTTCATCTGATCTAGCAGGTAAAACAAATTAATTACCAGAATCAATTAGGCCCCAAACTACAGTGCTGCAGGAAGTGGGAGTGCTGTATTCCATATGGATGACCTGGTAAAAACGGTAAACAGATGAGGAGATTGAGAGGAAGGAGGAGGAAGACAGAAAATAACTTTAAAATGAGGTCTTAGCAAGTAGGCATCTAAATGAAGTCAGGATGATTTGTCCTGGAGTCTGAGATCTGATATTTGTTTTAAGTTTATAGTGGTAAGAACTGACGACCAAGAGCAGGCCACCAAGAGGTGGCCATGGAGAGGGGAAATAATAGACTTCCAGGAGTCATTCCTTAATCTTTAGCGCTGGTCCAGTCATCTCCCACACAGGAAGGCAGAGGAAACTTGCGTAAAAGTCCTGGGGTTGACAGTCCACATGGTACAATATCCATTCCCTCCCAGTGAGAGCTTCCAGGGAGTGGAAACCAAGCCATCTTGTCTCCTAAGATACTAAAGGCTAAGTGGCCATTGAGGATGTGGTGGGTATACAACCACACATTAGCCTCAGCAAAGAGCTTTTCTGTGCCTGCTCATACCCTCTTCTTTATCCCTACACAAATGGATTTGCACTCAGTCCTGGGATTGGGATCTCAGCTTTACTATGGAATGGAAACTAACTCCTGCCTCAAACACTGAAACGGAAAGATTATTGAATGTCTCTTTGGGAGCAAGGACAGTACAAACAGTCTTTGAGTGACAGTTACCTTTGACTCAAGGCACTGAAAACCCTTTCTCAGAATTTAGCTTTATGCATCTCTAAGAGTGTTTGAGATCCAAGGAGGGAAGGGAAGGAGTGAGGATGGACAGCCTTCTGGGTCCTTCCTCTTCCCTTTATTTCAATGACTCTGGGCTCAGCACCCTGATCACCCCCAAAGCTTAGGATATTTTCCTGGGCCTTGCTGCCTGGCCTAGATGCAGGGAAGGAGGAGGCCAACTCCTCACACTCCCATTTCTCAGTTCTGCTCATTCAAAAACTCCCTCCCCAGTAGCTCAGCACAGCCCGCTGAGTGGGAACCTAAGAAGTGAGAGATGGAGAGAGAAAACCGGATTGCCATGAGAAGGGGCAGGACCTTGAGGACTGCAGGAGTTTTCCTTCCTCTTCCCCCTTCCCTTTCAGCAATGTTGGCAAACAAAGCTCCACAGCTGAGAAAGTAGACAGCCACCAGCACCAAAGCAGGCCCCTGGGGAAACAAAGGCTAGGACAAGGAATCGGAAGTGAAGGAGGCAGAGACAGGGATTTCTCAGTAGCTACAGAACACTGAATTCCAAGAGGGAGAAGAGGTTCTCTCCCAAGGTGGTCAGATAATCACAGCAGGGGCTTGCCATGGAGACTGTGGGCCTGAGCCCAGAACTTGAATGGACAGGCTGTGCAGGCAGGTCTTGTCTTGGAAAAGTTCCCATGGGCTCAGGTTTCACATTCCTTAGAGCCCAGACCCTCAAGAAAAAAATCACAAGGTCAAAAAAGCTGGGAAGTATCTCTACAGTGATGGGGGTCCTAAGCAGAACCGCTGGGAAAGTTCTTTGATAAACAGAACCCAGTTCCTACCTTTCCATCAGGGCTCATGCTGGGCCCATCCTACTTCTGAGGTGGGTGATGGAGTCCACCAGGGTATCCAGCCACCTCTTGATACTGAATTCCTATTTGTCCTAAGGTTTGGAGAAAGAAGCATTCCAGAGCCCACAGGTCTTTCTTTGCCCCACCCCCTCAGGCCCTCAGGGCAATTCCAGGTAAGAGGTAAATGTTATGTTTAGATAGTTTTTGCTCCTTAAAAGCAGAACTGTTCCATTGTCGGATTATCTCTAAAGTCTAGACCAAGGGTAGTCAACATTTTTATACCTACCACCCATTTCTGTATCTCAGTAGTAAAATTTTCTAACCACCCACCGGTTCCACAGTAATGGTGATTTATAAAGTAGGGAAGTAACTTTACTTTATAAAATTTATAAAGCAGAGTTATAGCATGTTAAAGCATATAATAATAATTACTTACCAAGTACTTATTTTTGTTAAGTTTGGCAGAATAAATCTTTATAAAACAACTTACTATAGTTAAATCTATCTTTTTATTTATACTTTGGTTGCTCTGCTACCACCCACCATGAAAGCTGGAATGCCCACTAGTGGGCGGTAGGGACCAGGTTGACTACCACTGGTCTAGATCAGCAATGCTCAATAAAAATATGAGAATCACATAGGTCATTTAAATTTTTCTACTAGCCACATTTAAAAAATAAGAAGAAACAAGGCCCTGGCCGGTTGGCTCAGCGGTAGACTGTTGGCCCAGTGTATGCAAGTCCCAGGTTTGATTCTCAGTCAGGGCACACAGGAGAAGCACCCATCTGCTTCTCCACCCTTCCCCCTCTCCTTCCTCTCTATCTCTCTCTTCCCCTCCAGCAGCCAAGGCTCCATTGGAGCAAAGTCAGCCCAGGAGCTAAAGATGGCTCCACGGCCTCCACCTCAGGTGCTAGAATGGCTCCATCCACAATGGAGCAACACCCCAGATGGGCAGAGCATCATCCCCTGGTGAGCATGCTGGGTGGATCCTGGTCAGGATGCAGGAGTCTGTCTGACGGCCTCTCTGCTTCTAACTTCAGAAAAATACAAAAATAAATAAATAAATAGGTAAAATATATTAATATATTTAATTTAACCCAATATGTCAAAAGTACTATTCAATGTGGAATCAATATATTATTAATGAGATTCTTTTGCATTCCTTTTTAATACTAAATCTCCAAAATCCAGTCTGTATTTTACATTGACTGCACATCTCAATTCAGACTAGCCATATTTTAAGTGCTCAATAGACACATATGGCAAGTGGGTACCTATGGGACAGCACATGGTTAGTTAACTGTCATAATCCCTTTTGCCCCTCTCCAGTGTAGGTATAGTGACACAGAGAAAATGGAAAGCAGTTTTTGAAGCCAGCCTAGGACATTCTCAATGCTTATCCTTCATACGTCCATCATATTCAATTATTATGAGCATTTATGGAGCATCTTCTATGTGCCAGGCTACATTCTACATATCTTCCCAACCTTCGGCATTCCATAAATGCACTTATATTTTTTTAATTCTCATTTGACTAAATCTGTCACCCAGAGCCAACAGGCTGTAGCTGACACATAAAACCATATCTTGCACACTGCCCTGAACAAAAAAATAATAAAGATCAAATGAATCTTCCCCCTCCCCAATCTGCAAGACATGCTAGAGCTCCTGCTTATGCTTTCAGCAGAAGAATTATTAATTTAAAGAGAAAACATATGGGTTTTGTTTTCAGAGAGCAAATAATTAAACATCCTACTCTCTTTCATGTCAATCTCATCTAAAACTGTCATCTGAACTGGGACTTAGTGTCCCGAAAAGATAACCCTATTGATGATCAAAGGAAAAGACTGGTTCCATTAGCCAAGATGCCTATACCGTGGCCTTCAAAATAAAGGGAGAAATGTATTTTAGAAGGATCTGAGTAACACACTTTACTCGTAACATTTTGTATTATATTGCTTGTTGTCTGTTTCAACTTACCTTCTAGCTGAGTACTTTATTTTAAGCACTACAAAAGTGGATGACATGTCTAGAGAAAGAACTGGAGTCACTGAAGGCTTTCTGCAAATGCATCTTATTTTACACTGGAAAGTAGGATGTGAACTCACATGAGAATGCGTTCAAGGATAGGATATTTAAATCACAGCATTCTTCATATCAGCTGAACTAAATCCATCCACTTTGCTCACTTGTGCCTGCACCAGTCTTAAACTTTTACTTCTTTTCTGTCTTGAAGTTTTCTATACTGCCTTTGGCATCTCAATTTGAAACATGGTTCAAAAAATTTGTGATAGAAAGATGCTATGAGAGGTCAGAAAGCATTATTTCTTAATCCCCTAGGAGCTAGATAGTAGAATGAGAATGAGTTTTTAAATCAGTTTCTTATTAGAATTACACCATTTTTCTCATGAAGTCCCCAAAGAGTAGCCAAATATATTACCAGAAAAAAGCTAACACAATGCCTTTTAAATATTCTTTTCTTCCATTCTAATTCTAAATTCACCCAAATTCTATTATCAGAGTTAAAATTTAGCACCTAATGACACAAACACTAATACCAAACTGGTATGCATACTTTTGAAAATAAAGGGGCATAAATTGCTAACACTATATAGCATGACTTTCTGATGTTAAAGATTGTAAGACTCTTTAAAACTCTAGTTTTAGGTATCAAGATCAGCTTGTAAACATTTTTAAAAAGGACCTTGTGCATAGAACTAAATTTTTGGTATGTTTTTGTCAAAATGCTGGATTGTTTATGTTTTCTTTGAAAAACTGTTTATGAAGCCAAATTGATTCTTATTCTTCTAACTTTCATTTATAATACAATGAAGTCAGTGAACATAATAATAACAATAATAATAATAATAATAATAATGGAAGATACAAATGTTGTCACTATTAGAGGATAATATTGAATTTGTCTTACAATGACCAAGATGATAGCTAATCTTAAAATGAAACAGAAGAAAAAATATAGCAGAAATTTTCTTAAATAAACTTAAAATAGGGTAAGCCATTCTGTGTATAACATAAAAACCTGGAAGCCATATAAAAATATAAATAAAATGAACTATATTACTTTTTAAAAATTATTTATGGCAAAAACAACCATAAGGAAAGGAAAAATATGAACAACAAACTGAGAGAAAATATATACAACTCATATTCCAGACACAGGAATAATCTGTTCTATATAAAAAGTTACTACAAATAAATAAAGAAAAAGATCAAGTACACAATTTAAAAATTGGCAAATGAAAGAAAATAAAAAGTTAACAGGAAAGAAAATATAAATGTCTGTTAGACACTTTTAATATACTAATGATATACTAAAAGTAAGACTAATAAAAATTTAGGTACAATGAGCGAACATCATTAATTATTGAATTAAAAAATTGTAATCTAATTAATCTAAAACTGACTCTGTTAGCAAAGGTATGTGTGTGGGGGAGAATCACTCTTAAACATTGATGCAAAGAATAGAAATTTATATAAACTCTATGAAGAACAATTTGGTCATGCTTATCAAAATTATAAATGCACATTGAAATTTGATTTACACATCATAGCTAAATTATACAAATCCAGACTGAAAGAAACTCTAAGATGCATTGTTTAGTGAAAAGAGACAAGTAAAAAATGCTAACAGTTGTTTTAAAGGGAGAGAGAAGGAAAAAAACCAACCAAATTTGATTATATACGCTATACATACCTCTGGAAAAAGACATAAGAAACTCACAACATTGGTTGCCTTTAGGGACTGAGGTGCTGGGGGCTTGATGGAAGAAGATTTTTTTGATGTACCCTTTTATAGTTTTTGAGTCAGAATCATATGAATGTAATATTTATTCAAAAAATAAATATTAAAATTAAAACATAAAGGAAAAAGGAATCAGTTTGCTTTAACCCCAAAATGTCCAAAACAAAATTCACTACATTATTTTTATTATGATTTTACTGGATTCAAAGTAGTACACAGTTGTGTCTAATTGACATTTACCTGTGAGACACATTAAAATTTTATTCCTTAGTAAAAGTTCTGCAGCTCTTTACTTTTATATTGCACGTGATTTCAAAACATCAATCACACTCACCTCCATTCCCATCCAGAAATTAGGGAAAATATCTACTTAATCACTTAAAGAAAGGTGAAATACTGGGAAATAGTTTTCCCAGTATTTCAGTGATAATCTTGTGGATATTGAGGTGGATGTCTTGCATGTATGACATATATTATATTTCTTGCCCTGCCTTTTCTTTTGAATATGACTACACATCTTTACATAGAAAGGAGTGGAGGATCATTTAGGTAGAGTCATGAGCTTATGGTTACTCAGCTTTGTGTACCTGGATATGAACTCAGTTTTATCTGACTTCAGAGTCTCTACTCTGTTCATTCCAACCACATTATCTTTAAAAAATAAGCAAGAAGCAAGTAAGGCAATAATAGAGGCTCTTATTTCTCATCAAAAATGGAGCTTGAAATTATAGTCTTTGATTTAAGATGCCAGTCTCCTCAATTCTTCTTATCAGAGCATTTATAAATTTATACCCTGACCTGCAATAACCAGAACCTAAAATACCAGAAAGGATGTTTTAAGGTTTTAACTTTGGAGTATAAACACACACACACACACACACACACACACACACACACTATCATCACTTCAGGGTGATGACAGTGCCTGTTACTGGTGGTAAACAGAACAGGGCTTAGGGTCAAACATACTGAGGTTAGAGATTTGGCTCCATAATTATTGCATACTAGCTGTATAATCTTGCAAATTTTGCTTATTCTCTAAGATACCTTGAGGATGATTTTAAGAAAGATGACGTCTTCTTATTGGATGGCTTCACTATTCATGTTTCTACTTTATTCCAGCCAGAGATGAAAACATTAAATTAGAAAATACTTCAAAATCAACACCAAGGCTGTTTTTGTCTGGCAGGAGGTGGGGAGAGCCAATAGGCAAAGAGCATTTATTAAGTATCTACCGGACACTCTTAACTTTTCTAGGTTGGATAAGGTGGTATGGAGAGATAGGGTAGAGAAGTGTAGAGAAAGGATAAGCCTTGTATCTGCTTCACACACACATACATACATCCCTAAATGCATGCACACAAAAACATGCAAAACAAACATAAAAACAGCCAAGAGCAAAAACAACACAAAAATCAGCCAAGAGCTTCTCTGTGCACTTTATTTGACTAGAAATATACTACTCACAAAACTTAGGGGATATTTCAAAATGAATATGAAGTGATAAAAATATCCCCTAATTTTTGTGATCAGTATATATTTTCACCATTAAGATGATACAGGCTTAATTATGGGATAGAAAATAATGTTGGGAGACAGTGAAGTCAACAGCCCTGTGATTTATGCAGTTTACACTTGCAAGCATTTGTTGAGCCTTCTAAAAGGTTAGTATACATTTGGAGGATTTTTTCTAATATGTATATATCTTGCCTTCACTTTAAGCCAAGGATTTAATTTCATCTACTGTGTCTTTGTATTTCCAATGCATAGTATTGGACTCTCCCAAAATTGACTCGAAAATACTTCTATGATTGACTGCTGTGTTATTTGACAGTTCCCAGGTAAAAAGTAATAACAATTTAGTGCAGATTACTATATCCCTCTCTATTGTCTGGAAGACAGGCAGATCCTCAAAATGGCTCCCAGCAGTGTTGGCCCTTTCACCAATGCATCAGACACAGGTGGGTTTCCAGAATTTCTCATTAGGTTAAAATTTTCACTTTATGCACTCAAAACCTCATTCATCTATCCATTTATTCATTCACTCCTTCAACCAGTATTTTTTAATGATAATATATATATATATATATCTTGTACTACTAGATATTGCACAAAATAAGAAATTGTAATGCAAGGTCCTTGGCTCTCATATGATTATGGCTATGAATAAGAGAAACAGGATAATGCCTAATGACAAAGCATCACCCTATATATTACTTGCTGTTTACAAACAAGAAAATGTAACTTTATATGGAGCGATCAGGCTGTCACCATTTCAACCAAGTTGATCTTAGCATCCCTAATGGTAGGAAAACCAGACATCATGCATACCTTTATTGTAATATTAAATGAAGTGTACATCAGCATCTATAATGTATTCCTGTCAAATATTTTACCTGAATCCAATCTGGTTTAGACCCAACTTTGAGTTACAGAAAATACAAAAAACAGAAAGGCATTTAAAAACTATACTGCATGAAAGCAGCCAGGAAAAACCAGGAGGTTCCACATTCCATGGGTTAATTCCTTATTTCCTTCAACAAGGCAATGAGGAAAGTAAAAATAAAGTGAGGACTGGTGACTTAAATGACAAAATCAAATGCTATATATGGTCCTTGATTGGTTATTGCTTTGAATATACCCAGCATAAGAATATTTTTAGAGAGATGAGGAAATGTGAATATGGATGAGGTATTAAATGATACTGAGAAATCATTGTTAATTTTGTTAGATGTGATAATGGTGTCATAGTTATATAGGAAAATGTCCTTTTGTTTTTTTAAAGGTGCATTCTTAAGTAATTAGGGTGAAACATCATAATGTATAAATTTACATTAAGTAAATCTCAGTACAGAGGGGGGAATAAAATAAATATGACAAAAGATTACATTTTAGTCGTTGATACATGGAAGTTCTTTCTACTATTTTCTTTATTTTTCTATTTGTTGAAATTTTCCCTAATACAAAGAAAGAGGTAAGAGAGAAAATACCATTCAACCTTAAAAAAGAAAGTCAAATAATGGTGAAAGTTAGAGTATGCTCAGTCCCTAGTGTCCAGGAAGCAACACAGAAACACAGATTCAAAGCTTTCTAGAAGTCTATTGAGAAACAGATCTCTTTGGCAAGGAATACTTCCTGGAAGAGGGAAGACATGAATGAATAAAACTGAAACATGCTCTGGCAGGGCTAAGGGTCAGTAATCCTAGCAAAGTTAAAGACAGTTTCCAGTTTAAAGACACACTCCCCTGGCTGGGTGGCTTAACTGCTCAGAGCATCATCCCCATATGGTTGTGGGCTCAAATCCCCAGTCAGGGCACATACAAGAGTCAACTAATGAATACATAGATAAAGGGGACAACAAACCAATGTATCTATCTATCTATCTATCTATCTATCTATCTATCTATCTCTAAGATCAATCAACAAATAAAAATTAAGATACACTTATTTCTACTCTCCTCCCACTGTGGGTTGCAGGATAGGCACTGTCCAATCTAACCTTCAGAGATGTTAAACCTCATTAGTTAACTTGATAGTAAAAGTTCTCCCTCTCGCCTGACCAGCTGGTGGCGCAGTGGATAGAGTGTCGGACTGGGATGCAGAGGACCCAGGTTCAAGACCCCGAGGTCGCCAGCTTGAGCGTGGGCTCATCTGGTTTGAGCAAAGCTCACCAGCTTGGACCCAAGGTCGCTGGCTCGAGCAAGGGGTTACTCGTTCTGCTGTAGCCCCACGGTCAAGGCACATATGAGAAAGCAATCAATGAACAACTAAGGTGTCACAACAAATAACTAATGATTGATGCTTCTCATTTCTCTCCGTTCCTGTCTGTCTGTCCCTATCTATCCCACTCTCTGTCTCTGTTAAAAAAAAAAAAAGTTTTGCCTCTCACTCCCTTCCTCACTCTAAAATCAATAAAACAAACATTTAAAAAATAAAAAAAATCCCGGCTGGATAGCTCAATTAGGTAGAGCATCCTGCGGAGGAGAGAGATTGCTGGTTAATTCCCTAGTCAGGGCACCTATGGGAACAGATTGATGTTTCTGTCTCTCCCTCTCTCTCCCTTCTTCTCTCTAAAATCAATATAAATAAATAAACAAACAAACAGTTAAAAGCTCACTTACTGTCGTTCTATAGAATGAACCTGACCATGACCTCCCGTCATCCTCCTCCGTAAGTTCCCAGCCAAATAGCTGTTGTACACTTGAAATCTGTATGGTTTTGTGAACCAATGTCACCCCAGTAAATGCAATAAAATTTAAAAAAAGAAAGAAAGAAAGAAAAACCTAATTGCAAACATCAAGGGATACTCATTGGCAAAGAAATGACCCCCAGCTACCTGTTGCACCAGCCTGGGGTGTGAACTCAGTCCAACCCAATTAGCTCTTTCCAGAGAGATTCCGGTGACTTCGGGGCCCATCCGAACAGCAAGCTCTAGGTCTAGCCCCAGCAGAACCACCCAGAGCCTCTGAACGCCCGGCGGGAGGGGGGGCATGTTTTCTCCCAACCTCCACATTGCCCATTTTTACCTCGCCCTTGTCCTTTATGAACAAATTTAGTGAGTTCACATCAAACAAAACAACAGCCGAATGGATGAGGTTGCCATTTATATGCTCTGACTAATGCAGTTCCTGATTTCCCTTCCAAATTAAATGCATTTCGCTTAGTACATTTTCAACAGACGTTGCTCATCTGCTCGATTAATGAGTTTGCTGTGAAAGCCTACTTTGGTAGCAATTTGAAACAAAAGGACCTTAACGTGACTGAGGCTCTGCTTCCCCTTCTCTCTCCATCTTAGCCTCTCTTCCTCCCCCTCCCTCCCCAGGGCAAATACTTCACCGAAGCGAGGACGGGGAAGCAGGAATTGGCTGAGGGTTCTCTTCTGTGTCACTACACTACATTAGGAATAAAACCTTCCACTTAAACACTTAAATGAAAACATCGAGAAACTAATTTACTATTTGCAATCACATGATTTAAGCCAAAGCTGCCTTAATTTCCTTCCCATTTTGCCTCATATTCAATGTGAGCGCACACTAGATTGGTCTCTGAAAAGGCTGTCTTCGAATCACAACACTTAAAGACCCCTTTCATTTTCTTTTTGATTAAATAATTGAAATTCCTGTCAGAGCCTGCACTTTCCTGATGCACAGATTTTGTGTGTGAGGATAAAGACCGCTTTCTGTTTGCTGCGTGGGTCTTAAAAGCCGGCAGGCTTTCCTTCATTGAGGGGCGGAGAAAATGGACCGGCGCTATTCACCCATTTCACAGAAACTTCCTGCACCAGTTAAATGATGGCTGGAGACAGAGTATGGGGAGCCGCCCCCTCCTTTAACCTGCTGAAAGAGAGCCCAGCTACCACCTAGTGCCAACTTGATCCATAGGCAAACAAAAACAAAGCCCACATGAGTAGAGATACATATGGTACCAAAACACACAAATACCGAAAAGAAATAATCAGTCACAGAAAACTTCATCTATTTCAACTCCAGAAACCTATGATTATTTACGTTCAGTGATGGGCTGGGGCAGGGGAACCCTGGATCAACAGCATCACCCAGCATCACCCAGCACAGCACAGCACAGCCTCTGAGGTTAAACCAAGTGCATCCTAAAGGAGGGAGGGAAAGACCCTCACTCAGAAGATAAGCTAACCCTCCCCTGCTCCAGTACCATCATCCTATGAAGTAGTGACCGAACAGCAGCAGGTACTTATGTGACTCTGTCCTTTAAAACCGATTTCTGAAATACACGCATGTACAAGCTGCACTCACAGACTCCTGGCTTATACTGCCTGTGGTGCGCAAGGCCACGCCCTGTTTCTCACCTGAGCCATGAACCGCAGGCCCCGTGAGAATTCAGACTGCATCTCAATTGTGATCTGATTTCCTCCCATCTGAGGGACTTCAGGGCTCTCTCCCTGGAAGCGGACAACTGTGTTAGATTCAGTTCCAAATGCTGGTCTGTGGACCAGTGATGACACATGACAAGGTTATTATTAAGATGAAAGAGAACAGTGAGGCCACTGTCAGGAATCTTTTATAGCATTCAATTCATTTCACATAAAAGAGCTGTCTTGTATTCTGATTATTATATTATAATATTATATTATTAGAGTGTAAGTTCCAAGAGGAGAAGAACTTTTGATTTTCTGGTTCTCTGTGTTTTCCCTTTACTCAGAAGACGACCTGTACATAATATGCACTTGATAAATATTTATTGAATGAATTGATTCCTATTTTCCTAGTATTAAAATATCCTTTCTTCTATTAAATGTTATTAATAGTGTCAGAGGTTGTTTTTTAAAATATTTTTTTTGAAAAAAAAATAAAGTATATAATTACCTTTCAAAATGTTTGTTGATCTATTATTTTTAAGTTTGAGAATCTCTGAATTAGATAATCCGTTAAAGAATATTTGATCCTATGAGCCATCAGACAGTGAGTGGGAACTTGTTCAAAGTCCTTTAACCACATAATGGCGAGGAGGTCTTGGAGGCAGGGAGATCTGGATTCAGGTACTGCACAACACATATTAGCCATATGACTTTGGGCTAGTGAACAAAGCCTGTTTTCTTCTCTGTAAAATGGGAGTCATGCTACTTTTCCTCCTAACCCCAGTGGAGAAGCTTGTGCCATTTGTGATTTTCCAGCACTATGAAGAGAGAACCTTGAAGTTGTCCCACTGACCTGGCTGCCCTCCTCTGGAAAAGATGTTCCCCTTTCCACTGGTACCCAGATCCAAGAGCCCCTTTCCAGAGAGAAAAAGCCGCATTTGCTTCTAAAGTGGGCACATTCTTGTCAGTCTGAAGGGAACCTGGAGCAAATCCTAATGGGGCTCTCCCGTTGTCTATCTTTGACTGCTCGGGGCAGGGAGCTGTATTTACAGGCTGGGCTGGTGGTGGGGGCCCTGGCACAAACCACGTTGGTGTAGGGGGAGGGCTGTCTTTCTCTCTCCCCCATCCCCTGACATGGGTAGGGCCTGGCCAGGGTATAAATAGGTAAGAACACTGGGCTTTCTCCATTCTCCCTGTCTCCTCAACCCTCTCTTTTCAGCACTTCTTCTCTCTTGAGCTGATCCTAAAGGACCCTGTGGTGTGCCCCCTGGAGGAGGTCCTGGATGTGACGGTATCCAATGGTGTCCACCTTGCACAAACACTTGGGCAAGGAAGGTGACAGTTTCAAGCTCAGTAAGTTGGAGCTTCTTGGGGAAAAGGACACAGAAAGCAGCATTCCAGAAGCTGACGAGTGACTTGGACAGCAACAAGGACAACAAGGTGAACTTCCAGATGTGTTCTTTCTTCTTCTCTTGTATCATCCTGTCGCCATGATGTGTAACAAGTTCTTCAAGGGCTTCCTCAGCAAGCAGCCCAGGAAGAAATGAGGGCTCCTCAGATGCGGTTGGGGGACCTCCCAGTTGGGGTCTTCCCTGTGGGCAGTGGAGACAGCCTTACCCTGGCTCCTCCAGACATGTGCAGGATGCTGAGCAAGTTTAGTAAACATTCTCGGAAGCTATGAACAAATAAAAAATATATTTTAATTTTTCAATAACAGGTGATGTACAATATGATATTAGTTTCAGGTGTACAACCCAGTGATTAGATATTTATATAACTTATGAATTGATTACCCTGATAAATCCAGAACCCATCTGACAACATAGTTATTACAATATTATTGATATTATTTACCTCTTTCCCATAACTAGAGCTATAACAAGAGCCAAGCAACCAGATCCTATATCAAGTTCTTGAAATATGACTGGGCAAAATTCTAGGTTTAGGCAGAATTCTCAAGAATGTAGGCATGTTTAAAGCACATTCCCTGGTTAGCCATGAGAAAAAGCACCTAGTTAATATTTCTAACCAATCCACATGTCTTGAACATCACTTATTTCACCAGAAAAAAAAAATTGCTAACACCAATGGTACATGTTAACAAAACTGATTAATAGGAGATAATATCATTAAAGTGCTTGTAGTAGCCACTTCAAGGGCATGGACTTTTGATTAGACTTTCAAATGCTAACTAACCAACCATAAAGTATGAGAGCTATGGCATATTCTTTCCACTGAAGTGATCCTAAATAAAGGCAATACAATAGTTCCATATAACAGTGATTTAGAGATCTTAAATCTTTATTAATGTTGTTATTTGACAGATGTTATCGATCCACAAAATCCAGAAGGTTGAAAACAACTGCTTCCTATCAAACTGCTTCTTTGTGGAAGGCTATTCATGAGGAAATGAGTTTCTCCAAAGGGAAAAGGGACTCTTGCACTCAGGCTGTTCCTGCATGTAATTTGTACCAAAATTTAATGCAAACCAATGTCCCAGTCACTTTTCCCAACTGACAAAGAGCACAGTTTTGAACAGAAGTCAGCCTGGATACCATCTTGGGGTGAATTGCATGCTTGCCAAACGGAGTTTGTTTCTTGTTGAGTTTGTGTGTATAAGAATGCACAAGTTGCAATTAATTCGCAGTGAAGTCACTCTTCAAGTTAATTAGAAATGCAAAGTGTGAGTCTAAATGTTATGAGATTATAAAATGGCTTAATAATGGGAACAATGAGATTGAAGCATATGCATTCTGGCCATGTAAATATTTCATAACAGCGCCAATCTGATTTCATTTGCCTAATCATGCCATTGATATGCAGCCACCAGCCTGCAAATAGAAAGGATGAATTGCAACAGATCACCCTTCTAATGTCATAATTATTAATATTTGAGGGAAATGGAGCTGCCATACTCTGATGGAAACTGCTAGGCATTTTGAATTGAGATAGGGATGGCCCTGCTGGGGGAAGAGGAGGAAGGTGATAGATACACCAGCCCCAACATCCCCATCCTGTTTATTGGCTACAAGTATTTAGGTAATTAGGCAGCTCAACAAATTAAAGGGATGAGAATGTGGGAGAGAAGAGTTGGAGGGCATAAATTCCCTAGCCCTCAATTGAAACTATAATAAGACACACATGCAACTGAAGAAATGGAGAGGAGGCCCTGGCCGGCTAGCTCAGTGGAAGAGCATTGGCCTGGCATGTGAAAGTCCCAGGTTCGATTCCCAGCCAGGGCACACAGGAGAAGTGCCTATTTGCTTCTCTACCCTTCCCCGCTCTACTTTCTCTCTGTCTCTCTCTTCCCCTCCCGCAGCCGAGGCTCCATTGGAGCAAAGTTGGCCCCGGGTGCTGAGGATGGCTCCATGGCCTCCGCCTCAGGCACTAGAATGGCTCCAGCTACAAAGGAGCAATGGCCCAGATGGGCAGAGCATCGCCCCCTGGTGGGCATACCGGGTACATCCCAGTCGGGCGCATTCAGGAGTCTGTCTCTCTGCCTCCCCACTTCTCACTTCAGAAAAATACAAAAAAAAAAAATGGAAAGGAAATGTTTTGTGGCAATAAAGGATGCTTTGCATGAGAGTTCAGCTCCATGCGGGATGGGGCTGGAGGGTCCAGGAGGGCAGCAGCCTCTCTCCCTCTCGGCTTTGTCAATTTAGTCAACGTGTTCCACATACTTGGTGCACAGATCTCTTTTACATGCACAGACTCTTACTTCCCCCTTGACACCTTATTCCTCCGTGGCATTTAGTACAGTGTCATAAACATGGTGGCTTGAGTGACTTTGCTGGCAGCAGCATGAACTCTGTTAGGGAGCACAGGGAAAGACTACCAGATGGCGAGGATAGGTCTGCATTCAGGCCCTGCACTTACCTTGTGCAAGTCACCCCCTTGAGCCTGTTTTCATATTTGTAAAACAGGGCTCCTAATGCCTTTCACAGTTCTGCTGGGGAGGGCTGTTCAAGAAGAAGAATGTCACATCACTAATTTTATTTATTTTGAAACCAGAACGCCTGGTTTCAAAAAGAATCTGGAGTAACTGGAAAACACTTAATAAAAGGGCAAATGCTACACAGAAGTTTAAAATGAACATTTTCAACCTTCAGTGTCTCTGCTTCCTTTTGCCCCAAGCAGCTTCTCTCGAGCCAAACAGGTCATTACCTGAAAACAAACACTAGAAGGGTTTCCTTTTAATTCATTTTAGAGAGGAGAGGGAGAGACAGAGAGGAGAGACAGAGAGAGAGAAGGGGGGAGGAGCTGGAAGCATCAGCTCCCATATGTGCCTTGACCAGGCAAGCCCAGGGTTTTGAACCGGCGACCTCAGCATTTCCAGGTCGACGCTTTATCCACTGCACCACCACAGGTCAGGCTAGAAGAGTTTCCTTTTAAAGAATGGTTTTTATCCTCATAAAAACAATTGTTTATAAGATTCATTGATATTGGCACAGGATTATATTAAGTGTAGGCAGCACATTTTTGTTCTTTTGAAGAAAGTACTGAGCAAATTATTTAACTTCTCTGAACCTCAGTAATCTCATCAGTAAAATAGATATAATAGTTCTTGTCACATAAGATTAATGTGAAGATTGAGAAGACATATACCGTATTTCCCCATGTATAAGATGCTCCCATGTATAAAATGCACCATAATTTGGGGGCCTGAAATTTGAAAAATAAGTGTATTACATAAAGTTATTGAACTCAACTTTTATTCATCACAAAATGCATACAACTCCTCATCATTGTCAAAACTCCAATCCATTAGTTTGTCCTCATCTGTGTCTGATGACAAATCACTGTCTTCAACAATGAGCACAAAAACAAGCTCAAAAAAGCAGGAAGTGCAAGTTAAAAAACAACAACCACTGTATAATATGCACTAAGTATTAATTTTTCAAAATTTTTTGAAAAAGGGTACATCTTATACATGGGGAATACAGCATATAAGACATTTAATATGGTGCCCAACTCACAGAAAGCTCTCTCTACATGAAATCCTTACTATTATTACTTTTAATTGATTTTATTATTATATTGTATTATATAATAAATAATACTAATGGTCTTACTAATTATTATTAATTATGAAATCATAACCAGAGACATAATTTTAATCAGCCAGGGGAACTGGCCCTTTGGGTCTGCCTAGGGCCAGCCGGGAGTGTGTGGGTTTTTGATGTCATGCTGGAAAAATTTTACAACATGAGTTCAGGTGATCTTGAGATTAAGTTTACTAAAACTAGTGACAGTGAACAAGGAAGGGCCTAGAACAAAAGAAACGACAGGAGAGTGTAGGCAGGGCTGCTTTGGCCCACTGGGAAGTCAGAGAAAAGGGGGACAGGTGCAGGCTAGCCCGGGACAAGCTGCCACTGCCCACTGTTCCCCTGGTCGCAAGTATCCTGAGGACCCTTAGAGTGTA
This sequence comes from Saccopteryx leptura, assembly GCF_036850995.1. Taxonomy (NCBI): domain Eukaryota; kingdom Metazoa; phylum Chordata; class Mammalia; order Chiroptera; family Emballonuridae; genus Saccopteryx; species Saccopteryx leptura. Next base: position 378,772,785 of record NC_089504.1, on the reverse strand, counting down.
GGAGAGACTCACCTGTAGGGGAAGAAGAGGAAAGGGGGGAGGGAAAGCACACTGGGTTCTCCATTCTAAGGTTCTTGATAGGTGGAGATGTCAGGGGAGGTTCGATGGGAGGATGTCAATAAAATATTCATCAGCTCTCTAGGTGTGTCTTTTAGTGTCGCGGTCTCCACTGATGGGTCAGTGCTGGGGCAGGGGCATTAGTCAATGCAGCCGGTCCTGAGGTCAGTGGTGGCATCACTTGTCCAGTTTTGCTGCTTTTCTGCACCTGGAGCTAAAACACAACTGAGGCCTAGATGTATCTGATGTGGGTCAGAACCTCATTGTCCTGGGGCTTTAATGCTTAAGGGGTATTCTCTGGTCCCCTTGTTCACTCCCCTGCCAAGGGGGTCTAACCCGCATGACAACCACAGGCCAGGGGAGGGAAGGTCAGGGAGAGTCTGAACTACAAGATCAGAGGTCTGAGATCAGGGGTCTAAACCACATGATCAGTGTGGAGGAAAGGTTACCTTGGGGCAAGATCCTTGTCTTCCCAGTTTTGCCCTTGGCTAGGCATCTGAGGCTTTCTTTCCTGGTGACCTCCTGTGTGTGGCCTGTAGTCCTTGCTCTGCTCCTGTCTGTCTCACTGCCTACCACAAAACAGTGAATGCCAGGAAACCCAGGAAGTTAGAGATATTGCCACAAATGTCACTCTCAATTATCATCTTACTGTCAGACTATATTCAGAACTGTAGATTGTCATTATATGTCCACAAGTACCCAGAACCTGTAAAATAAATTAGAAATAATCATTGCCAGCACTCATATGCCACCAAATATGTACCAGACAGTGTTTTAAGCACTATTTAATTCCTGCAGTGGCTCTTATGAAGTAGGTCCAACCATTCTCCCCATCATACAGATGAAGAGACTGGGCAGGGGAAGGCGTATCATTTGTCCAAAAGCCCAGAAACAAGAAATTAGTAAGTCTGGGATTCAAAATCACGTTACCTGGCTTTGGAGTCCATCCATGGGTCTATAGGGCCGGGCTGTGCCCTTACTATAAAGCAATGCACAGGGACAGGGAAACACCCTGCTCACTCCCATCGCTCCTCCCCCTCGGAAGGGAGAGCCTTGCAGCGATAAACCCACAGGGATTTTGCCTGTTCAGCTATGTTTTCATCCTGAAAGCCTTTAGGCAAAATGTATGCTCTTCAGGTTAAGGCAGACTGCACTGCTCCTGTTGTATATACGGCCTGCCTGACCTCTGAGGACATTTGACCATGCAATCCTGTGCTCTGAGAAACAGGAGTGGAATCTGGCATTTGGAAGCAGTTTTACTCCAGCGTGGGGTGGGGGCCTCGCAACAGGAGAGATTTTTTTCTTCTCGGTATTCACCCTGAGGCTGGGGAGGTTGGCAGAGGCCACAGGGGCTGGGCCTTCTCATGCTTTCCTAAGGAGTTTGGGCTTTGGGTTTCAGGCCTTACTTCTAATGGCCGATGTTAATTTGCCTTTGTCTGTCTGTTTCCCCATTAGACCAGATGTCCCCAGACCTGCTCCTCTTTTCTCTGCAGCCAGGTCAGAGTTCTGCATTTAGAGGCCACCCCTACCTGTTGCTCCTCGAGCTCTCCCGGCAGAGAGCTGGGAGGTCACCAAGGCGCAGGTATGTTGATTTCTCAACAGCAGCCCTTGGACTTGAGTTTTACTCCAACACGGCAGCTTACGACTCAGCCCTCTGACTACAAGGGGCTGGCCAAGGGGGAAGTGATACCACACAGCAGTTAGGAAAACAGAGGTGGCAGCCAGAATGTTGAAGCCCAAATCTTGGTTGTCCTTCAATTTTGTGTGAACTTAGGGAAATCCTTAACCTTTCGGTGCCTCTGTTTTTCTTATGTATAAATGAGAACTAATAAGAACACCTAACTTAAAGAGTTGTTGTAGTGATTAGATCTGTTAATCCACAGGAAGCATTTAGAATAATACCTGCTGCATAATAAGTGACTGAGAAAGATTTGTTTTTATTATTCTTCATTGCATGTAGAACCAGCCAGGTGTCTAGATAGTTCTGTGTCATAGATAGTTCTATGCTGACCCCTCTGGCCTATCACCTCCCTCCAGGCAAAGCCCTTTCCCTTTCTCCCTCCCCCTCTTCTCTCTTGGGGCTACAATTAACAAATGATAACAGCATAAGATGGACTCAATTAGGACAAGATCCCAAAGCAGATGCTGCTTATGTGCAGAGGATAGAGTAAAAGAATCAGCTCCAGAAGGCTTGGGACCTGCTTATAGAAGATGCTAATTGATTTCTTGCTGGTAATTTTTCACCCCTAAGTGAACAAGAATGAGGGCATCTCAGAGGCTCATCTGCTTTGCAGGTGATCAGGCAAATGAATATCTGGGTCCAGGGAAAGGTGAAAATTGTCTTTTTTTTCTCTCTCTCTCCAAAGGGAATATCATCTCATTTGTCCCAGGCAAAGATTGAATTCCTGCAGGTCTGCTAAGTGGGAGGGGGATAAAAGGTCACCTCCAAGACTCCTGGGGGCTGTGACTCTGCCACACTCCTGGGAGGCCCTAGGATCATGGAGGCGTGAGAAGAGGTAGGAGTTATTTTATCACCGATGAGTTTGGGTGACATGAAGAAAACTTGACTGTCAGTGGTGAGGATCAGGTTGAACAACAGATGAGCATCCATAAGAATCACCCCGTAGACCCCCATCTCTGCATACATGTGCCATCGCAGTCTCGCTGGACTGGATGAATCAGTTCCATGATTGTGTCCCTTAAAGGGAGGGGCTCTGTCTGATATGCGCACAACAGTAGCAAGCACTTACCAACCACTTACCACATTTTCTAGTTTACTACTCTATGTGCTGAAACTATATTAACTAATTAAATTCTCGTGGCACTCCCATAAGATAGTTACAATAATCATCCACACTTTCCAATTTAAGAGACAGAAAGGTAGGGGTCACATGTAGATTGGATTAGGAAGCCAGATGGATTTCCAAATTTCTGTTCTCTTTATCTCCAAACCTTAACACAGTATGTCCTTAATATAGTTATTGATCGAAGTTCAAAATGCAAAAAAACCCAAAAAACAAAAACAACAACATGCTGATGTTGAATGTGTGCACATATAATCCTAAATTTTCAAACATATTAATAAGGAAATGACTAGCCATAGCTCCACTGAGAAAGTGAGTGATTTAAAGCTCTGGTCCTAAGACAGAGAAGCTCCCCACCTGGAGATAACTCTAGGAAGGAGGAGGAAACCACACATGCTAACTAGCTACCTCACCTACATGCTGCTGCAAATCAGTCTCTGTAACTTGTCCTATCCTCCTTCACTTGGGGCACTGGAGTCCATTCTCACATCATCCCTCCTTTCTATTACTACTGTCACCATCTCCATTCAATTACTGGTCACCACCTTCACCACAGACAAACATGACACCAGTCATCTCCCATCTCTCTAAAGTCCAAGCCACCCTATACATAACTGCTAGATTAATCTTTCCAACACAATTCCAACCAAATGGAAAATTTGCATTTCTCAGTGCTTTCCAAATCCAGTTGAAGTCCTCAGCCCAGCATCTCAGGCCTTAAATACTAGAACGCCCTACAGTATCATCCCCCATACTCCCTCTGACCATACACACTAACCAGTATTCCTGCACCAACACACTTTTACATATTCGTGTCTTACTCCAGAACTTTCCAACCTAGCGTCCCTGTCTCTGGGTGTCTGTGGTGGAAGAACAGAACGGGAGTAGTACCTTTAAAGTCAGACAGATCTGAGATTTACATCCCTGCCCTGTCGTTGAATGATGAGTAATTTATTCAATCTCTCTGAGTCTTAGATTCCTTATCAGTGAAACAAAAGTTATCACAACTACTTTGCAGGGTAGTTGAGAGCTTGAAGTTAATTCATTCGGTCAGTTCCACTAGTATTTGTTGAGCACCTATTATGTGGTGGGCATCATTATAGGCATTAGAGGTATAGCAAAAAACAAAACACGGAGCTTGCATTTGAGTGAAGGCGAAGGGGAGACAGGAACAGCAAAACCAAGTATTTGTCAAGTGCCCAGTACCTGCCTGGCAGATAGTTGTCTCGCAATAATTTTTATTCATGTATTTCAAAAATCCTAATAACAAATATACATCTATCTACCCAATATAGTGCTGGACAGCAAAGCCAAGTTTCTTTGGTTTCAACAGGAAAACTCAGAAAGTTTCTTTCAGGAAAGGGCAATATCTTGTCTATTAATGTACTAACAATGTATTCCAAGTACCGGACAGAGCACCACACATGTAACAGGTGCTAAATGCTTGTTTGTTGAATAAAAGTTAGCTAATGTGTGAGAATTGAAAAATGTAATAGACAGTTTTATTGTCTTTAATTATAAGTAGAAAAATGTATTATTTAATTAATCTTCTTTAATGGGTAAAATCTTTCAAATGTGGAGAGGGCATTGCAAAAAGGAATATTCTAGGCATCAGAATTGATAGCTCTTGGAAAGCCCATCTCAGCTGTTTTTATTTACTGGTATCCTCTGCTGTCTTCCAGACCCAAGCTGAATTCCTCCTTACCCACGACCATTGTTCTGATTTCTTCCATTATACACCTATCTCCCCATAATGGTTCTTTGAAGCTCTCTTCAACATGCAAGCTTTAGAGCATAATCATTTGAAGGTTAGTTTTGTGCCATCTGTAGGCCACAAAATCTTTGTGGACCAATGTCATCTTTATACACCAAAGCAACTAGAAAATACCGTGCTTTTAGGAGACACACTGTCCTATCACTACTTTCCTCCTTCCTTCTCCTTTCTCCTGTCCTCACCCATCATGACTAGCTCAGTCTCTTCTCTACTTCTTTGGCAGTTCCCAGTCCCGCCCCTAGACTTTACCCCTCTTGCAGAAGTAGATGAGCTGGACCACAAAGTATGCAAAGCTGCTTATGCAAAGTGACTGTAAAATATGATGAGGTTCAGGATGTAGGCTCTGGATCAGATTAGCAAGTTCTGGCTTTAGCTCTACACTCAACTCTTACTGTGATAATGGGCAATTTCTTGGATTTCTGGGGGCCCCAGTTTCTTTATCTGTAAAATGAGGACCATAAACAATAGCATTTGTTTGATAATAAGGTTGTTGAAAGGATTAAAGGAGATAATATACATAAAAGTCTTAGCATAGTGCTTGGGATGTTATAGCATTTGCGAAATGTGAGCTGCAACTGGAACTCAAGGGCAACTAAAACAACACAAAGCCCAAATGTCATTCACCACCTGCTGGCTGGAACCTAAACTCTACACCAGGGGTCCCCAAACTACAGCTCAAAGTCCGCATGTGGCCCCCTGAGGCCATTTATCCGGCCCCCACTGCACTTCCAGAAGGGGCACCTCTTTCATTGGTGGTCAGTGAGAGGAGCACATTGACCATCTCATTAGCCAAAAGCAGGCCCATAGTTCCCATTGAAATACTGGTCAGTTTGTTGATTTAAATTTACTTGTTCTTTATTTTAAATATTGTATTTGTTCCCGTTTTGTTTTTTTACTTTAAAATAAGATATGTGCAGTGTGCATAGGGATTTGTTCATAGTTTTTTTTATACTCCGGCCCTCCAACGGTCTGAGGGACAGTAAACTGGCCCCCTGTGTAAAAAGTTTGGGGACCCCTGCTCTACACAGTTAAAACTATAGGCGGAGGAGCCAGACTGACTGCCTTGGTTCTCAAGACGTGCTCTTCCACTTACTAAGAGTATAGCTTTGGGTAAGTGCCTTAACTGAAAAACTTTATATCCTCATCTTTAAAATGGGAATGATGCTAATAATGTACTCCCTCTTTAGAAAACATCATGAGTCTCAAGTAAATGAATATGTGTAAACTGCTCAAGATGGTACCTGCTCCCCAGAAATTGCTCAATTAATATCAGAATTAATGGTATGGGCACTCCACATCCCATCTCCAAAGGTTATAGCCATTTGTTTACACAGGGTAGAGAGAACCTCTTTGTTCTAGCCTGCCATTTACCCCACAGTGAGAACAACTCTTCAGTTCCACGCCATGGGAGAAATGTTAGAGGAACCAGAGAGCAATGATGACTAAGGTATGATCCCTGTCCTCCAGGAACATTCAGTCTGGTCCACAATGGCTAATAGTTACACAGCAGCTTGCAGTCTGAAAAGCACTTTCTCGTTTACCATTCTGTGCTTGTTCGGAACTCCAGAACATAGACGTTAGCAGTCCATTTTGTAATTGAGGACACGGGTTTGCTTAGTTGAAATGACTCACAAAGGTCACACAGCTAGAGAGTGGCTGAGTCAGGATTGAATGAGTGCCCTCTCCACAAAGTGATGCTTGTGGCTTCCAGAGAATGAATTTTGATAGGTGGGAAGACTCGGGATTCCTGAGGGAGCCCAGGAGGCAGCTCAGAGAGTGGAGGAGGGACAGGGTGCTGTTAATAGACGTTCCTCTCCCTTCCTCTGCCAGCCCTAGACAGAGAGTGGATGTTTCCATGTAAATGGCTTCCAGGCAGATGCTGGAGGAGTGTGTATGTGTGTGTGGGTGAGGGGGCTTGCCTGGAGGGTTCGCAGCTTTTTATTACTGCCTCCCCCTCCTTCCGGTCTGCCCACTCCAGTGCCTTCAAAAGGCAGTCAAACCCCCTCTGCGGGCTGAAGAAGCCGCATTAGTCTTTCAGGTCTTTTCATTGTGGGGCTGCCATTCTCCTCCCTTGTTCAGTGGCTGACGAGCCCTCCCCTAATTAGAGTTTTATAGTCACCTATAATTAGGCCCCACTAGTGCTTTTGAATAAGATACTTTTAACCTGTTTCGTTTTGTAATTGGGGGCATCCGCCCAGGTGTACCCACATATGAAGCAGGCACAGGTGTGGGTAGAGGGGCAAAGGGTTGGGTCAAAGGCACATTTGAGTATGTATATATGCTTGTTGGGGACATGCATGGGGATGTCTGTGAGTACAACAGATACACGGGCTATGTGGTTATAAGGGAGAACATTTGGCTAAATGTTTACTGTTTAAGTACATGTGAAAGGAAGGTGTATGTGTGTGTGTGTGTGTGTGTGTGTAAATGTTTACTGTTTAAGTACATGTGAAAGGAAGGTGTGTGTGTGTGCAAGAAGTTCTAGTAGTGTGTGAGTGTGTTAATGGAGGGGAGTAGGGAAGCATGAAATTGTTGCTATGCTCCTATCTCTCTCCCAAAAAAAGGTATTCATTTTTAACAGATATTACATGTATGTGGATTGAAAAGGTACAAAAGGAATATGGTAAAATGAGCCCTCCCCCCACCCAGTTCTCTTCTCCAAAGGCAACCTTTTTTTTTATTTGTTCATTTTAGAGAGGAGAGGGAGAGACAGAGAGAGAGAGAGAGAGAGAGAGAGAGAGAAGAGACAGAGAGAGAGAAGGGGGGAGGAGCTGGAAGCATCAACTCCCATATGTGCCTTGACCAGGCAAGCCCAGGGTTTCGAACCGGCGACCTCAGCGTTTCCAGGTTGGCACTTTATCCACTGCGCCACCACAGATCAGGCACCAAAGGCAATCTTTATGACCAGAAATACTCTATAACAGGGGTCGGGAACCAATGGCTCACGAGCCAGATGTGGCTCTTTTGATGGCTGCATCTGGCTCGCAGACAAATCTTTAATAAAAATAATAATAACGTTAAAAATATAAAACATTCTCGAGAGATGACGTCAGAGTAATGGCGGGGTAGGAAGCGATTCCGATAAATCTCCCCCAAAACTCAACAAGATCTTCAACCAGAAACAGAAAAACCTATACTTGGAGCCTCCAGATGCTTCGCAATACACCCAAAGATGCCATTAAGGAAGAGAAAATCGAATATCATGGATACAAAAGAAAGAGAGGTAACACAGCTAGATGAGGAAAAATCTATGGAGAAAAAATTTAATATATTGGAAACCTTGGAGCTAAATGACAGAGAATTCAAGATAGAAATCCTAAAAATCCTCCGAGATATACAAGAAAACACAGAAAGACAATTTAGGGAGCTCAGAAAACAACTCAATGAACACAAAGAATATATGTCCAAGGAAATTGAAACTATAAAAACAAATCAAACAGAGATGAAAAACTCAATTCACGAGCTGAAAAACGAAGTAACAAGCTTAGCTAATAGAACAGGTCAGATAGAAGAGATGATTAGTGAAATAGAAGACAAGCAACTTGAGGCAAAACAGAGAGAAGAAGAAAGAGACTCAAAAATTAAAAAAAATGAGATAGCCCTACAAGAATTATCTGACTCCATCAAAAAGAATAACATAAGAATAATAGGTATATCAGAGGGAGAAGAGAGAGAAAATGGAATGGAGAACATACTCAAACAAATAATAGATGAGAACTTCCCAAGCCTGTGGAAAGAAATAAAGCCTCAAGTTCAAGAAGCAAACAGAACTCCAAGTTTTCTTAACCCCAACAAACCTACTCCAAGGCATATCATAATGAAATTGACACAAACCAACAGCAAAGAAAAAATTCTCAAGGCAGCCAGGGAAAAGAAGAATACAACATATAAAGGAAGGCCCATTAGATTATCATCAGATTTCTCAGCAGAAACTCTACAAGCTAGAAGAGAGTGGACCCCAATATTTAAAGTCCTGAAAGAGAGGAACTTTCAGCCACGAATACTATACCCATCAAAGCTATCCTTCAAATATGAAGGAGAAATAAAAACATTCACAGATACAGAAAAGATGAGGGAATTTATCATCAGAAAACCCCCACTCCAGGAATTACTAAAGGGGGTTCTCCAATCAGATACAAAGAACAAACAAACAAAAAAAAACAGAGCCACAAGTAAAAGCTCCAAGAAGAACACAATAAAACCAAATTTAAACTGTGACAACAACAAAAAGAAAGAGGGGGAAAGATGGAGATTAACAGTAGCAAAGGACGATGGAGTGCAAAAGTACTCACAAAATAGTTCGCTACAATGAACAGGGTAGGGACCCTTTTCATTACTCAAATGTAACCACCATTGAAAAAACCACCACAGAAGCACATGAGATAAAAAAGATAGCAACAGAGGAAAGATGTATGGAATACAACCAAATAAAAACAAAAAGATAGAAAAACGAAAGAGAAGGATCAAACAAGACACAAACTAACAGAAAGCAAGATATAAAATGGCAATAGGGAACTCACAAGTATCAATAATTACACTAAATGTAAACGGATTAAACTCACCAATAAAAAGGCACAGAGTAGCAGAATGGATTAAAAAAAGAAAATCCAACTGTATGCTGCCTACAGAAAACTCATCTAAGTAACAAGGATAAAAACAAATTCAAAGTGAAAGGCTGGAAAACAATACTCCAAGCAAATAACATCCAAAAAAAAAGCAGGTGTAGCAATACTCATATCGGATAATGCTGACTACAAGACAGGAAAAGTACTCAGAGACAAAAATGGCCATTTCATAATGGCTAAGGGGACACTGAATCAAGAAGACATAACAATTCTTAATATATATGCACCAAACCAAGGAGCACCAAAATATATAAGACAGCTACTTATTGATCTTAAAACAAAAACTGACAAAAACACAATCATACTTGGAGACCTCAATACACCGCTGACGGCTCTAGATCGGTCATCCAAACAGAGAATCAACAAAGACATAGTGGCCTTAAACAAAACACTAGAGCACCTGGATATGATAGACATCTACAGGACATTTCATCCCAAAGTGACTGAGTATACATTTTTCTCCAGTGTACATGGATCATTCTCAAGAATTGACCATATGTTGGGCCACAAAAACAACATCAGCAAATTCAGAAAAATTGAAGTTGTACCAAGCATATTTTCTGATCATAAAGCCTTGAAACTAGAATTCAACTGCAAAAAAGAGGAAAAAAATCCCACAAAAATGTGGAAACTAAACAACATACTTTTAAAAAATGAATGGGTCAAAGAAGAAATAAGTGCAGAGATCAAAAGATATATACAGACTAATGAAAATGACAATACGACATATCAGAATCTATGGGATGCAGCAAAAGCAGTAATAAGAGGGAAGTTCATATCACTTCAGGCATATATGAACAAACAAGAGAGAGCCCAAGTGAACCACTTAACTTCCCACCTTAAGGAATTAGAAAAAGAAGAACAAAGACAACCCAAAACCAGCCGAAGAAAGGAGATAATAAAAATCAGAGCAGAAATAAATGAATTAGAGAACAGAAAAACTATATAAAAAATTAATAGAACAAGGAGCTGGTTGTTTGAAAAGATCAACAAAATTGACAAACCCTTGGCAAGACTTACCAAGGAAAAAAGAGAAAGAACTCATATAAACAAAATCCAAAATGAAAGAGGAGAAATCACCACGGACACCGTAGATATACAAAGAATTATTGTAGAATACTATGAAAAACTTTATGCCACTAAATTCAACAACCTAGAAGAAATGGATAAATTCCTAGAACAATACAACCTTCCTAGACTGAGTCAAGAAGAAGCAGAAAGCCTAAACACACCTATCAGTAAAGAAGAAATAGAAAAAACCATTAAAAACCTCCCCAAAAATAAAAGTCCAGGCCCTGACGGCTATACAAGCGAATTTTATCAAACATTCAAAGAAGACTTGGTTCCTATTCTACTCAAAGTCTTCCAAAAAATTGAAGAAGAAGCAATACTTCCAAACACATTTTATGAGGCCAACATAACCCTCATACCAAAACCAGGCAAGGATGGCACAAAAAAAGAAAACTACAGACCAATATCTCTAATGAATACAGATGCTAAAATACTAAACAAAATACTAGCAAATTGAATACAACAACATATTAAAAAAATAATACATCATGATCAAGTGGGATTCATCCCAGAATCTCAAGGATGGTTCAACATACGTAAAACGGTTAACGTAATACACCATATCAACAAAACAAAGAACAAAAACCACATGATCTTATCAATAGATGCAGAAAAGGCTTTCGATAAAATACAACACAATTTTATGTTTAAGACTCTCAACAAAATGGGTATAGAAGGAAAATATCTCAACATGATAAAGGCCATATATGATAAACCATCAGCTAACATCATATTAAATGGCACTAAACTGAAGGCTTTCCCCCTTAAATCAGGAACAAGACAGGGTTGTCCACTCTCTCCACTCTTATTTAATGTGGTACTAGAAGTTCTAGCCAGAGCAATCAGACAAGACAAAGAAATAAAAGGCATCCATATCGGAAAAGAAGAAGTAAAGGTATCACTTTTTGCAGATGATATGATCCTATACATCGAAAACCCCAAAGAATCCACAAAAAGACTACTAGAAACAATAAGCCAATACAGTAAGGTCGCAGGATACAAAATTAACATACAGAAGTCAATAGCCTTTCTATATGCCAACAATGAAACAACTGAGAAGGAACTCAAAAGAATAATCCCCTTCATGATTGCAACAAAAAAAATAAAATACTTAGGAATAAACATAACAAAGAATGTAAAGGACTTATATAATGAAAACTATAAACCATTGTTAAGGGAAATCGAAAAAGATATAATGAGATGGAAGAATATACCTTGTTCTTGGCTAGGAAGAATAAATATAATCAAGATGGCTATATTACCCAAAGCAATATACAAATTTAATGCAATTCCCATCAAACTTCCAATGACGTTTTTTAAAGAAATAGAGCAAAAAATCATCAGATTTATATGGAACTATAAAAAAACCCCGAATAGCCAAAGCAATCCTAAAGAAAAAGAATGAAGCTGGGGGCATTACAATACCTGACTTCAAACTCTATTATAGGGCCACGACAATCAAAACAGCATGGTATTGGCAGAAAAATAGACAATCAGACCAATGGAACAGAATAGAAAGTCCAGAAATAAAACCACATATATATAGTCAAATAATTTTTGATAAAGGGGCCAACAACACACAATGGAGAAAAGAAAGCCTCTTCAATAAATGGTGCTGGGAAAAACTGGAAAGCCACATGCAAAAGAATGAAACTGGACTACAGTCTCTCCCCCTGTACAAAAATTAACTCAAAATGGATCAAAGATCTAAACATAAGACCTGAAACAATTAAGTACATAGAAGAAGACATAGGTACTCAACTCATGGACCTGGGTTTTAAAGAGCATTTTATGAATTTGACTCCACAGGCAAGAGAAGTGAAGGCAAAAATTAATGAATGGGACTACATCAGACTAAGAAGTTTTTGCTCAGCAAGAGAAACTGATAACAAAATAAACAGAAAGCCAACTAAATGGGAAATGATATTTTCAAACAACAGCTCAGATAAGGGCCTAACATCCAAAATATACAAAGAACTCATAAAACTCAACAACAAACAAACAAACAATCCAATAAAAAAATGGGAAGAGGATATGAATAGACACTTCTCCCAGGAAGAAATACAAATGGCCAACAGATATATGAAAAGATGCTCATCTTCTTTAGCTATTAGAGAAATGCAAATCAAAACGGCAATGAGATACCACCTCACACCTGTTTGATTAGCTGTTATTAGCAAGACAGGTAATCAGCAAATGTTGGAGAGGCTGTGGAGAAAAAGGAACCCTCATACACTGTTGGTGGGAATGTAAAGTAGTACAACCATTATGGAAGAAAGTATGGTGGTTCCTCAAAAAACTGAAAATAGAACTACCTTATGACCCAGCAATCCCTCTACTGGGTATATATCCCAAAAACTCAGAAACATTGATACGTAAAGACACATGCAGCCCCATGTTTATTGCAGCATTGTTCACAGTGGCCAGGACATGGAAACAACCAAAAAGCCCATCAATAGATGACTGGATAAAGAAGATGTGGCACATATACACTATGGAATACTATCAGCCATAAGAAATGATGACATCGGAACATTTACAGCAAAATGGTGGGATCTTGATAACATGATACGAAGCGAAATAAGTAAATCAGAAAAAAACAGGAACTGTATTATTCCATACGTAGGAGGGACATAATAGTGAAACTAAGAGACATTGATAAGAGTGTGGTGGTTACGGGGGGGAGGGGGGAATGGGAGAGGGAAAGGGGGTGGGGGAGGGGCACAAAGAAAACAAGATAGAAGGTGACAGAGGACAATCTGACTTTGGGTGGTGGTATGCAACATAATTGAATGACAAGATAACCTGGACTTGTTATCTTTGAATATATGTATCCTGATTTATTGATGTCACCCCATTAAAAAATAAAATTATTATAAAAAAAAAAAAAACATTCTCATTTATTACAATCCATTCATTTCCTACCGCTCATGTTCATGGTTGCGGGTGGCTGGAGCCAATCACAGCTGTCCTCTGGGACAACACCAAATTTTTATTGGATAATGCATAATGTACATGGGTCATTGTATGGCTCTCATGGAATTACATTTTAAAATATGTGGCGTTCATGGCTCTTTCAGCCAAAAATTTCCTGATCCCTGCTCTATACCTATACACTAGACCATTGGTAGTCAACCTGGTCCCTACCGCCCACTAGTGGGTGTTCCAGCTTTCATGGTGGGTAGTAGCGGAGCAACCAAAGTATAAATAAAAAGATAGATTTAACTATAGTAAGTTATTTTATAAAGATTTATTCTGCCAAACTTAGCGAAAATCCAACATAAAGTCCTTGGTAAGTAATTATTATTATATGCTTTAACTGCTGTAACTCTGCTTTATAAATTTTATAAAGTAAAGTTACTTAACCTACTTTATAAATCACCATTACTGTGGAACCGGTGGGCGGTTAGAAAATTTTATTACTACCAGAGATACAAAAGTGGGCAGTAGGTATAAAAAGGTTGACTACCCCTGCACTAGACATTTACAAATATATTTTTCATAACAGAGTGATAGCTAAATGTATACATTGCTCTGAACCTTGCTTTTTTCACTTAAAAATATATCTGTTGTTGTCCTGGCCAGGTATCCCAGTTGGTTAAAGTGTCGTCCCAATATGGCAAAGTTGTGGGTCCAATCCCACAAGAGTCAATGTATGCATAAATAAGTGGAACAACAAATTGATATTTCTCTCTCTTTCTTCCGTCCTCTCTCTCCAAAATTAATAAATAAAAATTTAAAAATAAATAAATAAAAGTAAAATACATCTGTTATCTGTAGTTGTTAATGATCTTGGTCTGTTCCACATCCATATAGAGATTTTTTTTTCTCCCCTATCTTTTGAATGACTGTATAGTATTTTGTTTTCCTACCATTATCACTTAATCAACAATACTTTTAGGAAGTAAATATACTGCTCACAAAAATTAGGGGATATTTCAAAATGAATATGAAGTGATAAAGAAGCATTTGATTTTTTCAATTAAACAAGAACATCAGAAAAGCAAACAACAAGTCAAAAATAGTTGTTCAATTATGCAAATGAGATGCAAAGCTAACTTTTATTTCACTGGTGAAACTGCACTATACAAAAGGCTGAAAGTACTGGAGTATCTGCACGTTCTCTGATCCCCTAATTTTTGTGAGCAGTGTATGTGTCTTCTCCTTTAAAATATACATTTTTCTCTCATCTTCCTCCTAAGGAAGTTTAGTTGGCCCTTACACATGCTTCCCAGAGCAACTCGGCAATTCTACACCCCCCGAGCACCCGAGGAGAGAATTCCTCCTAAGGGCAGGCAGAGGGCAAGGGAGTTACAAGGGATGTGTCTCAGGGAGAGTGAGGCTGCCTGCGTGGTCTGAAGTCTGGGATGTCAGAGAGCTAAGGGGCCTGGAATGCACCTGATTGGTTATAATTGCCTAGCGTAGCGGAGCAACCTGGAAACATGTTGCCGTGTAACAAACTACCCCAAACTCCTTGGCTTACAACAGTGATAATCACTCCTCTTCTCGTGATGTTGGTGAGTCAGGAATTCAAGAGCAGCTTGGTTCGGTGGATCCACTCAGGATCTCTTGGGAAGCTGCAGTCAGCATGGTGGTCCAGGCTGCATCCTCTGAAGGCTTCACTGGGGCTGGAAGAGGCACTCCTGAAAGGGCCCACCCACGTGGTTGGCAACCTGGCGCTGGCTTTTCCTAGAAGCATTCGTTCCTCTGCATATGAGTCTCTCCACTGCGATGGTTGAGTGCCTTGTATTCGTTTTTACTTTTCTTTTTTTATTTTATTTCTTTTTTTGTATTTTTTCAAAGCTGGAAACAGGAAGGCAGTCAGACAGACTCCGGCATGCGCCCGACCAGGATCCACCCGGCATGCCCACCAGGGGATGATGTTCTGCCCATCTTGGGGCGTCGCTCTGCTGCAATCAGAGGCATTCTAGCGCCTGAGGCAGAGGCCACAGAGCCATCCTCAGCGCCCGGGCAAACTTTGCTCCAGTGGAGCCTTGGCTGCAGGAGGGGAAGAGAGAGACAGAGAGGAAGGAGAGGGGGAGGGGTGGAGAAGCAGCTGGGTGCTTCTCCTGTGTGCCCTGGCCGGGAATCGAACCTGGGACTCCTGCACGCCAGGCCGACGCTCTACCACTGAGCCAACCGGCCAGGGCCCGTTTTTACTTTTAATTACTACATAACAAGTTGCCACAAACTTAGTAACTTACATGTATTCATTTATAGTCTCATACAGACTCAATGGGGTCCTCTTAAGTTCTTACAAGTCAAAATCAAGGTTTCAGCTGGTCTGGGCTCTGACTGGGAGTCTCCAGGAAAGACGCTGCTTCCAAACCCACTCAGGTTTCTGGCAGAATTGTTCCTTGTGGTCACATGGGACTGAGCTTCCTGTTTTCTTACTGGCTGTCAGCGGAGGGGAGCTCTTGCCTCTAGAGTCCTCCTTTAGGCCCAGTTAAGTCAGTCACAATGCAGTAAGTCCTTCTCATGCTTTGAATATCTCTGACTCCCTCTTCTGCCACTGGCTGAAGAAACTGGGGTGTTTTTTTTTTGTTTGCTTTTTTTTTGTTTAATAAAGCTTTATTTTTCAAAATGTACAGTTGGTGGGACCTGTTCATGCATCTTCACCAGCAGCTGGGGCATCCCCACCTTTGGTGTTTCTGGTGTAAATTACTTGAGCTCTGTACTTTGAAACTAGTTTAATAAGTCCTTTACTAAGGAGCTCCTGTAGGGCGGCCCTGGCCAAGGAACCACGGATCTTCAGTCTCTCAGAGACAACAGCTGGGGTTATAAGCTTATAGTTGGGAACTTCCTTACAGAGTTTGTCATATGTTGCTTTGTCAAACAAGACCAGGTTATTGAGCTTGTCCCAAACTTGCCTTTGGACCACTTCTTCTTTTTGGCCTTGCCCCCAGACTTGTTCACCAGGTCTTTGTCTTTCTTGGCCGACTTTCCAGCATCTTTCTTCTTCTTGTCGTCCTTGGGCGGCATGGCGAAACTCCAACACAGGTGACTACCGCTCAAGAAACTGGGCTTTTAAAGAGCTCACAGGATTGAACTGGACCCTCTCAGATAATTTCCCTATCTTAAGGTCAACTGATTAGTAACTAAATTACATCTACAAAATCTCTTGCCATGCAACATAAGTTAATGATGAGAATACACTTGAAGGCCAAGGTTGTGGAGGCAGCAGAGTATGAGAGCTGCTCCACATACCCCTAATGTTTGGTTGGCATTGTCTGTCCTTTTCATTTTCCTTAATCTGGTCAGCCATTTAATAGCATTCATTTAGGAAGTATTTATCAAGTCCCCACTACTGTGGGCTGAATGAAGTGCCTAAAATGATGTCTAGCATAGAGTAGGCCCTCAGTAAATATTTTTAACTGATTTTCTAGACAGTAGAGATACAAAACTCAATTAGACATGAAAGTTGCCCACAGGAGCTTAAAATATATATATAGGTACGGGCCCTGGCCGGTTGGCTCAATGGTAGAGTGTCAGCCCAGTGTGTGGAAGTCCTGGGTTCAATTCCTGACCAGGGCACACAGGAAAAGCACCCATCAGCTTCTCCACCCTTCCCCCTCTCCTTTCTCTCTATCTCTCTCTGCCCCCCCCCCCCGCTCCCATAGCCAAGGATCCATTGGAGCAAAGTTGGCCCAGGGCGCTGAGGATGGCTCCATGGTCCCCACCTCAGGCACTAGAATGGTTCCAGCCACAATGGAGCAATGTTCCAGATGGACCAAGCATCTCCCCATGGTGAGCATGCCAGGTGGATCCTGATTGGGCTCATGTGAGAGTCTGTCTGTCGCCCCCACTTTTCACTTCAGAAAAATACAAAAAAAAAATGTGTGTGTGTGTGTGTGTGTGTGTATATATATGAAAAAAATTGACCAGTATGTAAATAACCATACCACAATAAAAAGAGCAATAAGAGCCATGAAGACAGTACATAAGAGTGCTAGAAAAATTCAGATGAGAGAGAAAATGTTTTCTGATTTAGTGAGAGAAAAATCAAGGGAAACTTCCTGGAGTAGGTGGCATTTAAGTGGATTTTACAAAAAGGAATTAAGATTTAGACATGCAGGAGTCATGGAGAACAATGTGATAGCTAATATTACAAGTAAATTACAGAGTGTTTACAGAAGAAGTTAAAGAACTAAAAACTGGCAGCTTTCTGAACAAATTCAATGTCCAGAAATATTTTGTTTGGTCTACCCAATGTTTTTCAAAAATTTAAATTTGAATGCAGTTTAGCAGGGCACGCACTTCCCAATTCTAGTTTAGTCAACTCCAATTCCTGTTGTCTTAAATCAAATTCTCAGGCTCTTCATACACTTACCTTGTTCTCCTGGCTCCTGAGAGATATGAAGTTCAATAATCCCTTGTTATTACACATAAGAAAACCAAAGTCCAGGACAGCTAAGTGACTCCTCAAGGAGGAGGTGGCATTTCTTCATGAATTCCAGCCTCTTGATGTTCCCTCTATGCGTCCTTTGCAGAGAGGCTGATGGACCAAGACCTCAGTCACACTTACGGTGAAGGCCACATTGCAGCTGTCAACAAACTTGTATCTTGACAGCCATTGCAATACGCTGAGCTCCATAGACAGCGCCTCCAGGGCAGGTGTGAGCCAGACGGATCACTGGGTGGTTCTGTGCTCGCTGAGGAGCTGCAGTCAAACACAGGCAAGGGAGATCTTCAAAAACTGAGAGGCAAAATGGCACCATATGCTTTCTTTGTGCAAACCTGCTGGGAGGAGCCCAAGAAGCACCTAGATGCTTTAGTCAGCTTTTCTGAGTTTTCTCAGAAGTGTTCAGAGAAGTGGAACACCACATCTGCTAAAGAGCAAAGGAAATTGGAAGACATGGCAAAGGCAGACACGGCCCATTAGAAAAGAGAAATGAAAACTTATTATAGCCCTCCTAAAGGGGAAACCGAAAAGAAGGTCCAGTATCCTAATGCACCCACAAAGCTGTCTTTGACCTTTTTCTCGTTTTGTTCTGAGTATCGCCCAGATCAAAGGACAACATCTGGGCCTGTCCTTTGGTGATGCTGCGAAGAAGCCAGGAGAGATGTGGGGTCACCATGCTGCAGACGACAAGCCGCCCAATGGAGAGAAGGCAGCGGAGCTAGAGGAGAAACACGAAAAGGATATTGCTGCTTACCCAGTATCCTTGTGCGGCAATAATAAAAAGGAGTTGTCAAGGCTGAGAAATGCGAGAAAAAGAAGGAAGAGAGGAAGACAAGGGAGATAAAGCGGAGGGAAGGAGATGAAGAAGATGATAATAATGATGAATAAGTTGGTTCTGGTGCAGCTTTTTCCTTTTCTATAAAGCATGTAACACCCCCCCCCCCCCCCCCTGCACACAACTCAATCCTTTTAAACAAAAAACTTAAACTGGAAGGCTATGCAAGATTTCTTTTTAAACTATAGAGTGTCTTTTTTCTTTTTGTATAGTTAACACACTGCCAAGTGTGTCTTCAGATAGCTCGGTCCTGGTGGTATTTCCAGTAGCCACTAACCTTGCGTGGTACAGTATGGGAGCTGTAGATCGGCATGGAAATTGAAAGCAGGTTCTTGGGGCGCAGCACAAATTAATCACATATGCAGATGGTAGTTTTTTCATCTTCAGTTTTCTCCGATGCAGCTTCTATGAAATAGTTGCTCTGTAAACTGAAGACCACTCTGTAATTGCAAAAAGAGAAAAAGAAAAGAAAAAAGAAAAAGAAGGTTGCAACTTTTTGTTGACATTCTGAATGCTTCTAAGTAAATATAATATAATTTTTTATTAAAAAAAAGACCTTGTATCTCAGTTTTTCTTTGGAGCAAGATGTAATTAAAGGAAAAGGAAAGGAACCCAAGGTTTTTAGGTGAAGACAAAGACAGGCTAAATTGTGCTTCCTTTGTTATTTTACTGAGCGCTGAGCTGAAGACATAAATGGTAAAAATTTTCTGAACTAATTAAAACATGCAAAAGGACATCTCTTCCCTTTTCAGAAATGTAATTGCATCCTAAAGCCAACCTAACCACTGCAGAAGCAGACTTTAAAAGAAAAAAAAATTTTTTTCCCAAAATGTTTATTTCTTTCCCAAAATGGTAAAACAGGACTGCAGTAGATTCGGAGGCGCCACCTGGTGGCCACTTTCAACCCAAGTGAATGAAAAATGGATTGATAAGATTTGAGCATAGAAAACTACCCATCGTTTCGTGACCTGTGGTGGCGCAGTGGATAAAGCACTGACCTGGAAAACCCAGGCATGTACATATTAGAAGCAGCTACTACAGGTGATGCTTCCTGCTCCTCCTCACCCTCTTTCTTTCTCTCTCTCTCTCTCTCTCTCTCTCTCTCTCTCTCTCACCAATAAATAAAATCTAAAAGAAAAAGAAAACTAAAGGTTTTATTTGGGCTACGGCCAAAGTAGTGGGGAGTTTAGTGCAGGTCGGCTAGGTGGAAATTCAGAACTTTTAAAATACTTGTGAGAACTTCTCCCCAGAGCAGTAAAGGAAGAGGTGATACAGGAACAGAAAAGTGTTGGGAAAAGCAGTAGGGTGGCAAGAAATCAGGGCTTGAATCTCCGTACAGCCTCTGAATATTTCTCCAGGACTTCTGGGCTATGTGAAAGAGAAAGAGGCTGTTCCATATACATGGTGTTTTTCAAAATATTTTTACAAATATTACTTACTTTTAAAAACATGTATTGGCCCTGGCCGGGTTGCTCAGTGGATAAAGCATTGTTTCAGTGTGCTGAAGTCATGGGTTCAGTCCCCAGTCAGGCAGGCACATGCAAGAAGCAGTCAATGAATACACAACTAAACACACAATAAAGTGGAACAATGAGTTAATATTTCTCTCTCTCTCTCTCCCTTCTCTGTTCCCTCCCTCTCTCTCTCCTCCTCTCAAATCAATGGGAAAAAAATTAAAAATAAAATAAAAATATGTATTGAATTTATTACAAATTAATAACATAACCACTATAAGGGTGTGGGAAAAAAAGGAATTAAGATGAGGAATTGGACAGGAATTTAAACTATATACTTTAAGGCTGAAGAGTACAGAGTATTGTGCTTTAATTCAAATAGGTTCTAGGTTAGCACTTCTGAAACTGCTTTATATGTAATCAAGGGTTGAGCAGATAAGTAAATATATTGATAACAGTAAGCACCAGGGTTTTGTTTGTTGTTTGTTGTTTGTTTGTTTTCCTATCAGAGAAAGGAATTACATACAAGAAAGTGGAAGAATAGAATGAATCCTGAGTGGTGGAATGAAATTCGATGTATCAGTACAAGGTCAGGGTTTTCAGTAGATGACAGACAGACAGACAGACAGATGTGGAAGTAAGTAGAGACATGGGTATGTCACAAAGGCATATGCTTCCTAGCTCTGCCCCCTGAAGTGAAGAAACAATGACACCTACTAGCAGTGAGCACCTAGTAGTAAGATTTTTGTTTCCAAAGATTAGCCAACATAAAGGAGCCAGGACTACTTTCAGAGATGGCTAATCGCAACAGTGGGGCAGGGAAGGTACAGAGGGAACTTGGAAGATCGTGTGGTCCCAGCGAGTAACAAAACACTGAGATGAAGACTGGACGTAGTGAGATACAAGCTACATAACTTGATGGGGCTTCACACTCAGGGACGATTTGGATAACAAAATAAAAAGAAAGTTATAATAATGCATTACAATCCACAGAATAAAACAAATATTCAAGAGTCCATATTGATAGAAATAAATAGAGGAAAAGAGAAAGTCCTGTCTTACAGGAGAACTCCAATGAATAAATGTAGAAGAGACGATGGACATAGAAAATCATCAGTTGCAAGCATCACAGTAATACGAGTTTTCAGGAAGCATTAGCAATAGATGCTCCAGTTTGTAGGTAAAGATATGACCAGAAACAGGATATTTACATAGTCTCAAAGTATCTTTCCACAATGTACTTATTAACTACCATGAGAAACGTCATGCCTGACCAGGCAGTAGCGCAGTGGATAGAGCGTCAGACTGGGATGCGGAGGACCCAGGTTCGAGACCCCGAGGTCGCCAGCTTGAGCGCGGGCTCATCTGGCTTGAGCAAAAAGCTCACCAGCTTGAGCCCAAGGTCGCTGGCTCAAGCAAGGGGTTACTCAATCTGCTGAAGGCCCGTGGTCAAGGCACATATGAGAAAGCAATCAATGAACAACTAAGGTGTCGCAACGAAAAACTGATGATTGGTGCTTCTCATCTCTCTCCATTCCTGTCTGTCTGTCCCTATCTATCCCTCTCTCAAGAAACGTCATAACTTCACAGTCAAAAAACCTGGCTGGGAGCTCCTTAACCAAATAGTCAAAATTAATGTCACCAGTGATGAAACTTACCAACAATATGGTGTGCTAAGAAGGGTACCACATCACGAATGTATTGTAGTATCCTTCCCAAAATGCATAGCCTAAATTTAATAATGAGGACACTCGGACAAACCCAAACAGAGGGATAGTCTTCCATTTAACTGACCAGTGTTTTTCAAAAGCATCAAGGATATAAAAGATAAAAGAGAGGGGAAAAAAGACTAAGGAGAGGGCTGCGGAGCGCGGCCGGATGGGTGCTGGTTGGTTTCTTTCTAATCCTGATTGAGCAGGGCGCAGGAGCCAGGGTTTTGCTCCGGCTCCGTATTCCTTTCTGGCTTTCCGCAGGGCAAGAAGCCTCGGCCTACCGCTGTCCAACCTCCAGTGTAGAGCAAAACAAAACAAAAATGTTAGTAGCTAGCTATCTCACCCCTCCCCGGAACTCACGGCTGCTGCCAAGAGTGGGCTCTGTGCAGAGGGTCAAGGGCAAGGTCTTCATGCAGGGAGTGAACCGGGATGGGACCCGAGCAGTGCACTTCCCTGAGCTGTGGGACTTTCATCATGGACTGGGCTTAGTAAAAAATAGACAGACAGATGGATGGATAGACAGACAGACAGATAGATAAACTAAGGAGACATGACAAATAAACGCAGTGTGTAAGCCTGCACTGAACCTGGACCATAAACAGGATATTAGTGGGACAGTTATTGAAAATCAAATAATATTTATCATTAGTTAATGGAAGACTAGCAATGTTAATTCCTGCTTTTATTACCGTACGCTGGTGATGTAATATGTTAACATTTGGGGAAGTTGAGTAAAGAGTGTATAGAAATTCTTTGTAACTATTTTTACCATTTTTTTGTATATCTTACATTAATTCAAAATGAAAAGTTTAAAAATTAAACAAGGATTATTGATCAACTACAATGTATATGGTACTCTCAGTTCTTGAAACTTCTAACTTGCAAATTAGCAATCTTTAACATAATATTAAATAATTAAATTCCCCAGGTCCCCTCCCCCAACCCTAGGCAGCCACTTTTTGTCTGTATGGATTTGCCTGTCCTGAACATTCATAGAAGTAGATAGAATTAGATGACATGTGGTCTTTTGTAACTGGCTTCCTTCTCTTAGCTCAATGTGCTCAAAGTTCATCTATGTTTTAACATATCAGTACTTCATTCTTTTTTAATATCCTGTTGTATGAATATGCCCCATTTTATTTCTCCATTTATCAGTGGATGGATATGTGGGTTGTTGACACTTTTTGGCTATTATGAAAAATGCTGCTATGAACATTTGTGTATAAGTTTTGTGTAGATATGTTTTTATTTCCCTCAAATATGTGAGTAGTGGAACTCCTTAGTCATATTTTTAACTGAGTTTATGTTTTATTTTGAGGAACTGCCATACTGTTTTCCAAAGAGGCTGCACCATTTTACATGCAAAGCCAGTAGTGTATGAGGGTTCCAATTTTTCAACATCCTAATTGGTATGAAATGGTATCTTATGGTATGGAGTTGCGTTTTCCTGTTGAATAATGGTGTTGAACATCTTTCCATGTGTTTCTTAGCAATTTGTATAGCTTCTTGGAGGAAATGTCTATTCAAATATTCTCCCCATATTTAAATCGAGTTATTTTTATTATTGAGTTGTAATAATTCTTATATATAATTTATTTTTTAGTTTTTAGCAAGAGAGAAAGGTGGTGGGGGACAGATAGGGACAAACAGGGAGAGAGATGAGAAGCATCAATTCTTTGTTCCGGCACCTTAGCTGTTCATTGATTGCTTTCTCATATGTGCCTTGACCAGGGGGCTACAGCCGAGCCAGTGATCCCTTGCTCAAGCCAGCGACCTTGGGCTCAAGCCAGCAACCATGGGGTCATGTCTGTGATCCTATACTCAAGCTGTGACCCCATGCTCAAGCTGGTGTGCCTGTGTTCAAGCCGACGACCTCGGGGTTTCAAACCTGGGTCCTCTGCATCCCAGACCAATGCTCTATCTACTGCGCCACTGCCTGGTGAGGCCTTATGTATTCTTGACACAAATCTCTTATCATATATATGATTTGCAAAATTCGTCTTCCATTCTTGTGGTTGTCTTTCACTTTGTTATCTTTTGACATGCCAAAGTTTAATTTTGATGATGTCTTGTTTATATTTTCTTTCATTGTTTTTGTTTTCGGTGTTATATCTCCAAAACCATTAAACCAAATCCCAGGACACAATGATTTACACCTGTTTTCTTCTAGTTCTTTTCTAGCTTCAGCAATCACATTTATGTCTTTGATCAGTTGTGAGTTATTTTTTATAGACAGTGTGAGGTAAGGGCTAAATTCATTGTTTCGCATCTGGGTATCCAGATGTCTGCCTGAATGGTATTTTGAAATGAATTGTGTTGAAATTACTCTCAAGAAGAGTAGGGAACGGGTCCTAGAAAAAAACCAGGAGCAACACTATTAGTTAAAAAATAGCAGAAAAATGCTGTTATGTCGAAGTGTTTGGGAAGTGAGCAAGTAGAAAAGAGAAAATTCAGGAGAGTGTGGTGCCAGAGGCTGAAAAGAAAGAAAAGGTTTCAAAGAGGAGGGAGAAATCCTTTAATGAATGTCAAAATTCTTGAAGCGTTCAAGCAAAATGAGAACTGTGACTATTTGCTGAATTTACTAACCGGGAGGTCACTGTAGAAAGAGCAGTGTTGGTAGAAAAGAGTCAAGTGGGAAGGAGATGGGGAAGTAGAGATGGCAACAATAGACAAATCTATGAAGTAGTTTGACTCTGATGGATATTATGACAGCCTGAGGCAGTGCAATAATATTGCATCTACTATGTGCCAAGAACTTTCATGAGTATTCCATCACTTATTCTCATCAACCACTCTACTATGTCAAGACTCACTGTGTCTAGAGCACTTTCCTGTTTTATAACAATCAGAATGGAAACTCTGATTCTCAGTGACCCACTATCATCTCTCAAAGTCTTAGAAAACTTTTTTTTTCATGATTTATTCTAGAACTTTGCCATGATCAGTTTCAAGATTATTGGTCTATATTTTCCAGAATTTAACTTTCCCCTTCTATATTTACTTGACTTTTGGGTTTGTTTGTTTTTTGGCACCAAATTTTTTCATGATTCTTTAGCCAGGACTGACACTCCATGATTAAGTGGATTCGAGTGGATGGTTTGAGAAATACACAAGCCCTAATACCCAATGTCTTTCTTTGTTTCTCACCATCTGTAAATTCACATCTCCTACTACCCACCAGCTCCAAAATACACGCATAACTCTCTCAGCACCTCCTCAACTTCTCCCTTCTGACATTCAACATAGCTTTACATGAAATTGAAACCAAAAGAAACCGGGGAAATTGTGTTACTCAGTACTCTTTAATACTCATATTCCCATTTCCTGGAGGCTCATGGCCTGATTTTTAAGTGGGGCCAACTCTGATTATTTTTAGGCACATGGGGCCCAGGCTGATTTTCCGAACTTGTTTTCAGCACAATGGACCATTCTCATTCCACACACACAAAAACCCCATCCTGCTTTCTTCACCTGCTCAGAGATGCAGCCACCATCCCCATCTCCCTAAAAGCTTTCTGCCGCCCACTAAAAATATCCAATGTTGACAGATGCAAGCTATCAATACAGAGACTCAGATCCCAGGGTGAGAACTGGCCAGAGGCAAAGTCTTGATAAACAGCTCAAATTGGCTCTTACTCCACAGGTGATGCCTAGTTTATCTGGGTAATTGTAAAGGGCATTTTACAGCAAATCAATTAAATGAAAATCTTTTAAACCCTTTTTACATGGGGGAGGCAGGGGAGGGCAGAAAGGGCCAACCTTTGTAAGCTAACAGGTGATTTTAATTGGAACCAGCAGTGTTGTACCATGTTTTTGACCCATTCGGTAAAGGCAGAAAAAAAATCAATAAATTTCCATCAGCATTTGCCCTCCTGGAGTCTTATAAGTAGAATGGAGACACGAACCCCACTTAATGGCTTCATCAAGCACCTCACTGATTCTCTAACAGAATTAAATAGGTTGCAGGTCTCTCACCGTTGTCCTCAAAATGCCCCAGTGTGCCCGGTGCTGCTAGGTGTCCGCTGGGCACCATCCTCCTTGTTGTAAGCCCTTCTTCAGTCCCAGTCATGACAAAACTCCTGAAGCATCCTATGTTATAGATGTGAACTCACGCACTGATCCTCTATTAAAAACAAAACACAAGCCCGACCAGGCGGTGGCGCAATGGGTAGAGCGTCGAACTGGGATGCGGAAGGACTAGGTTCAAGACCCCGGGGTTGCCAGCTTGAGCGCAGACTCATCTGCTTTGAGCAAAGCTCATCAGCTTGCACCCAAAGTTGCTGGCTTGAGCAAGGGGTTACTTGGTCTGCTGAAGGCCCATAGTCAAGGCACATATAAGAAAGCAGTCAATGAACAGCTAAGGTGTCACAATGAAAAACTGATGATTGATGCTTCTCATCTCTCTCCGTTTCTGTCTGTCTGTCCCTGTCTATCCCTCTCTCTGACCCTCTCTCTGTCTCTGTAAAATAAATAAATAAATAAATAAATAAATAAATAAATAAAAAATATATAAGCAAAGGCACTCTTGTATGAAAATGCATAACAAGAAAACAAAAACAAAAAAATAAAAAACAAAACACAAGAGCTCCAAGTTCCCTCCTGGAAATAGGCCCCACAAAAAATCCACAGGACCTAACAGGCAGGCAACTTGACTTCAACTGCATATTAGCTGTGCAACCTTGGGTAAGTTACTTAACCTCTCTTATCTGCCATTTTTTTCATCTTTATAAGGGGACATAATGATACCAACCCACTAACTCATTGAGTTGTTGCAAAATTAAAGGTAGTTGTATATCAATATGGTTAAAAGTCCACACAAAGGTTTGAACAGCATCAAAAATTAAAACGGCCATCCAAACATAAGATGCACTCACTCACTCATAATAAGAGCAATGCAGCCTGGCCCTGGCCAGTTGGCTCAGTGGTAGAGCGTCGGCCTGGTGTGCAGGAGTCCCAGGTTTGATTACTGGCCAGGGCTCACAGGAGAAGCACCCACCTGCTTCTCCACCCCTCCC
The DNA here is from genome assembly GCF_036850995.1 of Saccopteryx leptura. Taxonomy (NCBI): domain Eukaryota; kingdom Metazoa; phylum Chordata; class Mammalia; order Chiroptera; family Emballonuridae; genus Saccopteryx; species Saccopteryx leptura. The sequence goes on along the minus strand of NC_089504.1, from coordinate 378,746,036 downwards.
CCTCTCCTTCCTCTCTGTCTCTCTCTTCCCCTACTGCAGCCAAGGCTTCATTGGAGCAAAGTTGGCCTGGGTGCTGAGGATGGCTCTATGGCCTCTGCCTCAGGCGCTAGAATGGCTCTGGTTGCAACAGAGCAACACCCCAGATGGGCAGAGCATCGCCCCCTGGTGGGCATGCTGGGTGGATCCCGGTCGGGTGCATGCGGGAGTCTGTCTGACTGCCTCCCCGTTTCCAACTTCAGAAAATAAACACACACACACACACACACAGAGCAATGCAGCCTGACCAGGCAGTGGCACAATGGCTAGAGCATCAGCCTGGGACCTGAGGACACAGGTTTGAAACCCTGAGGTAACTAGCTTGAGTGCGGGCTCAGCAGCTTGAGTGTGAGGTTGCCAGCTTGAGCAATAGACATGGGACATGACCCCATGGTAGCTGGCTTGAGCCCAAGGTCGCTGGCTTGAATGAGGGGTCACTGGCTTGGCTGGAGCCCCCCCCTCCCCCGTCAAGGCACATATGAGAAAACATTCAATCAATGCACAGCTAACGTGCCACAACTATGAGTTGATACTTCTCATCTCTCTCTAAAAAAGAAAAAGAAAAAGGAAAAAAAGCAATGCAAAACAAAACTCTACTGAGATGCTACTTTTCATTTGTCAGACTGATCAGACTGCAGAAATCCCAAAATTCGCGACAGTAGTCTCTCAACAAAGTAGTGAGGAATAGAAACTCATTCATTGTTGTTGAGGATTCAGAAAGGCAATGCCCTATTAGAAGAGGATTTGTAAATATCCAGAAAAATATATGCATGTACTCTTTTTTTTTTTTTTTTTGTATTTTTCCTAAGTTAGAAGCAGGGAGGAAGTCAGACAGACTCCCACATGTGCCGAACCAGTATCCACACAGCATGCCCACTAGGGGGCGATGCTCTGCCCATCTGGGGCTTTGCTCCAGCAGGTGTCATCAAACTATTTATAAAAACTGCTCACAGCCTTACCAGGCGGTGGTGCAGTGGATAGAGCATTGGACTGGAATGCGGAGGACCCAGGTTCGAGACCCCAAGGTCGCCAGCTTGAGTGCAGGCTCATCTGGTTTGAGCAAAGCTCACCAGCTTGGACCCAAAGTCGCTGGCTTGAGCAAGAGGTTACTCAGTCTGCTGAAGGCCCACGGTCAAGGCACATGTGAGAAAGCAATCAATGAACAACTAAGGTGTCGTAACAAGAAACTGATGATTGATGCTTCTCATCTCTCTCCATTCCTGTCTGTCTGTCCCTATCTATCCCTCTTTCTGTCTCTGTAAAAAAAACAACAACAACAAAAACAAAAACCCTGTCCACTTTTGCAGTGCTGATCAACCTGGTCCCTACTGCCCACTAGTGGGCATTTCAGATTTCATGGTGGGTGGTAGCAGAGCAACCAAACGGCACACGATTGGCCCACCATGAAAGCTGGAATGCCCACTAGTGGGCAGTAGAGACCAGGTAGACCAGCACTGCAAAAGTGGGCAGTTTTTATAAAAAGATTGATGACCCCTGCGCCATTGCAACCAGAGCTGTTCTAGTGCCTGAGGTGGAGGCCATGGAGCCATCCTCAGTGCCCAGGACAACTTTGCTCCCATGAAGCCTTGGCTGTGGGAGAGGAAGAGAGAAATAGAGAGAAAGGAGAAGGGGGTGGGGGAGAAGCAGATGGTCATTTCTCCTGTGTGCCCTGACTGGGAATCAAACCTGGGACTTCCACATGCCGGGCCGATGCTCTACCACTGAGTGAGCTGGCCAGGGCCTCATGCATTTACTCTTTGACCCAGAAATCTCACTACTAACAATCCTTCCCCATCCCAAAGGTGCATGAGCCAACATTCAAAATGACCTATATACAACTAGAAAGCCCGGCGGTCATACGAAATGACCACTGTTCTAGATATTTTAAATTGTAATTAAAATGATTTGTGCAAAGATGTCTGCTAATTCAAACTGAATTACCCAGGGCAGGCGGCGAGGATGCCCCTTTGCTCAGTGCCCCATGGGGTTTCCCCCTTCTACTTGCTTAATTGCTTAGAGTGCAATGAAGGAAACCACTGGCGGTACATTTCTTATTTATTTATTTATTTATTTATTTATTTATTTATTTTTACAGAGACAGAGAATCAGAGAGAGGGATAGATAGGGACAGACAGACAGGAACAGAGAGAGATGAGAAGCATCAATCATCAGTTTTTTGTTGCGACACCTTAGTTGTTCATTGATTGCTTTCTTATATGTGCCTTGACCACGGGTCTTCAACAGACCGAGTAACCCCTTGCTTGAGCCAGCAACCTTGGGTCCAAGCTGGTGAGCTTTTGCTCAAACCAGATGAGCCCGCGCTCAAGTTGGTGAACTTTGGGTCTCGAACCTGGATCCTTCCGCATCCCAGTCCAACGCTCTGTCCACTGTGCCACCGCCTGGTCAGGCTGCGGTACATTTCTTAAGAGCCACTGCTAGCTCAATAAATAAAGGTGATTTAAATAATAAAATGTTAATTCACATGTCAAAGATCTCTTTGTACACAACATTTCTTGTGTAGATCTTTCCATCAGCGTTTCGGTCAGCATTACTCTGTCATTTTTTTGCATTTCTCTCCTGCCTTTGTTCAAGGGACTCATTTTGTCGAGACAGGCTTTTTTGTCTTGCATCTGAGGCAAGCCTTGTTTCTCTATGCTCATCAGTCTCATTTTGCCAAGAAAGACGCATTTGCTCTGCGACTGAAGTAAGTCTTGTCTTTCTCTGCTCAGTGGTTTCTTTTTGTCGAGAAAGCCATTTTTGTGCAGCTCTAGCTCCTTTTCTCTCCTCTTCAGTGCTGTATTTTCTAGGAGGCACTCTTAAAAGAAATTATGTTAAGACGTAGTTTTTATGTAAAACAGATGATTGCATGCTCAATTTGCGTTCAGCCTTAAATTGTTTCAAAAGCAGATGATTGCCAATGCAAACAAATGTTCACCTTCCCCCTGACCCGTTCAATTTGCGTTCAGCCGTGGCAACTTCACACCATTGGCTAGTACAGTTACACAAACAACCAATAAGCTATCGGCGACAAACAGACACTTAAGCCACATATAATAAAGAAGTTCATCTTTGCAGCATTATTTGTAATTACAAATGATTGGAAACAGCTCAAATGTCTACCAGTGACTGGTTGCGTAGTGTGGTCCCTGCATGCAGGGGAACTATTTTATTTATTATAGAATAATGCTATAAGTAATAATTAATTATAATACTGTTGTCAAGAACTAAGATTTTCAATGCATGGAAAAAATTATAAACATTTTTTTAAAAGATTTTATTTACTAACACTTTATTTATTTAATCTTAGAGAGAGGAGAGAAGTGGGGGAGCAGGAAGCATCAACTCGTATTTGCTTCCCGTATGTGCTTTGACCAGGCAAGCCCAGGTTTTGAACTGGCAACCTCTATATTCCAGGTTGATACTTTATCCACTGAGCCAACACAGGTTAGGCTAAATAATAAATTTTTAAAAGCTAAAGTTAAGATCTTGGCAAATAGAGATTATGCAATAAATTCTAATTTCTTCCTTTTCCTTCTTCTTTTTTTAGGGGTAGGGGGCAGAGATCCTCCACCTGAGGGACCAAGCAGTTCAGAATATACTGAGAGTCTTCCCTTTGCTAGGGGTTCCCTTATTCTAAATATTCTTTACAAGCAAGGCTGCCTGGGGGGGGGGGTGATCTATTAGGAGATTAGTCATAAAATCAAAACAAGTGCTGCCCAATTATACCTGGGCAAAGTCCTTTGAGCAGGGCAGCTGGGGCTGTTTTATTTACCTAGTGCAGCGTAACAAACCACCACAAAACTGAGTGGCTTAAAACAACCACAACATATTATTTCTTACAATGCTATGGATTGGCTGGAAATTATTCCGTTGGGTTCTCCTGGACTTCCACATGACAACATTCAGCTGGTGGATAAACTGGGGGCAGGCTCATCTGGGAAAGCCGGGGAGACTGGACCTCCCTCTCCACGGGGTCTTTTATCCTCAAGGAGGCTAAACCCGGCTCCTTCACAGGGTGATGATGGCAAGTGGGTGCGAGTGGAGCTGAAAGACCTATCTTGGCAGCTTACATCACTTCTGCTACGTTCTGTTGGTCAAAGAACATCACCAGGAGATCCCAGATGCCAGGGTTGAGAGAACAGACTCCACCACCTAATGGTGAAAGGCCACAAATAATTTGCATCTCTTTTGTATTCAAAGTCCATTCTCTGGTCACAGTTATTTGCAGCTCCTTTCACCAGGAAATGGAGTCCCTGTCTCTACTCCTTGATTCTGGATGGTAGAGTGCCGGGGAATACCTGGGCTGCAATGTCTGGGCCCCTTCCCTCTTCGCACACTCTCTTTGCCACGTGAAGAGTGTGGCCCCTAGACTCTAGGGGGAGGCCAGACCACATGAGAAGGAAGCCACTGCAGGCTCCCTGCAGAGCTCAGGCCCCCGTCAATGTGCCACCTGAATGCAGCTGCATGAGTGGGCCCAGATGAAGAGCTGTCCAACCAACTTGCAGGATCATGAGAAGTAACAAATTGACGTTTTAAGACACTATATTTTGAGGTTGTTTGTTACACAGCAATAGGTAACTGCTATAGGGAATGTCTGCAGCAGCAGTTGTGCAATGTCATAAGCATGGCTGCTCTGAGTCTGGTGTCCAGATCTCTGGGCTCTAGGTTTGAGGCAGCAGTCTACCTCTGACTCAACAGCTATGGCAGGGAGATGAGGGGCCAAGTCTCCTAGCACAGACAGGGTGTGACCTAGGAGCCACCCAAGTTAATATTATACGTCCCATCACCTCCATGCTGTGTCCCAAGGAGTTTGCTATCTCTGCTTTTAATCTTCAAACCCAAGCCCAGGTAGGATACCTCTCCTTCCTGCTTCCCTTAACACAGCTGAGAAACTCTGAAACAAACAAACATTGCCAAAACCTCAAATGGTGCCAAAGATACTAAAGTAAGAAAAAACAAGAAGTATATAGAAATCTAAATGACAAGATTTCTGAAGTGTGCTGGCTAGACAAGCTGACAGAGGTATGAATGCTATCAGCCCTTACCTCTTATATGTGGAGAATAAGTTTGTACCTGCTGCAGATCTGACAGCATATAAATAACTCGACCATGCAATACACACACATATTGAAAGTGGTCTGTTTTGGGGACTATTTAGAAATTCCACTAGGAAAAGTCTTATTTGAGGAGATAGCACTGCACAGTGTTTAATATTATAAGTCAGACAGACTAGTCTCTTCATTTCTAAAATGGAATAAAACATAGTACCTAACTCTTAAGATTATGGTATGGATTAAATGCAAAAAAAAAAAAATGTATAGTATTTAGCATAGTTGGCAAACAGTAAGTGCTCAATAAATGTTTATTGTTAATAATAAACTGAGAACAACTTTGAGCACAGAGACACAACTCATTTATCTTTTTCCCTCAGAATCTGTCACATTGTCTAGCATATTTTGGGGGTTCATTAAGTGTGGACTGAATAAGTTGCTATATCCAGGGGTCAGGGAGCACGAGGACACCAGCAATAATGTCCTTTGCCCAAGGTCACCATGCCACACTGCCACTTCCAAGCAGAGTTTATAAGTCTCTACGGCGTGGGTTTCCCTTTAAGTTTTTTTTTTTTTCCAAGTGTTTGGATTGTACCTGACTGAGCATAAGTCTTGGGGAGAAAGATACAATCAAAGTTCCAAGTCTGACTCCTATTTGAGCCAGCGATGAGTGTCTGTCTCCCCTTTTCCCTGGGCCTGTGACAATCTCAACAAATAGGCTTTTAAATTAAGTAGTGATTTGGAATGTAAGTGAGTGCATTTAAGATGATAAGAGACGGAGAGATCCTAATGGCTGAAATATTTGTCATATCACAAGTAAACGGAGTGTTTCAGGGAGTCACTAATAGAACTAATTTTTTCCAAATCCTCCTCTGCTCTGTGCAAGGAGATGAGGTCAGCGCGGGTTGAGCCGGCCCGCGGTGAGCAGTGATGGAGGGCTGGAGAGAATACTGATGGATGGCTGAGGTGTCTGGACGGTTTTCCTGGGGAAACCAGAGCCCAATTGCTCGAATTAAGCTGTGGCTGGCCGACAACCAGAGGCAGGTTGCTGTAAATGCAAAGGTAAGGAAACGACAGTGTGCAGCCCAGACAGCTTTTCCCCAGATAGTAGAGAGGTGCGACGATTTGGGCTCATCCAGGTGCTGCAGGTGTCTGGAGAGAGGTTGGAAATAATCGAAGGCAACTCACTCCGCCCCACTCCCACCCCATTTTTGAATCCCCTCTGCAACAAATTCAGACGATGGTAGTCAGGCCTCTTCTGGACTGCTCCCAGAGCTGGAGATCTCAGTCGGCATTTTCAAACAGCATGCCCAGGAGAACCCGGAGGCATCCTGCACTGTGGCCGGCCATCCTGACATTCTGACTGTGTTAGCAGTGAACTAAAAGGGAGATGTCCCTGGTCAGTTGGGTGTGATGCTTGGTGGTATGAACTGGCTTAACGCTAAAACCTGACTTTGATTCTTGACCCCACCATCAAGTTTACCTACCCTCCTGTCTTCAGCTCAGAGCAGTACTGGCTGAGACCCCTCTGCTTTGTAAAAATGAGGATGATGTCTGTCCCATGGCTTTTTATAATGGGAAGGATTGGTAGAAAGGAAGAAGAGCCTCACCTTAATGAAGGGCATTACATTTAGATTTTGGTATTATCTCAAAATAAATATATATCCAGCCAATGAGAAATACTAACAAGATTGAACAGAATGTTCATTCAATTTGAAACATGTCATTTTTAGACCACACCCTGAGCAGTACACTCTAAGAAATTTTACTTATTTTAATTATTTTTTAATGACCTTTTAAAATAAATTAGTCTGGGACAAGTCATGGCATTGCATTCTTAAGGCACTCATTCATTTGATTAAAATGTTCAAATAGGCCCTGGCCGGTTGGCTCAGCGGTAGAGCATCGGCCTGGAGTGCGGGGGACCCGGGTTCGATTCCCAGCCAGGGCACATAGGAGAAGTGCCCATTTGCTTCTCCAACCCCCCCCCCCCCTCCTTCCTTTCTGTCTCTCTCTTCCCCTCCTGCAGCCAAGGCTCCATTGGAGCAAAGATGGCCCGGGCGCTGGGGATGGCTCCTTGGCCTCTGCCCCAGGCGCTAGAGTGGCTCTGGTCGCGGCACAGCGACGCCCCGGAGGGGCAGAGCATCGCCCCCTGGTGGGCAGAGCGTTGCCCCCTGGTGGGCGTGCCGGGTGGATCCCGGTCGGCGCATGCGGGAGTCTGTCTGACTGTCTCTCCCCGTTTCCAGCTTCAGAAAAAAATAAATAAATAAATAATAAAAAAAATAAAATGTTCAAATATGCCACAATTTTTGTAATCTTGGTTCGGCATTTCTTAGAGCTGAAAGAAATGGAAATGGTCCAGGTATCTCTGAGAGTCTCTGCCCTGCCTGCTTATACGATTATTGTTGTAATCAAGTAAGATTATAAATGTAGAGTTGATTTGTTATAAAAAGATATAGATTATATGAGGCATCTAGGGTGGTCACGCTTTAGAAAGAGAAAGTAAAACGGTAGTTTCCGGCAGTTGAGGGCGAGGCAGGAAATGAGGAGTTGTTGTTTAACGGATATAGAGTTCTAGTTTCTTGGCCTGACCAGGCGGTGGCACAATGGACAGAGCGTTGGACTGGGATGCAAAGGACCCCGCTTCGAGACCTCGAGGTCGCCAGCTTGAGCACAGGCTCATCTGGTTTGAACAAAGCTCTCACCAGCATGAACCCAAGGTTGCTGGCTTGAGCAAGGGGTTACTCGGTCTGCTAAAGGCCCGCGGTCAAGGCACATATGAAAAAGCAATCAATGAACAGCTAACGTGTTGCAACGAAAAACTAATGATTGATGCTTCTCATCTCTCTCCGTTCCTGTCTGTCTGTCCCTATCTATCCCTCTCTCTGATTCTCTTTTTGTCTCTGTAAAAAAAAAAAAAAAAAGTGTTCATAGAGTTCCAGTTTCTCAAGATGAAAACTTCAGGAGATTAGTTGTACAACAACCCAAAAATGTTAACGCTACTGAACTGTATACTTAAAAATTGTTAAGATAGTAAATTTTACTTTATATTTATTTTACCAAAATTAAAATATTTTAATCTTAAAATTTTAAAGAAGTAATATGAATATTAGTGTTGCTTTTACTATTAATACTATTAACAGTAATTATATACTTAGGCTTTCTTTAAATATGTATTGAGCATCTGTCTACTCTGTACAGAGCCCAAAACTGTGCAAAAAAACTAGAGAGCTTTTAACTTTGGTGGTGAATAAAGACAATATGGAATTTTAATAGGAAATTTATCAAAATCTAAGAGAAATTAGCACCTGAGAGTTGGAAGGTGCATCAGTGTGGGCGTCTGGTGGACAGTGGCAATCTGCCTACCGTCAGTGTGGCGGTAACAGAAGACTGGAGGGGAAGTCAGTTGTCCTCGACTCTACTGCTAGTTTATGACAACATAAAGAAAATGATACAAAGTAGGAACTCAAGCCAGAAATCTTTATCCAAATTTCAACTCAGCAATTTTCAACCTGTGTGATTGGGCAAGGTACCTAACCTCTCTGAATCTTATGTTTTCTACTCTAGAAAGGGGGGAATAATAATATTATAATACCTGGTGGAGAATGTCTTTATAAAAACTAAATGCGGCCTGACCAGGCGGTGGCGCAGTGGATAGAGCATCAGACTGGGATGCAGAAGGACCCAGGTTCGAGACCCCAAGGTCGTCAGCTTGAGCGCAGGCTCATCTGGCTTGAGCAAAAAGCTCACCAGCTTGGACCCAAGGTTGCTGGCTCGAGCAAGGGGTTACTCGGTCTGCTGAAGACCCATGGTCAAGGCACATATGAAAAAGCAATCAATGAACAACTAAGGTGTCGCAAAGAAAAACTGATGATTGATGCTTCTCATCTCTCTCAGTTCCTGTCTGTTTGTCCCTATCTATCCCTCTCTCTGACTCTCTCTCTGTCCCTGTAAATAAATAAATAAATAAATCTAAATGCGCTAATACTTATCATGTTAGACAGTGCCTTGCCTGTAGGGCATGCTATGTAGAAGGGTTAAATGAAGTAGCATACTTTTTTAGCAAACTAGTTAATTTTCTGGGCTTTGGTAAAATAATGGGGTGCAATAGATGGTTTCCAAACATACTTCCAGGTCTATACATTCTGTAATTTCAAAGGTTTAGCAGTGAAGAGTTATAACCTCCAAAGTCATGCATTTAGTTTTTAACCAGTCTAATTGGTTATAATAAAAGGTTTCTTGATAATAATTGTGTCAGGGGCTGGTTAAGAAACCACACTAAGGGTCTCAATGGAGAGAAATGCCTATAGAACATGATTAAGTAGTTATTGATAACTGACAAAGGTAAAAGGGGAGACTGCGATAGCAACTTCTGGAATGGTGACCCCTTCTAAGGCTGGGGCATGAAGGGAAGGGGGAGGCTATCGGAGCCTGAAAGCTTAGAGGATAGGCCCATAAGGCTGCAGTCAGCTCTCTAAGGAAGGGGTGCTGCTTGGCTGTTGCTGGTGCTTCGGGAGCTTGGAGGAGACCCTAATGGAGCTGGGATTCAACCTCTAAGGAAGCGATTTCACCCAGCACTGACAACCCTCTGAAGGGCACAATGATGTTTGTTTAAGATGTGCTGGAAAAAAGCTAGAAACTAGAACCAATTGCCACCATGTGGTGGAGGGTCACTGCTGGGTGATGGAAGTCCCTTGTCCTTCTTCCTGCTTTCTAGTCTCCCTTTGATGCCCCCTTCAAGGGACTAAACAAGGACCCAGATGGCAAGGAGAAATGTGTTTTTTAGAATCCCAGGCCCAACAGCAAAAGGCAGAGTCTGAAGGAATGGGTTTAGAGCTGGAGACAAAAACTCAGTGACTGGCATAATAGCCCTCAGATTGCCTCCTGCCACTTCCATTTAGCTGTGATGCCAGTTCTGACCTCCATATACTCACACATTTCAACTATTCACAAAGAGTTATCCCACTCTCCTCGTGCTTTCCTTTTTCCTACCTAACAGAGCCTTCCGTTGACTTCTCCACTATGGGCTCCTTAGGACAGGAAGACTGTGAGGTTCATCCCACCCCTCTGGAGTCAGCATAACATCATAAACATGCCAGCTGCTTTCTCAGCATTGATATGAATTGACAGGTTGCTCTAAATGTTAGGAAATCAATCATTGTGTTGAGTTCAAATGAGCCTGCCCTAAAGCAAGTGGCCTATTTGACTCTGCAAATTACCTCCCCCACTCCACACCTGTTTCCTTGACCTAACAGTTCAGGCATCCTCCACCTATGCACCACCCCTGGATATTTTAAATAAAAGCATTGTTAGAAGGAAAACTTATTGAGGTTTGCACAGCTGGGGGAATACAGTACCCAAACCCCAGAGCTCTGACTCTATTCCATAATTCTCAGAAAGGCAGGGACTAGAGGACATATGAAAACAAAGATATGGCCCCAGCCTCAGAGGATCTCACTGACAAGTGGGGAACGCAGCTAGGGACACAAACATCTCCAAAGTGTTTGAAAAGTGCTGTGCTAAGAGTTGTGAACTGTATAGGGATCAGTGAGTGGGGCTGTCACCAACTTTGCCTAGGAAAGCTTGAGAGAGAACAGATTTCAGCTGGCTTTTGAAAAGTGAGTTGATTACCAGGTGGAGAGGAAAAAGGAAGCCATTCTAAATCCACAGGATTTGATTCTCTCTAGGCTCTACCTATCTCCATTCTTCCCAGGCTAGCTCAGATAGCCTCCTCTTGCAACACTTCTACTTCAATTTCAATTAGTTCCTGTAAATGGCGAGGCCACACTCCTATGTTCATTTGTATTAGTCCTCTTCCTCCATCGTGATCTCTGCTGACAGTTTTATTATGAATAGGTTGGCATGCTCAACAAATTTATTCTTTTTTTTTTTTACAGAGAGTGAGTCAGAGAGAGGGGTAGATAGGGACAGACAGACAGGAACGGAGAGAGATGAGAAGCATCAATCATTAGTTTTTCATTGCGACACCTTAGTTGTTCATTGATTGCTTTCTCATATGTGCCTTGACCGTGGGGCTACAGAAGACCGAGTAACCCCTTGCTCAAGCCAGCAACCTTGGGTGCAAGCTGGTGAGCTTTGCTCAAACCAGATGAGCCCACACTCAAGCTGGCGACCTCGGGTTCTTGAACCTGGGTCCTCTGCATCCCAGTCTGATGCTCTATCCACTGCGCCACCGCCTGGTCAGGCAAACAAATTTATTCTTTTTTTTTTTTTAATTTTTTAATTTTTTTTTTTTTTTTACAGAGACAGAGAGAGAGAGGGATAGATAGGGACAGACAGACAGGAACGGAGAAAGATGAGAACCATTAATCATTAGTTTTTCGTTGCGACACCTTAGTTGTTCATTGATTGATTTCTCATATGTGCCTTGACCGGGGGCCTTCAGCTGAGTAACCCCTTGCTCAAGCCAGCGACCTTGGGTCCAAGCTGGTGAGCTTTTGGTCAAACCAGATGAGCCCGCGCTGAAGCTGGAGACCTCGGGGTCTTGAACCTGGGTCCTCTGCATCCCAGTCTGATGCTCTATCCACTGTGCCGCCACCTGGTCAGGCAAACAAATTTATTCTTAATGTAAGCATGACACCCAAACCCAACCTATGGACATTTATGAAAAACCCAAAGTTAACATTTTATTTAATGGTGAAATATTAAATACTTTTCTCCTAAGATCAAAAACAAGGCAAAGATGTCCACTCTCACCATTCTATCCAACAGTTTACTAGAGGTCCTAGCCAAAGCAATAAGGAAGGAAAAAGAAATAAAGGTGTACAGACTGGAAAAAAAAGAAAAACCATCTTTACTTATTGCTTGTGAAAAAAAATCTAAAGAAACTCCAAAAAATCATTACTATAATTAATAAGTGAATTGAGCAAAATCACACAATGCATGGTCAATATTTAAGTTAAATTCTATTCCTACAAAGTAAAAGCAATTAATTTGAAAATAAAATTTAATAAACAGTTCTATTTACAATAACATAAAAATGTAATTAGGAACCAATTTAACAAAAGATGCAAGATTTCTTCATTCTAAGCTACGAAACAACACCCTCACCAGGTAGCTCAGTTGGTTGGAGTGTTGTCCCAATCATCAAGGTTGCAGGTTCAATCCCCAGTGAGGGCATTGATATAAGAATCAATGAATGAATGCATAAATAAGTGGAAAAACATATCTTTCTCTCTCTCTAAAAACTAATAAACAAAAAATATTAAACTACAAAACATTGCTGACAGAAATTGTAAAAGACTGAAATAAATTAATAGAAATATACTATATTGATGGATTGGTACTCAACATTGTTAAGATGTCAACTTTACCTAATATACTATATAGAGTCATTTATATAAATCCCAATCATAATTCAAGCAGCCTATTTTTGGTTTTATTTTTTAGAAACTGAGTTGATTTTTAAAATTTACATGGAAAAGAAAAAGATCTAGAAGAGTGAAAACAAACTAGGGGACTCATACTACCTGGTTTTAAGACTCAACTATAAAACTATAGTAATCAAACGCAAACTTAACCAAATATAAGTGTTCCAGTTATTTATTGCTGTGTAACAAATCACACTAAAAGTAAATTCAAATAATTACAATAATTTATTTTGCTCAGAAACTGGGGCTTGACTGGTCTCTGCTGACCAATTTTCAGGCAAGATCTCTCCTACTGCTGATGACTCTTACAGCAAATGTCCAGAATGTCCAGAGAGCCAGATGGAAGCAGCATGGGTTTAATAATCTAAACCGGGGAGTTATGTTACTCACCCTATGTTCTAGCTATCAGAAGTCAGTCCCTGAAGATGACTCATATTCAGTGGGAGAGGATTAGACTCCATACCTTAATGACAGCAGTGTCAAAAAAAAAAAAAAAAGGCCCTGGCCGGTTGGCTCAGCGGTAGAGCGTCGGCCTGGCGGGGTACCCGGGTTCGATTCCCGGCCAGGGCACACAGGAGAAGCGCCCATTTGCTTCTCCACCACCCCCCTCCTTCCTCTCTGTCTCTCTCTTCCTCTCCCGCAGCCAAGGCTCCATTGGAGCAAAGATGGCCCGGACGCTGGGGATGGCTCCTTGGCCTCTGCCCCAGGCGCTAGAGTGGCTCTGGTCGTGGCAGAGCGACGCCCCGGAGGGGCAGAGCATCACCCCCTGGTGGGCAGAGCGTTGCCCCTGGTGGGCGTGCCGGGTGGATCCCGGTCGGGCGCATGCGGGAGTCTGTCTGTCTCTCCCCGTTTCCAGCTTCAGAAAAAAAAAAAAAAAAAAAAAAAATGGTGACCATGATTGAAAACCACCATACAAACCAAACAAGTAAAGGATCTAAGATAAAAATTACTCTCTGCCTAAAAGAAAAGATGGCGGAAACTAGAAAGTGCCCAGTAAAATGATGGGAAATGCCACATGGGACTCATACGTGGGTTTTCCTGTGTCTCCTGATGAGATTTATCACAATGGCAGGTAATGAGATTTATCACAATGGCAGGTGGGTAGCAGATAAGAATGGGTTGGGGAGGGACATATTCCCTCTGCATACAAAGTGCTGGCCTTACTTGACCAGATAAAGTCCCCCAAGTTTCATGTCCCTTCTTTCCCTTCCAGGCCTTTGAAACATGCTGTTCCCACTGACTAGGACGCCCTTCAGCTTTCCTGTGCCTATCTCCTACTCATTCTTCAGGTTCAGTTTAGGCATTTGTCTCTCCAGGAAGGTTTACCTGACCCCCAAGTGGGGCCAGGGCCCCTTTCCTGGGTTGCCATAGCTCCCTGTACTTCACCCCTTCTCCATGCTCATTAGTGTCTTCTGCCCCTTCCCGGAATTAAGGCAACCTTGAGGGCACAAGGCAATTTTTGTACTCCATCATATTCACAGCGCTCCAGTAAGATTGATGAATGACTTAAGTGAGGAGGTAGAATATCCCTGCATGACAGTAGGACTCAAAGTCACAAAAGGAAGTGGCTGCGAGATCTCTTGCTTGGTCCCAAGGTATCGGGCATCACCTCCTTGCACAAGCAAACCGGAACTGGGCAGAGCAGATCTGACCGAGTAATTAGCCAGTCCCTTGGTGTGCATAGCCAACGGTGCAGTCTGCTCCACCGTGGCCACCTCTCCAGCCTCCCCAAATCAGCCGACTTCTCTTCCCAGCTCCTCTCTCAGAGCAGATCGACCTGCTTCCCACTAAAACCATAGACGCAATAATAGGAGGGGAAAAAAGGGTCGAGGATAGGACAATTGGTGGCAACGAGATGAACACAGATTAATGATGCGGACCTTGCCCTGGCCACCCCAGCCTGGGCTGGGGAAGGTTCATAGTTGATACCCATTAAAGGGCTTAATGAAATAATTACAATTCACACCCCAGAGCATCAAAGAATCAATAACGGAGAACTCTGGGCCACTCCGGTGGTGGCATCCCACTGGCTTCACAGTTCAGCCCAGCAGGCGGAGCTGGTGGAAGTAAATGCAGTTGACACGGAAGTTGCATTAAAAGGGGGCAATAATAGATTAAAAGCTGCCAGGAACCCAGTGACTGGCCGTTATCCTTTATTCCCTGCCTCGCCCCAATTCTGCCCCCTCGAAGCACCATTAGCCCGAATCGATGGGCTGTCAGTTGACTTCACCAGCGCCAGCATTAATGCGAGCTCACAAAGGAAGCCTGGCCCTATATTCTCACTTCTCTCGCTTCCAAATTACTGCATAATGCAGGCCGCGGGCAGCTTGTGACATGTTAATACTATACACGATTTGCTGGGATTGGACTAAACATTTCACAGCTAAAGATTTCATCAGAGACATGATGACAGAAATAAACTGCTGCCCATGGGGAAATCACTAGAAATAATAGAATTAGGCATTGTTTGGGAATTTGGAGGGGCTGGGAAAGCGATAGAGGGGAACCCCGCCACAGCGGGGGGTCAGCGGCGGGACCCACTTTCAGGGAAGGAGATTGTAATTAAAAAGCCTTTTTTTGTTGGCCCCTTGAAAAGAACAGGTATTTGAATGTTGTCTAGGGCATACTTTCTGTTTTTGTGCAAAAGCTGGGGAGAGGATTTTTCTTCTGTGATAACAGGAATGAAATGTGATCATCAGGGGTTGAATGAACTATGTGTCCCCATCTCCCCCCCCCCCCAGAAAAAGATATAGGAAAGTACAAATCCCCACTATCTCATAATGACTTGATCTTATTTGGAAATTGGGTTTTTATGAAAGTGATCAAATTTTAAAAATGAGACCATTAGGTGGGCCCTAATCCAATATGACTGGGGTCTGTATGACACCAGGGGGAAATCTGGATGCAGAAATAGACATGCACAGAGGGAGAACAGGGTGGAGACACACAGGAAGGAGAGAGACATGGGATGGGAACTAAGCATCTATAAGCCAGGGAACACCAGAGACATCCCTGCAGCGAGGAGGGAGGTGAGAAACTGACTTCCCCCGTGCATTCAGAGAGAGCAGGCCTGCCAGCACCTTGATTTCAGACTGCTAGCGTTCCAGAGCTGTGAGACCATCCATTTCTGTTCTTTTCAGCCACACAGTCTTTGGTACTTTGTTATGGCAGCCTTAGGAAATATTAGTAATTATTATAATCTAATTAATAGTTACTAATAGCCTTCACTGAGCACTTACTCTATGAGTCAGGCCCAGAGCTAAATGGTCCATACATATGGGTCATTCACTTCTCATAACAAACAAAATAGTTGAGTATCCTAATCTCATTTCATAGGTAAAGAAACTCAGTGTCGGTGAGAATATCTTGTCTAGGGTCACACATACACAGTAAACAGCAGAGTCAGTCTCTGATAGACAGAAATATGAGAAACATCAAATCAAAAAACAAAGGAAGCAATGTCTAGGGAATATTTCTAATGTCTTTTCAAGTGGTCACTGCCTGCAGCCTGCTTTCTTTTCAGTTCAATCTAATTTCTTTCAACCCCTGGATATAAAATGGGGTTTGAGAGTCTGCTATCTCAAATGACATAGAAAATGACAGCAAAGGAGATGTTGATCAATGGGTACAAACTTCCAGTTATAAAATGAATGAAAAACTCCTGGAAATCTAATGGACAGCACAGTGATTATTGTTAACAACACTGTATTATATTCTTAGAAGTTGCTATGACAGTAAATCTTAACTGTTTTCACCACAAAAAGGAAAATGGTAATTTTGTGAGGTGATGAGGTGGTAAGTAGCCCTACTGGGGTAATCATTTCACAATATGTAAGTGTATCAACTAAAATGTAAACTTATACAATATTGTGTGTCCATTATATGTAAATCAATCTGGGAAAGCAAAACAACACAGCCATGTACTCTATTCCTTGGGAGTAACTTGTAGCTTATATTTTCATTGTTTCTCCTCCTCCACCTTCCCAATTACAAGAGCAAGACACACACTCTCTCATTTGTATTCACTCTCATTGTCTTTCCCTCCCTCCCCTCAGGTAAGACAACTCTGCAGCCTCTTTTTTTTTTTCTTCAGAAAAATAATAAAACTGCTTATTGAGAACTATAATATATATAGTATATATAGCTATATATACTATAGTTATATATACTATATATACCACAAAATTCATTCATTTCAAGTTTATAATTCTAGCTCTGGCCGGGTAGCTCAGTTGGATAGAGCACCTTCTCCATGTGCCAAGGCTGCAGGTTTGATCCCTGGTCAGGGCACATACAAGAATCAACCAATGGCCTGAGTGGGTGGTAGCACAGTGGATAAAGCATCAGCCTGGGATGCTGAGGACCCAGGTTCAAAACCCCAAAGTCACCAGCTTGAGTGTGCACTCGCCAGCTTGAGCACAGGGTCGCCAGCTTGAGCATGGGATCAGAGACATAACCCCATGGTTGGTGGCTTGAAGCCCAAGGCTGCTGACTTGAGCCCAAGGTCGCTGGCTTGAGCAAGGGGTCACTGGCTTGGCTGGAACCCTCCAGTCAAGGTACATATGAGAAAGCAATCAATGAACAACTAAGGTGCTGCAACTATGAGTATATGCTTCTCATCTCTGTCTCTCTCTCTCTCTCTCTTGCTAATAAATAAATAATTGGTTTGTCTTTTTTTTTTTTTAATTAGCAAATTGTTCTTTCTATATTCTGGATACCAGTTCTTTATTAGCTATATGACTTGCAAGTACTTTCTCCCATTCTGTGGGTTGTCTTTCTTTACTTTCTTGGTGATTTCCTTTGATGCCAAAATTTGTCATTTTTGTGAATTTCAATATATCTATTATTTCTTTTGTTGTTTGTGCTTTTGGTGTCCTATCTAAGAAACCCTCGCCTCATCCAAGGTTAAGAAGGTTTACAGCCTTTTTCATAGGGCTGCGGGGCTGGCTGGCACCCTCTGAATGTCCTGAACCGTGGCCTAGCTTAGAACAGACTGCGTCCTCCAGGCAGGCTCCCCGGCTGCCCTCCCAGACTGCAACGGGGGCTGCACTGCCGCTGCTCCCCCACTCCCTCTACATACTGCCCCAGTCTCAGGGGCAGTCCAAGGGCATTAACAAGTCCTTCAGGTCAAAGATTTTGGCAGTTGTTAAAAAAAAAAGTTTTGGCAGGCAGTTGTTATTGCCAACTTTCATTTGCCTAGTGAGTATGCAAAACACAGAGTTTATTCCTGTATTATTATTTAGTAATTGTATTATTTTCCATACGAACAACTATAAACCTACTTTTGCCCCACAGGTATACAGGTGATGTATTAAAGAATGGTACACTTGAAACCTATTTAATTTATTAACAAATGTCACCCCAATAAATTCAATTTTAAAAAAAGCACAACCTTTAGTGTAAAATGTCCAGCAACTTCCTTCAGCGGCTCTGATAGTTGTTTTATAAATAGCTACTGCCATCTAGTGGACAAAGATGTCCTTACAGCCATACACACACCTCAAAAATTTCCCAACCTTTCCTATTTATGCCCCACTACGTTACTCCATTCTATCTTAACAAAATTCAGCTCTGGTCAGGTAACTCAGTTGGTTAGAGCTTTGTCCCGATATGCCAAGATTGTGGTTTTGAACTCTGGTCAGAGCACATAAAAAGATCAACCAACAATTGCATAAATAAGTGGAACAATAAATCGATGTCTCTCTCTCTCCCTTCTCTAAAATAAAAAAAATTTTAAATTAAGGTATTTTCGGCCCTGGCCAGTTGACTTAGTGGTAGAGCATTGGTCCAGCATGTGAATGTCCTGAGTTTGATTCCCAGGCAAGGCACACAGGAGAAGTAACCCTTCCCCTCCCCTTTTTCTCTCTTTCTCTCTCTTCTCCCACAGCCATGGCTCAATTGATTCAAGCGCATCAGCCCCAGGGCACTGGGGATGGCTACGTGGAGCCTCAGCCTCAGGTACTAAAAATAGCTTGGTTGTGAGCATGGCGCCAGATGGGCAGAGCATTGGTCCCAGATGGGTTACTAGGTGGATTCTGGTCAGGGCCCATGTGGGAGTCTGTCTCTCTTATCTCCCTTCTTCTCACTTGGAAAATAAACAAACAAATAAATAAATATTCTAAAATGAAGGTTATTTTTTCTATAAAAGCACGAATCCCAGAACATTGTAGGTACTCAATAAATATTGTTTGAGAAGATGATTGTTTGAGGCATTATCATTTTATTTTTATTCTTGGGGCTTTATTTTATCTTTTTTTTAAATTTTATTTCTTTATGTTACATTTTAAGTAAATAAGCATTACAGTAATATTGTTGGGAATAATTGTATTGCTGTGGCTTTAAAGACAAGTTATGCCCTAGTAGGATAGCTCAGTTGGTTAGTGTCATTCCAATATGCCAATGAATGCACAAATAAATGCAGTAGCAAATCAATGTTTCTCCCTTCCTCTCTCTCTAAAGTCAATAAATAAAATATATATCTATATATACTTAAAGACAAAGATTATTGCTGACCTGTGGTGGTGCGGTGTATAAAGCATCAACCTGGAATGCTGAGGTTGCCGGTTCACTTCCTGGGCTTGCCTGGTCAAGGCACATACAGGAAGCAACTACTACCAGCAGATTCTTCCCTCTTTCTCTATCTCTCTCTGTCCCATCTCTCCAAAAGTCAATAAATAAAAGCTAAAAAAAAAAATTTAAGAAAAAGACAAAGGTTATTTCCTTAGTAGTTTAAAAGTATAACAATTGCTGTTGAGTAAAACAAGTATGGTACTAAAAACGCATTTTAAAAGATGTTATTGTTAAGGAAGTTCTGCTGAAACCAACATGTAACTCTTAAAGCTGGACATGGAAGTTGAGGGACAGTGAGTTTTTTGTTCCGTCTTCCCAATCCTGTCTAGTGCCCTAAGCAAATTTTGAACCAGCCATCTAGGCCATGACATTTCCTCCTAACAACCACAACCTACTTACAAGAATTCATGCAAAAGTACAATTGGTCTCACCACCCTACATATTGTAGATTTATGCATGCACGGCTAGACCATCTAGAACAGTGGTAGTCAACCTGGTCCCTACCGCCCACTAGGGGGCGTTCCAGCTTTCATGGTGGGCAGTAGGAGAGCAACCAAAGTATAAATAAAAAATAGATTTAACTATAGTAAGTTGTTTTATAAAGATTTATTCTGCCAAACTTAGCAAAAATCAGACATTAAGTACTTGGTAATTATTATATGCTTTAACTTGCTGTAACTCTGCTTTATAAATTTTATAAAGTAAAGTTACTTCCCTACTTTATAAATCACCACTACTGTGGAACCAGTGGGCAGTTAGAAAATTTTACTAACAGAGATACAAAAGTGGGCAGTAGGTATAAAAATGTTGACTACCCCGTCTAGACATTCTTCCCTTATAAGGTTAAGAGAATCAAGTAAAAGAAGCAGAAGCTATTTGTTAACACTACACTGAATGGAAAATGGTAAATATTGGTGTTCCTATGGCCACCTTCTCTGCATCTTCCTCTAAGTTTTCTCCAATAAACAACTTGTAATACTCTTTTCAGGGTTTTCCCACAATTATGCTATTTTGTGCACTCTACTCTCACTTAGTAATTGTCCTCAATTTATCTTGTGCATGTCAGTCTCTCCTGTTACCCAGAAGGCTGGAACTTATCTTTACTTTGCATTCACTTCCCCATGCAGGGCTGGGCCCACAGCAGAAGCCTAGTTAAAAACAGAACGGAGCAGCCTGACCAGGCGGTGGCGCAGCGGACTGGGATGCAGAGGACCCAAGTTCAAGACCCTGAGCTCGCCAGCTTGAGCGCGGGCTCATCTGGTTTGAGCAAAAGTCCACCAGCTTGAACCCAGGGTCGCTGGCTCCAGCAAGGGGTTACTCGGTCTGCTGAAGGCCCGCGGTCAAGGCACATATGAGAAAGGAATCAATGAACAACTAAGGTGTTGCAACGCACAATGGAAAACTAATGATTGATGCTTCTCATCTCTCTCCGTTCCTGTCTGTCTGTCCCTGTCTATCCCTCTCTCTGACTCACTCTGTCTCTGTAAAAAAATAAAACATAAAAAAAAGTAAAAAAACAGAACGGAGCAAAGTTTAAAAAAAAAAAAAATTTGATTTGAATCACTGGGATCCTCAAATCTCCTTTGTTTAGACTTCTTCAAAGGAAAATCTTTAAGTACTGGGAAAAAACATGTGAAAGGGAACTCCAAGGATGAGTATCGGGACCAAATTAAAGACATAATTTCATGTGTCATTAACACCCCCCCACACACACACCCCACCCCAGTAAGCAGAAATCCCACAGTACAGGTTTTAAAGTAAAGTTCTCTGTATTGAGATGAGCTGGCCCTTCGTAATTCACGACACTACTGTACAGGGGCAAAAATACAGGTTTGGGGATAGTTTTCAAGAATTTGAATGCCTGAGTCCCCCCACCCCCGACACCCCGATTAATTTACTTCTCTGGACCTCTGAGTCCTTATCTGTAATTAGTATTGTTCAGATTATAACAGTTCATTCCCACCTTCCTCCCAAGCCCCAATTCTTTTCTATGACAGGCCCAGCAACGTGTTGTTCCTTCCAGCTGCGTAAAGGAAACACTGCCATTTTTATCTCCCCAATCTGTTTCACTGATGTTTATACACATAAAGGAAAATTAACTGCAGCTGTTTTATGACAGCCTCTTTGTTATGCTCACTGAACTAGGATAACGCCGAGAGGTTATTAGGCATTGTTCTGATGAAATCTAATTTATAGCCTATTAGATGCCACTTGGGCTTGACTCTGAGGCTAAAGGAAGGCTCAGAGGTTGAGTTACACCACTGAGCCTGCATTGTGACCTAAGACACTCACCATGACAGGGTTCACCAATCCAAAACTGACCAGGTGACAGACAAGTTTGCAACACCAGGCCATTGAATAACTTCAGCAATCACCTTACTGCACGTTTGAGGAAATGGGAGGCCCCTAGGGGAAAAGTGACTCACAGAAGACTTGTCTTTGCTTATAATCCAGTGAACAAAGGTCCATTAAGGCCTTTGCTCCTAAAATCAAGTTGGACCAGATCTAGTAAACTAAACTGTTCACAATCCACGTCTGCCTCTACTTCAGCCTGTAATTTTGAGGGGTTAGGTTGGCCAGGATTAAATCTGATCAAAACTTGTTAGCTGCTTAACACTTTTAAAAATCAAGTTTGATTCAAAGGTGAGAAGACACCCCCCCCCCCCCAACCAGGGCAACTGACAGCCAAACTCTTCTAGTTAACCCTCAGCCCTCACTAAGGAAACAGCAAATGAACCTGGTATGAATTTAGCTTCTGAGGGCATCTTTTGCATTTCCACAGGTTCAGAATTACACTACACTACTGCAGAGTTCCAAATGGATACTTTTGTTCAAAGTGGCCATCTTCATAACCTCAATCACTTGGGATAAACAAGGTAACTTTTAGTTTATCTAAAACCCAAATTTTGACCAGCATTACCCATTAAATCCAATTTAAAAAGCCTGAAATTTGAGTCCTATGGAGTATCCAATATTTGGGATTCATCCTCCCACTTTTTCTAACACTTCCGTCACATCAAAAATTAGTTTGCTACCTGTAGTTTTATGGCTAGGAGTGCTATGTAGTAATTTATGAACCTAAAAAAGGCCCAAATTATAAATCCTCCCCACTTCCTTTTATATTTAAAACCTTCCTTAAGTATTTGCTCCAGTTAATAATCTGTAATTGACAAAACAGAAACTATTATGTAAGTCACTTAGGCCAGAAGTAAATCCTGACCTTATAAAAGGTGAATTCAGACAATTGTATGGTGCCAATTTTAAATAGTTTTATTTAAGACATCGCATTTTCCACTTTACAATAACAGTGCTTATAAAGTGCATTATTTCCTTTCCCTGTGCACACAGTCCGTATTCAAGTATTGAGAATGCCCAGTTATTTAACTATACAGCAGTTCAATTTTTTAAAACTGCCATAGAATTTGCTACAAATTTGGGTCCTTAAATATTTTATGTGGAACAATGCTCAATCTATGCTCAAGGTTGGCTTAATCAACCTCTTCAATGGTGGGCCCAGAAGAGGCACCACCAGATGGAGGGGCTCCACCACCAGGGAAGCCCCCAGGCATTCCTCCTGGCATGCCTCCTGCACTCTGGTACAGCTTAGTAATGATCGGGTTGCAGACTTTTTCCAACTCTTTCTGCTGATGTTCAAATTCTTCCTTTTCTGCAGTCTGGTAAGAGAAACAAAAAAATCAAGTAAAGTTCATGCCTGATGCAAAAGACATTGAACAAGAAGTCTGCTGTCACAACAAACCCTACACGTTATCCCTTGGGTCACTCAGACATCCAAGGAAGGAAGCTAATTGCCAACACAATGAATTCTGGTGGAAACCGCGAATGTGTGGTCCATTCATCACTGTGACCCTACCCACTTGTAAACCCATCTAAGCATTTACTAATGTCCTATACCTACACCTCAACTCAACTTTAAAAAATTACAAACCTGGTTCTTATCAAGCCAGTTGATTATTTCATTGCACTTATCAAGAATCTTCTGTTTGTCATCGTCATTGATCTTGCCTTGAAGTTTTTCATCTTCAACAGTTGCTTTCATGTTGAATGCATACGATTCAAGTGAATTCTTGGAGGACACCTTGTCCCTCTGCTTCTCATCTTCAGCTTTGTACTTCTCGGCCTCCTGGACCATCCGCTCAATGTCTTCCTTGCTCAGGCGGCCTATGGAGTTAATTTAAGCATGGCCTGTTAACATTTGAAACCTACAATTGGAACTCCAATAGCAGTAAGTAACCTCTTGGCTAAATGTCCTGGGAGGTGGGAGGGTGCAGCAGGAACATTCGGGACATGCAACCGTTAAGACCCAAAGCATGCCCTAAAACCAGATGGCACTGCTACAATGAAGTTGAACTTACCTTTGTCGTTAGTGATGGTAATCTTGTTCTCTTTCCCTGTACTCTTATCCACAGCAGAGACATTGAGGATGCCATTGGCATCAATATCAAAAGTGACCTCAATCTGAGGAACGCCACGAGGTGCAGGAGGTATGCCTGTGAGTTCAAACTTGCCAAGCAGGTTGTTATCCTTGGTCATGGCACGTTCACCTTCGTAAACCTTGGAAGAAAACAAATTACTAGAGAATTACAAGGTTCCTGTATTACAATGTTCCAAGTATAAACTCAATTGAGGAAGACTGATCGCTCAGACATCCAAGGAAGGAACTGACCAACATGAGACTTCTGGTGGAAACTACGAATGGTTTTGGAATCCATCATCACAGCGGTCCAAGCCTTCCCTAGTTTTACAGAACCTCAGTATGTCAGACCAAGGTGAAAGAAACGTACCTGAATGAGCACACCAGGCTGGTTGTCAGAATAGGTAGTGAAGGTTTGCGTCTGCTTGGTAGGAATGGTAGTATTGCGCTTGATGAGGACAGTCATGACTCCACCAGCAGTCTCAATGCCAAGGGAAAGAGGAGTGACATCCAACAGCAGCAAATCTTGAACATTTTCAGATTTGTCTCCAGAGAGGATGGCTGCTTGGACAGCTAGAGTAAAAAGTTAAGTTAGAAAAAACCTGCTGCAAAACTATTTTTTTCTTTAACAAATCTCAATCGCTCAGACATCCAAGGAAGTCATACTATCATTAGCTAAGCTTTTAGTGGAAACTACGAATGTTTAAGAATCATTCATCACAGCGAGTCAGTTTAAGCCTAAAAGGCCACCTTTTTAAAATTGTTCAAACTAGGACAGAGAGATTACCTGCACCATAAGCAACAGCCTCATCAGGGTTGATGCTCTTATTCAATTCTTTTCCATTGAAGAAGTCCTGCAGGAGTTTCTGAATCTTGGGGATACGGGTAGAGCCACCCACCAGGACAATATCATGGATTTGGGACTTGTCAAGCTTGGCATCTCGAAGTGCTTTCTCTACAGGATCCAAGGTGCCACGGAAAAGGTCGGCATTTAATTCTTCAAATCGAGCACGGGTGATAGAGGTATAGAAGTCGATTCCTTCATAGAGCGAATCAATCTCAATACTGGCCTGGGTGCTGGAAGAGAGAGTGCGCTTAGCACGTTCGCAGGCAGTACGAAGGCGGCGGACAGCCCTCTTGTTCTCGCTGATGTCCTTCTTATGCTTGCGCTTGAACTCTGCAATAAAATGATTGACCATTCGGTTGTCAAAGTCTTCTCCACCTAAGTGGGTATCCCCAGCTGTAGA
Organism: Saccopteryx leptura; assembly: GCF_036850995.1. NCBI lineage: Eukaryota > Metazoa > Chordata > Mammalia > Chiroptera > Emballonuridae > Saccopteryx > Saccopteryx leptura. The sequence continues at coordinate 378,721,309 of NC_089504.1, read as the reverse complement.
TTTGACCTCAAAGATTCCATCTTCAATTGTGAGAATTGACACATCGAAAGTGCCACCTCCTAAGTCAAAGATCAGCACGTTCCTTTCAGCTCCCACCTGCCATTAGAATAAAAATGTATTAACTTCCTACCTACACTTATTTCTGATGGCTCAATTTTTTATTGAAGCTTAACTAATTCTTAAAGCAACTCAGGCATTCATAGATCACTGCATACCTTTTTGTCTAAGCCGTAAGCAATAGCAGCAGCAGTTGGCTCATTGATGATTCTAAGTACATTGAGACCAGCAATGGTTCCAGCATCTTTGGTAGCCTGACGCTGAGAGTCATTGAAGTAAGCGGGTACTGTGACGACAGCATTGGTTACAGTCTAGGAATAGAAAAACAAAAAATTAAAGCCAAACTACTGCAGTCAGTTCATAAAAACTTTGGTAGTCCCACAATCACCACCTACTTGAATACACTCAAAATACAACAAGTAACAAAAAACATTCTGATGAAAATAAACAGGAAGGTTTTGACAAAAACTTCTGGATATTCTTGCTCAGAACCCACACTGTCCACCCACCAGGAAACCTAATATCTAGTGTAGCAATCTCCAGCTACCTCTTCTCCCTGAACCACGTGGCCTGAAGCTCATAGCTTAACGTTCCATGCCTCCCAGGACTTCCCCACAGCAGGTGCTCCCCAGGCCAGCATGGCCTATGCTCCCAGAAACCCACTCCCCTATCTTGGGCGCATGCCAGCGACAGCTGCTCCTTCCAAGAACCTGGGAGGATCCTAAAGGCACTCACCTTTCCAAGGTAGGCCTCTGCAATTTCCTTCATCTTTGTCAACACCATGGAAGACACCTCTTCTGGATAGAAACTTTTTGTCTCTCCCTTGTATTCTACTTGGACCTTGGGTCTGCCAGCATCATTCACCACCATGAAGGGCCAGTGCTTCATATCAGATTGGACAACAGCATCATCAAATCTACGTCCAATCAAGCGTTTGGCATCTGCAAAATTTATCAAATTAAAATCTAAATTTTCAAGTTTCTTAATTATAAAATACCTTAGCTCTCACTCAAATACTGACAGCCCAGATTTATAGTAAACGATTTCAACTTCTGTGTGGTCAGCAAAGCTCATCCAAGTTTTCCTGATATCCTGATACCTCAAAAAGTATAGCCTAAGCAAGTTACAAAGGGTTATGGCTCAAATCTACTTCATTTGAGCTCTTAAATTTTTTTTTCCAACACTCAGGGCTTTCCTGGCTACTTTTAAACTTGAATTTCTCAAATTACATGTTCCTAGCCTAACTTAATTAACTCATGCCTTAATTAAACTTTAGAGACTTACCAAAAACAGTGTTGGTAGGATTCATTGCAACTTGATTTTTTGCAGCATCACCGATCAATCGCTCGGTGTCAGTAAAGGCGACATAACTTGGGGTGGTTCGGTTTCCTTGGTCATTGGCTATTATTTCCACTTTTCCGTGCTGGAAAACACCCACGCAAGAGTAGGTGGTGCCAAGATCAATGCCAACTGCAGGTCCCTTAGACATGGTTGCTAGAAAGAAAATTGAAGCACTTACAAATATTTCCTTTGTTAAAAAAGTGAAATCATCCCTGTTAGATATGACTACTAAAGTAACCCCCCCTTGAACACGACCCCTGCGGGTGTAACCACGCGGGACGATCAGAGAAAATAAGGTTGCTGCATCGTGGGTTGCCCTGCCAAACGCAGCAGAGCCCGCCCCTGGCTAAAGCGAGCATCTGCCCGGAGGGTCTGCGTCACTGACGACCACGTGGCCTGAAGCTCGGAGCGGAACCTTCCATGCCTCCCACGCTTCCCTACAGCTGGCGCTCCCCGAGCCAGCGTGGCCTGTGCTCCCAGAGCCCCCTTCCTATCTTGGGCGCCTGCCAACAACGCCTAGTCCTTCTAAGCCAGGAAGGAACCTGTCTGTATAGGAGCAGGAGCCGAGCCGGACCGGCAGCTGGAAGACGCTCCACCTCCGCGCCAGGAGGTGGACGCCGCCCTTCCGCCCCCTCCCCGCCGCCGCGTGCGGGCGGATGGCGGCACCCCCGGCCCACCAGCCACCCCGCTACAGCCCCGGGCGCAACCTCCCCGCACCCGAGCTGCCTAACTATACACAGCACTCCCCGCACACGGCCTACAGCAGCCGCTGGGAACCCCGGCGGCACCGCGAACCCGCCGGCCTGGCCGCACCCCACCTTTCCTGCCAAGCTACCACGGCTTCCAAGGACAAGGGCCTTACCGGGAGTACACGGACTGCAGGCAAAGACACTCTTCTGGACAGCTGCCCCCTCGTTCAATGAGACCGGCTTCCGCCCGCCGCCCTGTCTCTTATAGCCTGCCTCAGAACCTTCCAGAAGGGACCCGCCCTGCCGGCTGCCCATCAGAGCGACCTCGGCCAATGAGCGCGCGACTGCCTTCAGGAGCCCCAATGTCTAACCCGCTCGGCCCGAGCCTCGCCCCATCCGTCCCCATTCACTCCGCCTCGCGATGACGCACTCACCGCAGCGTTCTGGAACTTTCATTCTCGCCCCCGCGGTCGGAGCGGCCCCGGGGAAAGGGCGGGTGGGGCCGAGGGAGCCCGCGCGCGGGAGTCCTCAGTTACCCCGGGCGGGGGAAGGGCGCGGCCGCTTCTGCGCCTGCGCCCCCAAGGGCACCGGCGGGCGGTAGGAGGGCGAGCTGGAGGGGGGTGAACCCCCGGACCAACCAATGACGGCGTTCTGGCCGCGATCGGGACCGGGCGGTACCCGGGGAGCAGGGCACAGGGCATGAAGGGAGGGTCCCGAACGGCAGCCGGGAGAGGAGACGGAAGTGGAGCTAGGACAAAATGGCCGCGAAGGTTGTCGCGCCCCTCCCCCATGCGGGACCTCGTTCGGCGCCCCCCGGTCCCCACCCGGGCATGGCGGATGGCGCGCCGGCCCCCCCCAGCTTCCTGGACCCACGTTTCGCTGCTGGCGTGCCCTCGGGCTCGGGCTGACCCCAAGGGGCCGGGGCGCTGCTCGGGACACTCACCTAGGGGCCCCCAGCTCTGGGGTTTGGGGGGCCGCCAGGCCCGCACGCGCCGGGTGGGACAGGTTAGCCAGGTAGGCCCCAGAAGCTCCACTTCCCCGCGGCAGCTGGAGGCCGGCAGCCCCGGCTGCAGAGGTCCAGGGACCTGAGTGCTCACACTCATCCCGGCCCGTTCCCCAGGACTGGGCCCTGGGTCTGGACACTGCGAGCCCGGACCCCTCAGCCACTCCCCACCGCCCGGTACAAATTCGACCTCTGGGCCGGGCCTCTCGGTTATTTGGAAAAGAAAAGACAGCGAGTTTGTCTGGGTGGGGGAACCAGGCGTCAGAAAGCCAGGTTCCTTTGGCCTCCGTGTCCTTGGGTTAAACTTGGGAGTCTCTTCTAAGTGAGGTAGTATCCTTCCTGCTTTGACTTTTATAAAAAAAAAAAAACTAAGCGAGGTGCTATGCAGAGACGGCATAAAAACAGAACTGATCAAGTGCACAAAACACAGTGTCTAAAATTTTAGGTTGTGTATGCGGCAGGTACTTCGGCCTCGTCATTCTAAGAGCCTCTCTGTGTCTTGAATACAATGTTTTTTCAGAGAGGCAGGGCACCTCGTCCTTGTCAAAGCCGGTGTAGCCTGGAGGCAGATCCAACCATTGATTTTCTTTATTTGCCTTTTTTTTTTTTTTTTTTTTGGGGGGGGGGGGGGTGTTGGCTTGATTCCGTGGAGGCATATACTGAACTCTTGCCCTCTCAAGAAATTAAATTGATATGATGATTTGACAAGGTGGTGCTTTCATTTGTTACTTCATTTAATCATCAAAACAACTTCCTGAGGTATATATTATTCATCCCTGTGTTAGGAGAAAAATGAGTTTCAGAGATGTTCTTTGGGGGTGATAATCAACTAGCTGAGCTACAAACCTAGCTCCCTTGATTCCAAATTCTTTGCTCTTTTTGATTAGTTTTACATTGTGTAACTTCCTTTTGAGAAACACAGGAAACGAGCTCCAGGAAGATGGGTGCTGTGGCAGGCTCCTTTCACTTTCCCTTGGAACCTGCAATTCCCACCCAATTCGTTGAGTACAATCAGTCTGTGAACTACACTTTGTATTTTGCAACCAACTTCTGAACAGCCTACATTTTAACCATTGAGCCAGGTGGTATTGCACCAAATACCAGTAATTGAAAAAAAGCCAAACAGATAACCTCTGATTCTAGTCACTCAAAATGCTTCTAGGACTTGGACTGTGTTCTTAGGAAATAGAATGATTTTGAATTTATATATTTAAAATTCAGGCTATTACAAATGTCTTTCTTCACCTTTTTAAACACACAGGGTTTCAAACACATTTAGTTTCTAAAATTAAAGTCTGGACAGGCAGTGGAATAGTCTGAGGCCAAGGGTTTCTGACTGGTGGAAAGGGTTATGATGAACAGTTTTGAATGCTTGTTTCATGCCAAGTACTCTTCTAAGTGCTTTGCATATATTAACTCATTTAATAACCGTGAATTTTTAGGCCCTGGTCGGTTGGCTCCGTGGTAGAGCGTCGGCCTGGTGTGTGGAAGTCTCAGGTTCAATTCTGGGCCAGGGCACACAGGAGAAGTGCCCATCTGCTTCTCCACCTCTCCCCCTCTCCTTCCTCTCTGTCTCTCTTCCCCTTCCGTAGCCAAGGCTCCATTGGGCAAAGTTGGCCGGCGCGCTGAAAATGGCACCATGGCCTCTACCTCAGGTGCTAAAATGGCTCAGGTTGTAACAGAACAACGCTCCGGAAGGGCCAAGCATCGCCCCCTGGTGGGCGTGCCCGGTGGATCCCGATCCAGTGCATGCAGGAGTCTGTCTGCCTCCCCCCCTTCTCACTTCAGAAAAATACAAAAATAAAAATAACCGTGAATTTTTTTCAGACTTATTTGAACCCCTTAGTACTTTACCTAGGCATAAAATATTTGCTTAGTAAATATTGTTGTTTTTGTCAAGACCTCAAGGGCAAGAACTCTTCATGAACTTAGGGACCCGAGTGCTCACACTCATCCGGCCCGTTTGGTGTCTCCAGGACTACAGCCTCTTGCCTGTGAGAAGAACGCACGTGGTATATGTGTGACTGAAATCAATAGACAATAGATCATAATCAGTCTGAGTTCTTTGTCCTTCAGCTGGCAGAAAGCTAATGAACAAATTTCCAGGGTAGGTTATATGAGCTTCAGCCTCTCCTACAGTATCACCTTATTTATTTTTTAATTGCTGGTACAACAGATGCATCTGTATTAAATACTTGTTTTTGTGATCAAAGTTCCGGTTACAAGGCAACTTAGAAATTAAGATTGAAATATAAAGAGCTTAACAGAAATGAAGCAAAATTTTGTATTTTGGCAACAGCAATTCTGAAATTGTTTTTATACAGGGTAACAACAAAGGCATCAATTTCATTATTTTACAATTTTAAGTTTGGTTTATGTATTTTATTGAAATGTTTACTCTCTAAACATTCACATGATCCTGTATCTTCTCCCTACAAACATGTTTTTCTTCTACTGTTACTTGATCCTTGGTTTGTTTCATATTCAAGAATCAAATTTATTTGACTTACAAAGTTAATGGAATGTGGTTTGAAACCAGTACTGGTTCAAACTTTATCTTAAGCCCAGAGCTTGTCATATCTGACCCCAAAAGCCTTACTCCCAAGAGAAGTGCACTATTATTGCTAAGACTTTAGCACCTTGTCTCAGAATCTCAAGCCCTAAAATTTCTCAGATTTTTAGGTAGCTACCAGTTTTGTGACTTTTTCATAGATTTCCAGTGTGAATAGATTTCCAAAATAATCTGGATTATTCAGCTGGTATTTTAGTCTTATGATAACTAGATGTTTATATATCCTAAACATTCTTTTCATGCAGAGGGGACTTATTCCTACTTTCAAAGGCATGGGCAGGAAACCATAGGTTCAAAGGTAGGAAATGATTAGAGCAAAATTGCTAGTGATGGTAGAGCTGCAGCCTCCATAGTTACTGTCTTTCTTTGGCTCAGGTACTCTGGGAATGAGAATTTTCAGTATTATACAGCAGAAGTGATACATTGCTGTATACCACTACCAGAATAAGTAAAGTAAAGGATGTTATATTTTACAATGAGGCAGTGTTAGTGTAAGAAACATTCCAAATATGTTGGCCCTCTTAAACTAACACCAGACAGTGTTTGCACTACTTTCTCAATGTCTTTTTTTAGTAAGAGTTTATTTTGAGCCAAATTGATGACATATACTAGGAAGCAAGATCTCAAATGCTCTCTCCCTTGATGTCTCTTATTTCCCAACTTTTTTTAGAGTAAGACAAAACTCAGAAGAAAATTTTCACCCAAGGATAAACCCCTATTTCTTAAAGGGCTTGAGAAGGAAATGATTTGCACTATCTGAGGACACTGTTGTGAGAATTAACTGTAGACATGAAAAACCAGAGAAATGGGGCGGAATCCCAGATCAGCATTTTCCCTTTAAGCATCTTTATTTCCATTTTACCATATTCGGCTTTACTCTTTCTTTTCTACAGCTTGCTGCCCTTTTAATAATAAATTATTTGCTCTAGCAATCATCTGTTGACATTTTCACTAGGGCCCCCAAAGGGCTATTTCAGATTTTGAATTCTTGCTGTAGGATGAATTTGAGTAGCAGAGTAGTCAAAACTATCTGCTCACAAAAATTAGGGGATATTTCCAAATGAATATGAAGCTATAAAACATCCCCCTAATTTTTGTGAGCAGTATATTAAAAGGGCAACTTATTGTATTGGAGGCTGCTGTTTGTTTAATTTTTCAGACGTCTTTCTTCTTCCATGAATCAGCTTTTCTGAGAGCTGTCCTGGTAAATCATTTCTGCTAATTTTTTTCCAAGATGTTGACAAAATGTTACCAGACATTAATTAACCCAGACCAATCCTGCCACTCACTAGTTATCCTCGCCATCTCTCCCCTAAACGTTAATTCCATTTCCTTGTAGTCTAGAGCTAGACATCCTCAGAGACTCAGCTGGTAGAGGACTGAACTTCTGGGTCACTTCTCAGGCAGGAATGATTTTGACGTGCTTGCAGTCCCATTAGGAACTGTTGGCAATTCCTGAGCTTTCTGATACTTGAAGGCCTAGAATCATTAAAAGTCCCAGGTTCACATCCTTTCTCTAAAATGAATCAAATAGAGAAAGTGCCAAGTTTGGCATGATTCTAAACTTCCTTATGCCACTCGAAGAAAATTGATCTAATCTTCCTTCCTAGTCTAGTCAGTCTTGAAATTCTGGTTTTGTATGTTCTCAGAAAGACTAATGGTATGTAAGATGATCTTTCAGCATCTTTAAAAGAGCGTTTCCTCTGTAAGAATTCTTTCTAAGGACATTGTTAAATGACATATAGTGAGTGTTCTCTTCCTCCAATGTTATCCATCAGCGAAGTCCTTAAAGACATCTGATTTGAGGGGAAACCCACAATTATTCCAGTATACATTTCTATTATTTGTCACTGACCCTCTGAACATTAAGATGAAAAGTTTTTCACAGTTCCTTGTCACACATTTTGGACTCCTTTTTTTAGTTCTCTTATGGTTAAAATAAGTAGAGGAAAATTAGTGGTGGTTAAAGCGGGAGTCACTCAGTTATTCTTCTCTGTCCCTTGTTATTTCAGTTCTTCTTGACATTAATATCCAAACGTTACGTTAAATGAAGTCAAGTAGAATAGAAGAGACTTTTCCTTTTTTGGAGTTCCTCAGAAGCAGTAATCCTGGTACATAGTGCAGAAATGTGTAATATAAGGCTGTGGGTTCTGTTTGACTCTCTGGATAATCACAGTAATCCAATAGGTTTGCAAAAAGGCATAGAAAATTTATGAACAAGACCTCATTTCTTGACAGTTGTGAAGTAGTGATTAAAAAAAATCTCAGGTGAGAAGTTTTACGAGGGGTCACTTCCCCTTTCCTCAACCTTTCTCCTCACAGGTCCTGGTCAGGAAATATGCAGATGAAGACCCCTACTTTCCCCCACGCTTGTCTAAAGGCAAAACGAGACGCCTTTTTGGAGATGATCAGCTTACATCCTTTTTCTGATTTGGTGTGTTGTATAAGAGTGCTCACTGGAATCTGTTCGGTGCAATGCTCCCTGCTACGTAAGTGACCTCTCACGTGATTCGAGGGGATTGTGTGGCTGGTGACTGAGCTATAGTGACTAGAAAAGTCCTAAGATTCTGACTCCTAGGAAAGCATGGGAGCCCAAGTCCACTGTAATTCAGACAGTTTGGAAAGGTCGGCTCTGGTTGGGGATCATGCTGGGTGTGGTTTCTGCTTTGCTCAAGGTAGCATGGTGGACTTTCTTTGGTTCAGAGCCCCTGCCCTCTGGCCCCATGAGGCTGTAGGCATGGGTGGCAAGCCCTGGCCGGGGCGCCGCCTCGCTGGACAGTGTCCGCTGGCTGCGTGAGGCGCTGTTTGCGGTGGAGCGGGTGGTGGAAGAGCCGGAGTGGGAGCTCCGAGAGCCCGAGGAGGAGGAGCTGGGCTTCACCAGGCGGGCCTTCGGGGCTTCCGCGTCCTCTCTGAGGAGAAAAAATAAATTCCACAAGCTGTAAATCTCAAGTAATAGCATTGGAAGGCAGTCGTTTAGGGAAGCATGGAGTTCTCCGTTTTCTGAGACTTAATGTTTGGCACAGGCAGATGGGACATGTGTTACTCTGGGAGAACGTGCAGTCACCACTGAGATGGTGAGACTCCCCTTGAATTGGGGCTGTCTGCGTAAACCCTTTCATGGCTCGTAGGTCATGCCTGGTGCCCTTTCTAAACAGAATTCAGTCAGAAGTAATGTCAAGTTGATCCCTTGTCTCTGTTGAGGAGAGAGTTTCACAATAAAGTCCAGGTCAGCCAGACTTTTCTGTCCTAGGCTGGAACTCTAACTACCAGAATAATCCTTTAAACAGATTCCTGGTTAAGAGAAAACAGGACATGTATGTTGGCTGGTCACTACGTAAAGGAAGCCTAGTGAAAGGGGAGATTGTGGAGGGAGGTTACCGAATTTCATTAGGTCGCTCTTCTTCCTCGTATCTCTTTTTGTCTTTCCTTCGGATTAGCAGCCACACCAAGAGGAAAATCAGCAGCACTCCGGCCACCATGCCTGTCACTGCTCCTGCAACCATGCCAATGCTTTGTACATCTGTTTTCTCAGAAACAAAAAGCAGAAATGAAATGAAACATAAGCTAGTAAAATACACGAACTTAAAAACCACAAACCCTGCACTGGATGAGTATTTCCAGATCTTTGTATCTGCCTTCCTGAGTTTCGCATTTACCACTCTTATGAATGACTATCCCTCTTGATGTGGAAGGGTAGTATAATTTGCCATTCCAAATATGTGTCTTTGCTTTTAAGATTATTTTAAGCTGATTATTTTTGAGAAACTGCAAACACAGGAAAAGCTCTGAAAACAGTAGAAGTTACCCTTTTGAAAGGGGAATTTACACACATAAAGGAAATCTCCATTTAATCCCGTCCTAGATGTAGTAAATTTCTTTAGGGAACTGGTAAACTCACACATAGTTGTGAATATAGCTTTAACTACAACTGTTAAATGGTCCTTGCAACTGCTGAACTTATTTTAGTGATAGCCATGTTCTTTTGGAAAGAAAGATTTTCACCTTGACCTTCCTCTTACTCATGCTTACACACGTTTACACTGAACCACAATGCAAAAAACCCAGAAAACAACCCAGACTATTTGGATATACTTACACTTCACAGTGACTCGCACCACACAGCTTTCCTTCCCAGCCTCATTGCCTGCTGTGCACTGGTAGAGTCCGGAGGAGGACATGGTGAGGTTCTGCAGCAGAACGCGTCCCGGGTTTTTGTAGTCTACACAAGCAGAAAGAATGACAGGAATTCCTTTAGTGACAGGGTCTAGGTTTATTGTTTACTGTATTACATCATTGACCTAAGATTCTCTAATACAGTTTGGTGAGGATGAGATAGATGATAGAATCGATTCCATTTTGGAATGAAGGAAGAAAGTGAAACCTCAAAAGTAATAGAAGGTTGTGAACATTTACGGGATACTAACCAAGATAATTAGATACAATGGATTTTTTTTTTTTTTTTTTTGTATTTTTTTGAAGCTGGAAACGGGGAGAGACAGTCAGACAGACTCCCGCATGCGCCTGACCGGGATCCACCCGGCACGCCCACCAGGGGCGGACGCTCTGCCCACCAGGGGGCGATGCTCTGCCGCGACCAGAGCCACTAGCGCCTGAGGCAGAGGCCAAGGAGCCATCCCCAGCGCCCGGGCCCTCTTTGCTCCAATGGAGCCTTGGCTGAGGGAGGGGAAGAGAGAGACAGAGAGGAAGGAGGGGGCGTGGAGAAGCAAATGGGCGCTTCTCCTATGTGCCCTGGCCGGGAATCGAACCCGGGTCCCCCGCATGCCAGGCCGACGCTCTACCGCTGAGCCAACCGGCCAGGGCCGATACAATGGATTTATATGGTACATTTCTTTCTAATGTCTTTCACCACTTTTACAATCCATTTGAGGAAAGAAAAGACAATCCCAGTTTATGGATGAAAAGTGAAGTACAAAGGGGTTCAGTAATGTATTCAAGATCACATGGCGAGTTGCTGTCAAAACCAGATGTAGAATTCATGGACAGAGTAGTGTCCTGTTGCTCAGTAGAGTGGTAGATGATTTACCTCTCCTAGATTTGGGAGGCAGAGAGTCATTGTCGCTCTCCTTCTCCCGGATTCGCTGCCAGTGGTACACAATGGGCTGAGTGCCAGAGGATGACTCACACTGCAGAGTCAGGTCACTGCCTTCTGTCAGTTCTCCTTCCAGCTCACACTTGGGCTTGGATGGTCTCACTGACAAAAAGCAAACAAACAAACAAAACAACGACTCAAAGATCCATACAGGGTAGAGTCAGTGGAAGAACTCTGTCCTGTTGAGTTGTTTCTTCAGCTATCCCTCTGGTTAACTTTTGAGTGGGGATTCAATAGCCTTTACCTAGTTACCTAGCCATGTGCTGCATCACCCCCAGAAATACACCCACCTCTATCCCTTGCACACACATACACCTAATTCCACCTGCTTCCAGTGGTGCTGTTGTCATTTTCAGAGGCTGCCACAGAAACTACATCATTACTTCTCAAAGAAGAAACATTTAATTGGAAATTTTAGGAAAATTGAGTGTGGTTTTACTAATACTGAAACAGGGATAGAAGTTTATTAATTTGGAAGATATTAGGCAGAACTTAGTAGTTCCTGTTTAAAAAAAGAAAAGTGCGGATCTCTCTGGAGCACGCCAGTGCCTTTATCCTCTCCTGCCAAGGCGTGTTTTCTTCCTTCCTCTCTCCTAGGCTCCAAGGCCCTTCTCTGCCTCTGTAACCTGTTTCTTTGGCCCACACAGTCCAGCTGGCTCACTTCTTCCATGGTGCACTTCCTCTGTCTCTAGGACTTTCTAAATAAACTTAGGCTTATAAAAAATAAAAATAAAAAAGAAACATGAATTTGAACCATATCTGAGAGATTTAAGTTAAATATAAGGATATCTTTCAAATATTAGATGATATTTAATTTTTTTAATGGGCTACTTATGGGAAATTGTGATTTTTTTTCTTTTTCATTATGGATAAAATATAGAACATACACAACTTCTTCCCAGGGAGCTGGAGTAGATAATCTCCGAATGTATAATTCAAAGTACTGAACAACTCAGTAGTGAACACAATACAATATGCAGATGGTGTATTATAGAATTGTACACCCAGACCTGTATACTTTTATTAACCAATGTCACTCCAATAAAGTCAGTTTTTAAAAAGTGCTGAACAAGACGTTTTGTAGCTCTGTGATGCATGTGGCTGTCCATCACACAGACTTTATTAATAAGATATAGGCATTTACCTTGGCACTCTATCTTACCTAAGACTTTTAAGACGACATGGCTCCACACATAGCGCCCTGAATTCTTCACCTTGCAAGTGTACTGGCCCTCATCACTGGGCTTCAGAGGCTCAATCTGCAGGGAGGCATCTCCTGCCAGGAAATTGGATGCAAAGGCCACTCGGCCCTTGTGTTCCTCAGTCAGGTTATTGTACACATGATGGCTGGAGTAAGTGATCACCTGTGGGATAGACCAAGGCAGGGTCAAGCAGTGTCATCTCAGCCTCCCTCTCCTGCTGAGGAATGGGCATATTCCCAGTGGAACACGGCAGTCAAGCATAGGGCTGATACTGAGAATCTCAGTGACCTCTGTTCTAAATCAAGTTTAAAATACAGTATCTAGGCTTTGCTTTTCCTTTTAAGAATAATAACACTGCACCTGACCTGTGGTGGCAGAGTGGGTAAGGTGTGGACCTGGAATGATGAGATCACTGGTTCGAAACTCTGGGCTTGCCCGGTTAAGGCATATGCCAGAGGCAACATCTGTGAGTTGATGCTTCCTGCTCCTCCCCCTCTTCTGTCTCTCTCTCCTGTCTCTAAAATCATTAAAATATAAATCTGTAGTCCTCCAGCCTGCTGGGAACTACCAGTGTTGCATGAAAAAACTGCTCAAGCCACAAACTGTTCTCAGGAGGGAGAGGCAGTCAAGAGAGACTGACCTCCTGAGTCTCCTTCTCCCAAAGCTTTTATTGATCAAAAGCAGACAAAGGTAACAGGACTACAGGACAGGGAGATCAGGTGATAAAGGGAAAGAATGACTAATGTACTTCTTGCTGACATGGAGAAAAGGCTAATTTTGGTCAGTACATTCTTTTTCTTTTGTTAACTAAGAAGCACAAAGGGAGGGGCAATCTATAAATCTCTAGGCTAATTTCCTAAAGCCCATTCATATGCATTCCTTTGTGTTTGCACAAAGGTCGCCCACACAGTTCCTTGGTGTTCACATCCAAGGAACCTATTTCCCTGTGTTTGCAACAGAGGATTATATTCACATCACCATTCACACTCAGGGCTTTTTAACTTAATCCAAGTTATAGAGGGTTCAAGATCAGATAGGTGATTCCCCACAAAAATCTTCAAAAAAACCCCACAAAATAATAAGTCTGACCCTGTTGTGGTACAGTGGATAGAGCATTGGCCTGGGACCTAAAGGACCCAGGTTCAAAACCCCAAGGTTGTCAGCTTGAGCACGAGGTCACTGGCTTGGCTGGAGATCTCCCCTGCACCCTCCCCCCAGTCAAGACACATGAGAAAGCGATGAACAGCTAAGGTGCTGCAAGGAATAATTGATGCTTCTCATCTCTCTCCCTTCCTGTCTGTCTGTCTGTCCCTATCTCGGATCTCTCTCTGTCTCTGTCTCTCTCTGGCTAAATAATAATAACACCTCATATTTAAATAGCATTTTAATTATAAAATAATATTTCATTAAATGTTCAGAAAAATTCCATTTTATAAGTAAGGGATTTTAAATTTGAGTTACATCATTACAGCTAAATCAAGGAAAGAAGGAAATGCATAATAAGTATACATAATGGTAGAGGACAGAGGATAAGGATGGGGAGCAAGACTTACCCTCCCCTTTTTTACTTTTTGCATACCCTTGCAAACTTTTGCACAGCCTACCACTTGCATGCGATGTACTCAAAGTACATTATAGTCCTTGTGCTTGGTGCTTTTATATCTAGTTTCTCACACAACTTTTCCAAGTAATCATTGTTCTCAATTCATACAGGTAGCAGAACCCGAGTTGAACACATCCATCTAAAGCCATCCAGTTCATTGTTCTGGTATACCACCGTTACTTTTCTCCCCTTTCCTTTTCTATGTGTATTCATTTCACTACTCATTAACGGCTCTTTCCAAAAGTTCTTACAAAATCTTTTTAGAGTCCAGTTGAAGGGATTAGAGAGGTAAGGAGTAGAAGTTAATGGTTAAAAGTCAGTTCTATACTGAATGTCAACTGCAACTGACAAAAAAAATTCGGGGGGGATAAATGGTGTTGGAAGGAGACTTGACTTGGGGTGGTGAACACAATACAGTATACAGGTGATGTATGATGCACATGAAACCTATATAATTTTATTAACCAATGTCATCCCAATAAATTCAATACTGAGGGCTTCACTGTTTGGCTTTTTAAAAAATTTATTTACTTAAATTTCATTAGTAAATTAGGTGGGAAAAAATTGTGTTCTTTCCTTCCATGAAATACACATGAGCTGCATCTCTTTGTCTTCTCAGGTGGCGAAACCAAAGTTTAGATTTTCCAAAGAAAAAATAATAATCTTGATTTTTACTCAATTTTCATCCATCTGCATCACAACGTTTAGTTCTTGAGCCCCTTTCTGGCTCTCGGTCCATTACCTCATTTCTGTTACAGTCTCTCCTCATGTGACACTGGTGCAGAGTCCCGGCTGGATAGCTCGGTTGAGCTCACCCCTGCTTTTTTCTCAGGCACGTACCGTACTTTTTTTCTTTTAAACTCTGGGGGCTCCCATGGGATTTGCCATCAGGGGAACAGCGGGCAGCAAAACCCCTGAAACTGTATCCAAGGTCCTTTTTCTTTGACTTTTCAATCAGCTAATAGCAGCCCCGCCTAGGCTCTCCTGTTGCTTCTTCCATCCTAAGCCCTTCCTTGTTTCACTATTCCCGGCCTAGGGAATAGCTGTAATAAACGTATGCTCAAATTTAAAAAAAAAAATGACACAGAGAAATGCAATCTGGAGCAAAGAAAAAATATCTTGCTTAGTCTGAGTGTCATACAGGGAAGAGTTCATGAGGAGTTAACATTGCTTTTGGATTTAGAAGAAACAACAGGGCCCTGGCCAGATAGCTCGGTTGGTTAGAGCATCGTCTGGAAGCACAGAGGTTGCAGGTTCAATCCTGTCAGAGCATATACAGGAACAGATTGGTGTTCCTATCTCTCTCCCTTTCTCTCTCTAAATTCAGTAAAGTAAAGGAAAAAAAAAAAAAGAATAAGGATTCTTCATGTGGAGGGATGGATAAAAGGGAGTTTATAAGTGGGAAAATGTAATGGGCAAAGGCCTGTAAGTACCAAGAAAGCATAACTCATATTTAAAACAGGGAAAGAATGTAATCTGATTGCAGTAAGGTACGGGAGGTGGATTAAAGAGGGATAAGATTGGGCAGGGAAAGCAGAGATCATTTTGAGGACACTGGTCTGAATCTGGCCATCATGAAAGGTGTTGGGGAACCATTAATGGTTTTCTTCACCAGACTGTGGGGTCCTCAGGGTAGAAACTGTGTCTTATTCCTGCTTGTTTTCGAACTCCACAGGCCAGCGAGCTCAATAAATATTAGCTGAAGAAACAGAATATGCAGAGAAAGGAGAAGAGGGTGGTAAGGGCAAAACACATGAGACTGAGAGTTTTATATAACGAAGACAGAAAGGATGGACATGTTATTGAATGGCTCCGAGTCTTTTCTGAGAGCATTTTTAAACAGTTGCAGAGTATCATGTGATTGAGGCTGGCGTTCAGGGCTTAGATAGAAGTGAAACAATTTAAAACCGCTGCAGCCAAAATATAAGAAGAAGAAAAAAGGAAAAGGAAAGAGAAACAAAAAAAAAAAGATTAAAATAAAAATAAATAACACAGCTGCAGCCAGCAATGGGCTCTGCAGATTCCCATGTCCCTGTGTGCCTTTGTTTAGTGCCCTTCTGTGTATCTGGAATCCTGCCATCATCTCTTTTCTCCCTGCCTCTAAGTCTACTCATTTTTCAAAGCCTAACTCAAATGCCACCAACTTTTCTGTGGAAATTAATACATGAGGAAAATTACACTCTTTAATTCATTTCCAGAAAACCTGGACTCTAAGCATGAAGATACTATTCAGAAGGCAGCTAGCTCTCTGTGGTGTCTGTGAGGAGTTGGGTCCAGATTTCAGGCCGGGGTAGTGAGAGATCCTCTTTTTTATGTATATAAAGTTACTATTGTTTAAAATTTATTTATTTTAGAGATAGAGAGGGAGGCAGATAGAGAGAGACATCAATGTGTTGCTCCAATTTATTTATGCATTCATTGGTTGGCCCTTGTATGTGCCCTGACCATGGATCGAACCAGCAACTCTGCTGTAGCAGGACGATGCTCCAACCAACTGAGCTACCTGACCAAGGCAAGAGATCCTCTATTGATAAGGAGGAAAATAAAATCTCTTGAAACCTGCTCCCCCAGCCCTGACACTCTGTTGCCTCTCAGTATATGATTTTCCCGTTCAACTTACTGAGTCCCTCCATTAGACTATAACGGGGCTACTGGGCAGAGAACTAGGAGGAATGTTTCCTTCTGCCTGGAATGTGGGGTAGAGGGAAAATGGAGAATGGGGGTATGTTCACTGGGACAGAGCATTCAGGCTGCTCCCAAAGGCTAAAATGAACTCTTCCTTTTCCTTTTTTTCTCTAAGTGAGAGAAGGGGAAATAGAGAGACACACTCCTACATGCTCCCCCACTGGAATCCGCCTGATAAACCCCATCTAAGGCCAATGCTCTCAACCAAGCTATTTTTAGTGCCTGAGGTGGGGGCTCCACAGAACCATCCTCAACATCCAGGGCCAATGAACTCTAACTAATTGAGCCATGGCTGCAGGAGGAGAAGAGAGAGAGAGAAACAGAGAGAGAAGGGGAGGGGGAAGGGTGAATAAGCAGATGGTCGCTTCTCCTGTGTGCCCCGACCAGGGATCGCCAGGCCAACGCTCTACCACTGAGCCAATGGGCCAGGGTAAAAAAACTCTTCAAAGATATTTTTCAGAAAATTGGTAAGCATGAACAGTTAGAGAATTTTTAGGAGATGAAAGAAAGGATAGAAGAAAGTCATCTCCCAAAAGTAAGGCTGGAATATATTCTAGTGAGAGGAAACAGACACAGGAAAATACATGGGACATTTGACAGCATGAAATATTATGAAAATAATAGAGCAAGGAAGGGTGATTGTAGGCCAGGGGGACAGATTGCAATTTAAATAAGGCAATTAAGGTAGACCTCACCAGAGGTGACATTAGAGCAAACACTTGAAAGGAGATGTGGAACTAGCCTGGAGCTACCTAGGGGAAAGAGAGCCAATGCACAGGCCCTAAGGTGGAACGGTCCTGCATGCACGAGGGCCAGGAAAGCCAGGTAGCTAGAGAGAGCCAGCAGAACAGTAGGTGAGGTCAGGCAGTGGGGCCAGATCATGTGGAGCCTCACGGTCCTCTGTAAAGATGATAGCTTTTACTCTAAAGGAAATGGGAGGCTACTATAGGATTTTGAGCAGAAGAATATCATGATATGATGTATGTTTTAAAAACGGCTGTAGGGGGCCAAGAGTAGAAATAGGAAAACCAGTCAAGAAGCTGTTGTAGTGAAGGTTCAGTATGGCAGCAGCGGAGAGGATAAGTCATCAGATTCTGAATGTATTCTGAAAATAGAATGAAATGCATTTTGCAACACTGACCACCTCATTTAAATGTGTATTATGGTTATGAGAAAAAGAGGGGCTTCAAGGGCTACTGTCAGATTTCTGGCATAAACCAGGAAGGAGAGAATTGCCATTAACAAAAAAGAGAAAAACTGGGCAGAGTGGGTCTGGGGGTAGAGTGTGTAGGGTGGGGAGAAGGAACAGGAGTCTAATTTTGGACTTACTACATTTGAGATACCGGTTAGATACCCAAAGGAGGCCACGAATAAGCAGCTGTCCGATGTTCAGGGGTGAGGCATAGACTAGGGATATGCATGTGGTAATAAGCACGTGGATGGCATTTAAAGCTATGAGACAAGATGGATGAAGGCATGCAAGTAAAGGCCATGAAAAGAGAAGGGAAAAGAGGCAGGTAGTGTGGTAAGGTACAGAAGAATTGCAAAAATTAACATCCATATTTTAGAAGGAAGAGTCAGGTTTCTTGCCCCCTCCTTTCTGTGGAGAATGGAGGGAGAGGAATGCGAGAGTTTCCTGGCTTACAAGGACATACTATGTATTGAGATAAGAAACCCCTTTTACTAAGAGGCTTAAAAGGCATTTTTATGACTTAGGCCAAGTATTCAGAGAGTTTTTGTAAATATGACTTTTATACTTGTGTGTGCATTTATATTGTGGCCAATTGCATTCATGCTTAGGAAGGGCTATTATATTGTAAATAGAGAGGTTTTTGTACTAGGTTTTGAATGAAAAGAGGAAGGAGGCTTGGACCCCCACTCTTCCCCAAACCTGTGAGGAAGAAGGTAAACAGCTAGCCAGGTGCAGGGGGAAGGGAAGAAAGATTTAAGTAGCCCTTTCCTCTCTCTTTTCTTTTTCCTTAATGGGCAATTTACAAACGCTTATCCTCTGACATCATGTAAGCCCCCTCCCATCCTGAAATCGTGTGATTGACGTATGTACCTCTGGGAGGTAGAACAAATGTTATAAGCTTGTTAATGATTGATTATTGTGTCATGCTCCCCCTCCTTTCCCCCCAACCTGTATGTGGTCAAGTGTATATAACTAGCCTCAGGGCTATATTTGAGGCGACACGATTTGGGTCAGCTATATCCTGTGTAAGTCATATGCAACCGGCTTATTAATAAACCTCCTCTTAAAAAATTCTTCTGTATCCTGCCTTGGTGTCTCTACATAACCTGTGGAATTAAGGTACGCTACTTTACAACAGTAGAGGATATCTACACAAAGATGAGAACTGTGGGACAAAAGTAACCTCACAGGGTGATTTGATCATAAATTCTTAACTGGGCAGGTCATGGAGGCATATAACTTGGTTGTAAATGTTTTATCTTTGTCTTAAGTAGCCTATCTAGGATAACACACCTTATTTTATTTTTTAAGATTTTACAGACAGAGAAAGGAGGGAGCGAGAAGTATCAACTCAGAGTCGCTTCCACTTTAGTTGTTCACTGATTGCTTATCATATAGGCATATATGACTTGGCGAGCCCAAGGTTTCAAACCGGTGACCTCAAGGTTCCAGATCGACTTTTTTATCCATCCACCACCACAGGCCAGGGATTAACACACCTTTGAAATCAGCCATAACCACCCTCAAGAGAGCACATAATCTTATTAACTGTCCTGCAATCCAAGTCCAGCTTTGTTTTCTGTCACCTTTCTATAATCGTAAAGTGACCAAGTTTTTTACGAAGAAAAGGAAGACAAAAAATAAATTGAAGAAAACAATATCATAAACATTTTATTCATTGCAAAAATAATACACTATAATATAAATGCATAATAAAAACATTTATAATATTTTATATTGTAATTATGCTTACATGCCTATTAATTTTTAATAATAATTGTAAGAAAAAAGTACTCATTTAGATACAAATGCGTCATATCACACGCAATGGGTCAACTCTGCATCAATCGAATACAGACATTTACAGATTAGTCTTCCAATATCAAAAAGGAGGACATGTAGGAGGACACTTTTTGAGGGAGGACAAAACTTACAAAAGAAGGGCTGTCCTCCCTAAAGGAGGACAATTTTTCACCTTAATAATCGTCCTATATCGCCTCTTGTATTCCAAGTACATAAAAGAAACTGCAAACCATTATTCTCTGAAGCAGTTACTTCAGTCTGTTGAGATCCACTCTCATGGGCTCAAATACAGTTTTATAAAAATAAATGTTCTGGCCTGACCTGTGGTGGCGCAGTGGATAAAGTGTCGACCTGGAAATGCTGAGGTCGCCGGTTCGAAATCCTGGGCTTGCCTGGTCAAGGCACATATGGGAGTTGATGCTTCCAGCTCCTCCCCCCTTCTCTCTCTCTCTCCCTCTGTCTCTCTCTCCTCTCTCAAAATGAATAAATAAAAAAAAAATGTTCTTACATGGACAGAACTCAGAGTGAAGTAGCACCAACCTCAGTCCAATAAATGATTGTCATCTTGGATCTCTTTAGCTTAACATTCAAGTGCAGCCTGTGTTCACATTTCCTGCTTTACCTCTGGGTGATGACTCCTTCCTCCTAATTCCCTTTCCTAAAGCCTCAGCCTAGTTGAAACTTGAAACCACATGCTAAGTAAGGGAGGAGGCAGTAAGGAAGTGGGGGTAGGGGAAGCAGCCTTCTGGAGATCTAATTCCTCTCTTGATCACGGCAATAGAGGATCTCTCCCTAAACCTAACCTGAAAATTTGCCCCTAACCCCCACATACATCAGAAGGAGTTGTCCCCTAAACATCTTCACGCTGAGGAATATTATGGAAAGTACAGGAAATCTATACATTTTTCGCTCCATAAGACGCACTCCCCCCCCCCCCCCAAAGGGGAGGAGGAAATGCCTGTGTGTCTTATGGAGTGAAAAATACGGTATTTTATTAAACATTTTAATATACCATTTGGTTCAAAATATTTTTTTTCTTATTTTCTTCCTTAATATTCTAGGTGTGTCTTATGTTCTGGTGCGTCTTATGGAGGGAAAAATACGCTAATTTCAATCAGATGTTCGGTGTTTACTCCCAGACAGAATTTGTCTTGAATTTCTGCATTCTTTTCAATAGAAGCTGCAAGTTCTGAGGGAAGGGCTGAGAAAAGGAAGGGGGTGTAGCTATGGAAATCTTGGGTTCAGATCCTAGCTCTAAAATATTGTTTGGGCAAGAGCCTTCACCTTTTCAAGTCTAAAAGGTTTAGATTACACATTTTTTGGGGACATGAATAAAAGCCTACTTCTACTCAAATAGTAAAAGAAAATTAGTATGATACTTCTTATGCTCTTGAATTCACAGGATGACAGAATTTTAAGCGATGAAATCTGTGAAAGGGCATTGTTCCTTCGACCAGTGACCATTTAGTGACAAAGCATGGTGCTTGGTTCTGGGTTCAGGAGTGTCAATCAGGCATGGGCTCAGAAATATATCAACATAATGCAATTCAGTCACGGTATTTTGTTCTTTTTATTATTTTTTTATTTTTTTGTGGCAGAGATAGAGTCAGAGAGAGGGACAGACGGACAGGAAGGGAGAGAGATGAGAAATATCAATTCTTTGTTGCAGTTCCTTAGTTGTTCATTGATTGATTTCTCATATGTGCCTTGAGGGGGGGCGCTATAGCGACCAAGTGACCCCTTGCTCAAGCCAGCGACCTTGGGCTCAAGCTGGTGAGCCTTGCTCAAACCCGATGAGCCCGTGCTCAAGCTGGCAACCTTGGGGCCTCAAACCTGGGTCCTCCGCGTCCCAGTTCGACGCTCTATCCACTGCGCCACCGCCTGGTCAGGCCAGAGTTTTTTGTTCTTACTTGGCCAACACTGATATGGTATTTATTTTGAGCTAGGCACTGTTCTAAATACTCAGAAATATTAACTCCTTGCATTCAAGAAAAAAAAAAAAGGCACAAGTTGCAGTGAAAAGTGAAAGATAAGATTAAGGAGATTCAGGAAGCGAGTCTCTCCAATAAATGGCTTAGATTAAAAGCCGCTCCTTTTGTTGAATAAATATTTGGAGAGTGCCTTGCCAAGGATGGTGTACACCCCCTACTCTGAAACTGAGGCCCTCCTGCATCCATTTATTAATGACTGCATTGCCCAGTGAATTTGCAGGGCCGGGGAAGGTTTCTATTCTCTTTTTGTCCCTTGACATGCAATCAACCTCCTGCCACAGGCTGTGGCCAACATCACATCTGGGTCATTTCTTAGCCCCCACCCCCACCCCCGAGATAAAACCTAAGAACTCTGACTCAGAACAATGCAGGTAACATAGTATTTTCCAACTATTTCTATAGGGTCCCTAGCATTCAACTGAAAGGCTTCTGCTTTACACTTAGACCAGGAAGACTGAGGATCACAGCCCTTCTATCAATGTGTCACTTGTTTAAAATGTTTGCAGGGCATTCTTGGCCCCATGTCCTTTTGCACTCCATAGGATAGGTAAGTTTCTTGGGGGTGGGGGTGAGGGGGCGAACGGAGTTAGAAGAAGTAGCCATAGAAATGCCAAACCCATGGGACAATGAGGAGAGGATGAAACATGTCAGCAACAGGAAATAACTAGAAGCTAGTTAGTTGTGCACTCATTTATTGCTTCTCGTAAATGACCCAACCAGGGATGAAACTGGTGACCTCAGAGCGCAGGGACAACACTTTATCCACTGAGCCAACCAGGCCACGGCCATGAAGTGCATCTTGACCTCTCCCCTCCTCCAACTACTCTTGGCCAATGGCTCCTCCTTTATATCTATCTAGAACACTCTTTTTATCTCTATCATGATATTTACCTCTTCAACTAGTTCCTTCAGATAGAGTGCCTGTATAGTGGGAATCCATATTTATTAAGTTTAACTACATCAATTTTTTAAAATAGATTTTTGTTTTACTGAGGCAATCTTGATTTATACCAAATTGATTTTTAATGTTTGAGAACTTCCAATAGCACCAAACTTTTTCCATCATCAGGGTCTTTGCATAGTTAGCTCTGTCTGGAAGAATTTTCTCCTCGCAATCTCCTTATTTCTTACACAGCACATATTATAATTTCAAATTATTTAGGAAGGTAATATAGCTAGTTGTTAACAGCCCAGGTACTGACTTAAGAGCGCCTAATGTCAAAATGCAAAATGGGTGGCCTTAAGCAATTTTCTTCCCTTGTGTGTCTGTGTGCACAAACTTCAGTTCCTTATTTTCAAAATGGGACTAACAATCTTGTGAGGATTAAGTTAAATTACATAATATGTGCTAAACAGACTTGTGCCTGGTGTGTAGCTAATACTTATTGCACTCTACTTAAAAATATACATATTTTTATATAAACAAATTTTTGAATGTCATTTCACTGTATACTCCAAGAAGCTAGAGACTCCAATGTCTTCCTCACTAGCATGGAATACCAGTAAGTGCAGAATAAATTTGTATAATCTGAATGACTGAAGCTAAGGAGGGAGCGGTGACTGTTTATCAGAGTGAGAGCAGAAGCAGTATCAGTGTCCTTTTTTTTTTTAAAGATTTTATTTATTGATTTTAGAGAGAGGAAAGAGAGAGAGAAAGGCAAGGGGGAGGAGCGGTAAGCATGAACTCATAGTTGCTTCTCATATGTGCCTTGACCGGGCAAGCCCAGGGTTTCGAACAGGTGACCTCGGCATTCCAGGTCGACGCTTTATCCACTGCGCCACCACGGGACAGGCATCAGTAGCCTTCTTTAATTGATAATAACTTTCTAACCCTTATGTTCATTCACCTGGCTACATAACCAAGCAATTCTTCTTTCCTTTAAAAGAAAACATTTAGATGGATGATAGAAGAGAGGATTGATTCTCTTAGTTTTTATTGAAGGACATTGTGCTCTTATTTACTTCATTCAGACCTGAGACTGACTAAGAAGTTGTTGAAATAAACATGCTCAGGTTAAGGTGACCCTGCTCTACAGAGAATAGAGTCTCAGGATAATGTGTTATGAGAACAAAACGACAAGCAGTATCAAAATAACAAGGTGAAGTAGGCAGCTTTTTAAGCAGGTTAAACTCCAACAGGGATCCTGTACTGTAATGTATTTTTAGTGAAAACCTTGGTTTCTGTCCAATAAAACCATCTTATGAAATCAGGAGTATACGCAGTAGAAAGGGAAACTTTTCATTGTTTATAAGGAAAGAAGTGAAGTACTGTAAAAGAAAGTCTAAGGTGAGCTTTCTTAGGTTACAGATTTTTTTTTTTTAATCACAAAACTTGCAACAAAAAATTTAGGACCATAAGTCAGTGGGTAAAGGGAGTGAGAATGGTTTTGTTAGAAAACCTAGGCTGAGGATAGATACAGTGGCTGAATGCAGCCAAGGCAGAGGGTAACGGTAGGTTATGCAGCTCGCATTCTCTAATAAGGGCCAGCCCGGGAGATCCAGAGTCATGGAAGTTCTGTTCACACTGCCAAATGTTTGTAAAAACCAATGACCCTCCCAGTGGCCCTATGCAACCTGGACCCTGAAGACCCAGTACCTGCTCCTTTATTTTCCAGCTACACAATCAGCATCGATTCTTTTGCTGGCCCGTTAAATGTAATAAACATTTTCATTTACGTCCTGTACTTCTCCCTCTGTACCACACGTTTACCATATTAAGCAGTCTTAGAGCTTGGAATAATGACTTTGTGCAAAGCTGAAGCACAGGCAGTTGGTAACGGTTTCAGAGGAGGAGGAGCAGGCTTCCTACTGTGGGTGTAGTTCTGGCCCCCTTGCCTAGAGACCCAGCTACTGTACTGTGGTCCCCTTTCTAGGAAAGGTGTCAATAGTGCAGATCCCCTCTCTGGGCAAATGACAGATGACTTTCCAATAGTTCTCACTTCCCCCAAAGAACATAGAAGCTCTTCTTCTCACAATCCACATACCCTTTCTTGTTTATAGATTTGTATCTACAGTCCTTGATCTATTAGCCAGATGAAAAAAGAAATTCTAGGCCCTGACTGGTTAGCTCAGTGGCCGATCCAGCATGTGGATGTCCTGGGTTTGATTCCCTGTCAGGGCATATAGGAAAAGTGACCATCTGCTTCTTTATCCATCCCCCTCCCCTTTTCTCTCTCTCTCTCTCTCTTACTTCCCTTCCCGCAGCCATGGCTTGGTTGGTTGGATTGTGTTAGCTCCCAGCACTGAGGATGGCTCCATGGAACCTCCCTGCCTCAGGTGCTGAAAATAGCTGGGTTGCGAGCATGGCCCCAGATGGGCAGAGCATCCGCCCCAGACAAGGTTGCCTGGTAGATCCTGGTTGTGGTGCATGTAATAGTCTCTCTCTCTCTCTCTCTCTCTCTCCTTCTCTCACTTGGGAAAGAAGGGGGAAAAAACAAAACAAAACACCACTCTAGCTTTTTCTGACCCAGTGAGAAGACTGGAGGACTAAGGAAGGCAAAGCGAGCAGGCTGAGGAAGAGTGGTGGAAGTGCTCCAGCAGGTCTATACTCACCACTTTCTGGTTCCCTTCAGTATCAGTGAGCAGCCATTCGATATCCAGGGTGTCTTTTTCTGGAAGCCCCAACTGATGATGACAGGGCAAAGTGACCTTTTCCTCTGCCACTCTCTTGATCTCAGTGTAAGTCCCCAAGGTTCCAACATAGTAGGAAACTGAAAGAGGAAAACCTTTCATGAGTAAGGCAGAAACTGGATGGCAATGAGTGGAAAGCAAATATTACAACTAATCATTATTGGATGTTCCTGTGGGCAAGGGGCAGGTCAAGGTGTTGGAAGAATCCTGGACCAGATGGGCGAGAAGTCCCAGGATCACGCTGGCTACTCCATTAACTGAATTCATCATTACTTCCTCAACCGTGTTCCCTTAATCCCCAAATTACACTTCTACTAACACCTGTCTTTCCTACCTTATAGGGTTTTTATGAATAATGAAATCACTCAGGTGAACAACATTATGGTTTTGTTAGAATTGATAAATTGATTTTAGAGAGTAAGCAAGAGAGAAAAACATCTATTTGTTGTTCCAGTTATTCATGCATTCATTGGTTGATTCTTTTTTTTTCCCCCGAAGTTGGAAATGGGGAGGCAGTCAGACACTCTTGCATGCGCCCAACAGGGATCCATCTGGCATGCCCACCAGGGGGCGATGCTCTGCCCATCTGGGGCGTTGCTCTGTTGCAACCAGGGCCATTCTAGCGCCTGAGGCAGAGGCCAAGGAGCCATCCCCAGCGCCCGCGCCAACTTTGCTCCAATGGAGCCTTGGCTGCGGGAGGGGAAGAGAGAGACAGAGAGGAAGGAGAGGGGGAGGGGTGGAGAAGCAGATGGCCGCTTCTCCTGTGTGCCCTGGCTGGGAATCGAACCCAGAACTCCTACATGCCAGGCCAACGCTCTACCACTGAGCCAACCGGCCAGGGCCATTGGTTGATTCTTATATGTGCCCTAACTGGGGATTGAGCCCACACCTTAGCATATTTGTATGGTGCTCTCACCAACTGAGCTTCCCGGCCAGGGCTCAGAAGGATTTTAAGTACTAAAGATCAAGGATCATGACTCACAGATGCATATAAGCTACCTCTCTTATTCCCTATTCATTTCCCAAAATGGAAGTTGCAAATCTGTGGGGAAAGAAAAGGGGCTGTATTCTTGTCTGCGAGACGGGGCTGTATTCTTATCTGCAGGAAGATGAAATAAGGAAGAAAGAAGCAGGAGAGATAGATCATGGTTCTTTATACAGAGGGCTGACTGGGTTAGTGCCCTCAGAGGTACCCACCCTAAGAGCAGCAGCAGGTGGATCCCCAAGCTTCAC
Source organism: Saccopteryx leptura (assembly GCF_036850995.1). NCBI lineage: Eukaryota > Metazoa > Chordata > Mammalia > Chiroptera > Emballonuridae > Saccopteryx > Saccopteryx leptura. Next base: position 378,695,198 of record NC_089504.1, on the reverse strand, counting down.
GGCACAGAAAAGGGCCCATAGAACTATGCTGAGCATAAGAAGGAGACTTCAGAAGCAACAGGGAAAGTCCCTTTTAGGATCTTACTGACATTCTCCACAAGGTTTTTGTTATTTCTGTTCAGAACTTGACATTGCAATGGAGTGGCCACCATTTAGAGAGCGCTGCATATGGTTTGGCTCTAGAATCAGCGCTCAGATAGATGGAGAAAGGATTACTGTCCAAATTTATTGAGGAAATGTAAAGAGGGAGTTAGCAACCTGCCCAACATCACAGAGCCAGGAAGTGACCGAGCAGAATCTCCACCCAGATCTGTCTCACTGCAAAGTTCACTTTCTGAGAGCCATGCTATGCACATGTGACTCATGGTTTATATGACTTCCTGGATGTCTGGTTCTCCCACTAGCCAGTAAACTCCTCAAGATTAACTACCATTCATCACTGCACTCCCACAGCACCCAGCCCCTGGCCTCACACACGGCAAGTGCTTCATAAATATTTGTTAGGTTGATTTGATCTAAGCCATGCACTCATTTTTACCAATGAGCAAATGGAGGCCCGGGGATAAAGGAATCAGCCCAGCACCCCACAACTCATTTAGGGGGAGGAATACCCTATATCAAACCCAACCTCCCTCAGTCTCCATAAAGCAGCTATATAGCAGCAGGGAAATTAGCCGGTTTGCACTGTACTAAGCTCAGCTTGTAAGGAGGAGTTCTGGTTTCTGTCCCTCATCCCTTTCCATCAGACACAAAGCTCAAATGAAACCAGCGTTCCACACCCCCGGCAAAGCTAAGGAACCTAGCACCAATTTGGTGCACACAGAAGGCACTTCCTATACATTGAATAAATAAATGCAAAAATCAGCTATGAAAGTTGCCAATTTGAGCCACTAGAGGGAAACAAAGGCTCAGGTTTCGTTGATGTCCCCAAAGGAAAGGAACATCGTGGTGGGTGGTGTGCTTTGCCAGAGCAGCAAGTTCTATTTATACCATACCCAGAGTTAAATAAAGCAGGGCAGGGAAGGGCTGCCCTAAATACAAATGACTTTACCAAGACCGGGAGCCTCGGGATCAATTTCTGCACATCTAGTGTTCCCTGAACCTCAGCTTTCCAGACCCAAGGAGGCCACTGGGACCCCTGTAGATTTCTCAGGTCTTTCTGTGCTTTTTAAACCCACACCCCTGTTCTGTAGTGCACAGGGGCCTGGGCTCTGCATGCAACAAGGCTTGGCAATGCTTGTGGGGCTTCTGAGCATGGGTCTGCTGCCTGGTGGGTGAGTGGGAGGAGTCAATCTAAACCCTCAGTGATCAGCCTTGGGTTCCCTGGCCATTCAAGTACTCATCATAGTTAGGAAAGGTCTTAGAGATCATCAAGATTTAATTTATGAGGAACCATCCACCTGGAGAATTGAAATGTCAAGGCACAAGGTAGTTAGTGGCAGAAACGCAAGGAAGGGAATCATCTCCACTGGATGTCAGGGTGTCCTGCAGCATTTGACAGTGGGGAGAGGTGCTGGAAGATGACAGTGTACACATCTCTGTGTACACGCGCATAATGCACATGGAAGCCAAGTGTGCACATGCACGTGCGTGCGTATGTTTGTGGGTGTAGCATGTATCTTCCAGACTTTCTGGAACAATATGCAATTCAAGATACAGTATGATGCAACAGAAAGAGTATAAGCTTTTTTTTTAATTTTTTATTTATTCATTTTTTAGAGAGGAGAGGGAGAGACAGAGAGAGAGAGAGAGAGAGAGAGAGACAGAGAGAGAGGAGAGACAGAGAGAGAGAAGGGGGAGAGGAGCTGGAAGCATCAACTCCCATATGTGCCTTGACCAGGCAAGCCCAGGGTTTCGAACTGGCGACCTCAGCATTTCCAGGTCGATGCTTTATCCACTACGCCACCACAGGTCAGGCAGAGAGTATAAGCTTTGTAGTTAGATAGATGTGACTTTAAGTAATGGCTTAAAGACCAATGAGTTCCCTGACCATGCTAAGTCTTTTTCTTCTCTGTAAAATGAGTATAAAAACATCCACTGCGGCCTGACCTATGGTGGCACAGTGGATAAAGCGTTGACCTAGAATGCTGAGGATGCAGGTTCGAAACCCTGGGCTTGCCCGGTCAAGGCACATAAAGGAAGCAACTACTGTGAGTTGATGCTTCCTGCTCCTCCCTTCTCCTTTTCTCTCTCTCTCTCTCTCTCTCTCTCTCCTCTCTCTAAAAATTAATAATTAAAAAAACCAACCACTGTGAAAAACTGTTGTAAGGATATATGTAAATGTCTGGCACTGGCACAAGGTATACAGTACATACTCAAAGAATGGTCATTACTATTAATAATAACAATACACACTGTACTTTGTAAGACAAGAAAAAACAGAAAAATATGCTGAGGAGGTAGAGCAGAATCGTGAGGAGTTTAAGTCATTTTGCTTGATAACTGTTCACATTTGGCCATATTTGCCTTATCTCTTTCTGCATATATACATCTCTGCTGCACCAATTGAATATAAATTGTGGATAGCATGACACTTTACCTCTAAATGTTTCATCAAGTGCCTCCTAAAAACAAGATTACTCTTCTCCCAACCTCAGTCTCATTATCACACCTAAAAAAATAACTAATATTGTAGAACTATGCACCTGGAGCCGGTATAGTTTTATCAACTAATATCACCCCAATAAATTCAATAAAAAGTTTTTAAAAATAATATTGTATAAAAGATCATTTCTTTCTTTCTTTTTAGTGAGAGGGAGAGAGACAGGAAGGAAGAAAGATGAGAAGCATTAACTTGTAGTTGCGTCACTTTACTTGTTCATTGATTGCTTCTCACATTTTTGACTGAGGGGCTCAAGCCAAGCCAGTGACCCCTTGCTCAAGCCAGAGACCTTTGGGCTCAAGCCAGAGACCTTGGGATCATGTCAATAATCCTGCACTCAAGCCTGTCAAGCAGGTGATATCAGGGTTTCGAACCTGGGACCTCAGCATCCAGGTCAACATTCTATCCACTGCGCCACCACTAGCCAGGTAAAAGATCATTTCTGACAAGAGCTATACGGAGACTTCTGGTGTGAGACTGAGCTAGTGCTGATAGAGAGACAGACTTCCTGCACAGATGTGTGGGAAGGAAAACGCATTCCTGGTGAAGGGGGCAGCTGGGGCAGATGAGCAGCGTCAGCCTTCTGTCAGCCTCCCTCACTGGGAACCAGGGAAGTTCCTCCTCTACATCTTTTGTCTTCCTGACCCAACCCCAGAATCTCTCATGTCTTCAGAAAAGAAAAACTACATTCACTAAGAGCTGCTAAAGCACGGATGCATTTGAATGTCTTCTCAAATACAAACACATAGTCGATATTTAGAGAAAACTTGCAAATAGATATCAGCGGAATTTCAGACATCTGGGAATCAATGTGGTGCCTTGTTATCTCCCCCCCCCGTATTTGTTCCTGGAGCCCCTAAAATTAGTGGTGTGGGTGCAAGGACCAAGGTGGCAGCCTTAGATTTGGTCCAGGTGTGTGTGTCTGGTGGAGAGAGCAGATATGGAGCCTCTTCCCTATTCCTTGGAGAAGGAAAGGGGAAATGTCCTGACAGAAGAGAGCTGACATTTTAATTTATTTTTAATTTTTTAAAGTTGATTTTAGAGGGAGAGAAAGGGATAGAAAGAGAGAGAGAAAGAGAAATCAATTTGCTCTTCGACTCGGTATTTATGCAATTACTGGTTGATTCTTATATGTGCCCTGACTGGGGATTGAACCCACAACCTTGGCGTATTGGAACAATGCTCCAACCAACTGAACTACCCAGCCAGGGCAAAGAGTTGAAGGTTTTAGATTAGACACAGGCTAATGTAAAATGATCAATTCTCTTTCCTTCCCCTCAGTGAAAAACTGTCTCAGTAGGTACTTTGTATATATTTAGTCTTATTAAAAATTTGTATTGAGCTCTTCACCCATTAAGAACAGTTTCTCCTCCTCCCTCAAACCATGTGAAAGCTAATGATTAGTAATACTGGTACTTTACATTTATTTAGCTCAGCTTATTCAAATGCATAATCTCATTGTGAGCCCCATGAGCTCACAGTAAGCTAATGTTATCACCTCTGCTTTAAAGAAGAGAAAACTGAAGACCACCCAGCTGAGGCCACATGTCTGAAGGATAGCACAGTGGGGACATGAGCTCACCTCCAATTTTCATTCTATTCTCTTTCCCGCGCCAAAGGTCATTGCCTTTGAAATTGGCTGGTTGGCAACACAGAGATCATATTGATTCAAATGTGAACAGCACAGAGCTAGGCAGCACACCTGATCTGATTGGAAACACTTAAGGGCTTGCTAACTAGAATCTTGACCCCAAAACAAGATGCCATTTACAGAGGCAAGTGTTCAAAGCTACAGCTATAGCTAAGCACAGGACTAGCACTGTAATATGGCTACTGAAGAAGCTGATGGAGTCTAAGCTGCATTAGAAGAAGTTAGATGTCCCAAAATGGGGAGTAACAAGGTCACTATGCCCTAGATGAGAAAAGCAGGCAGGCATGTGTACAGCATATGTGCTCTGTTCCAGATGCTGTACACAGAGAGGGACATTGACACAGATGTTGACATCCAGAGGTTTTGACCAGGAGAGAATGGGATCAAAAACATGTCACACATTGCCCTGGCCAGTTGGCTCAGCGGTAGAGAGTCGGCCTGGCGTGCGGGGGACCCGGGTTCGATTCCCGGCCAGGGCACATAGGAGAAGCGCCCATTTGCTTCTCCACCCCCACCCCCTCCTTCCTCTCTGTCTCTCTCTTCCCCTCCCGCTGCCAAGGCTCCATTGGAGCAAAGATGGCCCGGGCGCTGGGGATGGCTCCTTGGCCTCTGCCCCAGGCGCTAGAGTGGCTCTGGTCGCGGCAGAGCGACGCCCCGGAGGGGCAGAGCATCGCCCCCTGGTGGTCAGAGCCTCGCCCCTGGTGGGCGTGCCGGGTGGATCCCGGTCGGGGGTATGCGGGAGTCTGTCTGACTGTCTCTCCCCGTTTCCAGCTTCAGAAAACAAACAAACAAACAAACAAAAAAACGTGTCACATGAGGAATAGTTGACACAATTATAGGTGAAAAGTAAGGAGGATGGAAGATGGAGGGGCAGCATGGTAGTTACCTTCCAATGTTTCAAAAGCTACCAAACAAGTAATAGGCTTATTGGGTGTTGTCCCAGAACGTACAGTTAGGTCCAGATAGCACAATAGCTTCAACCATAAAATAATAGACTGGGAGATCTCCAACACTTCTTTCCAGTTCTGAGATGACATGATTGTGTTGGGAAAGACTTATTCCATTTGGGCTTAATATGCTGATAGACTTTCTGATAAGAGACTGAGCTGTATCATTTAGTACGTTTTTCACTATTAGCGTCATTCAAGTAGGGGATATATCAAAGGCTGTGAAAGGGATTCTTATATGTGGATGTTGAACTCAATGTTTAATGTCCTCCCTATCTATAGTATTCTATGAAATGGTTATTGAGTGCTTACTATAGTCAAGGCACTGTCGTAGTTGAATGGGATGAAAGCGTAAGACACAAATGCATACTGCTATCTGTCCATGCATTTGACACCTTCAATCAGTTTTTACACAATTTATACATTTGTTCCATTGTAAACATTACTTATAAACATTGTTGAAAGGACCTTTGAAAAAACCAGAAAGGAACTGGCCCCGGCAACCAGTGTTTCCCCCCAGCTGTGGACGTTTTAAACCACAAGGGGGCAGAATTTACTTCCAGAGGATTATGCACACCTGACCTTTAATATACTTCTTACATTATTAATAGAAAGGATTATAATTGACAAATAATTATAAACGACCTTGGGTTTAAGCTTGTTCCCACTTGTAGTTACATGCTAAAATTTAAAACCCTGCATTTAATTTTCAAGGACCGTGGGAAAAAAACTGGAAATCTTAGAAAATATGATCAGGAATTTGAAAGGAATTTTATCAAGGAAATAGAAACATACACAATTTTAATAACCTCATTGTCACTGTTTTAACTTTTTTCTAGATTTTACTTTGTATAATACTAAAAAAATACCCTTATTTTAATTGCAGAATGTATTGTGAGCTAAATTAATAACTCTAGTCCTATGCAATATTGTTTAAACAGAGTCTGCAAGAAAACACAAAGAAGTAAGGAACAAAAATCTGTCCCCAATGGCATAGAGGGCCTTAGAAATCAGCAAAAGAATGCCAAAGGGCCTGACCAGGCAGTGGCGCAGTGGATAGAGCGTCGGACTGGGATGCAGAGGACCCAGGTTTGAGACCCCGAGGTCGCCAGCTTGAGTGTGGGCTCATCAGGTTTGAGCAAGGCTCACCAGCTTGAGCCAAAGGTCGCTGGCTCAAGCAAGGGGTCACTCGGTCTGCTATAGCCCCCCCCGGGTCAAGGCACATATGAGAAATCAATCAATGAACAATTAAGGAACCTTAACAAAGAATTGATGTTTCTCATCTCTCTCCCTTCCTATCTGTCTGTCCCTCTCCGACTCGCTCTGCCACACACTCACACACACACACACAAAAAGTAAATAAATAAAAATGTCGAAGGTGCCTGACCAGGCGGTGGCACAGTGGATAGAGTATCGGACTGGGATGCGGAAGACCCAGGTTCGAGACCCCGAGGTCACCAGCTTGAGCGCGGGCTCATCTAGTTTGAGCAAAGCTCACTAGCTTGGACCCAAGGTCGCTGGCTTGAGCAAGGGGTTACTTGGTCTGCTGAAGCCCCATGGTCAAGGCACATATGAGAAAGCAATCAATGAACAACTAAGGTGTCGCAACGAGAAACTAATGATTGCTGCTTCTCATCTCTCTCCATTCCTGTCTGTCCCTATCTGTCCCTCTCTCTGACTCTCTCTCTGTCTCTGTAAAAAAAAAAAAAATTGCCGAAAGTCCTTTGGATCTGAAAGTTTAGTCTTTGTTCTAGGCCAGTATCTCCCTGAATTACAAAATTCAGAATGCTCTGGTTATGTATAGTAGAGTCTCAAGCTTGGGAAGCCCTGCCAAGGTCATTGTTCACCTTCAGGGAAATTTTATATTTAAAACTATTCTGCCGAATTTTATGAAATTATTCACATGCTTTTAGTATCACTGATCATCTGAAATCACAGTAAAACTGTTCTAAAATCTTGACAGGTCTGTATCAACATTTTTTTGATAATGTCATAGGTAGGATATTCAGGGATAGTGATTTCTACAGCATTTCCTTAAATAAACACTTTATCCTCAATGCTTCGGGCTCTAGGTGCTCCAAACAGGAACATGGACACAATAGTCGGCACCCAGAGTAGAATCACCGAGAGTGGACTTTGTTCAATGAATGGGAGCAGCTATAGGAATTGAGGGAAGGAAGGTCACCATGGTGCTCTGAAATGGCTTCATAGAAAAAATAGTCTTTAACCTGGATATTGAATATTAGGTTGGAATTTTGGCAGCTATAAATGTGGTGATGGCATTCCAAAGATGGAGAAGGGCAGCTTGACTGCTTAGGGTGCCAGTAGCTAAACTGACCTCAGCTCTTGACTGATGGGAACATCACTGTGGAACCCTTTGTCCTAACAAGTTCTCACAGACTGGTCAGTAATATCACATCATCATCATGTCAGCTGTGTCACTGTCCTACAGAATTAAGGTTGGCTATCTGGGTGTAATTTTCATCCTGGTTATCTATAGTAATTATTTTCAGGGGAAAGGGAGTAACCTGGTCCACAAGGATCACTCTGCCACTCAGAAATAATCCACTCACTTATCCCTCAGAGTTCTGTCCTAGGTAATATGCTAGTACATGGCCCATGCATACGCCCACAGTCACATACATAGCAACAACATACACACAGCTGCCTAGGGACCCTTAACAAGCACACCTGAGTCAGTGCACAAGACGAGGCGGGAGCGGGTGCCTTTGGTTCTGGGACTCTGGGAACCAGATCCCTCACTCCTCAGTTTCATTGACCTGTCTATTTATAGCCTCTCTCATTCCAAATGTCATGTCGCTTTCTACATCTAAATCTTTTATTACCTTCTGCAGTGAGATTTGAACAGGGGAGAAATGAAAAATGGACACAGACTTACTACTGAGAGGGCAATAGTCCATTTTTAGGAATGTATGGCAATGGAGACTCAAGAGTTCACTGACCACTGAAATCCGCTGATAAATGAAAACCTCTTTCAGCCTTTCATTTTTTATTCCCCGTTCACCGCCCAATCAAAGCTAATAACAAAGATGGCCGGTCTGAGCTGCATCTCTGTCTGCCCTCAGTCACCCTCTCTAGGGACAGATAAAAGAGCCATGAAACAAACAAAATGATAAATGGTACAAATTTATCATCCAATACATTTTAAATCCCCCCCATATGAAAGCATTTATTGATAATAGCTAGCAATTTGGGGGCACTTATTATGAGCATTGTTCCACTTGAATTATATGCACTTCCATTTTTAACCATCTCAACAACTGTGCCAGGCAAGCAGCATTATAATCCTCATTCTACAGGCAAAGACACTGAGATGCAGAGAGATTAATTTGCCCAAGGTCGTACAGTAAGGAGAAGAGCCATGATTCTAATCCAACCATTTTAATGCTTAACATCCATCCCCTTAACAGTATATCATACTGACACTCACTATATAGATTTAACAAAAGTTTTATGAATCTAGAGTCATGCTAGTCTTCCTATGAGTTCCCTCAGAGCTCTTCATCATCTTCTTTCTTTACTCTTGATTGTATACAGAAAAGCTGTTAAAAGTGCAGATAGTGGTTACTCTTGGAAGAAGGGGTAGTGAGTAGAAGATACGTGGGAGGCTCCTAAGGGACTGGCCATGTTCTCTCTCTAGATTAGGGTGCTTATTACTTGAGTATGTTAATTTTGTAAAATTCATCAAGCCATACGCTAACAATTGTGCATTTTTCTGTGCATATATTGTACTATTTATTATGCTTTGCTGCATAATACATTGTCCCAAAACTTAGCATCTCAAAACAACAAACCTATCTTTTTTTAATGTGTACATTGTTATTGATTTATTTTTGTTTACTTAGATAAAAAATATTTCTCTTGTTTTTCAGTGTTGACATTTTTACAAATTTTTTAAAAATTGAATTTATTAGGGGGACATCAGTTAATAAAATGATATAGGTTTCAGGGGTACAGTTCTATAATACATCACCAATATATTGTACTGTGTGTTCACCACCCCAAATCAAGTTTCCTTCCATCATCATTTATCCCTCTTTGATCCTCTCCTACCTTCCCCCTCCCCAACAAACAGATCTTGTAGTTTCTGTGGGTCAGGAATCTGAGCAGAGCTTTGCTGAGTAGCTCTGGCTGAGGGTCTCTCATGAAGTGCAATAAAACTGTTGGCTGGGCTGTGGTCTTATCTGAAGGTTTAACTGCGGTGGGAGAAGTCCATTTCTAAGCTTACCTGTGTGGTTGTTGGCAGGTGCCATCCCTCACCACATGAGTGTCTTCATTGGGCTGCCTCACCATATGGCAGCTGGCTTTCTCCAGATGAGTAATCCAAGAGGGAGCACAAGAAAGCACTCAAGAGGGAAACTCAGAGGAAACATCTCATCACTGTTGCCATGTTCTACTCGTTATAAGCAATTAAGTAATTCTAGCCCACTCTCAAGGAGAGGGCTACACTAGGAGGCAGGAATCATTGGAGAACATCTTAGAGGCTACCCACCACACAATTCAGTACAAGTTACAAAAAGTATCCATTAATTTTCTCTGCCTCACCACTCAAAGGGATAATCATTGTCTTTAAAAAAATTAAAAATGCTTTAACCGATTCACTAGACTTTTTTTTTTGTAATTACAACATCCCTTAAGAGTAGATTCTGACATGAATTTTCCTGTTGTATAGAGATATAATGCTGAATACTACCACTTCCAATTTTGTATAGCGCTGCTCAGATTTCACAATTCTTTCCATACATATTTTGAGTGTCATTATGCAGAATAAGTGGAAATTGTAGTTTATTGTTAGTTTATCTGAAAGTTATAAAAATGCTTTTAATATTTAGCATTTATTGAGTGCTTACTATATGCCAATTACTGTATGTTAAGGAAGATATATGTATATATATTATTTGCATATATGTATATATGCATATACATATTATTTTTAATTGATTTTAGAGACAGAGGAAGAGAGAGAGAAAGAGTAAAAGAGAGCAAAACATTGTTTTTTTGTTCCACTTTTTTATGCATTCATAAGTTGATTCCTGTTTGTGCCCTGACCAAGGATTAAACCCGAAACGTTGGTATATTGGGAGGACACTCTATCCAACTGCACTACCCAGCCAAGGTCTGTATATATTTATACCTAAAAATCCACATGATTATTTAACACTATGAGGCAAGGATTTGCCTCATTTTAGAAAACAAAACCCAAAACTCAGAGAGGCTAAGTAACTTGCTAAGATTTCAGTGCTAACAATTGGTAGAGCCAACGTCTCAACTCAGTCTGACCAGAAGAATTCTTATGCTCTCCACATAATGTAAACTAGAATCTTCATATCACTCTGGTAACACATTTTCCTGAAATATGTTATGGGAAATTTTTACAAAACCTGTGTCATCTTGATATTGACAAGGGGGAGGAATTATCTCCAAAAATCACAGCAGATATAATGTGAAAAACAGTAATTTCCATATGGGATATTATATCCAATGTTAAAGAACATGGTAGTCTTTCTTCAAAAGGTTGATGCTATTGACCTATCCTTTGGGTAAAGTGCTAGAATATATTCTTATTAACATGTCCCTGAACAGATGACCATACAATATATTTAACACAGACTTTTTAAAAAAGGGCTTAAAAATAACTAGTATATTCTTACATCATGTGTGGGAACAGAACTTCAATCAGGCTTAGCTCATGCTTCATGAGAAGCATCTCAGACCTCCTCTTCTCCCACAGACAGATAAAGGCATTTAAAAACCCGGACCGTGGTCGGTATGCTCCTTAATGATGGTACGCTGATAAAGCGCTCAACCAGACTTCAGATTCTCCCATTAAGGTGGCAAGGATAGACACAGCATTGCAATTTGGCTTCCTACACACAGTATATATGTTCCTGCAGAAAACGTCAGGTCTCAGCAAGGGAGGATTCAAAACGCCAAGTAATTTCCCCTAATGTGACTTCTTTCCTGTCACTCAACCACACCCAAATGACTCAAACGGTTGCTGCATGCTCACTCACTCATCTACACTCACGTACTTATTTAAATGACCTAAAGATGAGTCTGGCTTCCCAGAAGACTGTCTTCCAGATGATCTTTGCATTGTCAGCCATGCAGCAAACAGGTTCTGGCTGATCTTCCTTTCTCTCGGCCTACAGACCCGGAGTTCGTCAGGCTTTGTGGGAGGAGGAGTAGTGAAGAACAAATCACCCAAGTGCTGTGTTAGTTAAGCTGATTCCCAAATCCAGTTCATTATTAGCATACTTAAAACTCTTTGAAAACATTCTTGAGTAATGTACTATAAGTATTTGATAAACATTCAAACAGAAAAAAATGGTATACAGTGAATAGCTGGACTCGGCCCTCAGGTTCCCGCTGCAGGCAACTGCCTCCATTCCGTGTGCAACTCTATGTCTCACACCTGATTTATGCGCCAACTGTGTATAGAATGTTAAGTTAGATATAATTTTTACTCAAATTTCAGAATGCATTGCTCCATTGACTTCTAGCTTCCAGAATTACTATTTAGAAGTCTAATGCCATTTCTCCTTCCTTCCTTCCTTCCTTCCTTCCTTCCTTCCTTCCTTCCTTCCTTCCTTCCTTCCTTCCTTCCTTCCTTCCTTCCTTCCTTCCCTCCCTCCCTCCCCCCCCTCCCTTCTTTCCTTTCTGGGACAGACAAGAAGGGAGAGAGATGAGAAACATCAACTCATAGTTGCAGCACCCTAATTGTTCATTGATTGCTTTCTCATATGTGCCTTGACCGGGGGACTCCAGCCAAGCCAGTGACCCCTTGCTCAAGCCAGCGACCTTGGGCTTCAAGCCAGTGATCTCTGGGCTCAAGCCAGCAACCATAGGGTCATGTTTATGATCTCACGCTTGAGCCAGAGACCTTGCACTCAAGCCAGATGAACCAGTGCTCAGACTGGCGACCTTGGGGTTTTGAACCTGGGTCCTCGGCATCCCAGACCAATGCTCTATGCACTATGCCACTGCCTGGTCAGGCTCTAATGCCATTTTTTTTATTATTAATTTTAATGGGGTGACATTGATAAATCAGGGTACATATGTTCAGAGAAAACATCTCCAGGTTATTTTGACATTTGATTATGCTGCATTCCCATCATCCAAAGTCTAATGCCACTTTTAAAAACTGTTTTTATTTATTGATTTTAGAAAGAGAAAAGAAGAAAAGAGAGAAGAACATCAATTTATTATTCCATATTTTAATGCACTCATTGGTTGATTCTTGTTTGTGCCCTGACCAGGGATTGAATCCATAACTTTGGCATATCAGGCTGATGCTCTAACCAACTCAGCTACCTGGCCATAGTTGATGCCACTTTTTTAGGGTCTTAGCTTCATCCATAGATTTGTGAAATTTTACTATGATGACTTTTCAGTGTAGGTCTTTTATTCCCCATTTATTTATTGTTACATCATTTAATCTGAAAACTTATTTAAATGTCAGAAATGTTATTATGCTATTTAAAAATAATTCCTTCCATTTTCTCTTCTTCCTTTTTGTAAGCATATGTCAGATAGTGAACCTCCTAGATTGAGCCTCTAATTTTATCTTTTTTTCTCATGTTGTTTGATTGAATTGTCTTTTTAATTTATTTTTTAGTTTTCAATTACAGTTGGCATTCATTATTATATTAGTTTCAGGTGTACACCCCAGTGATTGATATTACATACCTTACTCAGTGATTATCCCAGTAATTTTTGCACCTATGTGACTCCATACATAGTTATTAGACTATACTGATTATATTCCCTATGCTGTTCTTGACTTTTTTATCTTCTTAAAGAAGACCCTTTAACATTCCATGTAATACTGATTTTGGTGGTGACAAACTCCTTCAGCTTTTTCTTGTCTGGGAAGCTTTTTATCTGTCTTTTCATTCTAAATAATAGCTTTCATGGGTAGAGTAACCTTAGATGAAGGTCCTTGGTTTTCATCAGTTTGAATATTTCTTGCCAATTGCTCTGGCCTGCAAAGTTTCTGTTGAGAAATCAACTGACAGTCTTATGAAATCATCCTTTTAAGTCACTAACTGCTTTTCTCTTGCTGCTTTTAACATTCTCTCTTTGTCTTTAACCTTTTGTATTTTAATTATGATATGTCTTGGTCAGTGGCAGGATTCAAACAATCTAACAACCGATTCTCTGCCCTAATGTCCATTTTAAGTATAAAACAATATACCAAAAGGTAATTTATTATTTTATGCATTTATTTTTTTTATTTATTTTTATTTTTTATTTTTTGTATTTTTCTGAAGCTGGAAACGGGGAAAGACAGTCAGACAGACTCCCGCATGCGCCCGACCCGGATCCACCCGGCACGCCTACCAGGGGGCGACGCTCTGCCCACCAAGGGGCGACACTCTGCCCACCAGGGGGCGATGCTCTGCCCCTCCGGGGTGTCGCACTGCCGCGACCAGAGCCACTCTAGCGCCTGGGGCAGAGGCCAAGGAGCCATCCCCAACGCCCGGGCCATCTTTGCTCCAATGGAGCCTTGGCTGCGGGAGGGGAAGAGAGAGACAGAGAGGAAGGAGGGGAGGGGGTGGAGAAGCAAATGGGCGCTTCTCCTATGTGCCCTGGCCGGGAATCGAACCCGGGTCCCCCGCACGCCAGGCCGACGCTCTACCGCTAAGCCAACCGGCCAGGGCCTATTTTATGCATTTAATACTTAAATAAAAACAATAAAAGAGGTACACAAATCTAGATTATAATAGTTTTAAAGTATTAATGAAAAAATATTAAATAATACCTGACAAAAAACAATAAAACTGTTATTTAAGATATTTCCATATTGCTTCTTGATTGGCGTCCTCACTTGCAATTTTTTTTACCAATGGACGGAATGAACATTACTACGGGCGCTTACAATACACTGTTGCACAGATCAATGTTAAAAAGGGATAAGGAATGTAAATTTGTGATTTCCACATTGAATGACTGCCCAGGCGCCCACCTTAGAGAGACCCTGATTACAAGTGCCATTTTAACAACTGGTTTGCCTAACTCAATAAAAAATTACTTATCAGTTCTGCCAAACCAGTGCCAACCGGCTGAATCTTACCACTGGTCTTGGTGTGGGCCTCTTTGGGTTCGTTTTGTTTGGGACTGTCTATGCTTCCTGGACTTGTTTGTCTATTTCCTTCATCAGGTCACGGAAGTTTTCCATTATTATTTTTTCAATCAGGTTTTCAATTTCTTGTTGTCTCTTTTCCCTCCCAGCACCCCCTGGGGTGCAGATGTTGGTACAGTTGAAGTTGTCCTAGAGGCTCCTTACACTGTCCCTATTTTTTTAAATTTTTTTCTTTTTGCTGTTCTAATTGGGTATTTTTTTGCTTCCTTATAGTCCAAATTGCTGATTTGAATCTCATCTATTCTACTGTTGATTTCCTGTGAATTATTCTTCATTTCAGTTAGTGTATCCTTCCTTTCTGACTGGTCCTTTTTATGCTTTGAGGTTCTCCGTGAGCATCCTTACAACCAGTGTTTTGAACTCTGCATTTGGTAGATTGCTTGTCTCTATTTTGTTTAGTTCTTTCTCTGGAGTTTTGTTTTGTTCTTTCACTTGGAACATGTTTTTTCGCCTCCTCATTTTGGCAGCCTCCCTGTGTCTGTTTCTATGTATTAGGAAGAGCTGCTACATCTCCCAGGCTGGGTAGAGTGGCCTTATGTAGGTGTCCTGTAGAATCCAGTGGCACAGCCACCCGGATCACCTACCCTGGGCACTTGAGGTGTACCCTCCCGTGTAGGCTGTGTATATCTTCCTCCTGTAGTCAGCATGTCAGTGGGAGGGATTTACCTCTAGGCTGGTCTGCTGCAAGGACTGGCTGCAACCACTGACCACCAAGCACTGTGGAGGACCAGCTGTTTAGGGACCCACCCCACAGAGCAGGACTTACTTCAGTGTGGCTCTGGTGCCTCCTGAGTCTGCCCCGTGAGTGTGTTGATTGTGGAGGTGGTTGAGTGGTGGTGCTTCGGTGTGGTTTGAAGCTGTCCACTGGGTGCATTGGCTCTGAGGCCTCCCAGAAGGTGCAGGCCAAGGTCAACCACTGCCTGTGTTCTGCTCAGGGCCACCCAGCATGAGCTACAAAGCGATCTGCATATGACTGCTACTTGCGTTGGGATTGGAGGTGCCCATGTGAGGCCAAGCTGTGAAACAAATCCGGCAGCTGCTAGTGCTGGGACTGGGGCCACTTTAATGAGAGGCACAGGGCACACTGAGGCCAGATGCTGCTTGTTTAAGAGGTTTTAGAAAAATCTGAAGAATGAACTAAAACAGCCATACATATGGAAAAGCCACTGGAAACAGCTTGTGTGGACCCGAAAGTTGGGTGGGGAAGCACCTCAGGGAATCACTGAGGTGGAGCAAACAGTGTGAGCCATACTGATGGAGTCTCAGATATGGTGCGTGCCTGCCAGCTCTGTGGGGGGAAGGCTCAGAAAAGGAGCAATGGCCTCTGCCGGCTCTTCTGTCTAGGAGAACGTTATCCCCTCAGATCTCATCTTGATGCCAGACAATTAATTTCCTCCTTGTATGTCTCTGGTACCTTTTAAGCTGCTGCTCCAAGGCTGGAGCTCAGAGGTAGTGGGTCAGAGTAAGTGCATGTGGAGGTCTTTTAGGAAGAATGCCTGGAACTTCAGCAGCCCTCTGTCTCACTCAGCCACAATCCCCATCGGTTTTTACCAGAAGTTTTGGGAACTTCTCTTCTTGGCACTGAAACCATGGGCTGTGGGGCCTGGTGTGGATCTGGGTCCCTTCACTCCTCAGGGTGAGATATTCCTCACCCTGCAGCTGAGCCATTCCTCCCTATTTTCATCTGCCACACTTGGGTGTGGGACTAGCTGGTTCCATCTCTCTGCCCCTCCTACCATTCTCAATATGGCTCTTTAATTTTAGTGATGGGACTTCCATTCAGCCAGATTTCATGAAAATTTGAATGAAATTTGTTCCACAGTTTAGTTGTAGTTTTGATATTTTTGTGGAGGGAGATAAGTACCATGTTTACCTATGCAGCCATCTGGACCAGAAGGTCTGATTGAGTTGTTTTAAAAGTTTTTTCAGAGGATCTATGGGGAGGTATTATATGGTAGTCATTAAAATCAGGGATTCAAGTACATTTAATATACATTCCTTTAGAGCTGTATAACCTTTGGCAAGTTCCTTATCCTCTCTGTATTTCAGTTCTATCATATATAATATGGGGAAAATAATTGTACCCGACTCATGGGCTTTAGGTGAGGATTAAAGCATTTTATGAAAATGAAGTTAGTTTTAGTGCAGGCCTGGTATATAGTAAATGTTCAATATTGCTGTTATCATTAGCTCTTCCTTTTGCAAAGCATCCTAAATTTCATCCCTTGATCTTTTCCTGTATGTGCCTTGATGGGGGATCAAACTAGCAACCTCTCTGCTTTGGGACAGTGCTCTAACCAATCAAGCTGTCTGGCCAGGGCTATATCGAGGGATATTAATCACAGGGTTCCTTGCACAGTCTCTGTTTCTACTTGTCTTTCTCTCACTTTTCTCAAATGTATCATTTTGGGTAGAGAGTTACTAAAAAGCTGTTTTTGAAGCTTAGTGAGGGAACAGGGTCTCTTACAGGAGATTTCTCTGTAGGCTTTTTTATGGTGGAATTCCCAAATGTCAGTGTCTTCAAGGCTGTTCTGTTTCTCCAGAAAACAATTATTAAATCACCCATCTGTCAATGGGAGGTGAATAGACTGCTAATGATCTATAAGCTGGGTGGGTAACAGGCCAGGGGTGTCCTACTAAAGATGCAAATCAAACAGCCTCTGAGAAAAGGCCTCTAAACACTGACTTAGGGCAAATCGTGTTTACAGTTTGGTCCTCTGCTTTTTGTAGTGCCTGATGTCTGGTTCTCCAAATCCCTCCTCCTGTGCAATGGGAAGGAGTGGGGGCTTCTCTGGAGAGGGTGCAGAAGGAGAAACTTAGATAGCTAACTGCTTTCTTTAAATAGATTTTCTCCTGATCCCTCATGTGTCAACTCAATTCTTTGTTGTATCTGTGTAGCTTTCAGGGTTTGAGTCTTTTCTTGAACTGGCTTGCCCTCCATTAGCAGTGGGGTTTCAGCTACTGTGATTTCGTAAGTCAGTATCTCTCCTGCATCTACTTCCTGGTACCCCATTCTCTCTCTCTTTCTCTCTCTGTCTCTCTTAGGTAAGAGGAAGGAGATAGTGAGGCAGACTCCTACATGTGCCCTACCCAGGATCTGCCCAGCAACCTCATTTGGGCCAGTGCTCAAGTACCAAGCTATTTTTAGTGCCTGAGATTTATGCGCTCCAAAAGAGCTATCCTCAGTGCCAGGGACCATGCTGGAACCAATTGAGCCACTGGCTGGGGAGGGGAAGAGAGAGAGAAGGGGGAGAGGAATAAGGTGAGAAGCAGATGGTCGCTTTTCCTGTGTGCGCTGACTGAAAATCGAACCCAGGATGTCCATATGCCAGGCCAACGGTTTGTCCACTGAGCCACTGGCTGGGGCCCCCATTTTCTTGTCCTTGTAGATTTACATTCATTTATTTATCCTTTTAATTTCAACTCAATGGAAATTGGTGAGGAAACAGAAAAACACCTGTGTTTAATCCACCACATTACCTTAAATACCAGGGGAGCTTGGGGCAGATATTGTCTTCAACACATTTTTTTCTGCTCCATTTTTGAGAATTAAAAACGATCATTTCTGCCTGACCAGGTGGTGGCGCAGTAGATAGAGCATCGGACTGGGATGTGGAAGGACCCAGGTTCAAGACCCCGAGGTTGCCAGCTTGAGCGCGGGCTCATCTGGCTTGAGCAAAAAGCTCACCAGCTTGGACCCAAGGTCTCTGGCTCCAGCAAGGAGTTACTCCGTCTGCTGAAGGCCCCCGGTCAAGGCACATATGAGAAAGCAATCAATGAACAACTAAGGTGTTGCAACGAAAAACTGATGATTGATGCTTCTCATCTCTCTCCATTCCTGTCTGTCTGTCCCTATCTATCCCTCTCTCTGACTCTCTCTGTCCCTGTAAAAAAACAACAAAAAAACAACAACAAAAAAACCAAACAACAACAACAAAAAAAGATCATTTCCACGCCTTTTATCCTCCTACTTCCCCTGTTCAACAGTCACCTTTGCAAGATGGCACCCTTGGACTGTGATACTGTTGTCTAACCCTGTGCCTGACAGGACAGTCCTTCAGGAACAGAACTGCTAGTCCTTGTCATCAGGTTGTTTTCATTGGAGACAGGGCGGTCACACTCTTGCTGAAAAGCATTTCTCCTGCAACACCCTTTGCTCAGCAGGACAAAAATGGAGAAAGAAAGCTGCTGGTTTCCAGAAGCTTCTTCTCCACATGAGCTTGTCTGAGAAGTGTGGCAGAAACATGCGAAAGCAAGCCTCATTTAGAATGAGGAAACTCTCAGTCATTTAGCTAATTTTGACCATAGACAAAAAGTGTGTGAATTTTTTTTGTTTTTTTTATTTATTTATTCATTTTAGAGAGGAGAGGGAGAGACAGAGAGAGAGAGAGAGAGAGAGAGAGAGAGAGGGAGAGAGGAGAGACAGAGAGAGAGAAGGGGGGAGGAGCAGGAAGCATCAACTCCCCATATGTGCCTTGACCAGGCAAGCCCAGGGTTTCGAACCGGCGACCTCAGCATTTCCAGGTCGACGCTTTATCCCACTGCTCCACCACAGGTCAGGCGTGTTTGGGAATTTTAATGTATTTTTTTTCCTTTCTTCCTTCCTTCCTGTTCACCAGGCATATTGAAGTTAAACTGTTCTGGTTCAGGTTGGGAGCAAATGAGTTAGGTTTTTGTTAAAGGAGTACAGCAATCCTAGGGATGAAGCCGTCTTGCTCAATGAGAATGAAGCCCCATTCCACCCAGCAGGGCTCTCTACCCTCCTCTCTTGTGCTGTGTTTGCAACTTGGAAACCCTCCGAGAGACTGAGGCCTTCCTAGGAAAAATATTTGTTTAAACCTTTCATTTTCTCCATGTCTTTAAGGCCACTGTGGTTTTTAGTCCTGGAATCAGCTTTTCTGGGCACATCACGTAGGCCACCAGCTGTGACCTTTCTGGGGGCATGAACTCTACAGAACTCTAGCAGAGATCTGAAGATTCTTGGTCATGAGAAATTGATGGCAATCCCTGTGAGGAGCTGCATGGGGCCTGCAGGCAGACCTCCTTAACTTCTAGCTCCCTGTCCACCAGTGAACCAGCAGCCTGACCACGTGTGATGTTCCAGCATTGCACAGGGGTTCCGTGGGAGACATGGAGGGAGGACTAACCCGGGAGTCCTGATTCCTGCCGTCACGGCGCATTCAATATGTTATAGACAGAATCACAGAATACTATAATAAGACAGCACAGAATTGGCACAACCTGTGAAACCACAGGAGCTCAGAGGAGATGGCAGGCAATGGGTGATGAAAATTAGTGAGGGAAATAAGACTTCCAGTTTGAAGAATCATAGCATGTCAGTAGGCAGGACAGGTGACAGGTGGAAGGGAGCTTTGTCAAGACAGAGATGCAGGAGTGAGTGCGAGCTGTTGGAGCAGGAGCGAATCTATGACTCAAGGTTGGACCGCAGGAAAGAGAAGAGGGGCAGACAGGAAGGAGTAAGTCACCAGAGGTGATAGTTAGGAGAGGGAAGCTTCTAGAGGAACAGCTTAGAGAACAGCTCTAATTATTTTTATTTTTTGGTTATTGTTTCTAGTTTAACAATAGTCTCTGTTTTTATCTACAGTTTTCCCTGCTGAGTGGTTTACCATTCTTTGCTGTTAACTTGGAGGTAAGTGGAGACTTCCTTTTGCTCCCCACCTAACAATGCCCTCTAAAATCTCCAAGCTTTCGATGGGCGGTGGTGTCAAAGGTGAGTGAATTGGGATGAGGGCTTATTTCACTTAGCACACAGGCCTGTGCGGCAGCAGACACCTGCCCTGCGGTGCCGAATCCCCAATCTACAGTGTGCCTCTTCTGTAATCTAACAGCTATCTGTCCATGTCACTTTTTAGAATACCTGGTCCTGTCGTGTCACTCGATGCCCCTCATTCACTCATTTAATAAATACTCATTGAGCACCGGCTAAGTGTCAGACACTGTAGGAGGTGCTGAAGATACAGTAGTAAGCTAAAATGGATATTTTCCTTATTTTGTACTCCTCAAAAAGATATGCTCATCTCCTTGGGTGGTTAAAGGCAGAGTGACAAGGCCACAGAGAGTTATAGAACAATCATATAATCAGCATTTTCTTAGAGTGTCATTTTACTAAATGGTAGGTAATTGAAAACAATGTTCTATATTTTAAAATATATACATGGAATAGAATACAAAATTCATACATATTAAAAAATTTTTTTAACTTATTGATTTTAGAGAGAAAGGAAGGGAGAGAGATAAAAAGACAGGAACATTGACATCAACCTTGATTAGGGATTGAACCCACAACTTTTGCATATGGCAATGACGCTTTAACCAACTGAGCTATCCAGCTATGCATTTTTAAGCTAAAGCAAGACTTAAAAAAAAAAATACTCTCATTTCTTTAGGCAAGTGGTTTGGGCTATGTTTCCAAGTCCCCAGAGGTGACATGCGTGCTCCTCTGCTCTTAGGAGCACTTTAGTGGAAGAATTTGTCGAGCAATGTCCTACTTAACAACCTCTAGTGGTCTCCTCACTCCCTGCAGGGTCAAGTGAAAATTTTGTGAGCATTCAAGATTTTTCGAGACATGGTCTTAGACCACAGTCCCTAGTACGCATTCATCTCGCTTCCTCCACCCTCTTTCTACAGCAGGATTGACTAATTCCTAAACGTACCAGTAACTAACTGACCATGTTGCTCATCCACGAGGCAGTATGCTGGGGTAAGCGTTTGTACATGACAAAGACACAGTCCAGTTCACAACCACAAAAAGTTGCTCCTGCTGTCTGTCACTTCACCTTCCCTGCTTGGAAAATCTGTTTTCCTCTTCCAAGGAGCCAGGTCAAATAGTGGCTTTGCCCAAATGGCATGAATTTATCTGTTTTCCCATAGTGGGAATGGACACGTCTATGATGATTTTCATATTTTCCTGTGCCTATATATTTCCTCATCTTTTCTCCCACTAGACATTAAGCTCCCTAGGGAGAGAAATTTTTGTATCCATCTATGTAGTTATTCAATACTTGTTACCAAATAGGCTTTCAATGAATGGGAGCTGAACTAATTAATTTTTCAGAGGGACACAGAAATTGTCTGGAAAGCTCATTGGAAAGTACTAATTAATTTATTCATCACTTATGCATTCATTAAGTAAATATTGACCGGTTTTCAACTATTGAGCCAGGTTTATGGGACTACGTGTTCATAGCTTGCTATACTTTTCCTTAATAACATTCATTTAATTATATTTAATTTATCAGGTTTAATACAATTTTATACTTATAATTATTTTTCTTTATTACTGAGTCTTATTCGTACAATTATAAGCTTCAAGGGGAAGAAACTAGCTCTGTTTTTCTCACTATTATGAAAACAATTGGAACAATTAGATTAGTCCACACCAGAGGAAGCAGCTTCGAAAATAATAACCAACTTCACCAACATAAAACTTGTTACATTTGTCAAAACATTTGTTCTTTATTTATATCCAGATACTTAAATTTAATTATTTTTTTATTTTTTTTATTTTTCTGAAGCTGGAAACGGGGAGAGACAGTCAGACAGACTCCCGCATGCGCCCAACCGGGATCCACCCGGCACGCCCACCAGGGGCAACGCTCTGCCCACCAGGGGGTGATGCTCTGCCCCTCCGGGGCGTCGCTCTGTTGCGACCAGAGCCACTCTAGCGCCTGGGGCAGAGGCCAAGGAGCCATCCTCAGCGCCCGGGCCATCTTTGCTCCTATGGAGCCTCGGCTGCAGGAGGGGAAGAGAGAGACAGAGAGGAAGGAGAGGGGGAGGGGTGGAGAAGCAGATGGGCACTTCTCCTGTGTGCCCTGGCCGGGAATCACAACCCGGGACTTCTGCACGCCAGGCCGACACGCTACCACTGAGCCAACCAGCCAGGGCCTTAAATTTAATTTTAAAGTTTTTATTTCTTACATATTTGATTTTGTGTGGTAGATTCTGAAGTGTCAGATTTCTTTTGCCTGGTTTTACAACCAAGCTAAATAATCCGGTTTACAGTGCAGTTTCTCAAAAGTACCAGAAGCAAGCTGTCAGGCTGTTCTTTTTCCATGAAAATTTTCCTTCCTTTGCATTTCCCTTAACATAGTTTTCTCTGTAGCCACAGTCATTTTTTCTTTACCTTTTGGTGTGATATAAAACAGACTCTATTATGCAGTCAACACGCTGAAAGGTCTTACATTTTTTTCTCTTTTCTAATTTTTAAAGAAAAACTATTAAGGACTATTGTGCAAAATTTGAAAGAGCGAAAGAGAGAGAAAGAGGACAGACTCATTCACAGAGCTAAACCTTTCTGGAGAGAAAGTGATAGCAATTCTACCCAAGCCCCAAAAATAAAGAAGGAGAGAACACTTCTCAACATATTTTACTCTGATCCTGAAAACCAGATAAGTGTCACACACACACACACACACACACACACACGAAAAATCACAAACCAATATTCCTCGTGAACATAGGTGTAATCATCCCTTAACATAATCAAATCAAGCAATAAATACAAAGAATTATGCATCAGACCAAGTAAGGTTGGTTTAACATTAAAAAAGTCAATTGGCCCTGGCCAGTTGGCTCAACCGTAGAGCATCAACCTGGCGTGTGGAAGATCTGGGTTCGATTCCGGTCAGGGCACACAGGAAAGGCAACCATCTGCTTCTCTCCACTTCCCTCTCCCTTCTCTCTCTCTCTCCCCCACCCACTGCAGCCATGGATCGATTGGTTCAAGCGCATCAGCCCCAGGCACTGAGGATGGTTCCATGGAGCCTCCACCTCAGATGCTAAAAACAGTTCAATTTAATTTTTATTTATTTATTTATTCATTTATTTTAGAGAGGAGAGAGAATGAGACAGAGAGAAAGAGGAGGGGGAGGAGCAGGAAGCATCAACTCCATATGTGACTTTACCAGGCAAGCCCAGGGTTTTGAACCGGTGACCTCAGTGTTCCAGGTTGATGTTTTATCCACTGCGCCACCACAGGTCATGCTAAAAACAGTTCAATTGTGAGCATGGACCCAGATGGGCAGAGCATTGGCCCCAGATAGGGGTGTTGCTGGGTGGATCCTTGTCAGGGCGTATGCAGAAGTCTGACTCTGTATCTCCCCTACTCTCACTGAAAAAAAAAATCAATCATTCTAATAATCTATATTTATACAAAAGGAGGAAAACAACATCATTTCAGTAGATGAAGAAAAGAATTGAACAAATTTAACACTAATTTATGATTTTAAAAATTCTAAACAAACCAGGAAGAAACATCTTAAAAATCAAAAGCAAAAAAATAGAACTACACGTTAATAATAAAAAGTAATTAAAAATTTAATTATCAAGGATCCTTTTCAAATTGAGTCATAACATGTACAGATATAGGAGGAACCCTGTGGCACTTCTACGCTAGTAGCTAATCTTATTGAGCACTTGCTAAGAGCTCTGTGAACATTATCTTACTTAAACCTTAACAACCACTCTATAAAATAGATACAATTTTTATTCTCTTTTTACAGAGGATGAAACTGAGGCTTGGAGAAATCAAATAAACCGCCTGAGGAAATACAATCTGTAAATGGCACAGCCACTTTCTGAACCATACGTTTGTCATTTGAAGTTTGTGTCTTAACCACTGTTCACACTGATGCAAGTTAAAGGTAAAGTTGGGACCAGAACCCAGGCTATATAACTCCCAAGGGACTGTTTGTTCCCCTCCCCCCGAAACTATTATGTTACTTTCACATCTAACTCACCTACCAATTCCTTTTCAACAAAACACCCATTTCTCCCTTGTTGCAAGCTCCAAGCCCAAAATACCAGTGAAATAAATATAACTTAGGGAGCCAAGAATTGAATGTTGTCTCTTGCTCTGTTTAGCAGTCAGAGCCGCTAAGCCACACAGAGAACACTGCCCACACTCAGGAAAGAGTGTGCTAAAGCAGGGCAGAGAAGAATCCTCCCTTTATAGGAATGCAGATGGTGAGGAAGTGAAAGTATTAAAAAGAAAAGAAGGTAAAGAAAGTTAGGGGTGGGAGTAGAGAATACTACATGGCATTCATCACTGGGAAATGTAAAGCTCTGGTGCCTGAGTAGGGGACTGCGGGGATGTAAGTGCCCCCTGGAAGCCGTTCCACCTTCACAGCCACCAGGGCCTCTTAGAAGACCTGAGAGATGCTGGCAGTGGCTCAGGGCCATCAAGACTCAGAGCCTTGCTCTGCCCTGGAAAGGTTTGGCAAAGTGAAAAAAAGAAGACATAGTTCTTCACAATCTGAGCGACAGGAATTAAGAAGAAAAATGGTATGGGCTGGATGGTGTCGACACAGGTCAGCAGGGAAAACACTCTCACCAGCCTTCATTTAAGCCCGGTGAAAAGCGAGGCTGTCAACCAGACAAAAAGGAGTCCCCTTTCCCTGCCTGGCGGTCCCTTCCCATTGTGACCAGCACCACTCCTGTGTCCTGTACCATGTAGGAAAATATAGAGCAACCTTTTTTAAAGTATTTGGAAAAAAAAATAGTTCATAAGTAAGAAAGTAATACATAAATCTAAAACTTGGTTGTAAGTTGCTTCTTAACACTATTGTGGTACACATGTGCATATAAAGTGACCAATCATCCTCCTTTAGGGAGGGCAGTCCTTCTTTTGTAAGTTCCGTCCTCCCTCGAAAAGTGTCCTCCTACATGTCCTCCTTTTTGATATTGGAAGACTAATCTGTAAATGTCTGTATTCGATCGATGCAGAGTCGATCCGATCCATTGCGCGTGATGTGATGTATTTGTATTTGACATGATGATTCGTCAAGGATCAGTACAGTGCGGCGAGATGCGATTATGAGATGCAGGAGCTTCGCATGGGAGATCTTGAGGGAGCGTGCAATATACCAAGTGTGCAAATGGCTTTGTGTACTTCTTACTGAAACACAACACGGCACATACGACAGTGTAGACTCACGATTATTTCTTTCTCAGTGAATATTCAATCATAGACAGGTAAGCACAATTCATGTAAAATTCAATATGAAAGATATTTCCTGTTCAGATATTTACAATATATTGTTACAAGATGATAAATTGACAAAAAAAATTCATTCAATAGAAAAGTACTAAATGAGTACTTTTTTCTTACAATTATTATTAAAAATTAAAAGGCATGTAAGCATAATTACAATATAAAATATTACAAATGTTTTTATTATGCATTTAGCATATTATTGTGTATTATTATTGCAATGAATAAAATGTTTCTTTCATTTACAGTATTGTTTTCTTCAATTTATTTTTTGTCCTTCTTTTCATTGTAAAAATGTTGGTCACCTTATATTTAAGCACAGTGGTAAATGTGCTAAGACTTGCATAATCTTCTTTTTTCTTCCTCAAATTGATTTTAAGTAGAATATACTGTACAGTTGTCTCTTGTTATTTGAGGGATATTGGTTCCAGGACCCCCCCTTAAATAACAGAGTTATAGAAAATGGCATATAACCTACACATAACCTCCATATACTTCAAATCATCCCTCAATTGATTCTAATACCTTTACAATGTAAATGATAAGTATAATATAAGGTCTACCGGAAAGTTCTGTCCGTTTCTGGACGCCTCAATCATCCAAATTCTTCTGACTTAATTCATGTGGCACCCATCTTGAATATTTCCACAGCAATACTATCTTCCGAATATGGTCCAAAATGGTTTGCTGAGCTGAATTAAGCCTTTCTGCGATCTCCGATGTTGTCAGAAAAGGATCTTGCTCCAACATGGTCTTAACAACATCGTCATCGATCAAAGATGGTCACTCAGAATGTGGCTTATCAGAAAGGTCGAAATCACCTGTTTCGAATTTTTCGAACCATCTTCTGCATGTCCTATCAGAAACTGTACCTTCACCAAACACTTTCAATAAATTTCTACATGCTTCTGTAGCATTTCTTCCTTGTTGAAATTCGTAAAAATTACAGTGGCATAAATGAACTTTATCAGTAGCCATGGGTACACTATTGCTTCACACATAAGACTAATGTGAATCAACTTTGTTTTAGTTAATTTGCTACGTCAGTATGTATACATTAAGTGATAAAAATAGAGAGGCACACATGCGCCAAATAAACATGTGCTTACGTGTCGAAACTTGTTGTGATAGAAACAGACAGAACTTTCTGGTAGACCTTTAGTTGTAACACTGTGTTGTTTAGGGAATAATGACAAGAAAAAAAAGTCACTATAGACCTAATAATTTTAAGCCTAACTACTACCTTTTTTTTTTCAAATTGAGTCATAAAATGTATAGAGGTAGGAGGAACCCTGTGAAACTTCTATGCTAATAGCTAATTTTATTGAGTAGTTGCTAAGAGGTCTATGAACGTTATCTTACTTAAACCGTACAACCACTCTATAAAGTAGGTATAATTTTAATTCCCATTTTACAGGTGATGAAACTGAGGCTTAGAGAGGTCAAATAAACTGCTTAAGGACAGAATCATAGGTTTGTCGTAACAGGAGCAATGTAACCATTCCCCCCCCTTATTTTTCATCTGTGGGTGCTTAAATCTATGGATGCTAACCTGCAGATACAAAGGCCGACTGTGCAGCATTCCAAAACAGGATGTAAATGATCATTTTTCCTTCCCCCAAAACAGCTTGACCATTTAGTCTTAGCTCTTTGTTCTCTCCCTCAAATATAAAAGGCATAGATATTTCACTTGCCACATCTGTTCCATTAAGAAATATTTCTCAGTAGCCACAGTGGTTAGACCATAAATAAGAAAAAAACAATATTTTGAGTCTCAGAGGACACTGTCAATTTCTTTTAGTTTAATTTTATGAATTTAAGGTTAGAAGCAAAACAAAACAAACAAATGGACAATCACAAAACAAGTATAGAACTTATCTCCTCCAAATTCTTGAAATAGTAGGTTTAAACACAGTATAGGGAGTGGTCACCTGAGTGGACTTGGGTCAGATAGGCGTTCTGATACTGCCACTTACTATATGGCCTTAAATAAGATCCTTAACTTCTAAATCTAGTTTTATCTTCTGTAAAATGCATAATAATGGTCCCCATTTCACAAGGTTATTGTAAGGATTAAACATAGGAATGCTTGTTTTAAAGCACATAGCACATAGTATAAACTATATCTTAGCTATTATTATAAGGAGTACAAAAGCGGAAAGAAAGTTAGAAACTTCTAAGGAAGAAGAACTCACCCCAAATGCTAAGGCAGGGCCTCTGCCTACACAGACAGCACCTCCTCTGAGCGCACTGCAGATATCGTTTCTGTTCTCCAGAGCTGATCCAGTCCCACACCAGGGCACACAGTCAGTGAGTGGGCCGCAGCCCTATGACACGAAACCTACTTTCTAAATAGCAGTTACCCTAACGTTTCCTGTTTCTCTGTGGTCTGAGGTTAATCTTGCCCACTAAGGAATTCCAGAGTTGTTGGGATGACCTGGAGATGTGTTTAGGGAAAGACGAGAAACTTAAAGTCACTTTGGTGTAGAATTGACAGGACCTAAAGACTGGGTATGTGCTGGAAAAGCTGGATGGGGCCCGACTGGAACAGTGTCCATGACATACTAAGGAGATCAGCATTTATCTGTGGCTCATAGAGAACGAGGAGCCAAAGGAACTTTTAAGCAGGGGTGTTTCACGCTCCAATTTACCCTCTAGCATGAGAACTGTGTTAGCCATGTGACAAACAGACTGCGAGGGGAAGGCTTCGTTTCGTGGAGGCCAGCTGCAGTAAATCCAGGAGTAGCATAAACAAGTTCACTGTTTTTCAGCCTTTTTCCTTATTCACCTTGAAACAACGAAATACCCGGAAAAGATGTCAAACATCTTTGCAGGGGTTGTGTTGATGCTCTCAAAAGTAAAAAATTTCTATGAAAAATGGCAATCTTATAGAGTCTAGAAACTAAAGCTATGTATGTGCAAAGCTAAAGACTGACATTTAATGTTCCAAGAAAGAACAGGGGAAAAAGTCCCAAGTGAAGTGCCTGTCAGAGATATTTTTCAGGAGTACAGGCTGGGTGTTGGGTTATTTGAAGTAAGATGATCGCCCATAGTTTTATTTGCCCATAGGTTTATTTTCAGTGTAACATTTCATAGCTGGCACCTGGATTATTATTTTCAAGCAATACCTTCTGCTATGTAGGCACTAAGTATAACTTTAACAAGTGGAGTTTACTTACAGGCTGGCTAACAGCCTTTGTTTGGTTGCAGATGTGAAAAGCTGCCAACATAGACTGACAGGTCTGTCATTCCAAACTGGGTAGGTAATCCTCTCGTGCCCAGTTCCCTGAGCCCCATAGACGTTTCTGTACAACTTTTCTAGAAAATCAAAATAACTTTCTGCATTGCAATGTTTAATTTTCCTTGCAGACATTTTTTTGAAAGTTCACAAAGGGGTATCAAATTCAGAGGAAGCCCTTTCAGGAGCAGGAAGGGGCAGCGGGAGGGAAAGAGAAGAAAAGGCTACAGGAGCCGGGAGAGTCCCAGAGGGGAGAGGACCGTCTCCTAAGAATAAACAGTTCACCAGAGGCTGCGCTGGGGACATGCGTGGCTGTTTGCTTTGGCCGCTGCGGGCCAAGAGGTCTCAGGGTTACTCTCTCCCCAGGGATCCTGAGCAGCCTCAGCAGCGGGCTCTCCCAGTGCACAGCCTGCAGCCTGTGCCTGGGGCTGTCCTGCGATTTCCGGTCTCTGATGCAAAGGGGACAGTCTAGGCTCTCCGAAGGAGGCCACCGCCGGCGGCCCAGCTCCTCGCAAACAAAGAATTCAGTTGGGCGCCCGAGCTGCTGGGCTTCTGCGTGGGGCGGAAGGCGCCAGGCTCGGTGATTGAAACCACATGGGCTGGACGTTTCCAGAGCCGCGACCCAGACACCAGGGAACCGACAGCCTTCAATCTCACGTTTCTGTCTCCCTCCTCTTCCAGAGTCAGGTCCTAAGGGCCCTGGACCACCAGTGCCTTAGCAAAAAGAGCAGTGTTTGTTTTTCGTTTCATTTTGTTTGGTTTTTAATGGAAGGGCATCTCCCCAGCCCCCAATAACAGAGAGTAGCTATCGATAGAAACCTCAGGGCCTGGGGCCTTTGCCTGGAGAACCCTCTCCAGGTTTCTCTACCTGAACCCTCAGAGAGAACCGCGTGGGGGGAAGGAGGGGTTGAGAGGAGGGAAAAGAGGGTAGCAAAGCATATTTATCAAACTAGGATAAGATACACATGAACTCTTTTTAAATGTAAAACTTTATAAAGTTACAAGACTAATACATAAATATATTCTCAGTATAAAACGTAAACACACTTTAAGGTCTCCCATGAGCCATTCTTCACAATCCTCCTCCCCTCCCCCAAGCATTTTCTGTTATTAAGTTGATGCGTGTTCTTCTAGAAGATGTTCCTTTATTTTGCTCTATGTACAGAAATAGAAACCCTTGTTTTGCCTTGAATTGTCTGTAACTTACTTTCGGTAGGTTTGGGAAATTTTTCGGTGCTAGAATGTAGAGATCTACCTTCCACTCCCAAAGGACATTTATAATGACACAAGGTGAGAGAGGGAAGTGAGGGGGTTCCGCAGAGTAGCTCACCCACGGGGGTGGCCTCTGGGCCAAGTCCAGCCCCACTCCGCCTTCCTGTCTCCTCTCCCTCGCCCCCCTTTTGGATGGTCAGGAGTTCAAAATGGCTTAAAAATTTTTAAATAGTTGAAAGAAATAAAAGACTAATGTTCTGTGACACATGCAAATCATATGAAGTGTAAATTTAGTGCGTCCATAAATAAGCTTGATTGGAGCGCTTGCTTCCTGCTTCCGTATTGTCTAAGGCTACAAAGCACGCACCACAAGAGCGCAGTACAGGGTGCGGTAAAAGTCGGCTTATCGCTGTGAGTGAGTACGCAAAACAGAGTTTACTCCTGGTATCACTACTTATTAATTATTATATTATTTTCCATATGAACAATTGTAAACCGACTTTTGCCTAAACGCTGTGTTTGGAACCAGAAATCGCATGGCCCACCAAATCTACAATGTTTACTACTTTTTGTCTTTTACAGAAAGGCTTTGCAAACCTCTGAGCTAAAGAATACTTTCCAACTCAGTAGGATGCAAAATATTCAAAAAGTTAATATTGCACAGTTAGAATAAAAAATAAAACAGAAGAAAGAGGACTGGCCTGTGAATGGGGGGTGGGTCTGGGTTCAAGAGCATTTCTGCTGTGTGACAACCTTTGTGGCCTTGGGTGATCAAGTCCCTTACTTTAGGGCTCAGCTTTCCACATCTGGAGTACAAAGAGGTTAGACTAGAGCTCTAAGCATCCTTTCAGTGGTAATGTTTTAAGATCCTAACTTTGGGCATTTTTACACTTGTTACTGTTGGCAATCCATTTGTCTGAAGATGGGTTGTCATTAGTTGATGGAGTGAACCCTCTAGATTGAGTGTGGGGTGGTGGCCTGGTGTCTCTGTTGTTCCTCCATCTGCTTCTCTTCTATACCCTTCCCCTTCCCCTTCCTCATCCCAATCCTAGGTCCCTCCCGCATCAACCTCACTAAAAGGCTTCACTAAAACTCTGCTAACACTAGATCAGAGTTTTTCGCCTACAGTGCTATTGACATCTGGGACTAAGTATTTCTTTGTTGGGGGCGGGGCTGTCCTCTGTGTGGTGGCCTGTACAGCAGCATCCCTGGCCTCCGTCCACTGCTTGCTAGTTGCACCCACTCTGTAACCTCATCCTTTCCTTCGGGTTGTGACAATCAGAAATTATTTTCAAGCATTGCTAAATGTTTCTTAGTAAACAAAATCGTTCCCATTTGAGAGCCACTGCTCTAAATCTAGGTCTCTTTCTAACAGTAGCTCAGGTTACCAGATTTTGGTTCACAGTGGGCATTTCCCTCTGTGCAATGCTAAGGCATGTACCCTGTATTATAACTTATAACTTAACCATGATAAGTTATTACTGAGTGAATTGCAATAATTTTTATGAGGTGGCTTACATTATCTTGTAATCATCATTCATGATGTACGTATTTCCTCCCTAAAAGCACAGTGAACGCATTTTGAAGACAGGGACTGTGTTCTATAATGCCTATGATTTTGCATGGTGCACACAAAGACTTCAGTCAAACTTATTCATTCAAATTTCCTCCTCCCCACTGTGGCCCAGCAGATGGGCTACTGTCCCTGGCAGAGCCTGAAAGAGAAAATTAAGTTAATCAAAGTTTTACTTCAGGTTTGACCTTGATCCTGGGTGTCCAGGGTAGGATAGAGGAGAAAATGAGAGTTCTGATCATCTGGGCACTTCCCTGAGGAATACCAATATGATTTAAAATTTGTTGAACTGTGAGCCTAAGATTAGAGAGTGACTCTTTAGGCAAGTTTCCATGGCACCTGGCAGAGCAAGTGGTTTTGGACTTCAGAGTCCCACAGTTCAAGTCCTAGTGGAAGAAGAAGAAAATTGGGGGTTCGGGATTCCTGGTGTAAAATCACCTAGAAAAAGTTCTGGATGAGGTTCTTGGCTGGATAGATTTCTAAAATAGGCAGTTAGCCTGGCCAGGCGGTGGCACAGTGGATAGTGTGTCGGACTGGGATGCTGAGGACCCAGGTTCGAGACCCCGAGGTTGCCAGCTTGAGTGCGGGCTCATCTGGTTTGAGCAAAGCTCACCAGCTTGGACCCAAGGTCACTGGCTCGAGCAAGGGCTTAGTTGGTCTGCTGTAGCCCCACGGTCAAGGCACATATGAGAAATCAATCAATGAACAACTAAGGTGTTGCAATGAAACACTAATGATTGATGCTTCTCATCTCTCTTTGTTCTTGTCTGTCCCTATCTATCCCTCTCTCTGACTCTCTTTGTCTCTGTAAAAAAAAATAAATAAATAAAAAATAAAAATAAAATAAAATAAGCATTTTACTCCTGGACATGAGCTCACAATTTCTTATCTACAATCAAAGTGCCACATGTCATCTATGGTATCTCTGATTGGTCCAGGGAGGAGCATATCAAGAACATAGTGGCAGTCACTGATAACTTACTCCCTGGGTCGAGCCTCTTGCCTTTGTGGGGACATGGCAGAGTACTTGGTGGCCTTATTACTAGATTCCATCCCAATTTTTTTAGCAAGCTGCCTCAGGGCAGGATCCATACCTCACTGTCCTGATGTAGGGAAAGGAGCATTGGCCATGGAATTAGAACACATGGACCTTAGTCCCCTACAAGTTGAGTGACTATTGCCAATCATTCTCTCTGACCCTCACAACCCACCTGTGTTGAAGAGCATAATACCACTGAGATGGACAGGCCTTAAGGTGGCCCTATGATCTCTATCTCCTGGTATTCATGGTTTTTTTTTATAAATAAAATACCTGGCCCTTGCATTAGGTGGGACCATGACTTGCTTCTAACCAAGAGACTATGGCCAAGGCCGTCACTCGTGTGATTATGTTAATTACATAAAACTCCCTCCAGCAGCCTGGAGTTAGAAGTACTCCTGCTGGCCTTGAAGAAGCAAGCTGTCATGTGTGAACTGCCTATGGGGAGAGCCACATGACAGGGACCTGGGGTAGTCTCTGCTCAACTGCCAGTAAAACACAGGAACTCCCAGGCCTATAACCACGGAACCAGAATGCTGCCAACGGCCCTGTGAATGGGGAGAGCATCCTTCCCCGGCTGAGCGTCCAGATGAGAAGCCAGCACCGGCCAAGACATTGGCTGTGTGGCCTTGGGAGACTCGAAGCAGAGGGTGCAGCTAAGCTATGCCTGACCACTGTCCCAGCCCCTCAGACTGAGGGGACTATGGAGCTGTCCTAGCCACTAAGCCACACGTGGCTCTGGTGTACTTGCAGAGTGGCTCGTTGCAATTGAGATGCACCCTAAGCATAACACACACACTGGATTTTGAAGATTTGGTGCAATCAAAAGAGAATAAAATATGTTGTTCACATCTTGCATTGATCACAAGCTGAAATATTTATATTCTGTATATTTAGGGTTAAATAAAATAAAATATATTCTTAAAATTCATTTCATCCATTTCTCTTGCCTTTTTTTTAAAATGACTCCTAGAAAATTTTAAGTTGTTAGTAGCCTTGCATTTTGTCTATATTGTCTGTTGGACAGCATTGCTCCAGAGCTCTAGAGCAACGGTCTCCAAAATTTTTACACAGGGGTCCAGTTCACTGTCCCTCAGACCATTGGAGGGCCAGACTATAAAAAAAAACTATGGCCTGACCAGGCCGTGGCGCAGTGGATAGAGCGTCAGACTGGGACGCAGATGACCCAGGTTTGAGACCCCGAGGTTGCCAGCTTGAGCACGGGCTCATCTGGTTTGAGCAAAAAAAGCTCACCAGCTTGGACCCAAGGTCACTGGCTCGAGCAAGGGGTTACTCGGTCTGCTGTAGCACCATGGTCAAGGCACATATGAGAAAGCAATAAATGAACAACTAAGGTGTCACAAAAAAAACTAATGATTGATGCTTCTCATCTCTCTCTGTTCCTGTCTGTCTGTCCCTCTCTCTGACTCTCTGTCACTGTAAAAAAATATATATATATAAAACTATGAACAAATCCCTATGCACACTGCACATATCTTATTTTAAAGTAAAAAAACAAAACAGGAACAAATACAGTATTTAAAATAAAGAACAAGTAAATTTAAATCAACAAACTGACCAGTATTTCAATGGGAACTATGGGCCTGCTTTTGGCTAATGAGATGGTCAATGTCCGGTTCCATATTTGTCACTGCTAGCTGTAACAAGTGATATGACGCGCTTCCGGAGCCATGAAGCATGCGTCCAGCGTCACCGGAAGTAGTACTGTGACTACCGCATTGTGGCGCCACCACATACAGTACTCCAGTACTGTGGTCAGTACTCTCACTGACCACCAATGAAAGAGGTGCCCCTTCCAGAAGTGTGGCGGGGCCCGGATAAATGGCCTCAGAAGGCCGCATTCGCCCCACAGGCCTAGTTTGGGGACCCCTGCTCTAGAGTAACATTAAAGGGTTATCTTTGTGCTTTGATCTGTTATCCTAACAACCAACTGTGACTGGCTAGTTGAGAGACGCTGTGTTGTCCTGTGTGAAGTAAGGGCTCTGCTAGATCTGGACCCACGGAAACTGAAATGGGAGGACACCCCTTTCACTTGCACATTTCCTGATGGAGCCAGCGTGCTCTGCTATGGTGTGAACATGCCCCTCACCACAAAATGCAGAACAAGGTGGCACTTCCTAGCCTTACTGAGCTTGATGAGGGCACAAGAAAGCAGCACCTGTTGTCTTATCTTTGTTACTTTGCATGTCACCTCTTGCTCTTCAGTTCACCCCTATAGCCCTCCCTGGAGGAGAAGATTTATGCAAGTTCTGGGCCAAGTGCAGGTACCCCCGGCTGCATTAGTCCCTCTGACTCATGAATGCTAGTTAGGGTCTTAGGGCACAATCCCACTCAGATGAGAGGCTCTCCGTCATATCTCCTCCATTCTAATAGTGATGCTTATAATCCTGTCCATAGGCAGTCAGAAAGGCTTAAGGATGCTTTTCTCCTGTTAACATCCAGATACCCCCCCGGGAGGAGCAATCCAGCTGTCAGCTTTCATCTGTTCGAGTGGTTCAACCTGAAGATGTTGGAGCCTACCTGAGCTTGAAACCAAGTCCCGCTACTTAACAGCCATGTGAATTTGAACATGTTACTCGACTTCTCTGCGCCTCACTCTCATCCATAAGTGCAGCATGAAGGATGGATATTGATGTCTAGGACTGTTTCCTTGGGCAGCGGGGATTTTCAACCCCAGACCTCAGGCCTTCGAAGAGATGAATAGAACTTGCATTGGAGAACTCCAAGACCAAATGTCAAATTCCCTAAACTTCTGCCCTCATTCCCCAGAAGTCCTGTCTCTATCTCCCTGACATTTACAAGGAAGACAGCCAATTGGGTACAAGGCCAAGGTCAATACTAAAATTTTAAAAAATTATCAAGACCTCTTCTTTGACAACGTACTGGGCATCAGCCTGATGTCTCGGCTTCAACTTGACACATCAGTCCCTTGTTAGAAAAGCAGATTTAGGGAAGCTTCCACCCTCATGGCTGTATCCTCACATAGCACTCACTCATTGCATTTTAAGGCAAAGGGTATATTTTATTTCCTGTACAATCAATGCATGTGCTCAAGCAAGGGGCGCGAGTGAGGGGTGGGCCAGACATTAGGAGCCCCAAATTTTCTAGAGGCAGATGTCTAAATGATCACCAAAGCATATGGCTCTAAAGTAGATGCCACAGCACGTGGCTCTAAAGAGCCCACTGAGCTATGATTAAAAAAAAAATAAAGTGCTGTTTAGCTTCTCAAAATCTTAGCACTTTTGCTACATGCATGAGAATGGGATTTGCTTAATGTAGAAAGAGAACAGGATAAATTCAACCCCAATTAGGAAGACTTTGCTCTTTTCACAGAGAGAATAAATTCCTGGAAGGCAGTGACTGTCTTACCCATCTTTGTAGTTTTCAGAGAACCTACTTTCTGAAATACACTGATTTAGGAGCCCCTGATTACAGTTATATCCCATGGGAATAAAAGAACAGAAGTCAAGTGACTCCAGCCCACCTGGGCTTCTTGATAGACATCACGAGAGGAAAACAAGTCAATACACTGATGATTTGGTCCTTCCATCTTATCTCACCAGTTTCTACAGACGGCTTTGTTCATTAAACAGGTGTTTTGGGAGCCCAGCCATATGCTAAGTAGAGACACGGCATGGGGATGGAGGCAGAAAGAGGACAGAAGACCATCCGGGAGCAGATGGGAAAGAATCCTGGAGCACCAATGGGATGAAGCATGGACAGGAAACCACTGCTTTCTGCCTAGAAGCTTATTCTATGAAATAAGTTATTTCACATCCCATGTGCTAATGCCCCAGCAATTCTGTAAAATAAAGTCCATACGTGAAAAAAGGCCTGTAGTGACCTGGAGGTCAAAACCACTACTTGAAGATTTTTGGCCTGTGGCCCTTGCCAGTGGCTCAGTAAATAGAGCATCAGCCCTGCATATGGACATCCGGGTTCAATTCTTGGTCAGGGCACACAGTAGAAGCAACCATCTGCTTTGCTCCCTCTCTCTCCCCTTTCTCTCTCGCTTCCCCTCCCACAGCCAGTGGCTTTATTGGCTTGAGCATGGCGCTGGGGTCTGAGGATAACTTGGTTGGTTGGAATGCATCAGGTTCAGGCACTAAAAATAGCTCGATACTCAAGTATCAGCCCCAGATGGGTTGCTGGGTGGATCTCGGTCAGGGCGAATGCAGGAGTCTGCCTCACTATTTCCTTTCTTTTCACCAACAATTTAAAAATAAGGAAGAAAGAAAGAAAGACAGAAAGAAAGAGAGAAAGAAAGAAAAAGATTTTTGGCCTTG
This sequence comes from Saccopteryx leptura, assembly GCF_036850995.1. Classification (NCBI taxonomy): domain Eukaryota; kingdom Metazoa; phylum Chordata; class Mammalia; order Chiroptera; family Emballonuridae; genus Saccopteryx; species Saccopteryx leptura. The sequence continues at coordinate 378,658,452 of NC_089504.1, read as the reverse complement.
TAAGAGATTTCTTGTAGGTTCAATATACCTAAGTGTGTATGAAACAGTCTTGGGGACACATGTGAAGTTACTCATACCTGTCCTCAGGCCTCTTTCTATCTGCTTATGATGCTGTTCCTCCCCTGTGCCAGTGTTCCATTCATTCATCCATTCATTCAAAAGGTATAGATTGCACTTCTAACTACTGGAGAATTTCACTAGGTATTGGGTACATAAATGAGTACAATACCATCACTTTTCTGGAAGAACTCATGGTCTAGTGGGAGAGCAGATATATAAATACATACCTCTAGTGTACATACTAAGTGCTTGTCAGACTCATATGGGAACATAGCTGCATTACCTTCCCGCTGTTCCTGCTTACCAACGTCAGAGAGGAATCTGATAAATTACTTCATGCTGAGATACAGAAGTCTGATGATGACCAAATGCATTACCCTTCTAGAGGGTATTTTTATTTCATAGTGTTTTATTTTTAGCATGTTTATTCATCAAAACCAACGCAGTAACTCTGTTTAAATTTTTCTCCTTTTATACCACTCCCCGAACTCAGGCCTTCATCACACCACTCCTGTTCTCATCTCTAATTGCTCCCTGCCCCCACCTCTTCACACCCCAAAGCATTCTTCACAGCCTGTCTGTCAGATGAATTAGCCCACAGCACAGTTCTGATTGTAGCCTTCACATCTGCTGGTCACGCAATGTAAACCCTCTCCACCTCAATCTTCTCATTCCCAGAATGGTCGTAATGATGCCCTGCTCATATCATTCAGTGTTGTGCACAGGAAACGAGATATTTATGAACGAGGCTATACACAAACGTTCCTGTTGCTATTACCTCACTATCCAGTGGACAAGCCTCCAGGGAGAGAAAGTCTACTGCAGCCCAGCCCCCAACACCCCGGTATAGGCTTGTTTCCGCAAGCCCTACCTCTCTCCCACAATGAATGCTCTAGTCTCACATAATTGGTGCAGTCAAATCCTGTCATCTCAGGGCCCCATCTGGATCATTTGCCATGCTACCCCTGCCACTTGGAATGCTCTGTCCTTCTCCCCACCCCCTCACTCTACTCTTATCCAAATCTCACTTTCCTTTCTAGTTAGCTCAATGCCCGCCTCTCAAGTAAAGCCTTCTTTAAACCACACTGGTCCTTGGCAATTTCTTCATCACCTCAGCTCCTGCCCACAGTCTGCACACCTGCAGGCAGCACAGCCAGCAGCCTTATTGATAGATTTATGTAACTTTTCACATGGGTGGGATAGTTCCTCCTCTTAACTAAATAGCCTTTGTCATGAGCTGACTTCTGTCCCCCCCAACCCAAATCCAACCCTTTCTCCCCATAACTCAGAATGTGACTGTATTTGGACATAGATCTTTACAGAGGTAATTAAGTTAAAATGGGACCATTAGGGTGGAGTTCTAATCCAATATGACTGATGTCCCTCAAGAAGAGGAAATTAGGACACAGATACACACAGAGGGAAGACCATGTGAAGGCAAGGGAGAGAAGAGGGTCACCTATAAGCCAAGGAGAGAGGCCTCAGAAAACACCAACCCTGTTGACACCATGATCTTGGACTTCCAGCTCCCAGAATTGTGAGGAAACACACTCTTGTTGTTGAAGTCACCCAGTCTGTGGTCCTTTGTATGGTGGCCCAAGCCCACGAATACCCCGCTACAGAACAACCTCTTTTGATTGTTCTCTAAAGGCCAAATTAGAGAAGTATTTGCCAAGTATCTTGTCATTTTTTTTTCTTTGCCTCCACAGTTCCCCCTGTATTCTTTCATGTTATATGTCGCTTACATCCCTACCAGACTGCACATGATTAAAGTGCAGGGCTATGCCTTCTATTGAATATTCCATAGGGCCCAAGAAGGGACTTTGTGCATAGAGGTTGTGTAAGAAATGTCTGAAGGGGAAGCTTATGGAAGAGTGTTTGAGCCATTGGGCTGCTAGACATTGCCCTCCAAGGAAGTTCGGTGAGGATGTTTTGTTTTGTGTTTTTCCTAAAGGTTTTCTCCATAAAACTAAATTTCTTGTCCATAAAATGCATCTGGCCGAGAGAGTACAGAGCAATGACATTAAATGTAGTTGACATTGAAGCGTCTCCCTGGCCCGCTGTTGATGAGTTCCCGAGGGTTCGGGCTTGTGCAGCAGAGAGCACTGACATTCAAGCTTGCCCAGCGTCTGCAACGCAGCGCTCTTCCCTTTCCGCAGGCACTAAGCACTCCCCAGGCCTGAGCATATAAGCTTCAGCTATTGTATGGGGGGGGCACAATTGAAAACTTTTACCTGCTCTTCCTCTCTGAACTTCCTCTGCTCCCCTGCCAGCGTCTCTCCTTTGAGTCCTGTGGCCATGACCGCATCTCTCCCCAGACATTTACTCCCCCTCTTAAAATGTTGGCCCAGGTACGAGAAATACAAAAGCCTCTTTTCTTCTGCCCTCTAGTTAAGCAGAGGCAGGCTGGAACGTTCACAAGAACTGCACAGTGAATTAAATTGGGAGCAGCATTAACAGGTATACAGAGCATAACATTGATGAAGTATTTGTTTTTAAACAACTGACCCACTTTACTTGCTCACAAGTATTAGTCTTTCAACTTCTAGGTTGAGGGAATTTCTTATAAATTCCTAGTCTTTTCTTCCATTGATTCTTTTCTGTTCTTTTTCAGAGAAGACATTGGGACTGGACACCTGTCATATCTGTCATATACTGACATTCTGCCAAAAGGTGGGTTGATGGCCTGCAATGAGGCCTCATACTTCTCAGCTGTTGTTCTCCATGGCAGGACAAAGTATATGCTGAAGCCGTACCATGTCACCCTCCTCACTTAGGTAGTTTTGAGACTCAAGTCCTGTCCCTTCTCTTGAACGTGACTTCCATTTGTCACTGAGAATCTAGTTTCTCTTTGTGATGGTGTTGGTCAAATAAGTTTGTAAATATGATATATAGGTTTGCTTGCTTATAGTTTGCATTGGGTATGGGGGACAGGCTGTAAGCAGGCAGGGTCATTATAGCTTAAGGCTTAGTTTTAAGACTAAGCCTTTCCTACTCTAAGTGACTTTGTATCAGAGACTTCCTTATTTGTATATTGGATTAAAGGTTTTGATTTCTACACTATAAAATGGGGCAGACCGGGAGCTTGCTCTCTCTTGGTTCCTGAGATTAGCATTAGAGGAAAGAGCAGAGAAAGGCCATGTAGAGGAGAGGAGAAGCAGCCAAGATGGTGGAGTGCTGAAGGAGAAGCCAGTTTGTGCAGAGTTTGTGCAGAGAGAAGGAGATGGGGAACAGAGGTGAATAAGGCTGGTGAGGTAAAACTTTGATTCTAGGAAACTCGGATAAGTCAGTAGCTTTGGGAGCCCTGAATTGAAAGGGAAGTGTTTTCCCACTGTGTGTATTTCTTGCCCACTGGGTGCAAGCTAGGATAAAGGTAATGGCCCACCAGTTCCTGGCTCTGTTGTTTCATTACCGTCTGTCTGAATCAAATGAGAACCTGCATGGGCCAGGCGGCTGTGATAGTGGCCACAGCTACTGGCTTTACAGATGGATATGGGCCAGTAAACTTGAAGACATAACACTAGCTCCCTTGCCTAATGCTCTTACTAAACAACTGTAGAATGTGTAGGCATATTGTCTGGTGGGACAGTCTTCTGTGGATGACATGTAGGCAGTGGCTTGTCCTATGGTACTTATGGGCCCACATTTGTGAATTGGAGGTTTTTCCCTACATGGAATATGACTGACATTTGTAATTAATAGGATTGCGCAGAAATGATGATGTGTGACTTCTGAGACTAGACCATAAAACACATTGTGGCTTCTATTTTGCTCTCTTGGATAGCTCTCTGCTGGGGATGCTAGGCTCTATGGCATAAGGATGACAAAGCAGCTCATGGAGCAGCCCACATGGGAGGCACTGAGGTCTCCTGTCAACAGCTAGCACCATGTAAGTATGTCACCTTGGAAGCTGTTGGGGACTGAATGTTTGTGCTTCCCGCTCCCAATTTATATGTTGAAGGCCTAACCCTACAATGTGGCTATATTTGGAAATGGGGCCTTTAAGGAAGTAATTAAGGTTAAACAAGGTCATATGGGTGGGGCCCTAATCTAGAGAATTAGTGTCCTCATAAGAAAAGATACTAAAGCACCCTCTCTTTCTTTCTCCCTCTCCCTTCCTACCCTTCCTTTCCTCCCTGTGCCCATGGACCAAGGAAAGGCCATGTGAGAACATAGTGAGACGGCAGCTGTTTGCAAGCCAGGGAAAGGGCCCTCACAAGAAACTGAATTTGCTGGCATCTTGACCATGGACTTCCAGCCTCCAGAACTGCGAGAAAATAAATGTCTGTTGTTTAAGCCCCCGGTCTGTGATCTGTTACTAAGGCAGACTAATACAGAGTCTCAGGCAAGCCTTCAGATGACCATACCTCAGTTTGACTGAAAACTCAGGGGCACTCCTGAGCCAGAACTACAGAAACTAAGAAATAAAAAATGTTTTGTTTCCTTAAGGTACTCAGCTGAGGGTCAATAATTTGTTAGGAGGCCACAGATAACTAATGCAAGAAGTGGGAGGAGGGCCACTTATCCCAAGGCAGTATAGACCACTGGACACTTTGCGTAGAGGAAGGAAGGAAGCAGTATCTGTGAGACTTCCCTTGTAGGCTAAAGCCCAGCTGTGCTACATGCCGAGGGTAAAGTCTCATAGATGATGCTCCCTTTCCCCAGCTATGCAAAACGGTGGAGAGATGTAGTAGAGAGATGTCCAGCTGTGCTCCACCACACAGATAACATCTCCCAAATGATGCTTCCTTCCTCCCAGAAAGATTTGCTAAGCATCCCGAGCACAGGGCATATGGCTCCAGGAAAGACCTCCAAGGGCATCACTACTTGGACACTCTATCTATTTCTCTGGTGATTAATTAGTCCAGTTAATATTTCTACTGCAGCTGAGACTGATAACCAAATTAATGTTTCAGTTTCAGGAGCAGAAACACTAAGGAATACAGTTACTCCCAGGAGAATGAAGGAATCAGAGGAGTAAATACCTGGGACCCATTTATCAGTGGGCTGTGCATTCTAAAGTCAAATTTAGAGGAACTTGGAGAGGTGGTCGTCACAGCAGTGGAATATTCTGAATGGCTTTAGGACATCAGGCCTAACCTCCTGAATGTCAGTGATAGAATATTTTGGAAGTCACCCAGCACATCCTCTATATTTCATGAATACAGAAAAACTAAAGGCCCAGAGGTTGAATCACTTGCCTAAGTGTAAATGATGTGTGTGTAAAGGATGGAGCAGAGACTGGAACTCTGGCCTCTGGGTTTGAAGAGCACTATTCCGTCCCCCTCCAGGGCTGGGAGGGAGGGGTGAAGTGACTGCCTTTCTCTAAGGGAGCTCTTGGCCCTGACTTAGCACTGCACCACTGCCGTCCCTGCAGCCATTTCTTTATTAAATACATTTGTTTTGGATCCTTTCTATGTGGTCCCTCTTGCACAAAACCCCCAGGTTTGGTCTTACAGACCTTCCCGCACAGATCGTTCAATTTGCCTGAAAAGTAGTTCTCTGCTCAGACTCTGGTACCCAGCAAGTCAGGTAGGAAGACAGTGGAAGGAAAAGAGTCCTGGATGACAGAATTAGGTGACTGGGGTTCTAATATCAGCTACCGAAGATCCCCCCTGGGATCTTAGGCAAGTCACTATTGCCTCTCGGCCTCGAAGTGCCCTTCCAATTATAGCCTGCCATCTCATTAATCAGAGAAAGCAATCCCATTTAATGAGTTAGCTGGCTAACTCCCAGCAGGCCTAGATAATAGAATGATGCGATCTTGATAAAATGCCTTCTCCTGGAGAAGACCATTTAAGAGCAAGAACAGGAAAGGAGAATTCGGGCACTGTGGACAATTGGAGTACCAGTCCCTAGTGCTAGAAATCAGACTCGGGGACTTCCGGGATGGTGATACTGCGGCCTGCTGGCCCTGGTGGACCTGTTCACCTAGCTGGGTCTCACTTAGCTCCCTCTTGAAAAAGGCACTGCTCATTATTTTCTCATATATGTTTTGCTGTTGGGTATATTATTTTAGTTTAGCAATAGATAACAAAGCCAGCAGACTGCTTCAGTCCCTAAAATCAAGGGATAGTTCAACTGTTGTCCTTGTATTGTGCTGTGTTAAACATAGGCTTTGAAACTAGACAGACCTGGGTTCAAAAGCTGCTTTAGCCCTTTCTGGCTGTTGAACTTGGGCTTGGTACTTTCCCCCACCCTGAGTCCTAGGTTGTTCTCATCTACAAGGTGTGCTGTGAGGCTTAAATAAGATGACCACATAAGGGACTTCACAGTGTGGCCGAGAAAAAAATGTTCAATGAATACTAGCTATATAATTGCTATACTATATCTGATCCGTAGCCCCCTTTATACGCCAGGAGTTGAGTTGGGCACTGGGGATTCAAATATAAAAGAGTCATTTCCTTAAGAAGTTCATGAAGTCATTGCTATACAGGCCTGTTCTAAGATATTTGGAAAAATGTGGGAAAGACCAATGATTTGTCAAAGCATAAAAGAAATGAACATACTTGAGTGTGTGTGTGTGTGTGTGTGTGTGTGTGTGTGAGTGTGTGTGAGTGTGAGTGTGTGTGTGTGAGTGTGTGTGAGAGTGTGTGTGTGTGTGTGTGTGTGAGAGTGAGATTTTAAAAGAGACTGAAACAATGTCTGGAAAGCCCAGCAAAATCCCAGTCTCTCTTGAGAACTATTTAACAGCTACTTTCAGTCAGAAGATATCAGGCTATGAACCTTCCAGAATGTGCTCATTCCAGGGTACCTGCAGGCCACTTTGAAGACAGAGCCGTGCGGCTCCATCATGGGGTGAAAACAAAACAGAGACCCAGTGGGTGACAAGGGTAACTAGTGTCCCCTTGTGTCTCATTTGGGCACCATGCTGCAGGCAACAAATGATACTCAACAAGCAGGCAAGTGGACCATCTGAGTGTATGTAACATCTCTGTGCAGAGCCCGCTGCATGGAGTCATCAAATGCTGAAAATTGGTGTTCTGTGCTGGGGTTTTGTTTTTGTTTTTTTTTTAGAGAGAGAGAGAGAGAGAGAGAGAGAGAGAGAGAAGAGAGGAATAGACAGACAGGAACAGAGAGATGAGAAGCATCAATCATCAGTTTTTCGTTGTGACACCTTAGTTGTTCATTGATTGCTTTCTCACATGTGCCTTGACTGCGGGCCTTCAGCAGACCAAGTAACCCCTTGCTCGAGCCAACGACCTTGGGCTCAAGCTCGTGAGCTTCTGCTCAAACCAGATGAGCCCATGCTCAAGCTGGTGACCTCGGGGTCTCGAACCTGGGTCTTCCGCATCCCAGTCTGATGCTCTATCCACTGCGCCACCGCCTGGTCTGTGCTGGTCTATATGGCTCCAATCTTAGGATAACTGTCTTATGCTTAACAGAATAGGGGGATGGTCAACTGACGAATCATAAGACAGTGAGGTAAGGGTTGTCATGATGAAAAGATGCCGAGCTGTGCTGGGGCACATTGGAGGGGCAGCTCCCTGGGCCAGGGGTCATGCCCTGAGTCTGCCAGGATGAGTGGGTATTTTCCATAATTCACTACAAATACTCTCAGTTGACTAGCAATTGTTGCTTTTAAAAATTCTTTTCCATTTTTAGCCCAAAAGGGAAAAAAATGAAGAAGTCATCCATTTTTTTACATCTACCATGTTTATTTGTTATAAGGACTTCTACCTGATGATGATGAAGATGATGATGATGATTCTATTTTATATAAAAGCTAGTATATGCTCTAAGAACCACAGAACAGACCTTGGTCATAAGAATTTATTGCAATAATCCTACTGTATTCTCATGAACTTAATTTTTTTTCCCTGAGAAGATAAATAAATACTGACATTTTGGGAAGGATAGTCCTTGGAAGCATATTTTGTTGAGTGGCTTCTCTACAGGTTTTAATGATTTCCTGAACACTGGCTCATATAAATACCAACTGTGTATTTGAAGAAAAAAAATAGGAAAGCACAGTAGATATGGGACACAAGAACCTTGGGAACAAGAACTTTTGAATCATGCTGAATTATTTAAGATAGTTTGGGTCAGAGACAGGTTTTTAATTTTCTGCTTTCCTAAGATGTAGAGAATGAATGGCTAGAGCATACTTCCCTGTAAACATCTCAGGCACTAATGCTTCAAAGAAATTGACAAGGAACTTGCATTCCTCTTATTCAAGGATTGAAAGAGGCAACTTTAGTTCTCCTTGGCTTTCCTTGGACAGAAATACTGAAAAGGGGCAGGAAAGGGCTGTGACTTGTCCAAAAGTAGGTGCTGAGTACGAACTCAGGGCCCAGCCCCGGGCTCTACCTAACGAAGATTGCAGGAGAAGTAGTCTAAGACCCGGCCTCTGACTACAAGTTACTTATCATCTATTTGTGGAGCTAGAACTGAGACAGATGAAGTGAATCATTTAATCCATTAATTATTTATCAAGCCCCTTTTCCATGTGCTAGCCAGTCACACTCGGCCTGCGGGTCAGAGGCACTGTGGTTCCATTTCTTAGAAACAGAATGGCCGGGCCTCACCCCTAGATCATGGTCCTCTAAGAGCCATTTTTCAGACCAGTGTCAACATCATCTGGGAACTTGTTGCAGAAACCAATTCTTGGTCCCACTCCACAATCTCTGGAGGTGGGGCCAGCACTCTGTGTTTTAACAAGCTCTCCAGGAGCACATACACTCCCATTTGAGAACCATCTGATTCTATAAGCCTGGTGTGGGAGGTGGAGGTTAGGGCTCCTGAATAGTTCCAAAGTTGCAGAGAGACATTGATGTGGGGCTGGGGCTGGGAGCCACTGGGCTGTATGCAACAAGGCAGATGCAGGGATGCAGAGAGCATGGCCCTGGACATGAAGGAGTTCACAGTCTAGTGGGCGGCATTGAACCCAGTGCCACTGAACACCACAGAACAGCTCTGCCTGGGGGTAAGTCTGGGGAAGTGAGCGCTCACCCAGCATCTTCAAGTGGAACAGAATTCCAAAGAATTGCAGGAGCACCTTCTACATGGACAGATGAGCCAAAGGGCCAGACGCAAGAAGTGGGAAGGGCAGACAGCAAGCTGCTCTTTACCGGGCTCTGAAGAAAGCATTCATGTATTTATTCCACAAACATTCCTAAACATCTACTTTTGTAGATGACTATTGAAGAATCACAGCTCACTGATTTCCAAAAAGGACTTGAGGTAGCTTATAATGTTAAGACACATCTAACACTGGAGCATAAATAATACAAAGAGAAGAGAGTCCGGTAAAGGAAGTGGGAAGCAGAACTTTCAGGCACTTGGGATGAATGAATTGAGGGCTTGCTGGGAGCAAGACCCTGTAAGACGTACCTATGGGTCTTGCTGAGAGAGATGAAGAAGGTTAGAATGCACAGGGAAGATAAAAGTGCACATAAGTAACCATATTTGGGCAAAGAGCTATGGCACTGTCAAGCTCATTTCCAGCTGTGGAAGCGGTTGCCCGCTGTGCCCTGAAAGAGAGAGAGAGTTTGGGTGCTGAAATCAGGGGCATAGTTGGAAGCAGGAAGGAGCATCCATGGAAAGAAGAGGACTCACAAAGTCCCCAAGGCACAGAAGCAGTGGGGATAAAGCATAGGATAAATCAAAGGGAATCACAAGATTTCTCACACTGAACAAGCCGTTGCTAAATCTTAGAGAGTCTTAATTTCAGTGGGAAAAATTTGTGTTCAGTGTGCTAGTCAGTGGGGGGGTCACTGAAGGCATCACAGCAGGGTGGTGATATGAGGGAAGTTATATGTTAGGAAGATGAATTTAGCAGAAGCATGTAGGATAGAGAACAAGGGGAGAACTTGGGTCTAGACTCCGAAGAAGTAAGGATGACCTGAGCTGGGGATGGCAGGAGGAAGATAGTTGAAAGAGAAGCTTTGGGGCCCTGGTTGGTTGGCTCAGTGGTAGAGCTTCAGCCTGGTGTGTGGATGCCCCAGGTTCGATTCCCGGTCAGGACACACAGGAGAAGCAATCATCTGCTTTTCCACTCCTCCTGCTCCCATTTTCTCTCTCTATCTCTCTCTCTTCCTCTCCCACAGCCATGGCTTGATTGGTTCCAGCGCATCAGCCCCAAGCACTGAGAATGGCTCTGTGGAACTTCGGCCTCAGGCACTAAAAATAACTCAGTTGGGAGCATGGCCCCAGATGGGCAGACCATGGGCCTCAGACAGGGGTTGCCGGGTAGATCCCGATTGAATTGCATGCGGAAGTTTGTCTATCTCCCTTCCTCTCACTTGGGAAAGAGGGGGAAAAAAGAAAGAAAGAAAGAGAAGCTTTGGGGTTACAATGGACAGCTCACTATTCAAAGCACTGTGCTGAGACCCTGAGCGCCAGCACCATCTGGCGCTTGTTAGATATGCAGGACCTCAGGCTCCATCTCAGGCCCCTACTGAGTCAGCATCTTCATGTGAATGAGCCCCTAAAGCACTGATTGCTGGAACTTGACAACTTACTGAAGGCTGGGAGTAAGGGGAGGGAGATTCTAAGATAATGTCAGATGTTTTAAAGACTGGATCATAAAGGGTTGGAGTTAGAGTCAGAAAATGTTTGCAGTGAGGCTGAGAAGACCAGACCATTGACCAGCCTATGGGTCGAGGAGCCCATTATAGGTAGAGGAATATTTTGAAAGCCAGAATGTCTGCTTAATTTTTATATCTTTACTCCAAATCATTGTATGGTGAAGTCACACTGTGCACAGAGAAATGACAATATTACCCAGCATATATAAGAAAAAAAAATCCAAATCAATTCACCAAATGGTTGTCAACAACAATAATGATAATAGTGAGGATAATAACAACTAACCATATATACCTCCATTTACTGAGTGCTTGCTCTTTTCCAGGGAAAGTACAGATGATTTACTAGGCAAATCGATGCTAATATGCATACCAAAAATTGCCTTTATTTGTTATAAATTTTTGCTCCCTTCGCACATATAATTTCTCTATCTCCCCTGATCGCATAGACTCAAGTTTTCCCAGTACCCAACATAAAGCCTTACAATGAACTGTTTTTGTTGTTTTTTAATGAATGAAAAACCAGTTGATGAGTACAGCTATCTCTACGGGGCTTTAAACATCATGTTGTTTTGGTACATATTACATTGTACTTGCTTATGTACCTGCCTCTTATAGGAAGAGACAAGTTTAGTTATTCTCCTGATCCCAGTATTGAACCCAGTGTCAGGCATACAGCAAGTGCTCAACAAATTTGAATGAATGAATGAAACTTGTAGTTTGTACTAAAAAGTTTTTTTTTTTAAGATGTAATGATCAACTCCTAAAGTTTAGTAAAAGGAAGCTGGGAATCCTTAGAATTAAAACTAACTAAAAGAGGAGGAAAAAAGGCAACAAACCAAAGAATGTTGTAGCATAATCAAGTACATTTTTATTTGGCCAAACAACAAAGGATGTCATAACAGAAAGGTCATGATCTCTACAGAATTCTAGAAAAATTAACCAAAAATATGAGCCTTTGACAGTGTCATTCCACACTGTACAGAGTACAGGCTGTTCTTCTAATAAAAAGAGACCTCTTCAAACTGGAGACAGCTTCTCTAGTTAGACCAGCCTCATGGAAGGATCCTCTTATCCATGGTAGCAACTTCTGGCTTCCTGAGGACATGTAATCCCTACCCCCATGCCACCCCCAGGGGAGTACTTTGTACAAGAAACTAACCTGGTGTCGCGAGAGAGTAGAAAAAAGTTCAAGTCCTAGTTTTACCATATGCTTCCTCTGAAACCTGTGCAAGTTACTCAGCCTCTATGAGCCTTCCTCTGTAAAATATGAAGGAAACTAACCTTCCAAGACATGAACATGAAAAAATAAAATAGCATGTATGAAGTTCCTGACCCAGTATCTGGGACCTAGCACAATAATATCATTGCTCCTTGTCTGTCTCCTGACTTTCTCCAGTCTTCCTCCATCCACCCCCAGATAGCCAGTTAACAGGACATTATTATTAGTCTGCATTTTTGCATGTGAGTGCAGGCTCATGGTGACCACTTCAAAGCACTAGTTTCCTGTGGCCTCAGCAGCCAGCAAGCCTCCCCCTTTTAATTATCATTATTTGCAGTTACCTGAGCTGCTGGCAACCCACCCAGCTGGTCTTGAGAACAGTGAGTAGTGTTCTTTTTACCCAACCCCGTATCTGCAAGCCTATTTCTAACCCCTTTTCTTAATCTTTCATCGTTCTAGGCACTAAGAGAGTCCCCGTGTAATGTAGTGAGCGTGCTCTCAAAGCGGATACCATGGAAATCAGTGATGCAAAGAAGCACAACTTGCCCTAAGTTCAATGACCAGACAGGACTGTGGGAGCTCTCAAGACATCTTTCCCTTTCCCAAGCTCTGTTAAAGGGTTCCTATTTCCAAACTTCATAAAAAACTTGAATGACATTTCGAGGGAAGATAAAATAAAAATGCAAGGGCATAGGGGCTGAATTTGTTCTGATCTGTGGCCACAATCCTTCCATTTCTTCGGCCCAACAACCTCCCTTCGGCACTGTTTGCTCTTACATCTCAGGCCTGAAGGGGGAGCAGTTGAGCCCGCATTCTGGGAAATCGTGGTGTTTGGCGATAGGGAGCTTTCTAGCAGTGACCATAGCTTCCCCAAGGCCAGGTGCCTCTCCTCCAGCTTCATCACTTACACCCAACCCTGGGGCTACACCGCTTCTTCATAGGAATTGACTATAAATGGTCATCAGGAGGAAGCGCCAGAAAGCCAAGAGCTACGAGCCTGACAGAGCTTGTGTATCAGCCTGACAGCTTCAATAGCCCAGAGTCTACATGGAATCCCAAACAGCCCTTGTTCCTTCCTCCCTGACCACAGGCTGCCTGCCTGCCTGCCTCCTTGCCTTGTTTAAACAAGATGAAAGCTGGCTGTGTTTGGACTTGATGACTTTTCCCCGCTGCAGGAGAGCAGGTCAGCAAAGTGCTGCTCACGCTGAACGTGACCCGCTCTTCCGCTTCTAGGTCTTCCTGACATTTAGAAACTGGGAGCCGTAAGAATTTCACCATCTCAGGGGTCTGCTGCCAAAGGTGAGCTAGGTCCATGACGAGCGCCAATTGTTCGGGTCTACGTGTAGTAACAACCACAGTTGAGCATGACTGTGTGTTTGTCCCGGCACGAGGTACTTTGGGGGTAATGCACACCAGAGCTCAGCAGGTCACTTGACACGTGGGAAGGACTCAGTAAGTGATAGTTGTTATTATCAATTATCTGATAGGTCAGCCTAGGAAGAGGTATTATTTTTCTTTTCTTTCTGTCTCTTTTGGGGTATTTTTGGCACCTGAAGAAACAGACACTCAGAGAACTTCAAAAACTTATTCAGGGTTTCAACATGATCAATCAGAAAGATGGGGGGTGAAAAAAGAAAAAGAAAGATGGGGGTGAAGCAGGGGCCGGTTTGATAGCAAAGATTGTACTGCAGCTTCCGTTCTGTCACTTCTTGCCAGAGTCACAGGAGATGACCACCAATGTCAGTCCCAGCTCTGAATAAGTCACCTCCTCACTGTGGGCTTGCAGTATGAGTTTATGTTCATGACCTCTAAGGATCCCTTCCAACATAATCTGCTGTGAATTCAAGTTGAAGTTCTCAGAGGAAGGCAGAGCGCCTCCCTGGCTGAGAAATCTGTCTCCCCCCCCCCCCCCACACACACACACACAACAAGGCTGGGGACACAATGGCGTCCCAGGAGAAGCCAATGCAGAACCTGGCCTTCCTCATCAGGCTCAGAAAAGAAAGATAGACAGACAATTCAGGGTGGAAGGCGGGTCAGAAAGCAGAATGCCTGTTCTTAAAGTGACAGAGGGAAGTCAGGCTGCCAAGATCAGCAAAGGAGGTGGGACTAGAGAAACCTTTTCCAAAGAATCTGAAAATGCTGTCACACATTGGAAACCTGCCACCCTAATTTTCTCTTTCCACCTCATACCCTGCCCTCCTCCTGTGCACTAAGATACATACATACATGTGCTTTCCTCACAGAGCAAGTGCAGAGGGAGGGCCATGCATCTGGCCAGCGCTGTGGCACCACACCCCGCAGCTGGAGCCAGGGCATTCCAGCTTCAGCCAGACAGCACCAAGGGACAGCCTTCCACACTGGGCTCTCCCCGTATACATCGGGATTCAATTGGCTTCATTTTGTGGCTTTTCTCTGAAAGCCGTTCTTTCCCTCCAGACTTAGAACAACAGCGGTCGTTGGCTTAGTTACTTTGGAATGAGATGGGTCTGTTCTTGGGAGTCTGAGAACCTCGAGAGCTGCTTTTCTCCTGCCATTTCAATCGCCCTGCAGTACCCCAAGGAGAGAGGAGGGCTGCTGTCCCAGCCTAACAGTACCCTTCCCAACTCCATCCTTTTCCTGTCAACATCACCTCTTCCAAGAAGCCCTCTGAGAGTGCATCTAGCAGCAAGCACTTCCTTCAAATCCCACCCCTTCTCCCTGATCTTACAAGATTTATATGCTGCTGGTTACGTTCTCATTTCCACTTCTCTGAGTGCCGTCTCAGGTTTCTTCCCTATTTTGTATATGACCTTAGAGTTGGAGTCCTTTAGAAACGGAATGCCCCGGTGTCCTCATCTCCCTTGGCCCCGAGTTTTGCAGTGTACAGTCTGGGCTTCACATGGGCCTATGCTGCATCCACACAGCAGGTCCGCTGTGCCTTTGAGTCTCCAGAATTGCGGCTATGAGAGGGAGAGTGGGGAATCCCTTCTCTCCAGAGACTCTGAGTATGAAGGACCGCTACAAGGAGGGGAGAGGCAGGACAGAGGACCCAGAGGACCAAATGTTCTATTTTTGCATCCTGCAAGTGAGCTGTCAGTCCCATGTTGAGTAGAAGCTTCACAACACTGGGCTCCCTGAGGCAGCTGGGCTCTGAAGGCCAAGAAGGAGGTGCAAGGAGGGAGAGATTTACTTTGGCTGCAAGGGCCTCTGGGACTCCCAGGGGCGGCCACAGCCCTCATATATATTTATGTAAACTTATGATGCTAATGAGTGGTAGGGAGCCAAGAGCCCTGCTGGGCTTTGGGTGCAATTGGTCCTACTTTTAACACAGTCCTCTTTGTCTGCAGGGCTTTAGGTTTGAATTGCAGATCTGGGTTTGGCAGGGCAGCTGACATGGAAACCTGCCCGGGGCCTATGGCTGAACCACAGGGGGTTCTGGGAGAGAGGAGAGCTTCCTGCCCTGGTTCCTCGGACAGTACACTGCAGCCTAGGTCTGGCTGAGGTCACGTTGTCCACCTTCCAGTCTCCAGGAAGGTCCATGTCCAACCCATCTTATACAGAGAGAATTTTACTCTATTCTGACGGCATACCACCAGCCCCCATCATTCATCTACTCCAGGGATAGCAACCTGTGGAAGTTCCTCCTTCTGGCTAACTTAAATCTGTTTAGCTGCACATGAAGCCTATGTGGCTTTTTGCTGCTTTGAAATATGAAGCTCAGTTCACAGCCATCTTATAAATGCTGTCTACATGTCATTAGAACTTCCTGCTGCTTCCACTGTCCCAGCTCAAGTCACCAGTTTCTTTATACTTATCGCGGGACAACTCCTCTGTGCCAGGCAGCGGGCATACCAAGACGAATGGGTCTCAAATGTCATCCTCAAAATTTTATGCTCTTATGTGGAGATTGGAGGAGGGCAAGAGACATTAAAATAGATTTATCACAACATATTATGATATTTGCTAAAACATTCTTTTATGGGCAAAGTCTTTGGAAGCAGAGCCAACAGCAACAAGCTCTGTTGGGACTAACGGGTACAACTGCACAGAAGGGTTCATAACTGAGCTTGGAGTTAAAGGCTAACTAGGCCTTTACAGGTAGAAAAAGAGGGAAAAGGGTACTCTGAGCAGAAGGAAGACCATGCATGAAGATCAGAAAATCTGAAAGAGTCTGGCCTCTGTGGGGAACAATGGCTTATACGAAGGGGTTTGAACCTTATTTTCTAGTCTAGAGGCAACAGGTGGCCACAGCTTGTATTATTCCAAAGATATTATACCTGCCCAGCTTAGAGTCATAGATGATAGCCCTGGAGATAGTACAAGTGGGGCTGGGAAGAGGGTTGGGCAGGAGGAGGCGGGGCAGTTGGGAGGGCTGTTATACTAATTCAAGCAAGAGAGAAAGCTATTTAAGTGACACTTAAATAGTTAAGAAACCTTTCAAGTATTTAAAAACTAAATGTTATACATATTTACTATTTAAAACTTGGAAAATAGAGATTAAAATATTGAAGAAGATAGCCACTACCTGAAAAATTTCCTTTTAGTCATTTTTGTATGTATATACATACATACATATATTATGTATACATGTATGTATGTATATATATGTGAAACTTTACTACATACATAGTTCTGTAGTATTTTTATTATTTTTTTATATCATGGGCATTTGTCCAAATCATGAAAGTTTTTTGATATTTGTTTTATTAACAGTTGTATAGATTTAAGGATCATAATCTACTTATTTTGGGACATTTCATTTGTTTTTACCATTGTCAACATTTTTGTCCATGAAGTTTTATATGTTCTATTTGATTCTCTCTTTAGCATAGGTTCCTAATGATGGAATTATTGGCCCAAGGTTATGAATGTTTCTAAAGTTCCCGAAGCAGACATTTAAACAGTTCTCTAAAACGGTCTGTGCTATTTGCACCCCACCAATAATGTCTGAGGGTTCCTGGAGGGACATTATGAAAGGGCCATGGTCCTCTTCACCTTCTTGATGACACCTTGCCCGGGTACCAGGTAAGTCACACTTTGCAACCTTGGCTTCATGCTCCTCTGCATCATTTGCTCAAAGTCAACACCTCTACCCAGGCTTCTCCAGTATAATGACCAGTAAGAGCAGACATGGTTTACTTGAACCTCTTGAACAGGATAGTAGGACTCAGATCATCCCAGAGCGAGCCAAGTATCACTCATGCTGGGAAGGTCAGTGCTGCCATTAGTCAGAGCAAGAGAAATTTTTTGTGATCCAAGACTGCTTCTCCTATGGCTGGAGCCTCCTCATAGCCTGGATTTCTGGGAGATGCCCTGGTTCTGGCCTATGATTCCGAAAGCATTCTAATGCTAGTCAGACCAAAATATTGCTTATATCTGTAAAGCACAGTCTCACATAAGTGTATTTATGGATACTTCAGACGTGGGCTGACACATCTCTTTGTGCATGCCAGATAGAAGTCCATGCCTAATCACCACAAGGGAATGGCTGCACAGTTCTTGGCTTATAACAAACATTTTAATGCATATGATCTCATCTTGGTATGGTCAGAGAAAAGAGAAAAGGCTTCGCAATAAGATATATATTTGCTCATGACTTGGGCCAAGTTTCTGAATCTGTAAGGGCCTAAGCTTACTCCTCTATAAAATGGGCATTAGTATCCTCATTTTGCAGATAAGGCTCAGAAGTAAGTGACTTACCTAAGCTTAATTAGCAGATGACAAATAGAGCAATCTGGGGGTCCCACTCCCCCACCAGATTTTTAAAATTACAGCCCTGTGGATTTATTTCTGGGATGCAAGTTTGATTCAATGTCTGCAAATCAATTTACATGATACAGCTCATATATAAAATAAAGAATAAAAGTCATAT